>NC_089201.1:12850873-14050873 GCF_963930695.1 Labrus bergylta | reverse complement strand
TTAATACCGAGTACTCTAAAACAGACCTTAATGACACTACTGAGGTAAGAGGAAGTTAACTTTCGTAACCTCGCAACAATATGCGCCAACGAGAAGTTTTCTGAAACTGAGGCAATAAGCGCTGCCAGTGTCAGACGATATAGAGCTTAAGTTGGTGTCATTGCCCTGTCATCCTGTATTAGTGAAATCATCAGAAACAAATCAAACAGTCATTGAGTTGATTATTTCAAACTTGACACGAGTCTTTTAAGCCTTGAAACTCTTTCAGGTAAAGAGAGACACAGTTCCCAGCCGTCACAAACATTATGAGTAAGCAGGTCAGAGCTCAGAGTCTCGTCGCCTTTAAAACAGATATCCCAAATATTCCCGGGTCCCCGTTCAGTCCACCGGCGCTATGAAGAAACCGCCAATTAACAGAAGTGTAAATTCCTACAGATAGCAGCTCCGTGGCCTCAGAAAGTCTCTCTTCACACAGGACGCTATTTAAAGGTGGAATCTGGTCCCGGGGCTTAGAGGGCATTCATAGCTCACATTCCCGACCAGAGGCACTGAAGTCTTTAGGCTTTATTTTAGGAACACACGGTTGCCCCGTCTCCGCTTTGCAGAGCTCTGATTCCTGTAAGTGAAGCAGTTCTCACTTCCTCTTCTTATGTCATTCCATGTCTGAAGATGATATAAAGTTTGTTTTTCTCCACATGCTGCTGTCAAAAACATCATTCTGATTTATTACAATTTAAACTTTTTTGGTTTGTCCATCTTTTATGTCAGTGGTAAGAGAGTTAGTCTTCCTAAAAGGGTTAAAGGGCTATTATGGATTTGTGTTTCCAGCAGATTTTACACGTGAAATAGTAGGGTGTTCACAATATCATCATTCAAAAAGGAGATATAGCGTTGTAGTACTCGAAATCGGTCTTGGTCTCAAGACCACTTTTTGAAGGTCTTGGTCTCGTCTTGTGATCAAAAACATTATTACTCGGTAATGTCTCGGTCTCAGACGGGGCGTACTCCAGGTTTTAAATCAAGACCGGTCCAGACCACCGCTGATGGGCTATTTTTCCACATCATTACTGTGATTAGAAGGACAACGCCTCTTTCTAAAAGAACAAATAACTTCAGTTCATTCATAAATTGATTTTCATCCCCTGGTTACACGTCCCCTGCACACAAGATGATGATTTTTAATTGGTATTTATGGTCTTGGTCTAGACTCTGTCTCTATCCCTAAATGCAGAGGTTTTTTAGGTCGGGTTTATCGTGATTCGATATCACGATGCATCACGATTCATCCTCAATTTTCTATATTACTGCACATGGCTACTTTTATCTGAACTGAGACAGTCTTATAAATATGAACTCCTTTTGTATAATTTAAAAAGTGATTTAGACAACAATGTCATTATCAATATCTTTACATTGTAAGTTAAAATTGATACATTATATAAGTAGCCTACAGGATAGGTAAAAAGAATACGTTTTTGTGTGTTTAGTTTATTATACAAAAGAAAGATGTTTTTAAGTCACTGTGTGTTCTCTTCTCAGGACGTTGTAGCCTTTAGCTGTGAGCTTTGTTCAGGATTAGTTTTGTTTCTTTCCTTTCTATTTCAGGCGAGTTTTGTTGCTACTTCTGTAAACACCCTTAAAGAGACACCGAGTCAAGCCGTTTCAGCCTGCAGCGGAACACTGTGGTCTGAGCGTGCAGGACCAACTGACTCTGCACATAAAGTCAGCAAGCACAGGACCAGGACTCAATTAACATTGTTTTCTGTCACAAATCCCTCTGTTAGCCTACGTTACTTTCATTACACACCACCGTGTGTGTTTAGGTAAAACAAATTCACTATTCACGCGATGCATCGATTAAATGATTAATTTCAACAGCCCTAACGACCATCCTTGGCCTCATCAGAGGGAGGGATGAGTCCTCTTACAGGAAGCTGGTCCACAAAGTCACTGTCTATGGAGAGGACAACGACTTAGTTTTGAACATAGACAAGACAAAGTAGTTAATTCTGCACTTCAGGAGGAAAGCCCCCCCTCTGCAGCCTCTCACCATCAAGGGGACTGTGGTGGAGCGGGCTGACAGCTACAAGTTCCTTGGTCTTCACATCGCGGAAAACCTGAGCTGGGCCCAAAACACTGCTAAAACAGTGAAGAAAGCACAGCTTCATCAGACTTCATCAGGCTGCTGAAGAAGACTAGACTTAAACGTCAACCTTTGTGGAGGTATGGAACCTGTTAATGGTCCAGCAGGTTCAAAGTGTAACTAAATGAATGTTTATTGTCAGTGTGTGTTCATGTCTCACTTGTGTTTGTAGATGTACTCTATGTACAGAATGCAGCTTCCTGTCTTCACCTTTTTCAAACATCTTCCTCTGACGCTGCAGCTGCAGTTTACAGGCAACTCTGAAAATAGTTTACTACTGAGCAGACAGACACACAAACGACAGTCAACAATTTGTAGACTTGATAACATATTAAACCATTCTGAGCCAACTTTTAATACAAACTGGTTTTGGGAAAATAAACCAGGCCTGTTTAACCTTGGCTTTTCATCTCTGGGAGAAAAGTGGAAAGAGATTTGTGATTTTCATGGTCAGGATCTCAAGGGGCTATTGGGGGTTATTTCAGTTTGGAAGCCTCAAAATTGCATCCCTGCCTTTTGCAGCTGATGTGGTTTTGTTGGCTTCCTCAGGTTGGGACTTTGACATGTAGCAGGCATTTGGGCAATTTTCAGGAAAGTGCTAAGCAGCTGGGTTGAGGGTCAGCACCGCCATGGTTCTCTGCTGGAAAACGGTTAATTTCACCATCTGGGCGGGTAGTGAGTCCTCAAGTGGATCTAGAAGGTCTTGTTCACAAGTGAGGCTAAAGTGGATCATGGATTTTGGAGGTCTTCCAGCCACGTCCAACTGGGAGGAGACCTCTGGTAGTATTATGACCAGCCTAGGGGAAACCAGACTTATGACCCTATCCTTCTTCACTCCCAGTGATGAATCACAGTAAAACACATTTTCAGTCCAAAATAAGAAATGTATTCACAAAGTGAATCAACCTTCAGGGAGAACACAGACCAAATATAATAAACATAACATCTGAGTCAAAACCCAAAATACCCTACCTCAAATATAAAAGGAAAAGAAAATACAGGCATCTTGCCTGACTCCATAACAGGAGAAAAGATAAATCAAAAGAAAAGGCTACTCTCCCCTACAACGAAATATAAATCTCAATCCCAACAACAATACATTTTGATTTACACACAATTTCTCTTTCGCCAAAAGCGCAAAACGTCTCTGTTTGGAGATGAGGAAAAGGAGGGCAGCGTTCAGCTTTCTTAAAATTGGCGCCCTCAGGTATCCTCCGATACGGCGCATGCACGCAGCACCAGCTTTCGTCCAATCATTGGCCGGCACGCACCTTCAGCTTTTCCTCATGGAGCGGGTACCCGCAGAGAAGCACAAGAACAGACAGACGCACAAACAAGAAAGAGCACAAACGACAGATCCAATTACAAACACACTTTAATGCACTTATTACTCACAGTCAAAACACCCCCCCACCTAAGATCAGAGATGTCAAGTAACTAAGTACAAATACTTTGTTACCTTACTTAAGTAGAAATTTTGGGTATCTATACTTTCCTGGAGTGATTGTTTTTCAGCCGACTTTTTACTTCTACTCTACTACTTACATTTTCACACAATTATCTGTACTTTCTACTCCTTATATTTTAAAAATAGCCTCGTTACTCCCATTAAATTTTTTCGGCTTGCTTTCATTCCGGCTTGTCATCGTTCAAAAAAACAAAAGAAAACCTATCCAGATAAATCGTGCCATCCAGATAGAGTGAATTTGATTATGGTTGGGTGAGAAGTATAAACGTATACCATTCCGACACCCTATTGGTTTGTACACAATCCATCGCACCTGCACATGACACAAATCACGTCACACTCCAGCAAGGAAATAGCAGACGTATGTAGCTTAGTACGAAGATGTCCGTGGCAAAGACTACCATACAAGGGTAATTGTTACTAATCCTGCCCTGGGTACACCAATTTTCTTGTCCAGTTTTGTTATCTTACATCAGTTGCCCTCACAGATTCTTGCAGCTAAGCGTGGATGTACATTTACATTCCAATAAAGTCTATTGATAACATGCCTCTGTAGTTTGACTTTTTGCACCATTACAATACTTATAGGCAACTAGTCATCATATCTTCCGCTCCATGAAACACATGTTAATGCTCAGTAGTACACATATGGTTCTTTAATGTATTTGCATTGTACTAAAATGCGTTCATTTTCAATGGACATAAATGCGGCTGAAACGGTGCAAAAGATGCATCCCAATTTTTTAAACATTAACATTTTCATATAACATTATAGTCATCATGGCCTTTAGAAAAATGTTTTTTTGGGGAGGTGGGGCAGTGCACTATAAGCCCCTGTGGCGCGGCCTAAGCGTTTGTCCTTAATGGCATTATTTTTCCCTTACATTACTTTTACTTTTATACTTTAAGTAGTTTTGAAACTAGTACTTTTACACTTTTACTTGAGTAAAAATCTTGAGTTGATACTTCAACTTCTACAGACGTCTTTTTAAACCCTAGTATCTATACTTCTACCTGATTAATGAATGTCAATACTTTTGACACCTCTGCCTAAGATCACACATTTCTTCCCCTAGAGAAATGTTTGACCCAGAGTTTAATGGGAGGATTAAATATCCAATCTGGCCTTAGCAACCAGCAAAGTTTAATCATTTTGAGACAAATAAATATCAATTTATCTCGACTTAAAGTCAAACGTCCACAAACGAGCCTCACTTACTGACTTGAACTTGAACAACAGTGAACACCCCTGCGACCCAAGTTTCCCTTGACTGCCACACACCGCCACAGAAAATCCCCCAAGATGGCTGACCTGTCATCAGGAGGCTGGCCTGGGCTCTGAGTGCTTTGGGCTGTAAGAGGAGAAAAGTCGACCCCCACCTCGATGAAAAGCTAATTTAAAGCTCCGGGCTGCCGTACATATGGCCGCTCCATTTTTAAGAATCTCTCTTTTAACACTTGGCCGAGAAGTGCAGGAGAACGAGTGCTGCCGTGCGAGCTCGGGGTCGGGTTTTAAATGGCTCCCAGGGGCCCGCTCCCATCTGACAAGGTCCAAACTCTACAGAGGGGGCTGCTGGTCAGTAGGGCGGGGCACCCAGGGGACACCACAGTACGAGCTGCAGGATTCAGGGTCGGTGAAGAGCTGAAACCCAAGCATCATTGAACATTTCATCAGCCGTGCGGAGAGCCACCGCTGTTTTGGAAATGTGATAGTTTAGTGTCAAACAGAGGACTAAAGACGTGCAGGAGGACGCCAAGTTCAATGTCAAAGCAGACCAGCAACCAAATATACACAAAGCTTCAGCCTCAGCTTCTCAAAGTCATTCATTTTGTATCCTGTTTACGATAGAAAACGACGTCTTCTTTTGTTATTGTTTTGAGTGAGAGCCCCCTGTTGGCAGGATTTACATATTGTGCGTTAAGGTGTGATAAATAAAATAATAACTAATAATAATAAGCTTTAACTAGAGCTATTTCCAAAATGCTGCTCTGCATGAAAATGATGTGAGAGCATTTTAAATGCAGTCATGCTGAGTGAGAAAAACAATGTTTCTGCATAAAATAGTGTTCTCTAATGTTGCAATAAATTCAGACTTTTGCTAAGTGTTTATTGTGAAAGCTAATATCGCAATAATGATAAAATTGCTGTTTATTCTGCAGCCCTAATACTTACAACAAGAAAATGAAATAAGGCCCTGGTGGCCCAGCCGTTAGATCATGCCCCGTGTATGGAGGCTAAAGTCCTCCACGCGGGCAGTCCAGGTTCCAGCCCGACCTGTGGCTCCTTTCCCACATCATTCCCCACCCTCTCCCTGATTTCCTACCACGGACTGGCTTATGTGCACACAGACTGTGACACTGTAACAAGGCTTGAACACTTTAATACACACTTGAGCCCAGGGTCCTCTACTACTGCATAAATGGGCACAGCCAAAAAAAAAAAAAAAAAAAAAAGCGTGGCTTCGATTGCGTCGATTGTCTTCGACCCTCTCTGCTTTCCCATCCAGAGGCTTGTTCAAAACAACGCGGATACATTGCTGGACACACCTGGATTGGGGTATGAATACTGCTATGTGTGATTGCTTTTTATCTCCAGACTACTATTCAGTTGTTTGACTACATGCACCGAACCGTGACGCCCGTACCATAACGGTTCAGGGACGAATACAAAAACCGTTCCAGGCCTAATGTGTGATGGTGCAGTGGCTGCACTTTCATGTGTTGATGACAGTATGTGTCAGTATTGTATACTGGTATATTGGGTTGCATTAGTGCATCATCATCGACAACCACCAGTCCAAGCTAAATATCTAAATGTTTGGACCGTTTAACTTCCTGTCAGCTTTAGATGACCTGAACCAGGCTGTTGACGGCCCCAGAAACACTGACGCTCTCTTCTGTGTCCGTGACCTTCTGATTGGACATGTACCCGTCGGCTGAAAGGTCGTGACCTCTCTGACCGCTTCCTCTGTTTGGCTTTAGAGAGTTGATACTTCAGGGCCAGCTGGGAATTCAGAAACACAAACACAACAAGGCTCCTGACCTGACTGACTGATGAGGAAAAAAAAAACACCTCAGGACTGGAGGAGGGTTTTTAATCCAACATGTCGATTTAGATCTGAGCTCAGACTCAAAAATATCCACATTTAAATAATAATAATAATAATAATAATACATTTATCACTCAACATCCTACAAAAAAAACAAAAAAACTTTTTGGCTCGCAAATTTTTTACCCGCCAAAATAATAAATTGTGTTTTTGTGTTGCAAACATGTTTGTTACAGTGCATTTAGTTCATAAGGTATTATGTTCTCTTGAATTGAACCACACATTTAGGTCAGGGATTCGATCATTATCCGATAAGGAAATTGAGAAATGATGTATAAAATGTATTTGCTCACCTTTATGTTTTTTAAAGGTAGTTGATTCATATCCAAATCTTATTAGGACAAAGTTCCTGTGTGTCTGCTTCTGTTCAGATGCTAAACACCAAGGAACTTAAGAGCATGATCTTATTGCATCTTTTAGTTCAAATGTTTGAATCAGACCCACACATCAGACTCGGTCCATTGTTGGTGTTTTTGGGGGGGGGTCACAGGCTGACCTGCAGTGAAAGCCCCTCACTCAGACAGGACACCAGATCTGCCGATTAACAGAGAGGAGACATAAACAGCTCCTCATCATCTGTCTGCTCTCTGAGCGTCTTGTCCTCGTGTTCTCCTCTCTCAGTCTGACAGAAACGAGACATTTTTAGTTTAAAACCAGGGTCAGTGGTGATACCTGAGTGCTGATGGTGGACGCTGCCTCTGTTTACTCTGAGGTGAGCCCAGCAGCCGGACTGAAAGTGATACTCAGACTGATGTTTACTCAACTGCTGCGTCCTAACCTCGGTACCTACGCTGGCTCCCGACATGATCCACCTTAATGCTGACAAATGACTTTCTGACCAGGAAGTCCCAGAAACAGACGGGGGTTGTGGGTAATCGATCTGTGAGGAGGAGACTACAGATTTGGGAGTTTCGTTGTTAAGTTGAAGTTCAGCAGTCTGTCGCTGATAATGAAGAAGGTCGTGTGATTAGGATTCACACTCAAGAAATCTCATTTATTTAAAATGTGAGGAGACTCAGCTGTTGTTTGCCTGAAGAGTTTGAGCACATCCTAATTATTTTCTACAAACTGATGACCTGATTGTCTAATAAAAGGTGTTAGGTGGTTATAGTTTATCTTTTATAGATGAGTGCTTTTTATTTAATTGAGTTACCCTCCCTAAATATCTTTTATCTTTTTTTCAACTACCAATACGCTAATTGTTGTAGCAGGCCGTAGTAAAGAGGTGGTGCGTGGATGTTTTGTGGAGAGAGATTAAAACAATATTTTAGCTGTAGTTCTGTAAAACTGAGACACGGTCAAATCTGCTTTCTGTCTCGTCCATTTTCTCTTATCTTATCTCTCTGATATTTGGACGCTGGCCTTGACCTCGTCCTGACCTCCTCCCCTCTGCCCGCTTAGTGTTGGGTGTCTCTGTCCAGCTACTGCAAAGGATGCTGGGGAACCAGGTGGACTGTCTCACACTGCACTTACAGAGTGATTCAGTAAAATATTAACTCCTCTGAGCTTTTAAAATATTTTCAGATACATTTCACAATTTTTTAAGATTTATTTTTGGGCTTTTTGTGACTTAATTGTAGGGATAGGACAGAGGACAGAGTCAGAAAACATGGACAGAGTGAGTTGGGAATGACATGCAGCAAAGGAGCCACAGATCTGATCTGAACCTAGGCCGTCTGCCTTGAGGAACCCAGCCCCTGTTCACGGGGACCCTAACCACCTGGCCACCGGCGCCCCCACATCGTTTTTAAAACCATGGCGTTGATGCTGCGTGTTCACATGTCAGCAGTTTAGATTGATCTGTCCTGACGGTTCAACATAAAAGACATTTAAAGCAAATATGAAACTATAAAACTGGAATAAAAGTCCAGGCTTTATAAACATTAGAAGTCAGAAAGTGTCACCGACTTGTAGAGTTTAAATATGTTGAGAGAATCAGGATATTACATCCTGAGCATAAATTAACAAACACCATGAAACTTCAATTTAAAGCCCAGGCTTTTGTTTACATCAGTCTTTAAATAAACCTGCAACCTCCAGCAACCAGACCAGTTTTCATACATCGGTCCTAACCGGGACATGAACTGGTGACCCACTTGTTCCCAACTCAGATACAGACTAAGGTACTGTCACCTCAATCGCAGAGTCTCTGTAAAGCAAAAGGCTAACCAGGGTAGTTATACTGTAACAAATAATGTAAAGGGATTTAAGACTTTTTTTCTTATATTTAAAAGAAAATCGGGCAAGGCCTGTGGACGTGTGGGAGACAGCTGGTGTTGTCGTGGTCGTCGTGACAAGACCTCTGATTCAAGAATAGACAGGTGGAGTTTTAAAAAAAAGTGGTTTGGTCACCTTTAACCAGGTGAATGAAGAGCAAAATCCAAAATGATTGGCCAGATGCTGCAGTGACAGTGCGTGACCTTTGCTCTTCAGGAAGTGACCCGACACCTTTGAACACGGTGTCTGAACGAAGCGTAACCTCCTGCAGGAAAAAAAAAAGAGCTGATTTGGTCAGGAGGAATTAGAGGGCAACAACTGATGTGTTCTCAAGACACAGGAGACAGGTGTGTGTGTGTGTGTGTGTGTGTGTGTGTGTGTGTGTGTGCGTGTGTGTGTGTGTGTGTGTGTGTGTGTGTGTGTGTGTGTGTGTGTGTGTGTGTGTGTGTGTGTGTGTGTGTGTGTGTGTGTGTGTGTGTGTGTGTAGGGGTAGCAGGTACGGTCTTTCTTCTCTTTTACAAAACTCTGTCCTTTTTTTAATTAAAAAACAAAAAAAACTCAATTAAAGCTTACAGCCTGTGTAGTAGTAGAGCTTTTACTCCCTGCACACTCACCCTGAAAGTATAGCACTCACACTAGTACACAGTACTGATTGCCTAGTGTGAGTGCACCCTTAGTGTCCATATTTTTTAGTCCCTTTACCAGCAGCTCCTCATCCCGGAGCTGATTAATATACTGTGGCCATGTATCTGAGCTGTTGATGGAGCAGGAAGTGTTTACTCTTGCCACACCTGCAGCACATGTAGTGTTGTGTAGTTGGGGCTAGAAAGCTCTGCAAAATAAAAAAAGACAGAGTTTAATACAGATAGGAGCAACCAGTACAGACCAATCACATACTGCTTCTAGAAAATGCTGGTTCTCTGTACCCATCTCTACCCCTAATCGGACCATTAGTAAGTCCCCTCTGTGGACTTTATGCATCTTATTTTTTATTTTATTTCATGTATTTTTTTATTTTTGATAAAGATTTATTTTTGGGCTCCTTGTGTCTTTAATTGAGATATAGGACAGTGGACAGAGTCGGAAACCAGGGAGAGAGAGAGTGGGGAATGAAATGCGGGAAAGGAGCCACAGGCCGGACCCGAATCCAGGCCGCCCGCTTGAGACCACAGCCTCCACACATGGGGCGCGCGCCCCAACCACAGCACCACCAGCGACCCAACTTTATGCATCTTAGTATGTTTGTATATAAATGTACAAACAGTCCAGTTCAGTTGTGGTCAGGCCTACGTGCTGGCTGTAAGCTAACACTGTTTTAGTGAACACTGCGTCTCATCCCTGCAGGCTCTTTACACGTCCAGCTGCTAACTGCTTGATCAGACCCTGAATTATGATTCCTTGTTGTTGGAGCTATATGGAGTCTTTTCTTCTGCCTCAGAGGGACTGGAGGAATGGTGTTTAGTGCATGGAGCCAACTGGACTGCACCGCCTACACACACACACACACACACACACACACACACACACACACACACACACACACACACAAGCCAAGCAGCATTTTGTACACTTGTGTTGTAATCTGGATCTTAATTTCCCGGGTTTCATTATTTATTTGTCTGTATTTATTTACAAGTTAGACTGACTTTACTTGATCTGTGACACTCGATATGACCAAAGTTACACACACACACACACACACACACACACACACACACACACACACACACACACACACACACACACACACACACACACACACACACACACACACACACACACACACACACACACAGGGTAACACCTCCCTCCCTCCGCCAAGCCTGCCCACCCACTCCCTCATTGGCTGATTGTGTCGTCACGGAGACAACAGCTGTCTCCAGGATGAAGAAGCTACTTTGAGGGTGCCAGCCAGTCTGCAGGCCTGCAACTGGAGAGTCCCATGGGTCCCTTCTGGCCTTCAAAACCCACACACATGCACATGCACACACACTCACATACACACACACACGCACATACACACACACACGCACTTAATGGCAGTACAGCAGGATTAGCGCCCTCTAGAGACGACAGGGTTTTTTCCTGTGCCGAGAACATTGTGTTCGTCCTTCATGTTTGTCCTCAGCGGAGGGTGAAGGCCGTAAAAAGTGTGAGCAGTAACATTCAGAGTATCGGGGACTAATCTTTATAAAAAGCAAACATGTTCACAACTTCCACAAAGAGGTTTAACACCAGGGCGTGCTGGTGGCGCAATGGTTAGGGCGCACGTCCCATGTATTGAGACTCTCGTCTCGAGCGGTAGGCCCAGGTTCACCTCCACCCGTGGCCCCTTTCCACATGTGATTCCCCGCTCTCTCTCCCTGGTTTCCGACTCTATCCACTGTCCTCTCTCTGCATTAAAGGCACGAAAAGCCCAAAATAAATCTGAAAAAAAAAAAAAAAAGAAGAGGTTTAACACTGACTTATAAAAAAAAATATATTATATATATATATATATATCATTTATAAAAACTGAAGTCATGCTTGGACGAGTTGCTTACAGATGAAAGTCATTTGTTCAACTAATGGAGGCAAATTTAATACAATATGTGCAATCCCTCCAGGATTTTCATTGGCTTAAAATGTTTGTAAAAAAATGTACTGTTTACCTCTACCTCAGCGGCAAGGAAGTGTGGACAACAGGAACGCGAGGAATACAAAGGAGAAATCCTTCCTGCATATTATCCCATATGCCAAAGCATTTAGAGATAACCCTTGTTATGGATTGGCGCTTTACAAATAATGATTGATTTAAAATATAGTGAACATTTATTGATGTTTAACTTTTGTTGTTGTAGTGTCAAATGATGCATCCCCTCCCCTGTTACTGCATTCATGTTTATGTTTCCACTTCAGTAGCAGGCTTGTGAATAGAACAATGATTTATCATCTTGAGTTTTATATCATTTTCACTATTTAAACCCTCAACTCTTTATTTAAGTTGCATTGTGCAGAGCTTGTTAAAAAACTTTCCTTACTATTGTTCATATCATTTAAAGCATGCAGGTAGATAAAGGTCATCATTAAGCGTATAAAAGGAAAATGTTTCATTGAAAGTGAAGTTTTGACACGACATGCACACACGTGCACACTGCTGACTCACTGAAGGACCTTTGTGTGTGTGTGTGTGTGTGTGTGTGTGTGTGTGTGTGTGTGTGTGTGTGTGTGTGTGTGTGTGTGTGTGTGTGTGTGTGTGTGTGTGTGTGTGTGTGTGTGTGTTGCATGTGTTGTTTTGGGTCGACTGCAACTGTCAGGACAACGACCGTCTAATCTGCACCTGCCACTGACACAGCAAATGTACGTCTACATGCAGACACACACAAACACACGCACACACACAGGCGGCCTACATAAGAGACAGACGGAGCCGAGCCTCCGATTGCATTGCATGCTGGGAAACTGAAGGACTGCTCGTTGATCATTTTACTGTTCACTATCTTCTCTCTTACTGTACTTCACGTCCTCTTCTCCGCCGCCTCCTTTCCTCACTCCTTATTACCTTTACTGCCTTTGTTTTTTTTACCTGAAAACTGATTTCATTCCTTGATTTCATTCCCCCAAACATATTGTCAAATTATGAAACTTTGTTGTAAGTTTTCTTTGATTCCAAATGTTAACTTCCAGGATAAAAATAATTAACTTAATTCATCTTCACTTTGATCAGGAATCAAAAATGTTTGACTCAGAATTTCTCAATTTTTTAAATCAGAGTTAAAAATCTTAAACTGTTGTCACATGATATTACTTAGTCCCCCCCATGCCTGATGTAAATGAACTGTTGACTGTAGTCAAGACGACCGAGTTAAACCGACCTGAGAAAGAGAATATGTTTACAGACGAGCTAATGTACCCAAGTATAACTTACATGATTTTTTTTTATCACTGCAGCACATACAGCAACAGTATGGCAGCTTTATGCAGCAGTCTTAGACGTAACATCCAGTGTTACCACGGCAACGATAATGTTTACATTTGATGTTCATGTGAATTTTTTAATAATAATAATTCAAAGTTTGCATTTTTTGCGTTTTGATTAATATGATCTTTGTTTGTGTTCAAACAATCTCGTCCGTATAAATTCACTTTAATGTAAACCCATCACCCTGTAAATCTGCCCCTGAGCATTCATAATTTACATTTCATCTTCTTGTTTGTCATATCAGATGAAAAACAACAGTGGTTTAAACATGGGGGTTTGCTTAAACACTGTAAACTGTAACTGTGTGTGTGTGTGTGTGTGTGTGTGTGTGTGTGTGTGTGTGTGTGTGTGTGTGTGTGTGTGTGTGTGTGTCTCATCTCATTCATAAAACACACACTCTCACTGTAACCACACACTTGTGGAAGGACGTTGATTGACAGGCGGGGCAGGTGTGGCCGGTCTGCAGCAGCGTCCCACCTGTCAAAATGACCCCCTCTATACCCACAAAACACACACACACACACACACACACACACACACACACACACACAGGGTCTTTTCCCAACCCCCTCCACCCTTCCACCCCTGACCCTGTGACCAACTTCCTATTCCCGTGGGCATAGTAACGACCAATGACCCCCCCCCCCCCCCCCAGTCCTTGGCTGCAGCTTCATAAATAAAACTGAGGCTTTACCTGCCCGCTGCAGCCCACCACTGCTGTTTACAGCCTCCCCGTCACCCAGGACCTTTGACGTCTGCACCCAGCTCACCCTCACGGTGACACCCCTTGGGAGACAGAGACACTGCTACTGTACAGAGAGGCCTTAATCCTCTCAGGACACATATAACCCATGAAGACAGATCTACTGCCAAAGTATCAAAGGAAGAAATTATCAGCCATAGGAACAGCAACAACAGTAATATTAACGATATTGAGAAATAAAGAAATCAAAAACATGTTCCTTCAAATTAAAACAACACAATATGTCGGTGGTAAAACCTTTAAGGGGATTATGACGGATACACAACATACTCAAATTGAACATATTTAGTCCACAGCGATTCTTGTGTCCGTTTGAAGCGGACTCTCATTTACTGTAATAATCTGGTGCACACAGAGCTGCAGGAGCCTTATTTGTCAACAGAGCTGTCAATCATGATGTTATACCCCCCTTTTTTGAGCATCAAATATCCAAACTTCTATGAAAAAATAATACCTGGACATTAGTCAGCATGATGAGAACTAACTATAGTGACCGAAACATGTTTGAAAAGAATACATTTGATGTTTATTTAGATTTTATAGTTGGAGTTATGTCCTATGAATAATGTGGGGGAGGCGGAGCTTATGACCTATACGGCAGCCAGTCAGCAGGGGGAGCTCTAAATGTTTTTGCTTCACTTTTGGGGAGCGTCTTTTTATACTGTTTGTGGTCCAATTTATTTTTAAGTGATACAACTGGACATTTTTTAATTGAAATGACAATTTTCTGCCTTTATATTCAAGTATGACAAAGGTACGTGTAGTGCGACATATTCATGCCATCAATAAACTAGCGGAGAAACGGGCGAACAGAAAACATTTGTTTTATCAAATGAAGAGAGATTTGTTTTATGTAACCAAGTTTCAGGTTACATAATTTACATATTAAGGGATACTACAGGTCTGTTGGGCAGTGGGCCCACCAGAGAATAAACCTTCATAAAGGCAAATAAGGTGGTGAACACTGGTCGTCAAGGTTGCTGGATATAAGTTGAAGGTGACATATCCTCCTCCTCTTCAACAAGTTTAAATAAGTCTCAGAGCTCCTCAAAACATGTCTGTGAAGTGTCTTGTTCTAAATCCACTCTGATCCTGTATTTGATCATGCCTATAAACCCCTCTCTTTCAGCCCTGCTCAGAACAGGCTGTTTCTGCGTCTGTACCTTTAAATGTAAATGAGCTGTGTCTGACCACGCCCCCTCTCTGGAAGGGCTTGGGTGTCTCTGGCTTTCTCGCTCCATCTCCTATTGTTTACGGTGAGAAGGCAGACTCAGAGGGCAGAACAAACACCTAGCTGTGGGACTGTCACCCACCTGGGGGAGGGGTTACTGCCCTTTGTGATGTCATGAAGGGAAAATCTCCAAACGGCCTGTTTGAGCAGACATTTTCTGAAAAGTGGAGTAGGCAAAAGACGGAGAGGATGGACTTTTCTTATCATTGGAGGGTTTGTAGACAGACACATATTAGAGTAAGAGAAACATGATGAAGAGGATTTTGCATATGTGACCTTTTAGTATGATATGGGAACATTTTGGTCATACTTAACGGACCCACAATGCGACGCGTCATCCTGCGGCAGAGGATTCAGATATAAAAATAACTATATAGAAATAGTCAATCTTTATGCTGATGGTGTCTTTTTCTTTGGCCATATCACAAACAACACCAAATTAGTAGCCAACAAAAACAAGTGACAGAGAGAATGTATTCATATTTTCATTGTTAGACTAATTCCAGTGGTTCCACCTCAGGCCTCCAGAGCAGTTTCAGAGCTTGTTGTCCTGGATTAAAAAGTCTCTGGGGGATTGAACAGAGTTATTACCCTCCAGCTCAGAGAGGATTGTCTTCGTGTTCTGGCTCTGAGCTGGCGTCCTCATCGTGCTCTTCACTGTCCCAACAGTAAAGTGCAAAGAATGTCTCTGTCTTAGCGTTGGTTCGGCCTCAGTACCGTGCAGAATCGGTGAGGTAATCCGTGTTTTTAACAAGTGCTGACTGCACTCTGAAAGCATGAGGGAGTTTCACAGTGATGAGTAGTAACTGCAGAGGATGACAAACTGCCTGAGCACATTATTCTCCAGAGTCCCACATTCAGGAGGCTTTAACTGTGATTCATGCTGGATAGATGGATAGACTCACATACAGTACATTTACATGTTGGCATTCTTATTTATTCCACCAGAGGGATATCAGGGGATCTAAAGTCTGAACCTAGTAGGCATGCAACAATTCTCAATAAATTATTGAACCGTTTGGTACGGCATCCACGGTTCAATACTGACTTGTGAATTGCGGTTTTAACGGTTTGGCGTTGAAGTAGTTTCCGCGCATTGTATTTCTCTAAATTGGCTCTGTCTGTGTGTGCCTGTGTGTGCCTGTGGCCGCAAACGTCCTTTTTCCGAAAGCCTCTCTCCCTCATTATGTCAAAAACATGTATTAAAAGATAACTGTGGGTCCGCGATGTGAGAGGGAGAGAGAGCTATACGGGTGAGCGAGAGTCAGGGAACGTGCCATTACGCATATAAGTGGATGGACAAGAAACAAAAAGTGAAATTGATCATCTGCTCTACAGTTAACCAGTGAAGTATGTGAACTACATGGCAGGCTGCTGTCTGTTAACTAACTGATGTCTTTCAACATCAACTGAGTGCTCCTCTGTCTGTGCGTCTGCGCATCACCCTCACTGCTCTTATTAAAAACTCTAAACTGGTCATAAACCACGTCTGAACCTTCAGTGTGAGGTTTGATGTCTTTTGAAGTGTTCTTAAATCGTTTGAGCTGCTGTTAATACTCAAAATATTTACAATACTGAGCGTTACAAGAATAAGAGAGGAGCGATAATCGTAACTAAAAGAGAAATATGACAGTATGCCACCAATGCACTTTTTGTTGACATTCATTGAGCTTATTGTAGTTTACTTCATGTTCGAATCTAATCTGACTTTGCAATAGGCTGAAAGGAGAGCACCTGAATTTGTTTAGCTTCAAAGTAAAATAAATAGTTTTAAAATGAAAAAAGTAGCTCTCTTTCTAAATCCCTTGATGTTCTGTAAAATTTGCCTAAAATACTTTACACTGGTATGTATTGAACCGTGGGCTGACTGTATTGTTGCATCTCTAGAACCTAGCAGGGTTTTTCCCGGCTCAGAATGGGCCTTTTGGGGGGTGACTACGCGCTGTAGTAAACGTTCGACCCACTTATTACAGTATAGTTTATGAGTCTGTATTACCTTATTTGACAGAAATCTGTGCATTTCCTGTTATTTCTGACCAATTTATAAATAATATTATCATTATGCTTAATTTACTGAAACCACAATTAAATCTGATAAAGATTTTTTTTTTATAGCAACAGTGAAACACAGGAGGAGAGGGATTTTGAGGGAGAGGGGTGTAAAGAGATTGAGAGAGGGAAGGTCACATCCTGCCAGTGCATTTCACCCTCTTCCTATGATGCTGCTCTTTTGCTTTAAATTGTGTTTTTGTTTTACCTACACATTTGTTTAAGTACATTTATTTGAGTTAAGGTATTATGTCAAATTATAACAGGTTTAAGTCACATGATTTTGATCATTTGATCAGATCAGGAAATTGAGAAATTATAAAAATATATTTGCTGGCTATAACACAGCGCTGTTTGACAGTCTGTGTGAAGTTCACATACAGCTGGCTGACGTTACGATCGTTAAGTTATTGATTGTTGATAAAAGCAGACACGGTGGAAGTGAACTAAGAAAAGTTCGACGACTTATGGACCGACGACTCGGTCCATAAGGATAGTGGATCAACAGGTGCGCCCTGTGGTTGGCGTTCCGGTGTGTGTGTGCATTTACAGCCATGTATGTTGGTGTGTCTCGTCTCAGCGTGACATCATACGCGGTTTAGTATAGTTTTAACATGACTGTTGGGATAAATATTTACCGCCATGAAGTGGATTGCTCTTTTGAAATTAACTCGCCAAACGGAAAATCAACCCGCATTCAGCGCTTGTGGGTGTTAGCGGAGTGTCTGGAACCAGTCAAGAGAAACGAACAGTCAATCAGCTGGCTATCCAGCGTAAGCCACATGCGTAAATGGTTGAGAGGGGAGATGACTGCTAGAAGTCAAAGACGTTGTATTTAAGTTTATGTTCTGCTTGTTGAACAGTTGTTTGATGTATTGGTGTTTTTAACATACTTTCAGAGAGGATTTGATTTGCAATTTGAATCGTCTTTTTTTTCTTTTGGTGCTCGTGATTTTCTTTTGGCGCTGAGTAAAACCTCTTTGGGGGGTGCCAAAGAATTCTCTATCCAGGAAAAACCCTACAGTCTTTAAAAAGTTTTCTGGATGTCTCTAAGAAGACTATCACTTCAACATGTCCTCTTCTCCTTTCATTTTATAAAAATATAGGTTTATATTTATATTTATTTTTGGGCTTTTTGTGCGTTTATTGTAGAGATATGATAGTGGATAGAGTCGGAAATCATGGACAGAAATCATTTAAGGATACCTTTCCGATAGAACTGTACAGCTGTCATTAAAAGTAATGCATGAACACCAAGATTCCTTCAAGTTTTTGTGTCTGTGTCTGTTTCGAGCTTTTATTGAAATGTTCACGCATCTTTGTCCAGAGGATGGTTCAAGAGAAACGGCTAAACTTAATGTCTTAATGACGGCCTCAGTGTTTATTTTGTACAAGAGATTAATTATTCATAGTTGTCTACACCTCTCCAACAAAAAGGAGCCATGATCCAAACTTTAAAGAGCCCATAATGATCTCTTTCCTGTCAAAAATCTGTGTGAATTCAAAGTTGCAGGGCATCGTAGGGGGCTGTGAGCTGAGCTGCCATTCCTTTTTTTGTGAAGATGCTGAGCCTGTTTTAAGGTTAGGTTTTCTTCTCCAAATCCATTACAGAGGTCTCCTCCTCTCAGCAAACCCACTCTGTGGACAGTTCAGAAGTTGTATATAGATTGTGTCACGTGTCTACGAGCTGACTAAAGAGCACTAACATTAGCATGCTAACACAACAATGCAGGACACAGGTTATTGCAGTTTGAGCCAAGGACAATTTTGTCCTCTGCTTGCCCTTAATGGTGCTTAATTATGGTGTGTTCTAATTTATTACTCCTGAGTGTGAATCTGAGTGGAGAGGGGATGGAGATGTTTCTCTGGAGGAGAGCGGAGGCTTCAGTATGGAGGAGGTGTGGCCAAACAGCAGTTTGTTATAGTTTCATGCTGGTGCTCAAGGGCGACATCTACTGGATCAAAAAGTCGGTTTAAAATCCATTTAGGAAATTAGTTGGCCAGGAAAATCCCTCATCAGAACTTGGAAACTGTACTCTGTACTCTGTACTCAAACTCTGGACAAAAAACTTGGAGTTAAGACTTAAAGTCCACTGTGCTGCAATCATTAAGATCTTATAGAAAACACGGTTTTAAAGATGTAAATGGAACATTTTAACAGGTTTCTTTGTTGATTTTTTTGTAAAACTTTAATCCAAGCTTATTTTGAAAGTATTTTTACGACTTCAGTGTGTTTAGTTTTTTTTTTTTCTGCGGCTCTAATTTAACGGTCATGCTGAGAGTCATTCAATCCTCTCTGAGAAAAGCTCCTGGAAATGTCGGCTGATGTTCTGTCGCAAAACCAAGAAAGTACCCAGAATGCTGAGTGTTCCTCACCTTCCTTTTTGGTGTTGTGACCATCTCGGCCCGGCACGCCGTGGCCCCCAACGACCTGCAGGCGCTCAGCCCGCGAGGGATTATCCAGCCACGCCCGGAAAAGACGTGTGAAATTGTGACGGGCACGAAAATGAAATGACAAAGTTTGCGAGGCTCTGCATGGAGGAGCGTGTTAGCTGTTGGCACGCACGCCACTCTGTAAGCCGATATGTATGCCTGCGTGTGTGCGTTGGTGTGTGTGGGTGCCCTGCCAGTGGACGGGCCAACTGTGAGGCTGGTGTGAGTCAGTGGTCTTTCAGCCGCAGAGAGCTGTGATCACGGCTGCTAGCAGGTGCTCCGAACGGGAAACACGATCGGCTCTACACACTGCCGCTGTATGCTTTAATTGATTAGAGAGAGTTTTATGACAGTCAGGCCTCAGGCATGCAGCCACAGCCAACAATCAGACAGAAGCTTTCCATATCAACACTCCTAAAATGTTCTGGACCAACTTGGAGCGTGTTCTGAAACTTAAAGGACGAGAACATGATTCAACTCTGAGCCATCACAAACTATCAACAGCTCTTAATTAACGCTCAGGAAAAGGATTAGAGGATAATCTATCAATTGAAGTCATACTTCTCTTCTTTAAGGTCCAAGCAAGTGGTGGAAAAATAACAACAGCTCTTAGAAATGTAGCCAGAGCTGTAAAATGGTGAACAGAGAGCTATTTGATGCCAGTGTGTTGCCTTTAAGTGTTGTCAATCCATGTCCATCCCTCCATCCTTCATATGTCTTTTAAATATTCTTCTGTTTCATATTTTAGTGTGGATTTTGTAGTGTTTTATCATCTTTAAGACTTTTTTTTTTTTAAGATTCATTGTTGGGCTTTTTGTGCCATTAATGGAGAGATAGGACATCGAGAGAGTTGGAAATCAGGGAGAGAGAGTAGGGTATGACATGTGGGAAAAGAGCCACAGGAGGGATTCGAACCTGGGCCGCCCGCTTGGAGGACCACAGCCTCCACACATGGGGCTTGTGCAATAACCACTCTGCCTGTTCTTAAAGACAATTTCGTTTTTTGTAAACAGTGATGTGAAGTGTTTTGTAGGCAGAGACCAACAGAAAATTCTGGACCATCTGGATGCATTTTCATTGTTTGTCCTTCATCATTAAGGTAACCCTTGGCGATCGGATGAAGTTCCTGACTGGTATTCACTGTAGGCTCAATGGATCAACGATCCAACTAAAAGGCAAAAGTTACAGTGGGCGGGTATTCCTTGTACCTTGTGAAGAAATCCAGTGTCTACACTAAAGAGAAACTCTTGGCTCTCACAATGTTGCATTTGTAGTCATGTCCTGAACTTTGAAACCATCATTGTATCAAATGCATCACTATAGTGCTCTACGAGCTGTTACAAAACAACACCATAGGCTTCTTGGCTTTGTTGATGCCATCATCGTCTTGGTTGGTCAAAGAGAGAGCGAAAGGAACTTACACAATTTTTAGCCCCCTTGGATTGAGGCCTGAAAATGAAACCCTGTCATAGCCGCGATATCAACATGATGATTCATAACATAGCAGCGTTACCAGTCAGAGATCAGGCTCTTCAGAGAGTCATCCCATCACTATGTGTCATCATCTCTACATAGATTACATTTCACTTCTAGAGACTGTATTTCTCTCTGGAAGGCAGCAGTGTTTCATTTTTCCATGTGTCATAGAAAGGTCATAGGTCACAAACAAGTTGATACAACCTAGGTGTTGAAGTTATTAATGGTGTAGGTTAAGGGAGAGACCCTTGAGGGCCTCTGTGCTAGAAAACCCTGTATGTAAAATTGAAACAAACAAATTCTCAATTCTGGAAACGTTTCGCATTGGATAAAAAAATCTTATGCTGGCATAACTTGCTCTCAAAGTTGCTCCCGTGCTTCATAGAAGTTGTTTGGACGTTCTTTTCTAAACTTAGCATTGAGACTTAAACATCTCAGATTGCCTTGTCTGTCTGTGTGGGGGAGACTAGTCCCACCCCCCCAAGTTGACAGACAGACAGGCTGACGGAAGCTGCAGCGGCCCAAATACAGTAGAGACTCCCAACAGAGTATTTATCTGTTCATTTAGCTCAGGCGCTGTGAGAAACACGGCAAACACTATAACATTTTAGGCCAGATTTTGAGCCTGATTTTGGTCAGAGTGGCCCAATTCTAGGCTGGTCGTATCTGATTTTTTGGCAAAAGAATCCGCGAGTGATTATTCTACTGCTCCCCATCGAGTAGGAGGACTTGGTCAGACTGTCCCTGACATAATACCTGCAGCAGCCAATGAGAGCGAGCAGACTTGGAAGCGTCGCCAACCGCATCATGTGTACTCTGATCTTGTATAAAGCAACACATAAACCGTCTTCTCAGCCAGGACTTCATCTGTATTGTTGTTCACGTTTTTTTTATTTTCTCTGCAAAACAGAACACACAGCAGGACAGCCAGCTGACGATGTCGATCCTCCTCCATATTCCATATTCTTCTGAGGTCACGTTTGATCACTCAAGTTCCTGTGAGATCTCCTGCATGTGAAATGGTTTCTACAAACGGCAGGTGTGTGGTCTCCCAGTCTGGCCGAGTCGTCTCTTGTGTGCGTTCGGAAAATAAAAAATTGAGATTTGATGATAAGACGTAAAAACTGGGGGACTGGAAATATAATTGTTGTTGCAGATATTTGTTAAGAGTCTGAACTATTTAAAGACGAACTTAATAACATCACTTTGTAGAAAGTTTAGGAAATCACAGTGTCTACAGTTCATCCTGAGGGGAACATGCAATTTCCTAAAAAGTTTTTTTTTTAAGTCATCAAAACACAAAACACTGTCATTGGTCAATGAAAGAGACTTCAAATCATTGCCAAAGTAAGTAGGATTCATCCTCTAAGGATGACAAATATCCATGCAAGAGCTGGCTGCACTTCTTTGGTGTTAATGTTGGAATTTTTTATGCATAACTGAAAACATAGCAGCCGTTGTTCAAGTTGAAATGACAGACAGACAATCATCAGAGACATTAAAACACATCATCTGAGGAACTTAAAAAACTGTTTTTCTCAGATTTTTGTTAATTGAGCAGATTTGATTTCGCACGGTTTAGCTTTTATTTAAATTATTATTTGTGTTTTGAGGAGCACATGTGTCCTGGCTCTCATCTGTAGCGCTTCACTCTGCAGGTGTTTTGTTCTTCACACATAATCTCTGACCTCTAACCCCCCCCCCCCATCCCGCCTCTGTTTATCCCTTCCTAATGAAGCTGTACTTCCCTTGGCGGCTGACAACCAGCAGATTTATCGGATAGCTCTTTGTTTCCTCCTGCGCTCCGTCTCTTCAGACGACATCTTTTTCCTCTCCGAGAGCCAATTAGACGAGCTGAGGAGGACAAACTGTGTTCTGGGACTCGGCTGGACGTGTCAACAGGTCTGTTTTGATCAGGGGATGAGAGCGTCTTGGTCGCCGAGCTTAAAGGATTGGTGAAGAATGTAAATTCAGCTCCGGTGAGGGGTCAGCGAGGACAAAAGGGGAGGTGGCACCCAGGCTAAGGTTTCTGAGAGAGAAAAGTACCAAAGTCAAGGGTAAAGTCTGAGCAGGAGACCGATGTTGAATGTGATCCCTATGGCCTCTGGTCCAGGAGGTAACTGTTCATGCAGAGCTGACTAGAGTGGTCATGATACCAGATTTTTTTTAACTTTGATACACTTTTATTAAAAAACAAACAATATTGTTCCTGTTTCAATACCACAGCAATAAAAGAAGTCCTAGGCAGCAATTTTGGGTAATTTCTGTTTTAATTGCAAAGACTGCATTTAAACTCCTGCAGACTGCAATGACGACTCTCAAGTACTGAAACGTTTGAGCAGATCAGACAGTCCTCTCTCTTTCTATTTCTTCTCTGGACGAAGGCCACAAGCCGAAACGCGTCTGCCTAATTTCTTAATAAAGTTGATCTTCATACTACCAGTCTTGTAACAACCTTCACTCAGAGTACCGTTCTTGAACGAGTATTTGCTCTTTGTAAACACCTCGTTCCTCTCTGTGTCTGTTGGAGCTGCTGTGCAGTCTGTCTGTTGATACTCAGAGAGGCTGTCAGCAGCTTCAGCTTCTCCTGCAGGACATCTGCACTTTATCAAACATGCTCGTTCCTCCGTCCTCGTCCCCTCTCTCTCTCTCTCTCTCTCTCGCTCTCTCTCTCTTTCTCTCTCCTTTCAGCAGCACATCGTGGAGAAATGTGCTCTGGTCTCCAGCTGGTGCTGAGGACTACACTTTGAAACACGACACTGCTGCAGAGTTGTTTGTGTTCTGTTAGCGAGCAGGTTGGCAGAGAAACATGGAGGATGTTAATTATGGGACGGGATCGACCAGCGTCCCCAGAGAGCAGCATTTCCTGTTTGGTCCTCTGCTCTTAACCTTCTCAGTGAACCTTTAAAGTGGATCACACTCGAGGCCTCAGAGGACTCCACCGACACTTGTACTTGTTATTATGTGACTCTAAACCTGCGCCGCAGATTTCCAAACATGCACTTTGTAAAACTTTCTAGAATATTTCAGGACAGTCTCTGAAATCTTCCTAAATAGATTAGGATGTGGACTACTCGAGAAGGAAGACATGACATGCATAAGATGGTTGGTAATGTTTACAACATATCCAAGATGATGGACAACTCAACACAGTCGGACGCTGAGATGACAGTTTTCATCTTTATATCAATGCTACATGTATTTGGGTGCATTCACAGTGTCATTGAAAGAGCGGGGAAAAAAAACGTTTATGGAATTTTATGTGCATGAAGTTCAAACCGGTTTCTAACGTGATGTAAAAATAAACCCACTTAGTATTTCCTGAATATTTCCTGCTGCGTTCACACATTGGTACGGTGGCCGGTAGGGGCCACTCCACAACACCAATGCAAAGAGCCACAACACCAATGCAAACGGGCCACAACAGAAGTTGGCCACAACGGAACTAATCTAGTAGGTGTTTTACGACGGACCGTTATTACAGACGGACACATGAACGTCTTTCTGACGGACTGTTTTTCCAAGGCGGACACGTTGAAAAAGTTGTGAAAGTAAGTGAAAGTTGTCCGATAGGTACCTGTAAGTAATAAGTGACGCTATGTGATCTTTTATTTTTTAAATGATACAGTTTGTCCAATGTTCTTATATTTTCATATTATGTGAGGTTAACTTGTCGTCAAACATTAGGCTTTTATATAAACTGTAATCCTGTCTGTCTGGAAAGAGTGATATCAGGCCAAAGTTACAGCAACAGTAGACCAATTGTAAATTTCTCAAATACTTTTAAGCAAGGACTGATGTTAAGGTTAAAGAGTCACTATGTTAACTGGTCATTTTTAGCCAAAAGCGTCATGTCAACAACAGACGTTGAAGACAGAAAGTGCCGGTCCTAACCTAACGAATGCCTCTTTGTTTAGTGTTCTTATTATGATGTCAAAAATACTCAATAGATATGTCTAAAAACCCAAACTGTATTGCGGGAACTCAACAAAGACATACAGATAGAAGGAAAGATACAGACAGAGAGATACCCTCTCCAAGGCTCTAATCGTGCCTTTGTACATCTGTTTGTTTGTTCGCCACTGTGTTGTCTGTTATGTTATGGAGTTCTGCAATTATACTGTATAGTTCTATAGTTTGACATGCCCATTGGTAGCTTAGTTGTTGTTGTTGTTGTTGTTGTTGTTGTTGTTGTTTTCAATCTGACCTGCATTATGGTGATAACCTGTTGTTCATTTATTCATTTGCGTGTGTGTGTGTGAAATGAATTTCTGTCACACAGATTGCAATGTATTGTCCTTTTCGTGGATTCGGCCTGCAGCATGAAACCCATACTGCAGTTCGTGTGGCAAAAACATTAAGTTCTTGCTTAATGTGATAAGCCTGGTACAAGCCAAGGTAATGTTTCTTAGGTTACTTTCTGGTTAAAATTCAGTTTAGGCTATCCACATTCTATAATTTATCAGTATCAGTCATAGTATTGGGTGAGTGAAGCACAGAATTAATATTGATTAATGTCTTAATGATATTTTATTGAAATCTGTTTAAAGCCGAGGGGAAAATACACTTGCTTCATTCCTGAATTTTAGAAGTTTAAAAGAGAAGGAAAGACAATCATGTTTCAAAAAGAAAAAAGAACCTATGAAAGATAACCCTGTGAAGGTAAATTCCCTTAGTCGGTGTAGGCTAATAACTTTACAGTCAATTCATTCTAATATGTATTTTTAGTGTTTAATTTAACCCATTTACAGTAGCCTACTTCTTTGTTTCTCTGTAGATTTCAGTGGGTATTATGCAAATTAAGGATGCAGTGCTGAAACCTGTCAGACGAATGGTACTACCTCTGTTAGTGAAACCAGGGTTCGATGCTGACCAATTGCTAAAAGGCGCTGAACAGAAAATGAAGAACTTCAACAAAAATGTACAGGATGGTCCATACCTTCTGCTCTACCCTGATGGCACAGAGGTTTCTTGTATACCAGGGACAGAAACACCCTTCTCTCTGAAGTACTACAAGGAAGCAGTGGGGAAGGTTTCAACCGAAGAGCTACATTATTCAACCATGCAATATCTGTTCAATATATAAGATAATTGAGAACTTCATTCTGTATTTCCTTGAGCAGCAATGAAAGAAGATGTATATAGTTTGGCAGGGAAGATGATTGCTGTTTCCATAGTGTATGGTGGACCTGGCCCAAATTTCCTCTCAAAGGATCTGGTCAGCCACATCTCAGGGAAATCCAGTTTCAACTCGTCTGTACAAGACATTACAGATGAAGAAATAGGGAAAGTGCTACGAGAGGTATGAGGGTCATTGATAGAAGGGTTTGAAATGTTAGCAAAGGTCATTGGCTAGTTACAGAAACAGTTTTGTATTTCAGTGTACTTTTCTGATATTATTATTTCTAATTACTTTTTGTATTTGAATTTACTTTATGGAATTATTTGAAGGTCATGTTATATTTTTAGATCCAGAATGCAGCCTCATTAGAGACCCTGCAAGACCTGATTGTAAAGAACAGCAGCATGTTACAGACCGCAGGGTGCTTCAAATGTGTGAAGTCAGTGGAGGAAAAGCACTTGATTGTGAAGGACTACCTCAGGTGGTACATACTTGACAGGAACCACAGTGCAATCCAACGTTTTTTGTTTTTATTTATTTCAATTATTACAATTATCTTTTTTTCTGGTACAAAAAAGTAATTATTCATGCTAATACGTAGTGTGACTGTATTATTTCTTTGCTTTCCACGTTAAACTTCGCAGGCAATCTGTTATTGTATTGTAGATTCAAGGATGGATTTGCCAGCTTGCAGTTTTTAACAGCGCTGCAGCAGCATCCCGTGCTCCTAAGCCCTGTCCTCTGCCACTCGGATATCAAGTTAACATCTTCAGACATCGAAGAGCTTTTTAGACCAGAGCTTAGTCCGACTGGAAGCAACCAGAGGGTCCGGGAGGACAAAACAATAAGTTTCTGGGGGGACTACCTTCTTGATTGTGAAGGTTGTTAAATTTTACCACACCAACTGTAATAAAAGTCCCTGTGATACTAATGTTTAGTCAATTTATTCCAATGCTTTCTACTTTTAGAAATGAACAGTGACGTAACCCTGCTGGACGTCTTCATGTTTGCCACAGGTGTGCCATGCATGCCTCCTGCTGGCATGGAACCTCGACCACGCGTTCAATTCCTCTGCATTTCAAAACTGCCTATAGCAAATACATTGCTTTGAAGCTGCCACTCTTGCAAACCTGAACTTTGGGATTAAGAATTCCCCCGGCTTTGGGTGCGTTTAACCATCCCTAAACTGTCAGTCCCTTTATACAATCCAGTAAAGTACGTACATTGGGTTATATGTTAAGGGTAAAAATGCTTTTTGTGTGCAGTTGTATTGCGTTAGTAACAGTGGACAATGTTGGTTCAGTTTTTAGAACATTTTTGGCCTGTCTGTACCATTATTCTGATTAAAAAAAACACCCATTTTGATTTTACTCCTTATAGGGGAAAAAGGGGGATTATGAGGCAATGTCCAATGTTTTTTTTAAATACATTTGCATAGAAAGAAGTGGACCGCAACCATATCTTAACTGTCATTTTTGTATTTTATGCACATCTTTGAAGTACTGTATTGGAAAAGTTTTTCACAAGCGCTTAAATCAATGCATTAGCAAGTCATGCTACAAGGACAAAATCCTTCAAAAGCACTGATAATTTAACATAGTTTCTTTATTTTAACAATATTATTATGCTTCACAACATAGCTTTACTCATAATTTATTGGTCTGAAAGCTGCAGAAGACTGCTGATGTCTCCTCACTCTGAAAATGTTTAATTTTCTGTAAACGTAGTTATAACGACGATCCATTTATTACAGTAGATGTGATAATGAATGATTGTCATAGATTCTTTAGCGCTTGAACTCTATAGCGAGATAGGGCGATTGAAAGATATCCACCCCCCGTAGAGTCCAGACAAGGGTGGTGACGATGTTAGCTGATGTAGTGAAAAAAAACATTTTTGTTGGTGTTTTCTCTCTTTCAGTCTCATTTTTAAAGCAAAAAGGGTAACTGGACTTGAGCTTATATCGTTCTTTTCTAGTCTACTTTCTAGACTACTTTTACACCACATGTCACACCGACACATTCACACACTGATGGTAGAGGCTGCTGAGTAAAGAGTCCATCAGAAGTAACTAATCTATTCATACACATTCAAACGCCGCTGACGAAGCAGCTTGAGCAACTTGGGGTTCAGTGTCATGCCGAAGGACACATCTGACATGTGGCTGCAGGAGCTGGGGATCGAACCCTCATCCTTTTGGCTAAGTGACAACTCTTCTTACTGAGCTACAGCCGCCCACAGGGTATCAGTAAATACAAACTCTTAGTCCTAATCACTTGCTGTTGTTCTTTTATTGTAACATTTTCTAGTTTAGTTTACCGATTGCAATTACAGATTTGCAGCTGCAGCTCGATCCTCGTGAAAATGTCTGCTGTAGGTTTATTTGCTGCTCTTGAGAGTCGATATTTTAATCTAGTCTGTGAATGTTTGAACAAGTGTGGTCTGATGTGTAATGTGCATGCTCGAGGGGTGCCAAGGTACCACAGCAGAGTTACCTCCCCTCCTCCTCCTCTTCTCATTATCCCGTGCAGATGTTCAGCGCTGGGCCCTCGCCGTATCAGGTGACCTCAAATCTAATTGATATCAAAACTCTGGCGGGGGAAGCCTAAGCCTCTCTGTGCTCTCAGGTTTCGGCCTGTTATAAGCCCGGCCCGACTTCTGACAGCCACTTTGAGCGTGAAACATGCACTGTCTTCACTTCAAAGGAGGCAGGCGTGGAGAAAAAACATCCCGCCGCCACCTAGGAAGAGCCTGACAGATCCACGCTCTGCCCTGTTTCCACTGATCAGATCACGCCTCAGACTTTGGTCTAACCGAGCAGAGAGCATTTGTTTTGGCACGCTGAAACAAAAGCATTAATAAGCTCATCGTCAAACAGTGAGTTTAATACGGGAAAGTGATCCGAGGTGGGTATTACAATGCAGCTGAGAGGGGGAATTGGAAGCTTAAGGAGAGGATGTGATGGTAATGACTTTAAGGCGGCATAATCCTCCCCATCTGGGCCCGGCGATTGTTTGATATTTATGGTTGATGATCAGCACTAATAGGTTTGTTATTGTCTTATGGGCTGAATATATGAATGGAAGGGAGCATGGGAATAGGGTCCTGATTTGTTTAGTTTTCATTTTGTTTTGGGTTCAGACCCGGGATCGGTTTCAGACGGAGAAGTGTCTGATCTTTGTCTCGCTGTGGAGACGCACAAGGAGGGTTTTTCTCACACTGGATGGACTTAAGACTCAGACTGAATCTTTGGACATCAGGCCTACATCCTGCATTTATCACATTTGTCTTGTAGTGGATCTTATTCATGTCCATCTCAGTGAACCACTGAAGCAGCGATGATTAAATAGCTACTGATGCTTCAATAATTTGATCCCGATAGCACTGAATGCAGTGTGGAACAACAGGACTTTAGTTTAACCGCTTCAGTCAGTAACAAGCTTGAGGGCAGATTTAATACTTTGCTTTTCTGTCCAATCTGAACACTAAAGGTTGGATGTCTCTGCCATATAAAAATGTTCAGGGCTGTCAACATAGTTAATCGCGACAATTAAAGTCTGAAATTAATACATACATTTTTTTAAATCATATAACTATTAATCTTGTTCTGTTTTGTCCCTTCAGGCTCTCGTAGATAGTCGTCCTCAGTGTCTCCCTGTAGTCTCAGTGATGTAAAAGAAGGACACTGCTGCATCTTTGAATGTCTCATTTCACTTTAACAAACTCTCAGACAGCTCAGCTGACGAGTCCAAAGTAATATCTTATGACATCACACATTGACCTTATGACATCACACATTGACCTTTGTTACCGTTCCTTTGAGCTGTTTGACCTCAGTTTGGGATCTCTAACCACTTCCTGTTTCTGTGCTAAACTTCAGGTTCTAACCTTCCATATACAGGAAGGGCCTTACTGTATTTCAAAATTAAAGCACACAGCAAGTAAAGTACTCTCAGCTTTAGACAGGACAAACCTTCAAAATAAAAGCATCACATCTAACTAACAACCTTAATGGCGATTAAAAAATGTAATGCTTTGACAGCCCTAATGTTTTTTTAATCTGCGTTCTGTGTTTGTTTTTTAGACATCATTTAAAGTGTTTATTTAAGGAGCAGCTATTATCTCAGATGAGTGTCCTTGAATTCCCCGTGAAGAAGAGATCTGGGACGATCTGTGCACGCAGCCACATTAGAGTCCTAAATAATGTAGTCGTAAACTGTTTTAATTACGAATGTGCTGACTCAGAGTCTGAACGTTTAGAGACGTGAGGTGAAAAAAAAAACAGACAGGGAAGGAAGGAAAAACACTCTGCAGTCTAAATATTTTTCAGTGTGAATTCTGGAGTATTCTGGGACGTTCCCGTTGTGATTTTCTCGGCTGCTCGCTCCTCACCGACCCTTGGCCCACTTGTCTGATGGATGACTTTATGACACTATTTTTAGTCCGGAGCGTCACCGAGGGCCAGGCTGCCCGTGCCCAGGGCATGAGACCTTTCTCTGGTTATGTCGTTACAGGACTGCATGCGTCAGGAGCGGCTCAATGAATCCAAAGAATCATGTTGAGCATGCAGAGAGGAAGGGGAGGGGGGGTTTCCACTGGACCAGTCTATATTCTCTCCTGAACTTTTTTACATGTTCATCTCTTCCTTCTCTTGTGAGTCAGAACAACATAACACACATTTAGTGATGGGAATAAAACATTCAATTTTTTTTGGATCATCACCAGATGTTTCTTGTCTCTTTTGAAACTATTTAAAACAGTGAAGCTTGTTCAATAAGATTACTTTAAAACACAAATTCAAGTTTCAACAAACATCAATCCACATGTCTGAAGTTTTGGCTCAAGATCTGAACTTTTGTCGGCCCTGTGTCCACCTGGCCTTTTTTCTAGGCAGAGAAGCGCTGGCTGTGCACTCCAACTAGTGTTTGCATGAAGTGTTTGTACGCTGAAGAAAAGTGCTGCACATCCGTCCTGTCTCTATGACAACAGTCTGTTGACAACGAGGATGTGACATCCTCTTTGCTCCGTGTCTGATCAGGAAAAATCTAAAATAAAAAAGCACACAGCCAGCGCTTCTTTTCTGCTCGGAAAAACACTAGGTGGACACGAGGCCTAAGAGATCTAAGGTCATCTGACCAAAACCTTCTGTCCATGCCTAGATCCAGGACAGACTTTTTTCTATTGATGGACCAAAACCGTGAACATCTCTACCTCCCAACATCCGTCTCTCACCTACTATTGGGACTTTTAAGAATCACCTTAAAACATATTTCTACTTCATTTTCAATAACCCATAAAGCTCAGAGATCCATAGCGGTAACTGTACATAATTGTTACCTTCTCTTGGCTTGGGTTTTCCTCTATCTACTAGCTGTTCAGTACTTTGGATCAACTGTGTTGTGTGTGAAGTGCTATATCAATAAAGTTGAGTTGAGTATCAATCAGAGACATCGTGTTCTGTACCTGCCCTCAGTAATTCATGAGAGCAATCAATCCGGGTACTTTGCCCAAACGATGCATGAATGAATGGTGGTTAATGGAAAAGTTGGGGTCTTTACCGATTTAAAGTCTTAAAAAAAATGAAAACCTAACTTTAAAACAGAAAAGTATGAGCCTAAATCTGATGACCAGTGATGTAAACATTTAAAATATGACATTTCTGAACAGAGATCGGCATCATAACAGTATAAAATTATCCATGTATGTGAGTGTCTGTTTAATCTCTCTCCGTCAAACTGCTCAAACGAGTCATCAGAGGATTCATAAACTGACTTTAAACACCTGATGAGTAATTATTAACCGTGTTACCCGAGAGGAATCCTTATTTTTAAATAATATTATAATTTTTAATAGTTCCTAACAGTGTTCATAGCTGTAATGGAGTGGTTACAGACATTTATTTTAGAGAAAAGGGGACATAAACTCTGAGTTATCAGCTGATTAAGAAAAGAATAACATATGTAAAGTCACCTGGATGATGTTAAAACCTGTTGTATTCATACGTGAGTGTAAATAATGATGAGAGGGGCGAAACTAGGTGTTATATCGAGCTAGAGAACTTTTTATTTTGACATTTATTTTTCGGTAAGACGATTTGGTGTAGTGTTCCTTCGTTTAGAGACATTTTCACCAACATATTTATGTGACCTGACAGTTGAAACGCTGTAAATACGTTAGTGAATGAATGTGTGAAGAATCTGTTAACACACTTCTCTTCTGTCACGGAGCGATTGCTGCTTTAAAGCTAGCAGGAACATGACTGCGGTCCCACAATTTACCACTTTAGTCCTCTCTAGTTTCAGTCCAAACACACAGATCTCTTCTTTTACCCTCCTTTGTCATTTGTAAATGAAAACCCGATACTAAATTGTGTTTTTAAAATAGTTTGAAGTACAAAAAGCTTCGCAATCGCATTTAATTGCACGGCTACCACTCTAATCTAATCTACCGCCGATATATTCTCAGGTCTTGTTTTCACCCAAACTCAAAAGCTCTCATTAAATTTCCATCTTTTACGTTTAGTCTCGTTGTTTTTGACATTAATGCAAACCAAAGTATCACTGGCCCATCCTAGCAGCTCAATGTCGTCTTTGACTTCTTCCACCCTGCTCATTATTTTTGGTGTATTTGATTTTAGCAGGAGTTTAAAAGTAGATTCAAATCCAAAGATAGAAAATACTTAAATGTCAAAGTGCCAAATCCATCTAAAAGTAGCCTCCCCCAGGTGAAAGATTAGTCTATGATACTCTGATGGAACTAACATGTTTCTATCATTCTTTGTTTTTGGTTTCAATATCAACTCTTTCACAAACGTTTTCCAGCACTTTGGTAACATCCTCCTGCGTCCTGCAGCTCGAGCCACACCTAAACGCCTCTCGGACGGATGATTTGTGACGTTGAAAGTTGGCTCTGATGAGATCGGCTCTCTCATGTTACATTTCAGGCATTTTGCTGACTGCCTTCATCCATAAAGACTCTCCAGCAGGCCGCCGGGAGAATCATGGAAACACATGTCATGTTGAATCTTATCCTGGAAACATCTCTCAGTATGCGGAGCAGGTTCAGTTTAGCACAGGGAGGAATCTGTGGGAATAAAGACTCAAGAGGAGTGACAGGACAGTCCTCTGCAGCCGCTGGAATCATGAATGAGACACCAACTGTTATATGACTGACAGAATACTAAGTGGGACAAAAAGTCCAGTCACTAAAGTATCCGGATTCTTTTTAAAGTCCACTGTACGATATTTATTGCAAAATTTTAAAAAAGATAAGAAAATTGACGACTCAGAAAAAAGTCAGTTGTTTAGCCTGATGCTATGGACCCCTCCCCCCCTTTCGTGCCAGAAGCCCAGGAGGCCTTGTCCCAGCAGCAGAGGCCGGGCTCTTGAGTGGATGGAGACCCCCCAACCTTTTAGCAAGGTGATTTGGCAAAACGGCAATCAGACTGTGTCGTCCCACAACCACCGCCTTCCTCATTCATGCACGGCCTGCTCCGACCTCCACCTCAGCGGCAAGGAAGTGTGGACAACAGGAACGCGAGGAATACAAAGGAGAAATCCTTCCTGCATATTATCCCATATGCTCTTTTGTAAAGCGTCTGGAGATAAACCTGGTTATGAATTGGTCTTGGTCTTGTCTCGTCTCGTAGCACTCTGGTCTCAGTATGTCTGGGTCTCAGTTAGTGTAGTCTTAACTTCAACATTAGTGACCCTCTTAGCACCCCCTGGCAACCCCCCAGGCGGTCTGGACCCCCACCTTGAAAGAAAACACTGTTGTATACAGGTTATGCACAAAATCAATGGAGCTCTCATGGTGGCTATTTTCAGATATCCTTGCAGAGTAAGAGAGTAATGTTAAACTGAAAAATGATAACTAATCTTCAAAGAGCGGGTCAAAGCCTCATGTCAACACAAGTTAAACTGTTTTTTAACAGTAATTCAACAATTAATGTTGCGATGTTTCATATCTTTTTTTAATTTGACCTTTAGAAACATAAATCTGTGTTTGAAGCCTCAGAGACTCTCAGCTCACTGTTGCCCCCCTGAGGCCGAGGCGATCACTGCAGTCTGTTTCTTCAGTCATGTGGCATGTTGGTTAATGTGTCGTCTAATGCTCAGTAAGACCACGGACATGCTGGGAATGTAGCACGCACACAGACACACACACACACACACACACACACACTCTTCAGGTTTCTTTTAGGGTTCAGAATAGCCTGAGGAGAAAAGAAAGATAAACTTTTCTGTCTGTATGTTTATGAAATGTAACCTGATCCAACACTGATAAAACGAACTTGGTGGTGTAGTAAAATATACTAATTGAACTGTCCTAATGTCTATCATAAAATGTTAAGTTTCAGCGGGAACTAGATTTTGTCAAGTAAAATTACATGTATGTACACAATTTATTCATGTATTGAAAATGACTGTGTGGAAGGAGTAAGTCTTGTTTGAGGAATAGGCCTCAAGAATGGAAGTAACACATAGTGATGATAAAAATGGAGGGAATTAAAATGAATGTGATTTAAAATATTTGGCAATTAAAATGCATGTGAATCAGAAAACCAAGTAGTGATGATGTGTGTGAATTAAAAACAAAAATGATCACTAAGTGATTAGATAAACACCATTTATAACATCCAACAAACACTTATTGTTCACAACATGCAATTTGTGATACTTGACATCTTTTGTTTGATGTTATAGTTGTTATCTTATCAATTAGCAATTAAGCATTTTTATTTTAAACTTACAAACATTGTTGCTGCTTAATTTTGTAACTCACATGCATTTTATCAAATAAACTTTCAAGTATTTAAATCTCTGTATTGTTTAAGACTTTATTTTTAAATTCAAACTTTAATCACTCCTTTAGTTCACATGTATTTTCATCACCTCAGCTTTTATAATTTCATTTTTGTTACTGTCACCCTTTAAAAAATGTTTTAGACCATATTTTGAAATCTATCATTTTTTCTTTTCATTCACAGGGTGACCCTACTCTTGGGAGCCAATACAGTCGAGGTCTAGGGAAGAGAACAGATAAAGAGTTTCAGCAATGGTGTCATCAAAGAGAAACAGTAGGCTTCTGGTCATGCAAAAAGTGTAGCTTGAGGACATTTAAACGCTTAGATCTCTTAAAACATTATAGACTGAAAGCACCTACACTCTGGTCAGGGCCAGTCACTACCATGCTTGTATTCAGATTGTCTTTGTACATTTAAAATGTGGGGTGCACTTCGCTCACATTTGTCCAGGGATCATTATCAAACTGAAAAGGTGGGCAAAATTGTTTCATTTTTGTGTCTTGTATGTAACTCATGTAGTTTTCATACAGAGAGGCAATATTTTGAGCACCTTGGAACTGACACTATTACTCTTTTCACAGAACACAAGCACTGACATGAGGCGTGACGCAGTTATCCGTGGCCTCATACTATACCTTGGTGAGAAAGAAGAGGAACTTTTCAAAGTTTTTTTTCTAAATTAATTTTTAGTGACATATACCTGGGTTTTGAAGTCACAGTTCAGTATGTTTTTGGTAAAGCAAGAAAAAAAGAAACAGACAGGTTTCATTTTTTTATGAAATAACGGTTGAGTGAATAAACTATGACTTTAACCAGAAAGAAAAAAAACTTAGTATTGCTGCAACCCATTTTAGCTTGTCCTCAGTGGAGTGTAACTAAGCAAATACACGTAAATAAATGTATACTTCAAATTTCTGTGTACTTGTTTTGCATATCAATCTGATATCAAATTGTACTTAGCACAGTATAATATCAAATACCTGAAGACCTTTACTTGAATACCATTTCTACGGATGATTTTAATAAAAAAAAAAAACTCTAAAAATTCCTACTCTAATTGTTGTCAACTGAATAGTTTTCTTTTTTCTTGTGAATTTTATGCAGGAGGACAATCGCAGTGATGCCACTCAACACATAGTCAAGATCCTGAAGAACCAGTAGATGTTTCCATCCTTCTTGAAGGGAAGGAGGTATTGACAGGATGCAGCAGCACAGCCAAAGCTTGCACGTTGCTTTTGGGACTGATTTATGCCCTCAACCTTGCATACCCCTCGGCTCTGCGCTACACCTTTGAGGTGTTTCAGAAACTTTTCCTGGAACTGAATGGGATAAAGCTGTCACCAAAAGTACATAAAGCTTTAAAGTTGAAGTTGCTGTCTTAAATGCTATTTCCAGGAGGTACACAGTGCAGTCTAATGGCTAACAAGATGTTAGGAGTTTTCTTTCTTAAATGTTCCTAATTTTGTTGTCAACAAAGGCGACTGCTGTCATTCATGTTCACAAGGTAAAGAAAAAGTTAAAATTGTATTCTTTGTCTAGTAAATGTTAATATTTTTGTCCTAACCTTTGTTTTTAATCAAGCTTTTAACAGAGGATTTGATGTTGTACTCAACCTGTTTTGGCGTGCTTTAATGTTTTAACCGAATGCTAATATAAATATGTTACTGTTAATGTTGCGGTTTAGAATGTTGTTCATGTCAGTACAGCATATTTTGTCAGGTCAAATCCTCATAATCTGTTTTTGTCATCTGATGTGCCCTTAATTTTATGCTTCCAGGGGTCAAAAACATTTTCAGTTTCCAGTGATATGCATTTTTTTTTCTGTAGAGCATAATGATCACTCAGTAAAGGTAAACATTTTTTGTTTATTGATGCCTATCAGCATTTACTGCTGCTGAGATTTTATTTCAATTTTGTCAGGTCAAATGTTAGCACAATGTACAATTTTACACGGCTCTTGTAAAAATGAGGTGTTACATAAGGTACCTGACAAATGTTTATAAATAAATAATAGAATTGTATTTTAGCTCTGTGATTTTTTTTTTTTTTTTAAAGATTTATTTTGGGCTTTTCGTGCCTTTTAATGCAGAGAGAGGACAGTGGATAGAGTCGGAAACCAGGGAGAGAGAGTGGGGAATGACATGCGGAAAGGGGCCATGGGTGGAAGCGAACCCGGGCCTACTGCTTGAGATGAGAGTCTCAGTGCATGGGACACGTGCCCTAACCATTGCGCCACCAGCGCGCCCCAGCAACATTTACATAATTAGATTAGGTAATATAACTTCAAACAACTAAGTAATTAAAATGATCAAACAGGAAAAAAAAGATAAAAAGTACTTGATAATTTTATGACAGTAATTATCAAAGATAAATAAAATCTACTCAATATTTTGATGTTGAAAATGTGTATACAAAAAATATACTGTATTTTACTTAATTTGTGTAAGTAATAAAAAATTGAAACATCAGTAAAACTAAGTAACACTTACCTAATATTTTCACAAATGTTACCGTAAGAGATAAGTAGATTTTACTTAATACTATTAAGGAAGTTGTACTTAATATTACAGCAGTAAAATTTACTCAAAAATTTTGAGTGCAAATTGTTACGAGGATTTTTTAAAGTAAATCTTTTGAGTTGTTTTTTTTCAGTGAAGATTCTTGTTTCCTGTTGCACCAGCTCAGTCTAAGTTGTCTCTAAAGTTTGGGTGTAAAGTCTGAACTAAACCCTACCCTAGCATCTTTGTTAAAGCTGCATTCATTCCAATGTTTCTTCTTGGGTCTAATCGTCTCTGAACAGACTAGTGTTGTAGTCAAGGCCACACTAACCGAGACCAAGACATCCCAGAGACAAACAAAAAAATCAAACTACAAATGAATTGAAGTTATTTGTTTTTTTATAGAGAGGCGTTTTCTTTCTTATCACAGTGATGACGTGGACAAATAGCCGATCAGTGGTGGTCTTGACCGGTCTTGATTTAAAATCCTGAGTCCGCCCAGTCTGAGAAAGAGACAAGACCGTGTAAAAATGTTCAATTCGGAGACGAGACCTTCAAAAAGTGGTCCCGAGACCGGTCTTGAGACCAAGATTGATTTTGAGTACTACAACACTAGAACAGACTAACAGCTAAAAATATATTTTGTTCACTGACGTTAATTCAGAAACGATGACGAAGCTGACATGATGAGGTGATAACTAAAGCCTACACCTTTAATCTACAGCTCGTTTCAGATAACAACAGGGAACTTGAGTTTATGAAAACTTCATCTGAAACATGAGGTAGTTTAACAGCACTCCATTACTGGACGGATGATCTCGTCTTATGGAAAACTGAAGCGGGATCACAAATCAAAGTCATGATACATTTCTGAGGGATGTAATCAATCAAAAAACCCTCTGCTCCTCCTCATCCTCCAAGTTATCCCACCTTTTAAAACCATCACCATGACAATCGTATTCAACACAGGACTTTACACCTACTAGCAACTAGGTGTAAGATTTAAGGTGTAGCTTCTGCTGCCTACGTTGGAACGATCTTCGCTGGTGCAACACTTTACATATTAGTGGAGCTTAAACACCATCCTGAATTAGAAATGATCATCAAACTAAGTTGCGTTTATCCTCCTGCAGGGCTAGCAGGTAGCAGGAGTCGGATTGGCAGGGAACTCTAAAATCCAACGATTGATTAGAAGTCACTACTTTTTCTGTAATTGTCATGTAACTTTAGCCTTCAGTGTCAACTTACTACATGCCACACGACCTCATCAACCCCGTGGACACACACTCTTTCATACACAACACTCACACACACACACACACACACACACACACACACACACACACACACACACACACACACACACACACACACACACACACACACACTTGAAAACACAAACACACACAGCAAAGCACAGCACTAACCTCTGGCAGCCTCCACCTGCCCTCCCCCTCTACTACACATCATGCCATCGCTGTCATGTGCATGCTATGTGTGTGCGTTGGTGTGCGTTTGTGTGTGTGTGTGTGTGTGTGTGTCTCCTGTGTCCATCTTGACTTTTCATTTGCCGTGCTCCGTGACATTTGTTCCTGCAGCTGAACATGTGCAGGACAATTTCTCGATTCTTCCAGCAGTGGACAGCTGCAGCGTGAATTACACTAAAGCTGCTGCTTTGGGGGGATTAGGCTGGTGAAGTGTGTGTGTGTGTGTGTGTGTGTGTGTGTGTGTGTGTGTGTGTGTGTGTGTGTGTGTGTGTGTGTGTGTGTGTGTGTGTGTGTGTGTGTGTGTGTGTGTGTGTGTGTGTGTCTGTCTCCTGGGACATGTTAACCTTGTGCAGTCATAGGTCCTCCATGTCCTGGACCAAGATCTGAACTCTTACTGTCTCTCTGGTTGTGGACTCTACTTTACTTTCATCTTGTTCCTGAACTGATCCAAGAAGCTCAAACATCTTCCCTTATATAAAAGGAGTTAAAAGTGCTTTTATATGACTTAGTGTTCCACAAATAGTCCATGTAGCTTCATCCGTTTCTTTGATAGTCGTCGGGTAACGCCATGTCTGAAAACCAAAGCCAACCACTGCATGGCAGGATAATGCCAAAGTGCATTGTTGATGATACACATACTCTCTGTACTCATCTGTAACCATAATCTATTGTCGTCTGATGGACGGTACATGTCTCTGGCTACTGATGTGAATTTACTCTTAATTCTGGTGAAGCCAGCGGTTAGCGTTGAACGACTTACAGGTAAAAACTCCTTTTTCCTGTGGTGCTCACATCTGCAGCTTAAACTGCATCATTTCTTTGTCCATAACATCCCAGAGAGCCAAATGCAACGCCAAATGCATTTCGCCAAATGCATTTCGAGCCAAATGCAACGAAATTTCGTTCTTATCTGCACTGTAAAGTACAAGTTTGAATGACAATAAAGAAAGTCTAAGTCTAAGTCTAAGAACCGCCCGTTCATCAGTTGAGACTCAGTGCAACAGAAGAATATAAGGGCGCACTCACACTCGGCAATCCGTGCCCAAGCATGTTTAACCCATAGACTGTAAAAATAATGGACAGGACAAGCTCCCCAGTGGAGTGAAGCTTTGATTTTTAGAGCTCCCCCTGCTGACTGGCTGCAGTATAGGCCATAAACCCCGCCTCCTTAATGATAACAGAGGGGATGTGGGTCAAACTGTTAAAGCTAAAATACTTGTCACATAATTTTTTTCCAAACCTAAACACTGCTGTGATCATTAGTTATTATCACACTACATTGTGTTCAAGTTTCTTTTAAATAAGTTATTTGAGGTTGAAAAAACAGGATTTTACGTCATATTTGACGATGATTGACAGCCGCTGGTCTTGCGTAGCTCTCTTTGGGAATAGCGAAGCTACGTAGCGAAGGAAAGCCGAGACGACATTGAACTTTTCCACTCCGTGTTTGTCTCTCTTGGGCTGACAGAATGAGTTGTTCTGCTGTAAACCCATCTAACCAACCTGTGGGATTTAAGGATATCTGCGTTAACTTGGTAAGTTGAAATGTTTGTTGAATGTTCTGTTCGCGGGTAATTTCGTTAGCTAGCTAGCTAACACTGAAGTAGGCTAACGGAGCTAACGTTATGGTGGCAATAATATGTTACTGATAGCTGAAATTTAACATTAATATTTGGAAGAGGCAGAATATTTCTTCATGTGTTCAGATAACACTAAAGTTATTATCTGGTTCAATAATGTCTCTAGCTGTTCAAAGAAAATAAACAGAACGGACATGTTAACATCAGCAGCCGACGGTGAAATGTAATATGAACCAGACATGATTTGTACAAGGACTCAAAACGGGCTGATCATATTCTACTAAGACTTCAACAGGTTGACTTTAGTGTTAATTTACTTTAGTTAATATTTAAGATTTAGGCACATTACCGGGAGTCAATTCAATAGTTTACAGTTGATTTGTTGTGACTTTGGTTCAGCTTATTCAGAATTTGTTCAGAAATACTCTTCTTGCTTTGCTCCATGATTATGTGATTCATATGTTATATAATAACTTTCCTGTTATTAACACTATTTCTGTTCAACAAGATTCATTTAAAATGCTCTTTTGGATATTTCATTATCATATTTGTATGTTATAACTTTTTAGTTTTAGGCTTAAATTTTAACCTCAAATAACAAAGCAGTCTCAAATCTCTTGAATTCTACTTTGCATACAGTATATCCTCTGATAAATAAACTGAAGTACTTTGATTGCATTTCTGTGGTGTTCCTGTAGGTGACCATGATGCACCCAGACTGAAGCAGCAGGTTGTGAAGGTGGACGCCATCATCTTGTCTTTGCAGTGCTGATTCTGAAGAGCATGTCTTCACAAAGGACTCAAAGGTAAAATGATCTCTTATATGATTGGACCGTTTTATTGTAACCGCTATCAGCATCAAAGACTAGCAGAAGATTTTAACAGCCTCTATGATTCTGCAAGAAGTCTAGTTCATGTTTAAATTGTTCTTCTTTCTGTCTTCAAGGAAATCAATGCCCAAAGGAAACCGCAGTCCAGACTCTGATTCCAGCTCCGGTGAGGTTCTGCACACAAATTGGCTGATTCTTTTAATAGGTATTTACCACACAACACCAAATCAGTACATTGAATTTACTTTTTTTAGCTAAATACTGAAGGTACTTCTGCATATTTCTCATGAAGCACAAGAATCCAACTGACTGCAGTTTCTGCTCACACTGCTGAAATCATGTCTCACTGTTTAAGTTTCACAGTTATACTGTGAGTAGTGAGAAATAATAAATCAACAGGAGACACTGTGGTGCAGTGTGTGGTAAAATTATTACATTCATGTACAAATGAACACAATACTTTTCTGCAGGATTGTTCTCTCGTTACTTATCTGCAGCTGCAGTATCCTGTTTTACCACATTAACTTCATCATCACACCTCATTATATTGGGCTGCCTGCACTCAGCACTTTTGTGAATAAAAATGGCAAAAGACATTTCACACGCCCCCTTTCTGTGACGCGCTGAGAGCCTGAAGCAAAACGCCTGAGTTAACAGACAAAGTTCATAATCAGCTCATGCTATCAGATATCTTCATCTGGGGCTTCTGACTATGCTGAACTAGCTTTCTTGAAGAAATCCTGGATATGTTGAACTTGCTTCAGGGCACATAACAATACTGATCAATAACTTAAACAACAGCCAAATACTGCCACCTAGTGTCTACAGTGAGTTTTGTCTAAACTAAATATGTTGATGTGTTTGGACTTCAGAAATAAAAGTTTCCATGGCTAACAAAAACGAGTATAAACCGGTTCTGCTCATCTGTCTGTCCCTGTCCATAGGCTCACTGCAGACGTGAAGAGAGAGGACACTTGGCTTCCATGTATGTGACACACAAGTTCCAGATTGTGTCACTCTTTCAGGTAAAGAGCTAGCTCACTTTAAAGTGATATAAGAAGGTGGAGTATTACAGAATAATACGAAGTTAAAGTTAGTGGCTGTGTGTTTCGGGGGTTAATCTGAAGGTCTGAGGATGAGCACTTTGACGAACGGCCTATCAGCGGCAGCAGCGGGTGGCCGCTGAGCTCGGGATTAGCTTCGGTCAAACCTTCAGCGCGAATCGTTTTTTTACTACACAGAATATATTGATTTCCACAGGAAGACACTAAAACCCCTGAAATTTGTCCGGGGTAACGGGACACGGTGAGGCGGAGAGGGGATTTCTGCCACTCTGAGAGCCTGTTGTGTGTTAATCGTCGGCTCAATCTGCAGAATCTGAGCGTCGTGCCAAGACAGGATCCTTTTATTGCTAGTTTGAAGTCCTGGGGCCGTGCCAGAAGTTTGAAGCATGACTTGTTTTGGAGTTAATGCTTGTGCTGCTGGAAGTGACCTCCGACCTCTGATGGAAAAGACAAGGATGATTAAAAGTTTCTTCTGTTTTTTATCTGAGATTTTTCTCAGCATCTCCTTCATGTTTCCTGCTGATTTAAAAAAAATAAAATGTTTTGAAGTTTGAAGTGTGAAAGCACTATAGCTTACATTTACCCTGCATTCTAGATCGTTCTCCTTAAAGGGGCCACGCTGACCTGCATCTCCTGTGACTAATATACTTACCATTGACAAATTAATTTTAAGTGGCACACAATCAGGGCTATAGTTGAGGTAAAGGGTGCAAAGAAGTGGTCTGTATTTGACCAGAGAAGGTAGGCGGTTTTAAGGCTCCCACACACAGCCGTTTTGGATGCCCCTCGGTTGTTTGCCAGATATGAGACCAGTTATCAGGTCAAACCAACAGGTTGGAACAGCGATGGAAGCGGGCAAGAGAACTGGTTCAGATAGAAGTGATTGTACTCGACCTAAAAAGCCTCTGCATGTTTCTAATAAGATCCACGAGCAGAAACGTGCTCAAACTAGGATCAATATTGGAGATGCTTTTGACAGCTCCCTACAATGTTTAGAATTTGGACTGCAGTATCCATTTTAAACACTAGGTGTCGGAGTTACATACTTACATAATTATCAGATTTATCAGCTGCAGAAGGTCGTGTGCACAGATATCAGCCATAGTTAAAGAACTCTTCATAGTCTGGTTTTCACATCTCGAGGGCCTGACACACTTCAGAAACATTTTAACTGTGAAACTGAATCATCCCCTCCGAGCGCTGCGATGAGTAAGTGACCTCTGATTCAGTGTGTAACCTGCTGTAAAAACACAGAGAGGAGGACACACAACATGTGGTCAGAGACTTCAACCACTTTACTGTTCAAAGCCTCAGAGCTTTATTTCATGTGTTAGCAGACAAACAATCATATCACACCAACCACACACGCGTCGGCCTCTTAAACCTCCACACTGCTTTGTATTCCACTAAAATAAAAACACCACAGAAGAAGACTGTAACACAACACGGCCCTTTACTTCCTTTAACAGGTGAATGAAACTACATCCGTGTCTCGATCCGCAGTGAGACCGCTTTGTTTTCGGCTGGATTATCGAACTCAACCTTCAAAAGTGGAAAACCATCTGCGTGTGTGTGTGCGTGTGTGTGTGTGCGTGTGTGTGTGTGTGCGTGTGTGTGTGTGTGTGTGCATGTTTGTGAGGTGAGTCCAAAGATAACAGGCTTTTTAACAAGTGTTTTTACGCGGAAGGCAAGTGGCCGCGCCACGGGCCGCCACGAGGACGAGTTTACGGGACCTCACAGGGAGACGGTTGGTGAGCAGCCTCGGTTTGATGGAGGGCCCCGATCTTTACTGCGAGTCTGTTTGGAGGCTTTATGAAGGTGGATATGAGGATCAGGTAGACTGGGTGAGGAGGAGTTGGCGTCTACGGGATGATGTTTAAGCTTTAACAGACGAACAACTGCTGAAGTTATTGAAAGTTAAAGCTCATCGAATCGTCAGAGGTAGCGTGACCTTTACCCCCCAGGTCAGGACCAACAAATCCTTGAACACAAACAAAAACACGGTCGGCGGTTTCAGAGCAAATTATTCAAACACACTTTCTGCCGAGTTGTAACGATTCAAAGATGTTGTAGAAGAAAAACAGACTTTGTGAGATGTGGAAACTGAGTCCCATTTTCTTTTGCATTGTACAAAATATGATGGTTTAAGAGAATTATTGTTTCATGGAGTAGCTTGTCAAAAACCTGAAATATTGGGGTGGACAGATGTGCAGAAACTGGACTGGCTGTTTAACTTTGATGTGTTTTAAAGACTTGTAAAAGAAGACAAGATACTAAGTTTCATTAGGGTTTATCTTGCTTTTTGTTTTCTCTCTTTGTTTCTTGACAATGAATGACCTGCTCTGCACTCTGATCCTGGATCGTTTTAACGCATTGTGTCATGTGAGCCCAAGTGGGCTTTGAATATAAATGTATGTTTGACACAATTATAAAATAAAAACTTCAAACTTCCAACAACCAACCAGAGGGTCACCGTGATATTTTAGATGAAGCTGCTTTAGTCTGTGTTTTTTCTTGGCTTTATCCACTGGACCGTCTGATTCTGTTAAACACAATGTGAAACATGACAGCTTAAGAAATCCTCTCAATACAAGATGTGTGGCTACTTTTTTGTCCACCAATTTGTCCTCATCGTTGTTGAAGAAAAATACATTAGTTTCATATTTCATATTTTTCCTAACCGATAGTTGAACACGTCGACAATCAATTATCAGTGAATAATTAAAAATGAATGTGCTTCAAAATACACGTCTTTTTCTCAGTTTATGATTTATTAAAACCATTATAGCAGCACAACAGTGACTTGAAACGTTAATGAAAACACCGCTCTTTTAAAACGTAGGACTGTCTTTACTTACGAGTGCGCTGCTAACAAAACAATGCCAGACGTAAACTAAATCCTTCTGTTTTAGAAATGTAACATCTACACGTTCAGGAGTGAGTTGTGAGCACAAAAAAATTGCCACTCACCATAAAATATTGAGGCCTAGTGGTTTTTTATTTAGAAAGATGAACATATCTACATGATCAAGGCTGAGTTGTGTGCAGTCTATCCCAATAAGTCCAGCTGCAGAAAACATGCTTCATTTGTGCCTCACTTTTCTCAGTCATGCCTCTTCCTGAAGTTGTTATAACAGTAATAATTTTTCTGGGTTGCAAAGGTGAAGCGCCCTGCCCCAATGGGTCTGTTTCTGGAGTGTGCGCCCAGCAGAGTTGGTGTATTGTTTTATTTTGAAATGTACTGGATGCTCTGTGCGTTTCATGTGTGACTTCCTGTATGCGTCAATCTGTTCTGTCCAGCTTGACTCATGCTTGCAGCGGGCTCCGTCGAAAATATTCTCGGCTCGGAGTGTATTCGAAATGAAGCAGTGTGTCCGCAGACGGACGGCAGCGCTTGTTGTGGAAACAGGAGCATTGACTAGAGTGGAAGAAAATGGCGCCTTAGCGCGTGGACAGACCGCGGTGCACAGACTTTGTGGAAATTGGCAGCTACTGTGTATGCTAGAGAGCTTATTTTAGGCTTTCATTTCTAAAATGAAACCGCTCTATTAACAGTTTTAACAAGTTTTCAAGCACTTTTAATTTCCCTCATTCCTTAACAAAGTACTTGACTTCCTGTTGACACCTCGACAAATCGACCTCAAACCCAAGTAAAAAAAACTGCAGACTAACTGGCCATCGTTGCTATTTCTTCTGTTTGATTATAGTTTTTTTTAACTAAATTGACCAAGTCAAACTTTCCGTCTTTTCAGCATTTCAGGTGTTCATTTATGGATCTATCATGTTGAAGTATTTTTACTGGATGTCCACTTCCTGCAAAGGAATCCTCCTGGACTCTAAAAACTCAGAAACAAATGAATCTAAACATGTAGCACGAGTCGTACTGACAAATAAGAGAGACTTGAAAGTTTCTAAACGCTGCAGCCAGTTGAAATCTGCTCATCACGTTTTCAGAGTCTTAGGCAGCAGCAGCAGCAGCAGCACTAAAGTGAATTGACAGCTCCAGGTGTCAGCTGAGGGCTTCAGAGTGGACAAGAGGCTGAAGAGCAACTGTTGGCCTGACGCCGGCAGATAAATAATAAACCAACTGTGAGCTGAGCGGCGCTCTTCAGTGAGAACAGAGAACAAGACGTGGTGCAGTGGGAGGAGGAGGAGGGCGGCAGTTTAAACCTCTGCACTCGCGGTTTGGCACATATCGATGAGGATTTTTAATTGAGCAGATGTCACCGCGAATATTTCAACTTTTTGAGCAACACGATACTGACGGCAGTGATGTAAGACGTGGAGGGATCAGCCAGTAAGCCGAGGAGCATGTGCAAAAGTCCAACCACCACAGCTCCACCACTGAAGAGGTCGTACGCACAGAGATATTTCTCTTCTGGTGTTTCTGTCCCTTAACTTTGTCCTCTTCTGTTTTTTATTTTTCATTTATGGCCTATTTTTTAATTTCACAACTGATGCTGTCTTACGGACAAAAGGAGAAGGAACAGTGCAGTCTCTTGAGTTTCCAACTTTCAGTTTCAGACACTCCTGGACTTTAGAGTGAAAGTATTTTCACTCCGAGACAAAACTCGATGACAAACCGTTGAAGCGCCTCTTTGGCTTGGATGGTTTTCCATTTTCTTGGTTGGCTCATTGAAAAATAAATGACCAGCTGCTTTATGAAACATCTGTTTCTTTGGTGAAAAAGTCAAAGGTACAAGTGTGTGTTCAGTAAAACTTTATCCCAAAAAGTAAACAACTCCCAAGATGCATCTGACAAGAAATATCCTTTTACTGGCCTTAAAATGTTGTGCTCTTGACTGCTGACACCTTCTACAACCTGTAGCTTAAATCACATTTTTTAGTTTTCACCAACAAGGAGAACTCAAACAGGAATGTGCAACTGTTCTGATTTACATCTCTCCTAGTGATATACAGCGTCCCAGGCTCGTGGGTATTATAATCTAACTTTCATTATTAAAAAGGTCTAACAATTGGAATACATTTCAAGATTATTGGGTATGATCTTTGTTGACATCAACTCTGCAAAAACTGTGTGGGTTTGTAATTTGTAGTTTAAAAATATCTCTTAACACCACTTCAGATAAACATCTTATTTTGATATTTTAAAAAAAGTTAGGCCCGCTTGTCATAACTTGAGAATATCTGCAGATGCGGCGAGCACGTTTAATATGTTAGGTGTTTGACGAGGAGATGTAGTGAGTGCTGGCTTCACATGCAAACAGCAACAGCAGCAACAACTGTTTTTCAAATTAAATATTTTGATCCGACGTGTAAGATTTGTTCATTTTGATTATTAAGAAGGAGCTGTTCCATCTCGTCTGAACGTCTTAATGTTGATGATTTGCGGACACGTCTTACAGCTCAGTCTGAACATCTTCAGAGCGAGACCGTGCAAGTTAAGAATGTTTTTTGTTCCCAACGGTATCTCTCTATCAGTGGTGTGGATCAGCGCCAAATTACGTCAATATCAGACCCGATAGGGATATAAGATCTCTCCACTTTGTTGTTGAATTTATGACATTGCGGTCTTTGCTAAGGATTTGAATAATGTCACTTTAGTTGATAACCAATTTAAAGATCCTTTTTATTGTTGTTGTTTTTTGTTGCTGATGCTTTAATTCTATCAAACAGTTTTTTGAATGTTGGTCACTGTTTTGCGTCGCTGTAATTCTCCTATAAATAAATTGGACTCAACCTGACTCCTCAGTTATTTTTATCTAAGGCCTCAGTAAAGCTGTAGGTGTGTGCGTGCGTGCGTGCGTGTGTGTAAGAGAGAGTGAGCAGGGTAAATCCAGTCAGGAACCAGTCTGGACAGGATTAAGTGCACAGTGAGCTCATGGTTTACTGGTTGTAATGGTTTAATGTTTCCTCCATGTACCCAAACACAGAGATGGCATGTGTTGATACATTAAATCATTTATATTTTGATAGACTAATAAGTCTACAGAAAATTTTCACCTGCTTGTTTTTCTGCCACTGTCCTTAATAATAGTGTAATGATGCAATAGTTTGATCCATGCTGGTTGTTTGGTTCTGTAACTTTTCATCGTGTGACCTCCCCAGCTCAATATTTCGTTTTTTAAACACTTTCAAATAGTGATGTTCCCAGTCCAATGATTTCCTAGTTGGTTAAACAACATTTTTAAAATCTGTTAAAAGTTAGACTTAAAATGAGAAGATCAGTCAGACAAAACCAAAATTGATGTGATTTGGTTTGCTGATTGTGGCTAACGTTAGCATTGCTAGCACCGACAGTTCTTCAGTCCTTCCTGCAACTTATCTTCCCCATGCTCGTGCTAAACGTGGTTACGCATTGCGCCGGTCAATATGCTGGTTTTTAACCTGACGCAGCCTACGTACAACTTTATCTCCAATAGATCAAAATACTGTTGAACCCAGCTGCTCCCACACGCTAACTGTTCACTGGGCTTGTTCACATCCAGGTTGTAGAGCGAGGAGGGCAGGCCCATTAACCAGAGCTACAGCTAGTCTATCTCTGCAGCCCCAGCTAGTGGTGGGCAGCTTGGCTGCAGTTTAAGCATAACTTTGAGGCCATGATAGCAATAAACCGTTTAACCGACGAGTGACAGTGATGACGTTTAACCGTTTAGTCGACACACCTCTACTTTTCAAAGCACATCGTGAGCTGTACACCGGAGATGACAGTTCTCCTTCTCTTAGAGCAGAGCATGCAGAGCCTACATGTACCAGAATGCATTGCTCTCTCACTGCCTCGCTTGCTGTATTCCTTTGGCGTGATTTAAACACTAAAATGTGTCCTTCTCCATCACATCGTCTGCACTCAAATTTGGGGAAGACATTTTTGCTTTGATAGCATTTCCCCTTAAAAACACTCTACTGCATAGATTCTCATCCAGGCTTTAAAGAAACAAAACATTTAAAAAAAATCTGTTTTCATGTGTTAATAAGGTTTTCTTCGAGGGTTTAATTTTTAATTTGAAGTAGGCAGGTTTTACAGACGTCGTGTTGATGCAGAGTATAACTTGACGTTGTGATTCTTTTCTAATAAACTGGTGATGCTTATCAAGAGTAGTGTGCAGGATTTTTTTCTTTTCAAGTGATAGTTTGTCGTCCTACGCACTGACTTCATGAGATAGATGGATGTGCGAACACCTCCTTATAAAACAGTGCAGAGTAACCACAAATGACCTGATGAAGACTACTGAGTCCAAACGTTGTGATTGTAAACTGAATTTGACATTCATTGGATTCAAAATAACTAAATTTGGAGAAACATGTCTATTTTAAATATTGGGCTGTGAGTTAATGATCTTTTTTTTTCTCATTAGTAATTAGTTGATGACAAACACAGTCCTATCTGGTATCCATCCCAGTTCTCCTATCTCTTCTCTTTCTTGACAGAGATGCTTTCTGGCATGTTGACGTCATTTTATTTTTGTTGTCATGACCTCAAATAACAAATAAAACTTATTTTAAGTCTGTTAATGAAGAGAGAGAGATAGCTTGTAGTCAGTTTTTAGAAGACGGAGGTTTTGGTGTCTGCTGCTCTTATGAATGCAGCTACAGTGGAGGTTAAGTCCTCTGTGTTTTCCGCTGGTCAATGACTCGCCTGCTTTGCGATAAAGATTGACAGCTGCTGGTTTTGACGACAGATCGAGTGTGAGCGGCATAAACGGCTCGACGCACGAACCGTGACACGTTCCGTGTTACAGGGCATCAGAGGGTGAAGCAGCTGGGTGACATGCAGCCCAGGGGGGAGGGAGAGGTGTGGGGTGCTCGGGTGGTGTTGCGGTGGTGGTCGTTGCCCCCCCCCCCTCACTTTAGACCCCTCCAGATGCCCCACGATGACAGAGGCCCCCACCATGGGCCGCACCAGGACACTTTGCACTGACGTGAGCTGTCGGTTCTCCCCGAGGCCGGAGCGTGCCAGGCGACAGCTGCAGGGCTCAGAGTCTCTATGCATAACAACCCAACCCCCCCCCCCCCCCCCCTCAAAAAACACCCCCATCAACCCCCCTACCAAAACCCCCCCATAACCCTCCATCCAAGCCAGGCCACGCGGGGCAATGTCCTCCTCAATACGACCATTGTTGTGCTTCAGGCTGGTTAAGCCCTCCATATCTCACAGACACACACACACACACACAAACACATGCGCACACACACACACACACACACACACACACACACACACACACACACAGAGCAGTGATCGTGTGCTGGTGTGTTAACATGAGGCTGAGGATGATGGACTGGACTTTGAGAGCTCAGCAGCTGTTTGCTCTGTAGAGATGCACAAATGCAGAAAACACTGCAGAGAAGAAGAAAACTCATGAAACCACGACCGTCTCAAAAAACGACCTTAATCATCCTGATGTTGAGCTAAAAAACTGTGTTAAAATGTGTTTGAACATTACGCGTCATATTCTACATTCGATCGAAGTATTTTCGTTTCACAGATTAACTTGCGGTATTCCTCAAGTGGCCACTAAATCCCCATAGAGCTCCATGGTGTTAATACGTCCAACAGCAGAAAAAACAACTTGATTACACCCTCTTAAAATAAAAACACGTTGACTTGGTTTGTCAGAATTTGCTCCGGACAAATCATCAGCTGGTCCGAGTGTTTAATACACCAAAGTTTATGACTGTCTGACTTCAGTGAACACTTTAAAACATCTGTGAAGTTTAAACTCTCAGCACAACTTCAGTTTAAAGCTGATCAGTTTACTGAAAGTGAGAGCAGCGCGCTGTGTGTGTGTGTGTGTGTGTGTGTGTGTGTGTGTGTGTGTGTGTGTGTGTGTGTGTGTGTGTGTGTGTGTGTGTGTGTGTGTGTGTGTGTGTGTGTGTGTGTGTGTGTGTGTGTGTCTGTGTGTGTGTGGGAAGAGGTTATGTAACTGGCATGTTCCTCTGGACATCCCCTGACCTTTGACCTCAGGGCGGGGGGTGAAGAGGAGCCCTCATGATGATCTTTCACGTCAAACACACAACTCAGGTGTCACAGTTATGTACAACTGCAGCAGAGGAGGGAGGGAGGGTGGGGGTGGGGGGGTGTCGTACTAAGCATGTGCAGAAGACACTTACACAACCTGAGAGGGAGCTCTTAACAAGAAACATTCACATGGTCTTACTCAGCTTCTGGGCATGATGTGATTATTTTAAAATGAAGACGAATTCTGCAGCTGAGGATGAAAATATCTCACAAGTCAAATTACTGTGAAACAAGGCTTTCATTTGTTTCAATCTATAAACTCAGCCCACCTTCATTAGTGATATACACCCATCTGATTAATCTCTAATTTAAATCATGTGTTGTAGAACAACACGTCTATGACAGCCTGCTGCTCTGAGGGGAGGAGGGACAGATACAGGCTGATATACGGTGAAACTTCAAATATTAGCCCCGGCTTCTTTTTACATCTCTAGAATCACGCTGACGGACTGGAATTACTTATGTTCAAGCAAAACGTCTGCACAGCAAAGATGGGAAAGACGATAAAATAATCAATCTAAACCAGAGAGAATGAGTTACTGTGTATTATTGCTTGGGTGCAGCGCTCCGTGACGTCCAATAAGAGGAAAGATCAGATCACAACAAAAGGTGTCACGCTCTCCTCAGCTCTGAAATACAAGTTTCAAGACCTACTAGGACATCGGCAAGAGAGCTCGCTTGGACAGAAATGTCCGACAGTTTGGAGATACCAGGCAAATGTGTGTCTCCTCCTCAGCAGAAGAAATTCACATTATTTTCAAGATTTAAGCAGAAAAAAACCCATTAAAAAACAAACTGAATCAAACTGTGTTAAACTGCAGCAGAACGAAAAGTCTGTAAGGAAGACCTGAATTGTGTGTGTGTGTGTGTGTGTGTGTGTGTGTGTGTGTGTGTGTGTGTGTGTGTGTGTGTGTGTGTGTGTGTGTGTGTGTGTGTGTGTGTGTGTGTGTGTGTGTGTGTGTGTGTGGTATAGCGGGTGTGTCAGCGAAGCACTCTAAACTGTGATTTATTCTCAGCTCTGACACTGAAACCTCACTGTTACAAGATCCTCCATGACACCCTGAGTACCTGGAACCCACCTCATCAGCACCTTACAACACACACACACACACACACACACACACACACACACACACACACACACACACACACACACACACACACACACACACACACACACACAGAGCGCTGAGAAGTCCGAGTGAAGAATGTGCTGCTGTGAGGATCATTAAAATGATGGACTTAGTGTGTGTGTTAAAGGTTGATCATCAGTCATGTTCATTTACTCATAACTTCTGTCCTCAGCAGCAGGAGTCGTAGAGAGACTCATGAACATGCATATTATACATTTACTACCCTCACGTTTATTCATGTGTGTGTGATTGGGTCGTCACAAAACAGAATTTTGAACTAGGAAAATTTAACTTTTATCGATACCCTGCTTTCACACCTGCAGAAAACTCCTGAAAAACTCCTGATATTTCCAGCAGGAGCTGCATGTGTGAATGCAAACACACCTCTGTGTATCGCAAACACGATGTAACTTCTTCAGCTACGGCTTCATCTTTATTAAACTCACACGCAGCAGCCGCATCGAGCCGGGTTACTGCTAACTGCTTTACGGAAGCTATACGGTAACTCTCTAGCGACACAATACTCCAAAGGCGAGAGGAAAAAAACACAAATCAAAAGACGATGAAAACATGCGGTGCAGAATACGTAGCGTTTAAACTGTGTGTCGTATAAATACTAGTTAAATGTTTAACCACGAGCTGACAGCACGAGGAGAAACCAGCAGAGACAGACATCACTTCACATCATTTACAGGCCACCATCACGGCTTGATTTTCTTCTAAATTTGTCCGATTCTGCAATTTCTCTAACACTTTATTACTGTTTGCTTTCCTCCTTCCTCTTTAAGAGTCACATTTATGTTTAGAGCACATTTAAGAACAACTCAGAGAGAGAATATGATTAAATTAAATTTCCAATAAAAGAATCAAAGCACACACATATCCAGACAAAATGTAATATATAAGAATGAAAACAAACATAAATAGAGTCGAGGTTCCTTCATACCTCCTGACCTTCATCAGTCAGACGATTACAAGGACTTATTATCTTCAGTCTCAGGATCGTTTCTTTCTTCTGTTTCAAAAGTCAGAACTGAACTGGTGAAAAAGGCGTTTAAGTTTGCTGCTCCCTGTACCGGGAACGAATCACAGCAAAAGCTGAGACTGAACGAGCTGCTCTGATTGGATGATTTTAAGAGGATGTTAAACGACTTGGAGGCGGACACATCAGGCTGTGGATGTTCTCCCTGATGTGTTTGTGGATGATCATGACAAACATGCTGTTCAAACTTGTTATTTGTGTCTTGTGATGTATTTTTGTATTAGTATGTGTTGCTGCTCGGTGTTTGTGTGAAACTCTGTAAATCGTGTCTCAGCCAAGACGCTTTTGAAAAGAGATTTTTAATCTCAAGGAGTTTCTTTCCTGATTAAATAAAGGCTTGATATTAAGGCCATTGAAACGAGGTTGGTGTTCAGCTGTGAGTAATATTTGATTAAAACACACAAATCATTAAATCTGTCTTCCTGTAAGTATTAAGAAATGTCTGTAAAGAAATGTTGAACTCATTTAAAGTCTGTTCTTTCAGAAGCAGAGTCCTCTTTACCTTCTGTGTCCACTAAGAGGCAGTAGAGAGTTACGTTTTCTTCTCAGCTTCATCGTCTGCAGAAAACAGTTGTAATCTCTCTGTTTGAACACTAGAGGGAGCTGTTGACTCATGAGGAGTGAGAGGTTTTATCTGCTGAGAGTTTCTATAAGCAGGCTGTTTTAAAATCCCCTTAGAGATTCTGACCCTCCTGTTTTTAGAGATTTAATAAGACCCAGAACACCACAGGAAGTCTTTTCTTCCTGCAGACATTACTGTCACTGTTCAGGCCTCTGTCAGTGTGTCAAGTGTTGAATGTGGGTCAGAGTAGAAGGTGACGGTGTTACTCCTCGACTTTCTGCAGGAGGAAAAATGGAGCATAACATCACACCATGTGGAGTACAGCATTTCAGTACTGGGCTGTATTATCCACATCAGTGTTTCCCATTAATTACCCAAACTTCCTGATCTTTGGTGTTGTGTTGCCGCTGCCTCTGCAAAGCGCCTGTGACCCCCGTTTAGTTTAGCTGAAGTCTCTTCCTTGGCTGTACTTACCTGTGACCTGAAACTACACCGTGCACTTTTAGAGACAAGATTACAGCTCACACTTTAACTCTTAATACCTCTTTTTTTAAATCCTCTTTAAGTTACATTTTCTTTACTTTTAAGTGTCATAAAAGTTTGTTAAACACTTGTCATTGTTTGTTAGTTCTCTCATATTTGGTTCTCTTTAGTGTGACTCCTTTTTGAACAGATTGATCTCATTGTGTCTTCTTGTGTCTGTGCTCGGTTCTGTATCACTGAGTGTGAAACGTTGTAATGCAGCGTGCTCGGTCAGAGCGCTGCAGGATCACATCTTCTCTTATCGATCCATCGATCACTCCGTGGTTATTCTGGTGACTCTGATCAATGATTCATGAAGTGTGAAACCTTCAAGCTGCTGCACTCTGAGTTCAGGGAGGACTGGGACATCTGAACCCCTGATTATTACTCTCCGATTAGTGATTAAAAAATATATATATTTTTTTAAAACGAATAAAGGAATTTTCCGTTAGGAGTTCCATAATAATTCTCACTTTGATCAGATTTTGTCGGACTCTGAATGGATCCCTCACTTCAGACATGTTTTTATGATCAATCAGAGTTCGACTTTAGTCCACTAATTGACTCCAAACAGTGTTTCCCCTTAGGGCGGCTGTGACTCAATGGTTCAGTCGATTGTCTATCAACCGGAAGGTCCCCCACCTTCGACTTTTTTGAGACCACATGCCCAGGAAGCCTGGCAGCAGAAGCTGAGTTCTCGAGTAGACGGAGTTCCCCCAACCTTCAGCGAGGTGATCTGGCACTACTACCACCCGACGTCCCTGATGCCCAGCCTCCACCATCAGACTGTGTCGTCCCCACAACCACCGCCATCCTCATTTATGCATCGCCTGCTCCGACCTCCACCTCAGCGGCAAGGAAGTTTGGACAACAGGAATGAGAGAAATACAAAGGAGAAATCCTTCCTGACCCTAGGGTTGTCACGAAACCAGAATCTTAAACTTCGATATGATTCAAGAAGAATTTCAACAAATATTGACACCTGTTTTGAAACCACAGCAACAACAAATAGAAATCTCAGTCACCCCAGATTGGGTAATTTCTTGTTTTTAATCACCAAGAATTGCAGGAAGACCAAACATGCCAATGATTGTGGTTAATTTAGACAGTGCAGGAGTTTGACTGGGTTAGGGGAAGAAAGAGAGAGTTTATTGATTTAAGCATCAATCGATAAATCAATAAATATTTGTAAAGTGCCAATTCATAACAAGTGTTACCTCGAGTAGCGGGATAGGGGTAGATGGACTAATGTGCACACATGGTAATGGAGACCTGCTGATTGTTGAAAGTGTCCACATCATTGAACACAACAATCAACTCAAGACGTCTGTGCGTTTCAGGGCATCATGTCACCGCTCGCTCCTTTCTCTCCAAACAAAACCTCAGAGTTTTTTTTTATTCTTCTTCTTCCGGCTGCTCTGATTGGTCAGAGAGGAGTCTGTCTCCACAAATCACTCTAATCCTCTTAGATAAAACTGAGCCCTCGTCCAATCCCCTGCTCCAATCCCTCTCTCTCTGTCTCTCTCTCTCTCCTTCTCCCTCTCTCTCTCTCTCTCTCTTTCTCTCTCCATGGGGAAGAGCAGTTTTTAATCCAAGTGGATTACGTTGCAAATTGGGTGACAGTGGAGCCGAGTGGCTGCAAAATCTGCTGCAGACTGCCGGCTTTATGCCCTCCTGAACGCCTGCAAGGTGGAGAAATTAACCCACTTTTAGGTCCTGGAACTAGAAGAAAGCCTGGAACTACCTGGAACAGGTGCAGAGGAAACGGTTCCTGTGGGCTCTCTTTGGAGGACCTCTTTTCAACTTGATGTTTTTGGTTTTTCTTGCACCAAATTTGCTTTAAGTGCTTCATCAGGTAGTTTTGCATGACTTTCAAGTTAAACAGCCTAAAGATGATAAGAAGCTAAAAGCCAAAGTGGAGAGAAGATGCCGGCAGAAGGACGGGTTTATCAGGACATGAAGAAGAACATTCATTTCTTCAGCTCGCATTAGCCATCATGAGGAAACCTTTTCCTAAAAACTCTTGATGATCCTCTTCAACTTTCACAGCTGATCCCAGTTTGAAAAACAACCTCCAAGATTTTAGACTGTGGGAAATGTCGGGAGCTGGATGCAGGATGGAGGGCAGGACGCTGGGAAGGAGGACCCTACTGGGGATTCTGGCATTTCTCTTCCTATGGATTACAGCTGAGGCTCAGATGAAGATCCCACCGGAGACGTAAGTATCTTCTCTTCTGTTACTGGATCTCAGCTCTGTGCATCAGCCACCTGCTGGAGAGGAGACTTATCACATGAGCTGGTAAACTGATTTAACCCTCTAACATGCAGGTCGGCTTTTTCCAAGTGAAGGACTTCAAGGTTGAAAGTGTGTCATGGTTACAGCTTTCCAATCAAATCATCAATCAATCAATCAATCTGTATTTGTACATACTTCACAAGAGGACGTCTAGACTGTAATCTTTGTTGAATTATTTACAAAGACCCGGCATTAATCCACCACGAGCTCAGCAATAAGCAACATTTAGCAAAGTTACAGTGGCAAGTAAAACCTTCCTTTAACAGACAGAAACCAGACTCATGTCTGCTGGGTTTCATGAAAGCTGGTTGCAAGTCCTGGTTAACAACTTGGGTCAAAAAGCCTGTAGGAGCTTTTGGGGGGTCCTGAGGCAAGTCAAGTTGAGAACCAGTGATCCAGAGGAACCTGCGAGATAAGGGAGCCCAGGTGCTGAGCAAAACTAAAACATGGTCCAAGCCTGAGCCAGCCCTAACTATAACCTTTATCAAAAATGAAAGGTACAGAGTGTGTCTGTCTCCAGGACCCTGACTGGTAGATGATTCCAAAGGAGAGGGGCCCGATAAATTAATGCTCTACCTCCCATAGTACATTTATTTTTGGGGGCTTTTTGTGCCTTTATTTGAGAGATAGGACAGTGGATAGAGTTGGAAATCAGGGAGACTGAGAGTGGGGAATGACATGCAGGAAAGTAGCCACAGGTCAGATTTGAACCCGGGGCGCCCGCATGGAAGACCACAGCCTCCATACATGGGGCGCTGCGCCAACAGCACCCCCTCCCATAATACATTTAGAGACTTTATCATGATAGAAACTAAAGTTTTATGCGTTTGAAAAGCATTCGGCTCCTGAGTTTCAGTTCATAATGACCGACAAACCGGTCTGTAAGGTTTGAACGTTTTTGGGTCGTGTGTGTCTGTGTGTATTTAAGATGGCGACTCATAAATTACACCTTCAAGTCTGATGTGCATGTGCAATTCATAAATCCTTCAAACGGGAGCTTTTTGGTGTGCAGATCTTGTTATGCTTTTCTTACCTTCTGAGTTTTTTGGATCCAGCACCCACTGAGTGATGTGCATGTCTTTTTTAATTTTTCATTCAGGTTTGAAAGATTACCCAAACACTCTCATCTCAATGTGTCAAATATCAATGTTTTGCTCCAAGCTCTTGGCTTATTAGTCACATGTTCAAAATGGGTTCTCTTTAGAGGAACACCTGTCTTTGTTTTAATCTACGCTTCTATTTAATTCTCTCTTTTCTAAAATAGTTTTATCTTAAACATAATTTCTTGATTGTTGAGCGAACATTTGATCTATTTATAACCTACAGACCTACAATCCTGAACGGCCCTGTTCCAGGTAAATGACAACAGTAAATTCCCAGAGTGCATTTTGTTGTCAAGACCATCCTGAGGGACTAAGTTTGTGTCAGCTGATGTTAGCTGTCCCTCAGGACTCTGATGCTCAAATCTGCTCTTCTCTGTTTGTGTCCACAAATCAGCTGATCCCACACGCCAACATTACTACTGCTTTAACCCTTTAAACTCTAACCCAAAAGTAGATCAATGCACAGCATTTCTTTTGTAATTGTGCTTATTCTTAAGTCATTTCTTGGAGTATTTTCAAAAGCATCATTGTCCTAAAGTGTGTCCAAATACGCAGAAAGTTATAAACATTATCAAGTTATGGATGTGATCCTGCACATCTCCTGGTTGTGCATATTTAAATGAACCATTATGCAATAATTAGGGGGGAAATTGGCCCCTTTCTGGGCAAATAAGCCTCATTGCAAGAAATATTACAATGCACAAACCCTCGCGCTAATCACCACAAGCAGTCAAAGTGAAGCACACACCATCTGTTGATAGTTGGTGGTAACTGCGCCGCATTTTATATAAGAGATGTCTTAAATTATAAACATAAATCAAGTCTGTAAAAATTACTTTGAAATTACTCTTTTTACAAAACCAAGGGATATATTATATCTCCTTGCAGACGGCTTTACTCCACGTTTAGTTTGTTCTCCTGCTGCTTCAGAGTGTGAATGTGTATGAATGGATGAGTTAATACTGATGGATACTTTACACAGCAGCCTCTACCATCAGTGAGTGAATGTGTAGATTTGACCTGCAGTGTTAAAAGCGCTTTGAGACTCTCAATTTAACGATAGTGTTTTTCTATCAAACCCTCCTCTGTATTGTTTCCTTTGTCCACATTTCTCACTGCATTTCCCAGAATTCACCAAGACAGTCAGACAGTCCCGATGGTTCTGTTGCCTTCCTCCTGTTGTGCTCCCTCACTCTGTCCAATAACTTCGTTATTATGAAGCTGTGGTGCCGCCATCACTTTCTGCAGCTGCAGGATAAAACTCTCCCTCCTCCATCACCATCTGTGAGACCAGCTCGGCTCGCCTGGGCACGGGCCAACAGACACGCCCTGGTAGCCCTGGTTAGACCGGTCACCTTCTACTCTGACCCACATTCAACACTTGACACACCGACAGAGGCCTGAACAGTGACAGCCATCTTATATAGTCACAAAAATGATCACAATACACACCCTACAACTGTGTTAAGAGACTGAAAAAAAGGGCTTTTATCTGCTTTTTTGCCTTTATTAGATAAGACAGCTGAAGAGAGTCAGGGAACACTGGAAGGAGAGAAAAAAGGATGAAATGCAGAAAAGGTCCTCGGTCGGATTCAAACCTGCCACCACTGCAAGGAGGACTATACCCTCAGGCTCAAAATAAAAATATACAGTTTTTGTTTTCAGGACTTTTCTCATTTCAAACATTACAGCAGAATCTGTACAAACCTTCTCTGCAAGATTAAATGTATGGATATGCTTTTGTTATACCTGACTGAACCTACGACCAGGGGCATGTCCAGAGAGAGCATGCGCCCTGCTTCAAATCTGCTTGGCCACCCCAAAATCCAAATCTGTGATAGGCTATTTGCCGGGATGCATCTTTGCTATTTATAATTTATGTTACATAAACAAGGCTCATTCTTTCGACTGCTGACCGTCTGAACTTCTTTCAGTTGATTGTAGCTCACAGAATGAGATGATGGCTGTGATTCGTCTGTCTTTGTTTGTGTCCAGGTTTGAGTCAGATGTGGTTTAATTCTGCTGCATCACCGAGGACAAGATGATTAGATTTAGAGGTGATCTTGATGGAGGATTAATTTTTAGGTATTTTGTTTGGAAACTGGTGACTGATGGAAAGACATAAGAGTTTTTAAGATGATAAATATCTTAACACTTAAACTTTAAACCAACACAATACCAACACATGTGAATGAACAGATCATTTAAACTGTAGAAGTTTATTTTGCAAGTCACCCAGTGTTTGAGAGTTTTTGTACCATCCCCCTCTTAAAGAGTATTTTTTGGAGTGTTATATTTAATTTGTGAAGCTTTCTTTGCTGTTGGGCTCTGTTGTTAGCAGCCAGAGCTGTGATAGGAGACTTAACAATAAATCTGTGAAATCTGGGGAACTGAACGCCACATGAAAAGATTTATGACGGCTTGTTTGGTTTCTGTGTGAGCGGCAGCTTGAGGGACTGAGAGAAAACAGGTTTTATCAAGCAAGTTTGTAGTGGTGGGCGATATAACGATCTTAGATCGTGAAGGATTTTAACGCGCTGACGATCTGCCAAAGCAGGGAGATCGTAGATCGATGTTTATTCTATCATACTGCAGTTTATGCTCCGACACAGACACGTCTCTGCAGTGAAAACGAAACTTAAAAGTAAAGTCCGCAAAAAGAACTCCATCCCGGTTATATGAAACTGTTGTGATATTTTTCCAAAACGATACGCCGTGAGCAACAGTTAATTTATCTGCACAGTTTGCACAGTTAAGTTTATATCTCAGATAGCAACACAAGAAACCGTTTAACGAGCCGGAGAGACGTTCACAGTCTGCAGAGAGTCAGACAGAGCGGAGCTCAGACAGTCAGTGATGAGAGATATAACCCTGGTGTTTAAAATATTGTAAGTTACTCTCAAGCTTCTCCACCCAAAGCTCACCTGTTGTGATAACCGAATTTATAGGGATTACGCTAAACAACGTTTCACGATGTGTGCAGCAGGCAGGTGAGAGTGAGTAACCATGGTGACTGTCTGTCTGTCAATCAACGATGTCCCGCCCCCTCAATGAATTAAACTCTTCTGTCAGTAAAACTTGATCATGTGTCACAGAATGAACACATTCTGTATTATGTTTGATTATATATAAACCAAACTAAAGTTAGTCCAATGATGTCGTAAACAAACCGCCTATGAACAAAGGCTGCAGAGCCTGTATGAAGCTATAGCTGTAGGAACTCTGCAGAGCTGAATAGAACAGAAACACGAACTCAACGTCTACATGTTTTTAAATGAATGCATCACTGCGTGAAAATGTTCCTGATGAACATAAAAAGAGGACACATAACTAAATCATAATTTCAAAGTGGTGAGGACAACCTTCAAATTGTGCATAAATATTGATCAAATTGAGGGAAAGACATTTCTGTTGCTAAAGATGTTCTGGGTGAGATCTCCAAACCTCCTACAAAGATAACAAGTTTGGTTGAACTGGTCAGTAACTTACAAATTTGTCTAAAGATCAGTATGAAAAAAATCGTGATAAAATCGTGATCGTGATTTTGCAAAAAAATAAATAAATCGTGATATAATATTTTTCCCATATCGCCCACCTCTACAATTTTGTATATTTGGGCTGGACAGTAAGGACCAAACAGCATACCTAGATATTTGTAGTCTGTAAAAAGCAACAACAAAGTCAGTTCTCAGTCAAGTCCTCATGGGCCGACTGTCACACAGGCACTTTAATTAACAGCCAGCTGCCCAGTGTCAACATGTACATGAAAATGTTCATTACTGATCGAAAAGGGAATAAAAACAGCTAATGGGAACAGTAAAAAGGCGTGTTTACATGGATGGGACCACCGGCTCCTCCCCTTGTGTATAAAAGCTGTTTTAGTCAAGGACTAGAGAAGAAGAACATACTCAGTGATTATTTGGATGTTAAGAGTTTTTAGATCACGCTCATTCTGTGTCAGTTTACATCCAGTTTGAAGCCACGAACATGAGCATGCTAACACAACAATGCAGGACACAGGTGATTGCAGACAAGGACAATTTTGTCCACCGCTTGTGCTTGACTCCTTGATGCGAGCTTGATTGGAGAGAGGTTGGAGATGTGTCTCTGGAGGAGAGCGGAGGCTTCAATATGGAGGAGGTGTGGCGAAATAGAAATGTGTTTTTGTGTCATGCCGGTGCCTCAATGGCGACATCTACTGGATCAAAAAGTCGCACATTCCTTTATCTGAAATGAGACATTCAAAGACTCAGTGGGGTCGTTCAGTTCCATCACTGTGAATACAAGAAGACGCTGAGGTGACTTACGGTGTTCAGAAAAGGACAAAAAAAGAATATGATTAATTCTATAAAATAAACAATGCGTTCATTGCATTGGGATGAAAGGGTGAACGCTGACAGTCCTAATTCCCTTCAAAAGCATAGAATCATTCAAATCCAAGGGGAACTGGCACGATGGACAGAAGCGTCCTCTTAGACACCTACAGTCTCTTTAGTTGTTTTATACAATCAGAAATGCTGTAACATCCTGGATTGTCTGTTTCTATGAATTAAACCCAAACTTGGTCTTTTGTTTCTCTTAAAACAGACTGCTGATCTCTAAAGACTCAGCCTGCAGCTGTATGTTTCAGTATTTGAGTGTTTTTGTGTCATTTTAATTTGTGCTGAGCAGACACCTGCGGCTCTCTGTGTGACCCACATGAAGAACAGATTATCTAAATCTCTTCATCACCGTCATATTTAACAGCCTTTTCCTGTTGTTACTCTCACTGACGCTAACAGACAGCAAAACTGGGAGAAACGAGTCCAACAATCACACTGTTAACAAGAGTTACTTTTTTTAACTGTTTTCTGCTGGCTTTTTATGATTGGGTGTTTATGTGACTTCTGGGGTTCTTGGAGCCAGCCTCTAGTGGACACTCGAGGAACTGCAGAATTTTGCAATTCCTCAACACTGGAGGTTCCCGCTTGGTGCAAAAGCACACCAAACTGAATTCTTACATATTGTTTGCTATAATACAGATTGATATGTTATATATTTTACACATATGACTCCTGATACTTGACTTTCCTTTACTACTTTTGGTCAGACTATTGAAAATGTTCATGCAACATTTCCTCATCAGTTTAGTTTGAAATAAAAATCACCACTGTATGTTTTTTGCTGTGTTCTTCTTACCTGTATCTTGCACGTTTATATTGACTGTTGTCTGTGTGTGTGTTTGTTTCAGGGTGCAGCAGTGGGCGAATGTGTTCTCTGTTCAGCTTCGAGAGGTCAGCATCAAGTACTCCGGCTCTCTGCTGCTGCAGAAGGTAAAACAAAGAAGTTGTTCTTTAAATCACAAATAAGAGGTTTAGAGGAAGAAATCAGTTAGCAGTTAGAAGGATGGACTTCCCCCGATCGTAACAATCGTGCCTAATGTGAAAACGCCCTTAGTCTCCTTTTTTTTCCATCTAGTGTTGTTGTGTCTGGTGCTGTGGGTGTTTAGTGAGTGTTAACTTGTATCGTTTCTGTAAATGGTCCACACACCAACCTCCTCTGCTGTTTCAAGGCTTCAAGTAGAATGTTTTGCTAGTTTGTGGATTCCTACATTTCCCAGGATTCCATAAGATTTTCCATAAGCTAGCATCGCAAGAATCAAGAACGAGGCAAGTTTTGGGCATGGTTTCAGGCAGCAACGATAACGTTTTTTTGGTAGATAAAGGAGAGTATCGTCTGCGTAAAGGCTGATTTTATGATGCAAAGTTATTGTTTGATTCCTGTGATGTTTACTTCATTTCCTGAAGTATAAAACCTTTAAAGTTTTTGCCATAAATTCTGCGAGCACGCATTTAAGTCTTTAAATCTATGGGACTAAAGGTACATAAAGCACAATCAACTTCAGTTATAAAGGACCTTTTAAAATTAAGTGTGGGTGTGTGTGACAGCGTGTCTATTTATATGATACCAGGAAGCCCGAACACACACACACACACACACACACACACACACACACACACACACACACACACACACACACACACACACACACAGGGATCATGGTAATGCCCAGATTGAGGACCCAGCCCTCTTTAACAGCATCAGGATTTGTGGCTTTTTCCAATTTTAGACTTTCATCCATTTATCTGTCAGATTTAGATTTATTATACACAGTCTGCCTTCACACACATGACCACGTCATGTACTCAGAACAAACTACCAGGAAACACCTCTGTTAGGACATAAAGCCACCTTTAATTTAAACACAATATTTCCTCACTTTTCAGTTGAAGTGGAATTTATTTCTGATTTCGAGTGGAAAGCACAGGCAGACAAAAGATAAAACAAAGTTATGTCTCATCCGGCTTATTATATGATTACTTACTCAGATTTCTCAAGAGTCTGTGATGAAACGATACGTTACACTATGATATGACACGATAATATACGAGATGATATGATACAGGGCAACCAATGGTGCAGTGGTTAGTGCTGTTGCCTCACTGTGAGGAGGTTCCTGGTTTGAATCCCCGTCTGACAGGAGCCTCTCTGTGTGGAGTTTACATGTTCTCACCGTGCATGTATGGGTTCTTTCCAGGTACTCCGGCTTCCTCCCACAGTTCAAAGACAAGCTCGTTAGCTTAACTGGTGACTCTAAATTGTCCGTAGGTGTGAATGTGAGTGTGGCTGGTTGTCTGTCTCTATATGTCAGCCCTGTGATTGGCTGGTGAACAGTCCAGGGTGTAACCCCGCCTCTCACCCAAGGACAGCTGGGATCTGCTCCAGCCCCCAGTGACCGAAATGGGAGAAACGGTAAAGAAATTGAATGATGGATGATATGGTTCAATACAATAAGATACAATAACATACAATTTTTGCAGTCATATTTCTTAACCGATAGTTGACCACGTTAACGATCAAGAATCTATTAATCATGAATAATTAATGAGCTACAAAACACACATCGTTTTCATTAAATACAAGCAATTTAAAGGACGAGGCTCTTGCTTGAAAACGCCTTTTTAAACGTACGACTGTCCTGCTATTTCAAGGTTTTGTCTCTCCCCTATCCCAGACCATAAGTCTTCATGATTAACATTTTTGAGTTTTTGCTTTTCTCTCCAGTCTGGCATTCTCACGGCTTCAACATTCCCGCTCAGAAACTAATATTTCGAGTAGCAGTCAGTTATAAAAAAAATGCAAAACCTGTTGAAGGTTCTCATAGAGTTCCTATGCAGCGAGGCGACTTCTCTAGAGAGGTGACTCTTCAGTGTTGACTCTAGAGAGGCGACTCTACATATGCGACTCTATGGAGTTGACACTAGAGGCGACTACAGAAATTTCTCTACATAGGTAACTCTACAGAGGCGACTCTACAGAGGTTACTGTACAGAGATGACTCTACATAGGTAACGCTACAAAAGTGACTTTACAGAGTTGACTCGACATGTTTGGCTCATCAGTAAATTGGGTTGCTTGGTCTAATTGGAATTAGTGAACAACTTAATCGTTTGAATCAGAGAGTAAATAACCGCACCGGCCGTCCCTCATTCTCGCTCTTAACTTCTTGATCCAGAGAGAGTGACCTGGTTACCTCGCAACCAAAACAGAATCGCTTCAGAGCAGCGGCTAAATTTCATCTGGGCTAGTCCCGCTGACTGAAATAGCCACTGTTGGGGTTGTATCAAGTCAACTTTAGTTATATTCTTTAATAATTATATTTAATTATTAATAATATAAATAAAAATGTAATTAAACTATGTTTAATCTTGTTTGGGGCACCACCCTGTAATCAGGGAAATATAACCAAAATAACAACTGCTCTCTTAAATTATAACAGAATTTATTTAAACAAAGCAACATCAATCCAAAATCAATGAACTTAATCAAACAAATAACTATTACAAACTAATCTAAGCAAACAAACATTATCAAGCAAGGCTTGTGGAAGAGGTGTAAAGGTGTAGTTGGGTGTGTGTGTGTGTGTGTGTGTGTGTGTGTGTGTGTGTGTGTGTGTGTCTCTGTGTTTGTGTGTGTGTCTCTGTGTGTGTGTGTGTGTGTGTGTGTGTGAGAGAGAGAGAGAGAGGATGGGAAGAGAGGGAGGAGATGGCTTCATACCCACGTGGTCGGTCACGATGGCGCACACCTAACAAAGACCTAGTGGTCTTATTGTCTAAAAGAGGCCGAGTTCGGCCCTGCACGATCACAGTCCAAATCCCGCGCCACAACTCGGAGTAATTCCCTTCATTCATAGAACGAAACCAATGGCCGAATTCAAGTTAATACGGCTTACACTGGCCTTTCTGATCAGAAGAGTAATACCCGGTTATAACGCTGTTACGCTAAACACATATAGGACGCAGCGGTCCGAAACAACAACAAGAGTTTTAAACAGGTAAACTTTCTGATAATCTGTTATAGTCTGACGCTCTCCGAGAAACTGAGATGCGTTCACTAGACAATCCGAGCTCGGAATTCAGAACACTGCCGGCCGCGGATTACCTGCGCGTCAAAACTTAAAACAAATGAAGATTGTTGCAGAAAACAGGAGGTGGGTCTCCGAACACTTGAAGTCAGCGCGTGGAAAGAGAGAGAGCAATGGAAGTCTTGGAGCTTTGTAGCCTGGCCTGCTTCATGGGGGGTCTATGTCAGGTCCCCTCCAATGAGGAGAAAGAGGTTCCGGCCCCCCCTTTACTTCACGCGTAGGTGTGAAGTACTGCAGGGGATTCTGGGATTAAGAGTCCTTTTAGGCCTCTTTGTGATCTCAGTGAATAACTCAAATGAAGCTTCTCACAGAGTTGCAGAGGTTTGACTGTCCAAAGCCTGCGTGGCACAGCACCACCTAAAACAAAACTATCTGCCAACACGGCGGGGTAATCTTCACTGTCTCACCTTGTATGAGAACACTTCCCCAAAGTAAAACAGATCAAGTCAGGATTACTGTCCAGATTAAAAAAGAATTAAAGTATAACTTCATTTCAATTATAACTTTGAGATATCATAACTCCTTTGCAAATCATATTCTCCCATAGACCCACCGCTGAACAATGAAGACAACAACTGAGTTTGTCTCTAACTATTGAAGATTTTTATTGTTTTTTTAAAGTTATTTTTTGGTCTTTTTGCATTTATTGGATAGGAACGCTGAAGAAAGACAGGAAGTGTTGGGAGGAGAGAGTAGGGGATGACATGCAGCAAATGGCCATGGTCAGATTCAAACCAACGACTGCTAAAGACTTTAGAAGAAGATGCCTTGCTCAAGGTTACCTCGGCATTGCTCAGGAAGGAAGTCACCTGGACTTGAACTAGTGACCCGCAGGTTCCCAATCCAAGCCCTTACAGACAAAGCCTCTGCACATGTGGGGCGAGACATAACCACTAATCAATTAGCGCTCCATACAGAAGATTTTTAGTATTTTTAGTATTTGTATCATCAGTATCTTCTTCCTGGTTATCACATAAAAACAGTCTACTCATTTCCAATCAGTCCTTGTCTGGTTGAAGCCTCATCATGTCGGCTGTGCTTTTTTCAACAGGCTCTGTTTTTGTTTCAGAAACTTAAAGACGTGGAGCCCATCGTTAAGATCGTGGAGGTAGACGGAGAAGAGCTGGTGAAGGATTACTCGGATGAAATCGAACGGATGTTGGGCAGCAAGATGAAGTCAGTGAAGGTGAGGACGAAGAAAATGATTCCACAAGTCCTTCTGCACATCCCAGTCTGCGATATTTCAGAGAACCAGCTGATCAGCTTTAATGTTTTAATTTAATTAAACTGTTGTATCAAACAGTAAAAAGACGGGCTAACTGGCTGCTTTTCATAACTGAAGGCTGAGAGGGTTGTAGAGGTTCACCTGCTCCGGTTCCTCACACCTCTTGTTTTTAAATAACTTGTGACGATACTGAAGAAGACCTTACTTTAATTAATATTGTAACAATCCAGAAAGGATATAAAACACTGCAGTAAAGGATCGTTGAGTCCTAATAAGCAGAGAATCATTCCTTAAGCTTTTGTTTTCTGTTTCTCTTCTCTCCTCAGAGATTAGCCGAGTCTGCAGAAGACGCTGACCTCTACCACGAATACAACTCTTCATTAGAGGTACGTGCTCCTGTTCTTTACACAAAACCATCGAGTGCATATAAACTTTTGTACGAAAGAGAAGCCAAAACAACCTCTGTGACGAAAGCTGACATATTGATCATTTAAAGTCAGAGTTTGCAGTAGAGATTGGCTGGAGGATCCATGGTTTTGCTGTCCAGCCCCCTTCCTGTAACCACAACACACATTAAACGTCCTGATGAAAGGTCAAAGGTCCCTCAGGTGGGTTCAGTCCAGAGCAGGACAGACTCTTGTGTCGGTTTGAAGAATACACTTACGGACCCTGGTGTTGGTGTTTGTTATGGTTCCTCTGCCTCTTCCTCATCTCTACTCTGATAATCAGGTTCTCACAGCGCTGCAGGAGCCTCATTTGTCAACTGAGCTGCCAATCATGATGTTACACCCCTTTTTATGGCATAAAATAACTAATTAAACTAAACTTCCCATAAATGAACACCTGCACTATAAGAACTGACTATTAATGTGTATTTTGGTTTTAGAGTTTGGCCCATGTCCCATCTGTTAACATGGAGGAGGCGGAGCTTATGGCCTGTACTGCAGCTGGTCAGCAGGGGGAGCTCTAAATGTTTCGGCTTCACTTTCAGGGTGGTTTCACATTAGGGACCGAGTATTGAAAACATTTGCAAATCGAATGATCCATGTTGTCCACAAGTAGACCAAAACCATGTCAGCAAAATGTCCCCTGCTGCTTAACAAAGCCAGCAGCCTCCCGAGTACCCTTGATCCCAAACCCTGTTGATTTCATCAGTGTGTACACAAATGTACCGTACACAAATGTACTGTACACAAATGTACCGTACACAAATGTACCGTACTCAGGTACCGTGCCCAAGTCTGCTTGAAGAGGTGGTCTCTGGCACAATACATGTGTACTCGAGTACGGTCAGCAGATGACAAAAACGCAACAGTGCTCAAACAAGGCAGTGGACCGCTATATGACTTAATTCTAAACGGCTCCTGTCTCTTCAAAAGCCGTCGTATCTGTGCAGCACAGGCCTGTTTCATCCTATGAGCTGCATGGTAGCTGTTGACACAAGAAGAGGGTCGTTGTTGGCGTCTCAGAAATAAAAAAAAACATCCACAGTTAGCAGGACGGATTCAGACTCGAGTGGTTGCCATGGTTACTTCTTCTTCTTTCTGCTACTTAACAGATTTGCAAACCAACTTTGTGCTTTTTTAATTGCACAGTTTAAGTTTGATTCATCTAGGGGTATTCTTTAAATCTTTTTTCAGGTTAATATATATGTATGGGAGGGGGGGCGTCGGTTTTGTGGTTTAATTTGTAACAAATGTTTCATATCACGTACGTCTTTGCAACCTGCTACTGGATGCTTTGAATTTCCCTCGGGATCAATAAAGTATCTATCTATCTATCTATCTACAGCCACCTGCTGTAGCGAACTGTGTACATACACAAGTGTACTCAGGCACGGAGCAATGTTATTAATGTGAACGCAGACCAGTGGGGGAGAGTTGTTATTTCTATTTGTCACTTTGCTCAGATGGTAGATGCGTTAGCATTAGTGTTAGCGTGTTGCCTCGCACTCTCTGTGTGTATTTGTGGATCAGAGGTAACAGTCGGTCAGTCTGCTACGGTCCCTGCAGCAGATTGAGGTTTTAAAGCTGCGACTGACACCTGAAATGAGATCAGATCAAACTTCACTGATCCTGTGAGGAAACTGGGTCGAGGCTGCAGCGGAGAAACAACACACAGAAGAGAAACAAACGAGGAGTGCAGCGTGTTCTGCATAGTCTGTGTTTGTTCTCTCAGTGATTGCTTTTGATAACATCACCTGTCTACAAAACTAGAAATTTATAAAAGCACAGAGCTAATCCGTATATGTCAGCAGTCACAGCTCGGACTCTGAGGAATATAACCTCTAAAGAGTAAAGCTCTTCCCTCTCTTCGGAGTTTAGGATTCTTATTTCGAGCCACTCCGGATTAATTTATACTTTTTAAAATGGCTTTCTATTTTTTTGTTGTTGTAATATTTAAAGGTCACATATCCGCCTCCTCTTCAACCAGTGTAAATAAGTCTCAGAGCTCCTCAAAACATGTGTGTGGAGTTTCTTGTTCTAAATCCACTCTGATCCTGTATTTGATCATGTCTATAAACCCCTCTATTTCAGCCCTGCTCAGAATAGGCTGTTTCTGTGTCTGTACCTTTAAATGTAAATGAGCTGTGCCTGACCACGCCCCCTCTCTGGAAGGGCTTGGGTGTCTCGGGCTTTCTCGCTCCATGTCCTATTGTTTACGGTGAGAAGGCAGACTCAGAGGGCAGAACAAACACCTAGCTGTGGGAGTGTCACCCACCTGGGGGAGGGGTTACTGCCCTTTGTGATGTCATCAGGGGAAAATCTCCAAACGACCTGTTTGAGCAAACATTTTCTGAAAAGTGGAGCAGGCAAAAGACGGAAAGGATGGACTTTTCTCATCAGGGGGTGAATTATGGGACATAAACTGGACGTAACCCCTCCCCCACCTGAGGACATGGAGAGGTTAATTTGCAGTACATGAACACAAATGATGACAGAAAAAATAACGCTTTAAATTATCTAACATCAGAACATGAATAAAATAAGAATTTAAAAAGATGAATGGACGAAGTTAAGGCTGGAGGGGTGTGGAATTAAGGTCGAGGAATGAAGGTCAGGGTCGAGGGGAGGATGGATGAAGGGATGGAAAGGAAAATGTGGTTGACGTTGGGCGCATGTAGATGAAGGGAGGCCTGGTGTCAGCTGATGCCGGTACGACATGAGGAAACCATAGTGGTGGAGACTCTGGGTGGGGTAGCCGTGTCTTCTTTGCTCTCTGAATGGAGCCTCACTGGTTCCTGTATTTAGACAAAAAAGGGAAGTGATAAAACACAGGGGTATGGGGGTAGGAACATGAGAAAAAAGAGCAACAAAACAGAAATGTGTTGTTTATTAGACGGGGTCAATATTCCAAACAAGTTATAGAAACAATATGAGTCAATAAACATACATGGCTGACACTAAAAACATAACTTCATTCACATTTTTTTGTTGTTCTCATGTCCCCCCCCCCCCCCCATTTGTTTCTGTTTACATGTTCAGTTTGATTACTACAACTCGATGATGATCAACACAGTGGACGACGACGGGAACACCATGGAACTGGGCGGAGACTTCCCTCTGGAGGAGAACGAGCACTTCAACAACCTGCCTGTGAACACGCAGCAGAGCGACATCCAGGTGCCCACCAACGTCTACAACAAAGGTCTGGCCTCAGCCCACAACAACAACACCACCCCCCCCCCCCCACCGGAACCGGTCCCTCTCACTCAGGTGATTTCTGTCCCCTCCAGATCCAAACATCCTCAATGCCATCTACAACTCTGAGGCGCTCAACGATGTCTTCATCAGTAACTTCCAGAAAGATCCAACGCTCACCTGGCAGTTCTTCGGCAGCTCCACCGGCTTCTTCAGGATCTACCCCGGTCAGTTTAAGACTCAAGAGCCAGCTGGTGTTTGAAAGTCCAAATGAAGTAAAATAGCAGGGGGGCTGCTGGCTTTGTTAAGCAGCAGGGGACATTTTGCTGACATGGTTTTGGTCTACTTGTGGACAACATCGATCATTCGATTTGCAAATGTTTTCAATGTTTTGCTCAAATTAAAATTAGGGCTTTCATGTGAACCAAAGTGCTCATGTTGCTCATTTTATATAAACTGAAACAAACTGTTTAACGTAGGTGCAGTGCCGCTCTCAGGTAGATGTTGTGTGAAATGAATCCTTGTGTCTCTCTCAGGTATCAAATGGACTCCAGACTCAAACGGTGTGGCAGCGTTCGACTGCAGGAACAGAAACTGGTAAGTTCAGGCTTCAGATGATGAAGAGGTAAAGTGGTCTGTCCAGATGGAGAGACATGCACACATGAACGTTTTACATTTTCACCCCTTTAGTTTTGGCTTCTGCCCATCCATTTCATGAGATGGGTGTGTAGGGGAGGAATGAAGCAATCAAAAATTGCAGGCAGACCTTTTTAGGTCGGGTACAATCACTTCTATCTGAACCATTTCTCTTGCCCGCTTCCATCGCTGTAACATCTGTTGGTTTGACCTGATAACTGCTCTCATATCTGGCAAATCGAGGGGTGTCCAAAATGGCCGTGTGGAGGTGTGCTCTGATCTAATCAGATCTGATTAGCTCGTGATGATAGTAATAATTACAGTTTGTGGTGAAAATAGTCAAATTTTAGTTTGCTACTCGATGTATAGGTTTTAAAATGAAAAGGTGGAAGAGAGATCACAAGTAAACACTAAAAAAACACAGAGTAAAAGGCTTATTAATTATCTTGTTTATTCAGATTTGTGACATTTAAAATGTTGTATTCAGAGCCTCACTGAGCAGATATTTAACTCTGGGATAAAAGTGTCTCCTATGGCCGATACAAACCAGAGACAAAAACAAACCTGTGTGATTCCGTCTGAGTCGGCCGCTCTGCTGGATGTGTGTCGGCTGAGCAGCGGCCAGCCACAGTCCTGATCCCCTGGAAAGACGATAAGCTGCTCCTTAGCCGGGTCACTGCTGCCCACATGGCACCATATGTGTCTGCTCATGCATTTGTAAATAATACCAGAGAGCTGCGTATGTCCCTGAACGCAGTGCCATGCCGCATTACTGCAGCTGAGCTGGAAAGAGCTGCTGTATGCATCTGCTGCGAGGAAATGCTCCTCAGAGTCACTTTTTATCATTTTTATTATTTATTTTAACAAAGTGGAGACAGAGGATTATACTGACTGCATTCTACCAAAGCAACAAGACGTTTATTAAACGCCTTACTTATGTAAGAAGATTCTAATGTTCTGTATTTGATCTCAAAATAAATAAAGGACTGTTTCTTTAACAGAATCATTCAGAGCTCAAACAAAGGCATGGAAATATGACACTCCGTAAGACTTTTATTAAAGGAAGAATGTGTGACATTTTACACATAAATCTTAAATCCAGTCTATCCTGTGTAAATGTGTCTCTGAGTCATGACTGTCTACAATGAGTGAGAAGCTTGAGTCCTGCTGGCTGTGTTGTTGTCAGAGCCGTGTTTACATGGACAGGACGGCCGGCTCCTCCCCTTGTGTATAAAAGCTGTTTTAGTCAAGGACTAGAGAGAAGAAGAACATACTCACTGATTATTTGGATGTTAGTAAGAGTTTTTAGTTCACGCTCATTCTGTGTCAATTTACATGCAATGTGAAGCTAACTAAAAGGCGCTAACATTAGCATGCTAGCACAACAATGCAGGACACAGGTGATTGCAGCTCAAGCAAAGAACAAGTTTGTCCTCTGCTTGCGCTCAATGGTTCTTAATTATGGTGCATTCTACTTTATAACTCCTTCATGTGAAAGTGAGTGGAGAGGGGTTGGAGGTGTGTCTCTGGAGGAGAGCGGAGGCTTCAGTATGGAGGAGGTGTGGCCAAACAGCAGTTTGTTTTGGTTTCATGCTGGAGCTCAAGGGCGACATCTACTGGATCAAAAAGTCTCACATTCTTAATTTAAAGTTCACATATTATCCTCCTTTTCAACAAGTTGATAGCTTTAAATTGAATTGCCCAAAGTGGCCTTCAGCTGCTTTTTAAAAACGTCCACAGAGTTCACAGTCAAGTCACATTTATTTATAAAGCACATATAAAAACAGTGTGAATAAATGTTCGAGGTCTGTTCAGGTACATCCAGGCCGCCACGTCTCCTAAAGACATCATCATCATGGTGGACATCAGCGGCAGCATGAAGGGGCTGAAGATGACCATCGCCAAACACACCATCAACACCATCCTGGACACGCTGGGAGAGAACGACTTTGTCAACGTCATCGCTGTGAGAAACACACACATTTACACAAGTTTCATCTTTGCCTCTAGTTCTTTGTCGTCTGCTTGTTGTGTCAGCCTTCACATTATTGAAAGTGTTTTACCTGAAAATAGTAACTTATTACAGGAATAGATCAGAGCATCACGCTGTTTTGTTTAAATTTTTCAGCATTTTGAATGTTTGAATGCCAGATTTAAAATTTTAAGCTAACTAAGACGTTGGCTTAAATGTCAAGGAGGAGATGTCAAGAGTGAAATGAAAAGAAAACGGTGACGCAAAGTTCAAAAATCTCAAGAGTGTGTACTCCAAACTGTTCTGTAGTTTTCTTCTTTATTGCAATGAAAGGTTTAAATCCTGATCGAATGTTGACGGTGTGAAGATATTTGTGAAGCTGCTGCTACTTGTGTTTAAACCAGAATCTCCTGTGTGTGTGTTTGTTGTGTGTGTGTGTGTGTGTGTGTGTGTGTGTGTGTGTGTGTGTGTGTGTGTGTGTGTATGTGTGTGTGTGTGTGTGTTGTTTGTGTTTGTTGTGTTTGCTGTGTGTGTGTTGTGTTGTGCAGTACACGGACTATGTTCGGTACGTGGAGCCGTGCTTCAGAGGGACGCTGGTCCAGGCCGACTTGGACAACAGAGAGGTAAGACCATGATCTGCTTCACTGAGGCTTTAAGAGCTGACCAGGAGCATTAGTGGCCAACAAGCCAACACAGTACACACAGTACACACAGTACACACGCACACACAGTACACACGCACTCACCCAGGAAAACCCCTGACGTCCTCGCCTCGTCAACCTGCTGGCCTAATTCCTGGAGTGACATCATAAAACAAACTCAAGGGTTTGTATCTTTTGATGTTTTCAGACCTCATGAAAGTTTTCATAGAACTGTTGGGACCCTCCCGCTTTTATTGATTCCTCAGCGCAGGGACTATGAACTCTTTTAGTTCCTCCTTCAGAGGAACCTGTGTAGCTCCTGTGTCAGAGTAAGTTCAAACAAACGTTATGCAGGTAAATTATGGATATATGTTTTACACTGAATACATTTAAAGCTCAAAGAAAGGATGTCAAAGTAAAATAAGAAACTCTGAGCTTTATTTTGCTGCCTTATCTTTTGAGTGGACGGAGAAATTTAAGCTCATTTCAAAGGAAACGCTGAAGAACTGATCTGTGTGCACCTCCGCCTCTAGTGGCCAGAATGAGAATGACAACAACAAACACTTAAAATGATGCAGGTGATTTTTGTTTTTTCTCACTTGCCGATATTCAGTCCAGGACTCAGACTGAGATCCTCTGTAGAGCTCTGCTGTTGAAAGGTCCAGGCTGAAAACTAAAGGCGACAGGGCTTTTACTGTCAGACCTCCCCAGACTTTGTAACAACCTCTCACAGGAGATCAGACCTGCAGAGTCAGCCCCTCGTTTTACTTCTGAACTCAAGTCTTTCTTTTGCAAAAAGGATTTTACTCTCAGTGAGTTTATTTGTCGAGGACAGTGAGAGCAGCAGAGAAGATTATAGGTGACCCTCTCCCCTCCATGGACAAAATATACACAGACAGGTGCCTCATGTCGGACCCCTCCCACCCCTCACATCATCTCTTTGCACTGTTGTCATGTGGCCGTCGGCTCCAGAGTTCACATGTTTGTATGTGAGGGACACATTTCTGAAGAATCTGGAAACTAAACAACCAAAGATCTTCATCTTGATACAGTATCATCCCACCTGTGATGTTTTTAATCTCTCCTTGTGTTTCCGTCTGTCAGCACTTTAAGCTACTGGTGGAGGACCTGCACGTCAAAGGAGAAGCAAAGATCAAGCACGCCATGAAGGAGGCTTTCAAAATCCTCAACGAGGTTTGTAGGGAGCTTTCTTTACGTTACCATATCATATCGATTCTTTGGATTCTTGGATTTGATTCAGAAATTCCTAGGATCCATTTCAGACGACATCATGTTCCTGATCAACACAATCAGTTTCTTTTCACCTGAAGACAAAAAATTATTCTGATCATTTTGAATGTTTTTGTGTTGCTGTGCATGGTCTTTCACTGTCTTCATGTATTTGTGTGTGTGTGTGTGTGTGTGTGTGTGTTTTTGTATGTCTGTGTGCAGGCGAGGGTGAACGGTCAGGGCAGCATGTGTAACCAGGCCATCATGCTGATCACAGACGGAGCCATGGAGGACTTTGAGTCGGTCTTTGAGGAGTTTAACTGGCCCGAGCGCAGGGTGAGCGCGAGAAGAGTTTAATTAGTTCAGATTGAGATTCTGTTCAACTACACATAGCATTGATAGAAAGACACATATTTTCGTTATAGCATCGTATAGAGAACTCTATTGCTTCGGAGTCCTTTTTTCATCACATCACATGCCTCAGGAGACCCCGCCCCCCCTCCTGTCTGACAGGGATAGTCTCCAGCTGTGAGGAGCATGTGTGAACAGCCTGAAACAACAAGCACACACCTGTTTGTAAAAACTTGTTTCTCTGTTCAGGTGCGAGTCTTCACCTACCTAATCGGCAGAGAGATGACCTTCGCTCAGAACACAAAGTGGATCGCCTGCAACAACAAAGGTCAGTGCTGTGTGTGTGGGTTGGTTCTTCACACCTGTTAAGTGACTGTTACGAGTATCAGCAGCGAGCATATCGAGGCTAGTTGTCCTCATGGGAAGCAAACAGTCCTTAAGGTGGGGATTTAGGTCCTGGTGGGTTTCAGGTAAACTGTGTACCAAGGTATGGTTAAGGTTAACGGGTTACGGTTGGTAATTGGAGTCCAGGTTAGCGCTTTACAATAAACGGAGGTGTATAAAATATCCTGTCAAAGATACATTAGAGGAATATGCACGTAGGTGTCTGTGTTTACTTGTGCTTCTTCAAATGACAACTTCTGGGGCTGAAAACATAAAATCCTGTTAATTGCAGTTCCCCAAATGGCCACTAGAGGCTGGCTCCAAAAGTGAGTCAGTCCCCATAGAGCCCCATGTTTAAATGTCTAATTCAAATAAACATGTTTACAGCTGGGTACAAAAACAGTTTGTGTCTCTAGAGCTCATTTCTCTCTTCATGACGACTGTACGGGCTGAATGTTTATACTAGTGCTTAAAGGGATATAGAATTAGGGGGCGCGGCCTCTTTGAGTGACAGGTGGTAGCTGCTAGCTTTCTGCTAGGTGTCACCTCAGCTAACCCTGTCTGTGACCTTTAATCTCTGGGCCCTGTCTGTGCTGTTGGAGCCTTTTGGAGGTTTGTTCTTATAAATATCAGACCAATAATCTGTCTCTCTGTGAGCTTTATGTTATGTTACTATGGTAGGGTATGCGTACCCCTATTGGTATGTGGGAGTACTGCACGTACGTGACAAATGTCAAAATATGACATAACATAGAATGTCAAAAAGTTGCATCACAGAAAACTAGTGGTGTGCGAAATAACGATCTTAGATCATGAAGGATTTAAACGTGTTGACAATCTGCAAAAACAGGGAGATTGTAGAACAGAGCTAATGTGTTCATTTTATCATGTTGCAGTTTATGCTCCTACACAGACGCGTCCGCCCACCCTCGGTTGTTGAAAAAATGTTTTTGAACAGTCACCTACAAACATTTATTTCCATGCATTAGTATCTATGCATGCTGCTTGAAGTGATGTCAGTCAGCAGCGCTTTCTGATTTCGTTCAGTGTGCAGCAGGCAGGTGAGAGTGAGTAACCATGGTGACTGTCTGTCCATCAATCAACGTTGTCCTGTCCCCTCCGTGAATAAAACTCTTAATTCAGTAAAACTTACTTTGACCATGTGTCACAGAATAATCACATTTTGGATTATGTTTGAAGTGTACATGTTTTTAAATGAATGCATCATTGTATAAAAAGGTACCTGATGAACCCTAACATAGATTTAAAGACACAAAAGAGCACACAATACTAAATCATTCATTTAAAATGGTGCATAAAAGCCTACAATTGTACATACAAATTTGTCAGAATGCAGGGGAAGACATTTCTGGTGTTAAAAATGTTCTGGGGCGATGTCCAGCAACAAAGACAATTTTAAATAGACTAAACTTATAAGCACAGTATTTGTGCAATTAAAAACATTATACAGGGAAATAAGTTTGGTTAAACTAGTTGGCAACTTGCAAAATCTTTTTTTAAGATCTGTATGGAAAAAAATCGTGATAAAATTATGATATGATATTTTTTCCATATCGCCCACCACTAATACATTTTTATGGGATTTACCTCCACGTATTCTGTTCCTCCCGAAGCACTGTTTGTCTTTTGTGGGATGACATAAGCCAACAGCTTTATGAAGACCACATACATTTGTTTAGTAATGTTCTTTTCCAAAATTATTTCCTGAAAAATGTCTTTGGCCGGATAAGGGGGGCGCTGAAAAACATTCTGAAAGGGGGTACACAAGCCCAAAAAGTGAGAATCCCTGCCTCACACAATAGGAGGGAGCATTGTTAGTTTTTCCTGCAGAAAGGACATAAGGCTGTTGTTATGAGCAGATATAACTCTAACTGTTTAATTACTCACTGCTCTTTCCTAGCCCCGCCCTCTTTTCCAAATATGGTCACTTCCTGCCAGAATGCAATAACAGAAAATACACAAACCAAAGGCATCAGTGTGGCTATGTTCACTTCCTACAGATTCATTATCATATTGTGTTTCAGGTTACTACACACACATCTCTACTCTAGCTGACGTCCAGGAGAACGTTATGGAGTACCTGCACGTGCTCAGCCGGCCAATGGTCATTAATCACGACCATGACATCATTTGGACTGAGGCCTACATGGACACAGTGGTGAGAGGAGACAGCCAATCAGAGCTGAAACACATTTTCAGCATCTACCTTCATTATTTCATTTTTTCAAATATACTCCTGTGAATCCTCGATCCGTACATTGATCATCGTCATTGTCATCTGTCTGTCTGCTTCCTCCATGTGTGTCCGCTCATTCTCCCATGATCCTCTTGGCCTCCCCTTCCATCGCGTCTGCAGCTACCAAACACCAAGGAGGTAAAAACGAAGTTGTAGTTGTAGAAGTTGTAGAAAAGTAGATTTTCATATTTAGACTTGAAGGTTTAATTATTGTCAAGATAATTTTTGGTGTTTGATTTGGATCAAAACGGCCGTGTGGGGGTGTCTTAAAACTGCCGACCTTCTCTGGTCCATTTTTTTTTTTTTTCACACTTTATGTAGCAGAAATCAATCCTCTGGGGCGCGCTGGTGGCGCAATGGTTAGGGCGCGCGTCCCATGTATTGAGACTCTCGTCTCAAGCGGTAGGCCCAGGTTCACTTCCACCCTTGGCCCCTTTCCACATGTCATTCCCCGCTCTCTCTCCCTGGTTTCCAACTCTATCCACTGTCCTCTCTTTGCATTAAAGGCACGAAAAAGCCCAAAATAAATCTTTAAAAAAAATAAATCAATCCTCTGAAAATAACTCTGTGAGTCATGACTACAATGAGTGTGACACCCGAGTCCCGCTGTCTGTGATGTTGTCCGAGACATATCTACAGCTTGTTTACATGGCCGGCCGCTAATCCCCTCATGTATAAAAGTTGTTTAATTGAGGGATTAGAGAGAAGAATAACATACTGTACTCACTGCTTAATTTAATGTCATGTAAGCGTTTTTAGAACGCAGTCATTTTGGGTAAATTTATTCTCGTATTAGTGAAAATATGAGCATGATAAAGAGCGCTAGCATTAGCATGCTAACACAACAATGCAGCGCGAGTTGTTTTGGTTTCATGCTGGTGCTCAAGGGCGACATCTACTTGATCAAAAAGTCGCACATTCTTCCTTTAAAGCTGATGATCTTAATTCTTCGACTTAATTTGACACTCTTCTGGGACTAACAGTGACAACAGTTACTTTGTTATTCTAAGTGCCAGAAATTACCGAAAGTGTCCATACAGAGAGAAATCTTTCTGTTAACCAACAGATGTTTACATCACTCTCTTCAAAGACGCCAAACTACATTGACAAGTACTAACTGTTAAAATGTTGTGATAGTGAGACCTCCATGTTGGTTTTAAAATGTATGAAGCGTCACCTGGGGTCCAACCATAGAGCTGCACAAATCTAACATGATGTCAAAACAAACATGAAAGATGAAGATGCTGCATGAGTATTACATGTTTAAAATTAAGATGATCGACCTTGAACATCCGTTTAATCAAAAACATCAAGAACACATTTTCAGCTTCATGAAGCAGGTGCAGGATTGTTTATCTCAGGGGTTAGAGTTCATAAGATTAGTCGTCTTCAAAATTAACCCTTTTGTGTTGATTGTTTATCCGTGTCTCAGCTGTTCACCACCAAGGCTCAGAGTCTGCTGCTGATGACCTCGGTGGCCATGCCGGTGTTCAGCAAGAAGAAAGAGACGGTCAGTGCTGTGAAGTATTTAAGAGTGAAGCTCCCCAAAACATGTGTGTGAAGTTTCTTGTTCTAAATCCACTCTGATCCTGTATTTGATCATGCCTATAAACCCCTCTATTTCAGCCCTGCTCAGAACAGGCTGTTTCTGTGTCTGTAGCTTTAAATATGTAAATGAGCTGAGTTTGACCACGCCCCCTCTCTGGAAGGGCTTGGGTGTCTCGGGCTTTCTCGCTCCGCTTTCTCATAATTGGGGGGTTTGTAGATGGACTAGGGACACATGTTAGAGTTAGAGAAACTGGTGAGTAGGATTTTACAAAATATGTGACTTTTAACATATAAATATATTGAATTATATTCTATCTTGATTATATATGTGTGTCAGTTACTGTAGCCACATTTATATGTATTTGTCACTGTGTCTGATTTTTTCTTGTATGAGCATACCTGGAGGATGCAGACAATTACATTTTCACTGTTCTTGACGATAAAGAAGATAATAACTTAATTTCTCCTTCTCGCTCTTCAGTAGTATAATAATGAAAGTTAAACAAAACATAAACACAGAGTCCAGTTTTTACTTCCAACAGAGGAGCAGACCGGCAGACGTGACTCTTAAAAAAAGTTTTAAATGATGATTTATACATTAGTTTATATTCTGACTAGTATTGACTCTTATGCCTGTCTCTCCAGCTGTCCCATGGGATCCTGCTGGGTGTGGTCGGCTCCGACATCCCGCTGATGGAGGTGATGAAGCTGGCGCCCAGATACATGGTGAGTTCAGGCATGTGTAACTGTGTAGGAATTGGAGCTTATCCAAACCATAGAGAACATTAAACAAGTAAAAACAAGTTTGATGTTTGTGTTACAGCCAAGCAGCAACCAAAGTGTAAAATCCTGCATTTCCTCGAGTGTCCACTAGAGGCTGGCTGCAGACGCACAGGAAGTCACATACACACCCATTCAAAAAGTCTGTTTTTACAGCAAATATTAACATGTTTACAGCCTGGTACAATAACCAGCTCATCCATTTAGGGTAGGATCTGTACCTTGGCACCCAAACAGAATGCTAGCAAAAAAGTAGGACGGTACGGATCAGTTAATTTGGGTAGCATTACCAGATTTTAATAGTGGAAACGTCAATAAATGATTATTACTGTACTAAACCAGACCGCTTGGTGGAGACGAGGCTTTTGACTCTAATTGGGACCTTAATTTGCTAAATGAACATCAGGCTGTTTTGAAGAAAAAACTGGAGATACAAATCGTTCAGTCAATGGGAACATTTTTACAGAGGGAATAAATCAACTGGCCTAAAACCTTTTTAAGTCTGTGGTGAACAGGCGACAGGACAATTTCCCAACACCTATGGTTTCTGAGGTTTGAGTTTTAAAAAATAAACTTCACAGGCACCTGCACAAGTAAGAGGCACTGATCATAAACAGGTATACTAGTATTTATCATGTACACAGAGATATGAATAACCAGGTTTCTCTGTGTGCATGTAAACAACATATGCTGACTATGTTAAAAACCAGGATACTTGAGTCCATGTGAACGTGATCATAGACTTCTTCATCGTTCTTTTTTTACCAGTGGAGTCGCCCCCTGGTGGCCGTTAGAAAGAATGCAGGTTATATTTTTAGAAACCAGAGATCACGTCCTCTTCTCACAAACAGCCTCAGATCCAAAGTGAGACATGACACAACTCATTTAACACCTTTTGTTCCTTCTTCTTCTTCTTCTTTCTCAGCTGGGACCTCACGGTTACGCCTTCCTCATCACAAACAACGGCTACATCCTGGCTCACCCTGACCTTCGACCTCTGGTGAGTTCTTCTTCATCTAGGAGAGTCACAGCAGCAGCTCAGATTCTCTTTGTCTCCATTTAAAGGCTGAGATGCTAAAGTAATGAACCTTGTGTTTAGAGAAAGAGGTCTGAAGTGTTACCGTGATTCACATCTCAGACACACACACACACACACACACACACACACACACACACACACACACACACACACACACACACACACAAACACACACACACACACACACACACACACACACTCACATACTCAGTAACAGTGTGTCCTCTGTCCAATAGTATAAAGATGGGAAGAAACTGAAACCAAAGCCGAACTACAACAGTGTGGATCTGTCTGAGGTGGAGTGGGAGGATACAGAGGAGAAGGTAACAACACACACACACACACACACACACACACACACACACACACACACACACACACACACACACACATACACACACACACTCCGGTACTGATATGACTGAGCATTAAGGGGACTGAACGCCCTCTGTGGAAAATATTGGTGTTCATAATAAGCATATCTCCAAGTCTATATAAATCAGACATTTCTACTGATACTGTAACCGTTCACAGAATCAAATATTTTATTGTCTAACTTAATGATGAACTTGTTTTTGTCTCGTTTGTTCAGCTGAGGACGGCAATGGTGAGGGGAGAGACCGGCACCATCAGCCTGAACGTCAGAGCGTCCGTCGATAAAGGGGTGAGGAATCAAACCAGTTTACATCTTCACACTACATCACCGACCTGCAGCTCCTTCCCTCGCGTCTCATTCACATCTACTGTTCTGTCTAAAAAAAGGAAAGAAGCTCAAGGTTAACTCTTTTAAGCTGAATCCTTCAATCCTAACATGTTTCGATTTTCACATAAAGAGTTAAAAAATGTGAAAGAGAAATTAAAGTGCTATCGAAGAAAACTTAAATTGTGTTGTATTTCACACAACGGCTGTGGCTCAGTGGTAGAGTCGGTTGTCTCTCAACTGGAGATCCAGGGTTTGACCCCCAGCTCCTAAAGCAACATGTGCGATGTGTCTTTGGGCAAGACACTGAACCTGTTTGAATGGGATTAGTTACTAGTGACGGTCACTTTACATAGCAGCCTCTACCATCCATTCAGTGACGGATCACATTGATGTTTTTCTTCTTCTCCTTCAGAAACGACCTCTGTACCTCACCAACGACTACTTCTTCACAAACATCGATGAGACACCTTTCAGGTAAATCCGTTTTTTTCTTTTAATCTCCTGCCCCTTTGAGCTGATTTAAAGGAGCTTTTGAAAAACTCTTAAGGCGCTGTATACACCTAATGTTTTTTATGGGGCAGAAAAGCGCTGGCTGTGTACTCTGGAGTATGACTGACACTGCTTTGTTGCTCTTTGTTGTATGTTATATGAGAAAAGACACGGCAACACAAACTGAAATCACAGGTCGACTTCAGACAGACTAAAATGCTCCTCAGCTGTGATTTAAAAATATTCATGTTGTAGAAAGTCTGACCGAGACGAGGAGGTGTAAAGATGACCCAGATTTATTTGATGGAACCCCAAAAAAAGCCTCATTTAATAAATAAAAAATTTTAAAGCCATTTTTTTCTGCAACTGTGCTGATCTTTCACTTTTGATGAATTCAGTTGCATCTCTGTGATTTAGCCACTAGAGGGCAGCATTTCACACCGTCTCCAGTCCACTCGCTGTGCAGAGGTTTCACCATCCTCATCTCTCTGTCTGTGTCTCTGCAGCTTCGGCATGGTGCTGTCAAATGGCCACGGGAGGCTCACGTTTATGGGAAATGTGTCAGTGGAGGAAGGTAGGATTTCCCACAATCCCCTGCAGTAAAGGCCGTAAACCCGCTGCTGTGTCTGAAGCTGTGGTTGGTTAGAATTCAGACAACAATTCAACTTGCTCAGCCAAAAGAAACATGATGAGTCGAACAGCACTCAATAAATATGAAGGTTTCCTTGATGCCTGCTCTGTTCTGGGTTTTTGCTGCTTCTCTCCCAAAACAAAGCCATACCTCCAAATATGAATAACTGAAATCAGAGTGTTTTCTTTACAAAGTGTTTAACTGACTGAAATGTGTTGATTAAGATTGACTTACCTTTTTTGTTCCTCCCTCTGCAGGCCTGCATGATCTCACCTCTCCAGACCTCAGCATCGCCACCGAGTGGTACGTCCCAAACTATACACCCTCTTTTTAAAACATGGACTCTTATTGAAGAATTTCCTGAAATTCTCTGGAAACTTTCAGGAGTTCATGTGTAGCTTATGTTGCCTTCAACGATTAATGCTCAAAAGCAGGTTCAGACATCAAGTGAGACATCTACAATGAGTGAGAAGCTCGAGTCCCGCTGGCTGTGTTGTTGTCAGAGTCGTGTTTACATGGACGGGACGGCCGGCTCCTCCCCTTGTGTATAAAAGCTGTTTTAGTCAAGAGCTAGAGAGAAGAAGAACATACTCACTGATTATTTGGATGTTAGTAAGAGTTTTTAGATCACACTCGTTATGTGTTAATTTACGTGCAATATAAACTAAAGAGCGCTAACATTAGCATGCTAACACAACAATGCAGAACACAGGGGATTGCAACTCGAGCCGAGCTGCTTGCACTAAACTCCTTTGTGTGACCGGGAGTGGAGGGTTGTTAGAGTTGTGTCTCTGGAGGAGAGCGGAGGCTTCAGTATGGAGGAGGTGTCGCCAAACAGCAGTTTGTTTAAGTTTCATGCTGGTGCTCAAGGGCGACATCTACTGGATTAAAAAGTCTTACATTCTTCATTTAAGAAACATGAGAGCATCCTCATCTTGTTTTCATTTATGTTAAGCAGTCCGCAGCGGTCAGGCAAGATTCTGTCTATTTATAGATCCTGATTAAAAAACCTTCTCCCCTCAGGACATACTGTGAGACCGACATCGATCCCGCCCACAGGAAATACTCCCAGCTTCAGGCCGCCATCCGCTACCTGCTGGGGAAGGAACCCGACCTCGAGTGTAAGTCCTTCAACCCTTTATGGAATACATTTTCTAATTTCTATCTCAGTTTAAAAAGTCTTCTTTGATGACAGTTTTTTAATAACAAGCACAAGAACAAAATCTTTGAAGAGGTTCGTTCAGACCGATGAGTGTGTGACTGTAAAAATGAATCTTTGTGTGACCGAGCCTGTCCGTTGCCTAGGTGACGAGGTGTTGCTGCAGCAGACGCTGTTTGACGCCGTGGTGACGGCTCCACTGGAGGCCTACTGGAACGCCCTGATGCTGAGAGAAACGTGAGACGCTACTTATTCAGCTGCATGTGACTCCTTAAAGGGACAGTTCACCCACAAATATAAATCTTAAGTTCAATGAAGTTTAATAAACTGTTTAGTTTATTTTAGAAAAGGGACACGCCCCTGGTGCCCCATTATGATCCTACTTTTGAACAGCTCGTCCCTAACCATGTATAATCATGTGTGTGTTTGTGTGTGTGTGTGCAGGGTGGAGCCTGGGATTGAGACAGCCTTTCTTGGTACTCGTGCCGGCCTGATGAGGATCATGAGATATGCGGGAGTGGAGAAACGAGTTGCAAAGTAAGACTCGGTTTGTCTCCGAGGAGAACTCTCGTCTTTGTAAATTCCCGACTCAGCAAAAACAAAACCTCCAGAAACAGAGACAAGCTCAACCACGATTAACCTTGTGCTATTTTGTCCCTTCAGGCCCTCTGTAGATACTCGTCCTCAGTATCTCCCTGTAGTCTTAGTGAGGTAAAAGAAGGACACTGCTGCATCTTTAAATGTTAATTAATTTAATTAACTTACTTTAACTTAAACAAACTCTCAGACAGCTCAGCTGACAAGTCCAAAGTAATATCCACCTTATGACATCACACATTGACCTGCGTTACCGTTCCTTTGAGCTGTTTGAGGTCACTTTGGGATCCCTAACCACTTCCTGTTTCTGTGCTTAACTTCATCTGCCAGAAGGGCCTTACTGTATTTCAGAATAAAAGCACACAGCAAGTGAAGTACTCTCAGCTTAAGACAGTACAAAACTTCAAAATAAAAGCCTAACAATTTGAATTATTGAAATTTAACGATTAATCAAAATTAAACATTTTAATAATTTGACAGTGCTACACAAAAAGTGTCCACAAATGGATTTAATGAATGTCTTCTCAACAGGAAGTTTCTGACTGTGTCTGATAAAGATAACCTGTTCACCATGGATCACTTCCCTCTATGGTACCGCCTCGCCATGGAGAACTCTCCTGGAAGCTTCTTCTACTACCCCGTCAACGACAAAGGTCTGACTCTGCAGCAGAAACTCATCTTTCCTCTTATTTCATTGTTTATCTTTTCTTAAACTCATCATGTGGATGTGATTGTTTAAAATCTGTGTTGCTTCTCGTCTTGGTCTCCTTCTAAAAACGGGACCAACCTGGCTCGATAAAGGTCAAACAAATCAAATGATCTTTTCTTTACAGGAGTGCAGTACATGTTGGCGACAACGTCAGTGACCGTTTCATCTGAAGGAAGGACGGCCATGGCTGGAGGTGAGTCTCTGAAAACACTCGAGCATTAAAGCGTTTTAAAGTCTGACCGAGGTGACGAGCGGAGGTGACGTCTTCTGGGCTATGTTGTGGTTGTTTTTAGCTCGTTGTGCTGATTTATTCACTGCTCTGTTTTTGGATCACCTTTCATCAACTGTCTGCTGATAGAAGTCGACTGTAAGAGCCGGGGGTATATAAGTCAGGCCTGGAGTTTGACTCCATCCCTGTCCACATAAACACTCACTGTGAAGGCTAAAGCCGAAATTCCACCAGATGTGTGTTTGTTCCATCTTCGTAATGGCAGCGGAGCTGATAGGTTACATAACAAAAGTGTTTTTACTTGTGAGAGGTCTTGAATCTTAGACTTCTAAGAAGGAAATAAGAAGACATTAGATAAATATAGTTTATTATCCTCAGCGTGGTTAACAGTCCTTGAGTTAAAGTTGAAACGTTTGAAGTGCTTATCACAGAAAATATCAACAGAATGAATCATAACATGTCATCTTTTTTTTCTACTGGGAATAATAGTTTATCTTAGCTGTTTGTTTGTGCTGGGTTGAACGCTGTTGTAGCTCAAAGCCTGCCCTCTAGGTGGCAGTACAGCTGTAGTATTGTTTGAATGCATTTGCACCTCAGTGATGAATCTTAAAGCAGCATTTCCCTGAAAGCAGCAGAGCTCTAATGTTGTCTAAAAAAAGTTATTGTTGATTGAAGGGAATTCAACCGGGCGTCAAGATAAAGAAGTGTGAGTAATCATTTCTCAAAGTAGGGGAGTTTTAAAGATAACACAGAAACACAAACATGATCAGGACTAAAACAAATGTGTGCAGCAGACAACGGGAGAGAGTTCACATTTTCAAAGACGTTTGTACTTTTGGGGCTTGTGCTTGTCGGGCTCAGATACAAAGATGGACTGCCTGAACGAAAAGGAAGTTTCATATTTCTAAAGAAGGAACAAAATGACGGATGAAGGGAAGTCAAGGTGCAGAAGTGCCAAACAGCAGCTTCACAGGAGAGTTCAGGAGCTGGCTGTGAGATGCAGTACGGGGAGTAACAATTCACAGAGCATCCATACATTAAAAGAAGTGCCGCAGCGTTCCCCTCTCTCTGAATCCAGTCCGGTCCATTAGCTGAACAATCAGTCCCCGCCCAATCACAGCGCTGCAGGGATCCTCTCTGCAGACGTCGTCTCATCAGTGATGAGAGCTGAGGAGCAGAAGCGGCGAGAACGTCTCAGGAGGATCTCAAATCAGTGGAAAGCAGCCGGTCAGAAGCTGCTGATTCGATACCCGTGTACAATGCCGCAGGCCTCTTTCGGCGGCGAGTCTCCCGGCGAGGTTGGAGATGACGTTTGCCCATCCTCGATGTCCGTGTCGGCTCCAGACTCGGCCATCAGAGGCTGACCGCGGTTCTTCATCTCCCTCTGGTACCGCGCCATCAGCGAGGCGTAGACACAGCCGTACGTCGCTGCCACCACCATCATGACGCACACCGTGCCGCAGATCACTCCCGCAACTATTTGCGTGCCGTGTGCTCGCCGGACACTGACGGGCCTGTAGCGCTGGCGAATACATTCGTCATTGCTGCTGATCCGGCCGGGTGGGCAGGGAGGCCGGGTGGCGTAACCCGGCGCGCCCTCTTTGGTCGGACTCTGCAGGCAGTAGTTGAACATCTCGGCTGGCACGCTGCGGATGTCCCTCCCCCTCAGATTTCCCGGGAGACTGCACTTCATCGCATCTACCTGGCCATCTACAAAAGAGAGGAAGAGGAGAATGAAGGATCGGGAAGCAAACAGGGAGAGACAGGGGAGGATTGAGAGAGATGGAGGTCATTATGTTCTTAGATGTCTTTGCTCAGCACACATCCATCCTGCAGAGCGCAGATTAATTGCTTCGATTAGACAGCTTTTGAAGTGCAGACAAAAAATACAAAGCAGTTTGCTCTCGTATAGCTTTAGAGGCCTCTGAGCCGACTGCCAAAAACTATCAACTTGAGAGTATTTGAGATGTGGAGAGGCCTGCAAACAGCTCTGCTCACCCCTGTAAATCATCCACTCCATCCAGTGTTTAAAGTCCCGCAGCTTGCAGTCGCACTCCCAGGGATTCCCCGCTAGCTGGAGCTGCTGCAGCCCCACCAGGGGCTCGAAGGTGACTCTGTCGAGGGCTACGAGCCGGTTGCTGGCTAAAGACAGCCAGGAGAGTCTCTGAAGTGCATCCAGCAGACCTTTGGGCACCCACAGAAGCCCATTGGAGGACAGGTCGAGCCCTCGTAGCCGCCACAGCCCCTGGAAGACCTCCTTGCTCAGTCCAACGCTCCCTTGACTTCCATTCAAACTCTGAGAGACCTCTGTGCTGTTGTTGGGGTCAGAGGTCACCAGTCGCACTCCGAGGTAGTTAGCAGAGAGATTGAGCCAGCGTAACCCGCTGACGCCTGAGAAGGCTCCAGGCTGCAGGGCGGAGAAGCGGTTCTGGGAGAGATCCAGGAGCTCCAGGCTGCTGAGGTTGGACAGCTCAGTTGTTCCCAGGGAAGACAGGTTGTTCTGGGGCAGGCGGAGGATCAGAGAGTCGTGGTCCAGCAGTGCAAGGATGGGCGTCAGAGAGATGAGGCCGACAGCAGAGCAGTCAGTGGTGTTACCGTAGCAGGTGCAGACACCAGGACAGCTGTGGACCGAGCCCAGCAGTCCCAGCAGAACCAACACCAGACTGCACAGAGCCGACCAGACTGAAAGACAAGAGAAACAAAATTAAAAATGATAAAACTCAAGATCCTAATAAGCCAAAAGACCCCTGCCATGTTTTTGCTATCCTCCTTGTTGGCTAGAGTGGAGCACAATCTTTAAATTAAGGACGCACACCATCAGAGGTTTAATCGTCGTCTGTCAATGGCCTATGAGTTCAGACTTTGAAGGACTTCAATCAAAAGATGCAGCAAGATGGATGTGCTGTTTGAGGAAATGTCCCGTCGTCAACAGTCAGATTTCTTATTTTGAATATTTTGTGACGACTTTTTGACACACTTAGTTGAGCTCAAAAACAATAGCAGAAGTCACAAAACCAGCAAATAAAGATTGTTCTCTGTTTGCTAAACTACCACACTTTGGATCTACAAGGATGAAGATTCCTAACTACCCCATACAAATGGGGTAAATATTCCAGCTCTCTTTGGGTGAATATCTACAGTGTAAAGGGTGAAGCGTCTGTCCAGACTGACCCAGACTCTCCAGGTGACTTCGTCCATGCTGGTCCTGGTTCTTCATGTCTGCCACCTCCAGTCTACGGCGGCTTCAGGCTCTCATCTGGCTCTCTCTGTCTTCTGTCAGTTCACACCAACGTCCAGCGGAGGAGAAACTCCTGGAAGACACAAAATGGAGATTTTACTTCAAGTGAAGTGAAAACTGTAGCTGGTTCCAAAAGTGTTTTAATACACTTTGGGATCTGGACTTCAGAAATACGGTCTTAATGATATCCTTAGTGACCCTCACAGAGAAACCAAATGTCTTCTGAGTATTTTCATGAAACTTTAAGATTATATTTTGGGACTTTTGGGTTGTTATTTGACAACTGAGGAGAGATAGGAAATAAAATCTTTGTCATGAGCTGCATGTGTGAATGCAAACAGCTGAATTTTTCCCCACAACTTCACCTGGAAGTTTTCCAGCCAGCCCCAAGGTAAAACTTTGCATGAAGTCAGGTTGGGAAAATGTGTGAACGCAACAAGAAATGTTCTGGAAAATTTACCGCAATTCATGCAATGCACCCAGAAGGAGGCAGCAGAGGGACACGCCCAAATGAACCGAGGCATAAAGAGCGAGTCATGCAGTGTCACTGGATAAAAGCAGCAGACCATACTAGCATGACTCAGCAGTTTCTTTAAGTTTAGGAATCATACGCCTGTGCATATGCTGTTGTTTGTTGAGTAGGTCAAGTAAGTTACAGCAATGCTAATTATGTTAGCCAGTTAATGGCCTTTTCCACTATGTGTTAGCATCAAGCTAACAGACTAAGATATACAACCCGAGCCATCTGAGAGGATTCTGCCCGCCCTGGAGAATAACACACCAGCAGCCACTGCTACGTTGCGACCTGTGTTTGTTATGAGATGGACATTTTACCGGCTTACGTTAAAGGATTATCCTTTTCCTACTTTACGCCTTTTCAGCTTTACTTTCATTCATGTTGGAATCAAACAAAAGATTTCCTCGTTCTGCTCTCCATCTAGTCCACGGATCCAGGCTGAAGATTTTTCAAACCTCTCAGCCACCATGAAATGTGAAACTGGATACGCGAGATTAAGCGGGGTATGCTGTGCATTCTGATTAAAAAAATAAATAAACATCAACAGCTTAGCCTGTGGCAGAGCTGATCTACAGCATATTGGCATTAGGAGCCGGAGCTTCACTGTATTTCACAGCCTTTCGCTTGTCCTCAATCCTTTTCATTCTTCAGAGAACACACAAGGAGCTTCATGATGAGGAGAAATAATCCTCCATGTTTTCATCCAGCAACAGCGGAGGAAAAGTCAGTGCCAACTTTCTCCTCTCAACGCCCACTCGCTGCTCTTGTATTCTGCAGATCGAGTACAGCGTCAGCACCGTTTAACACGTGCAATCAAGGGAGATGTTTGTACTTTTTGATGATGGTTCATTTTTTATATCCCTCATTTTCATTCCGAGATGTCCCTGGCAGTTTGAGGCTCTTAGATATGCAGAGGGAGAGTGTGCATGAGAGATAAAGCTGAGATGAGTGCTGTCACTCCATCACGCGTCTGCAGCTGCTTTAAAGAGCGAGAGAAACGCTGCCTCAAGGTCTTCCTTTTGTTGCAGCTACTTCTTTTGTTAGGTTGGCTAAGTGATGGCAGTCACTCCACTGGGGACCGCGTGAGGCAGGAGGGAGCCTTCAGGCCACAACTGACATTATATTAAAAAAAATTAAAAAGCAGCCGAAATGCCAATGCAGGTAGAGGACGGAGAAGCTAATGTGACTCCCAGAGGAGATTCAACAGCATGTCACATTAGCAAGGGTCCAAAAGTGAGAAGTGCAATGTCAGAGCCTCATTTAAAAGACAATCACAATCAAATCTTTTCTAATGTATATGTTAAGAGAATGTCTTACCTAAACGTTGATGGTTTCTGAATCAAGATGCTAATAAGTTTGCATTTTGTCAATTCAATCTTAATTCTTGGTTTCCATTCAGATGCACATCACAGACATTCAGATGTTTCCATTTATGTAAAAGAGCAGAAAATACCTTCTCTTTCGGGATTTTGTTTTTCTCTTTTCAAAATGAGAACCCTTTGACTGTTATGTACACAAACCTCAGTCACTGCACTCATTGAACTCAGTGTTCTTGTGAAAGCTCTATAAGACAGTCACAATCTTAATATTTAAACTAAGGATACTTGCAGGGTGAGACTCTCTCACATGAAAAACAGAAACGGTTGTTTTAAAGTCCAAAGCGTGATTGTTTTGGTTTTTGCAGAATGACTCTCCTCTTTTAGAACAAGAGCAGCAGGTGCCAGATATTTAGACGTTAGAAAGATGTTTGTATGACTGTTTTTTGTTTTCTTTTGACCTGTATGGATTTGCTTCTTTTATCAACACATTCATTTCTAATCCGCCCCCTTACAAGAAGCTTTTTTTGACCTCCTGAGTCTCTGCAACATTTTCCCTTCACATGCTCCTCTTTGGATCTGCAGAGACATTTCTGTCTTTCTTTGCAGACATCAAAACCTTGGATTTGTGATTCGTTATTAGCAAGTCTCAGAACATCTTGGACATTTATTAGATGTCTATAGTCGTTTTCACACATGCACTCCTGAAATTTCAAGAACATTTCCGACAGCCTTCCCCTGAAATCCCCTTCCTGAGTTGCTCGTTCACACATTTCTCAGAGCGAAAGAGTTAAATGGACTTGAGTTTATATAGCGCAGGTCACACCCACCCATTCACACCCTTATGGTAGTGATTGCTATGTGGTATCATCCATCAGAAGTAACTAATCCCATTCATACACCACCACTGAAGCAGTGGGAGCAACTTGGGGTTAAGTGCCTTGCCCAAGGACACATTGAACATGTTGCTAGGCTGGGGATTGAACCCTTGACCTTCCAGTTGAGAGGCAACGACTTTACCAACTGAGCCACAGCCGCTCTCATAAACACATAAACATGGCGTGATCCTGCAGGAGGTCGACTCTTTATCGTCTAGTTTAATTTCCTCTTTTTGATTCTGAACATTAATAAGTCTCATTTTTTGGTTAGGCGGGAAGCTTTCAGAAGTCAGGATATGACATAAAAAGCCAGAAAATAAACCGTCTAAATAAAAAAAAATGGTAACTCAAGAAATCAAACCCCTATACCCCTCTGCCTTCAGATATCACAATAAGCTACAGGGACAGCATGTATTGTGTACCGAGCTGTGGAGTTGTCCACGTTTTCACCATTTGACCTACAAACACGTCCATTAATATTTACAGTTTTGGATGATACTGACTTGCTTTGAATAAATAGAAATAAGAAAATTATGTGTAGTCAAAGGAGGATGTTGACTGTCAGCTGTCAGTCACAATATCCTCTAATGCTGCAGCCTGATGAGTGTCCTATGAAGAGGATGACCTTTGACCTCTCTGTCACCAAGTGGATGATGAATTGTGTTTCACGTTTTCAACATCAGGGAGGATTTTCTGCAAAACTGGATCTCTCATCACATAATCCTGCAGACAGGATTAAACAATAAAAAAGCTCAGAGTCCTTCCTGACGTCTACATTTAGACTCCCCCATCACCCACCGCTGCATGCTTACACGCACCATTAAACACATCAAGCGTAAAGACGAGGAGCCCAACAAAGCCTACGTGGAGGTCTGAATGTCATGTTCTGTTAATGGGAGCTGAAGTGGCTCCCGGCTGCTCTCCTTCTATTCAGCGTCTCTCTGGTCTCCTCTCTCTGAACTACTCTGCAGCTCTTTCTTTAGACTCCTGACTTTTAAGGATAGCACAGAGAGCTCGGCCGCTGCTGGGTGTAGGTCGACAAGATGTCAGATTCACCTAAACTCAAAGTTGACCCAGTAGGTGTATCAGTGGAACGCAGAGTCTACCCACGCTCTGAGGCCGGGGAAAGTTACATAGCTCTGTCTTCAGTAAAGGAAACGTGTGAGTTTGGAAGTTACTTTGTTTTTGTCCTGGATAGTCTTTAAAGATGGAGAAGGATTATCAGCAGGCTCACTCGGGCAACGCCTGGTTTCAACTTTTAAGTGTGGTTAGGCGTCTTGCTTCGTGCTTCTTTTACGTGTTTTGTTCTTTTAAAGAAGCAGGGAGTATGCTCTCCTGTGATGGCAGCTAAGAATCGCTCCCAAACTTACAGAAGATAAATGTTGTTTTGCGTCATCACTGTTTGACTGTGATGACGTTTGTTAGCCTGTCAAAAGCACCATCAGACAGATTAGACCCCGCCCACACAGCGGCGGGTTACAGATTAAAAATGTGTTTTCAATCCCTGAGCAAGAACAGACGACTGTTTGGACGTCCAGATGGTGTCAGCACAAACGACCCCCCCCCCTCTGTTTTTACTGTTATGTCATCATTACACATCTGCTGCTGGGTTCGGACTTTGCTTTGGAGCACGCTGTAGTTAAAACAGAAACTCTTCACATGTTAGCTGATGATGACTTCATCATCTCAGAGCTTCTTGGAGGGAAACACTGAACACAGCACGGCGCTCTTTGTTGTTGCTGCTGATGTTTCTGATTGTATATCGGGTAGTAGACATTTTATATTTATGTTTCCAACTCTGAACTCACTCCCCTGATCAGAGAAGGACAGTTAGTTATTTGAAGTTTGATCCAAAGGCTACTGGACTGGTTCAGGATCTTCAACCAGTCCAGTTGCCTTTGGATCAAGCTTTGACCTGGATGACTGAAAACCTACACAGACAACAGTTAGTTATCATACAACCCTGTTTCCTAGAGAGTCGAGACGTCTGATAAAATGTGAATAAAAACAGAAAGTGAAGATTTTCAAACCCTTAAATCCAGATGCTTGATTTAGTATAACACAAAGAAAACACATCTAATGTAGAAACTGAGATAATTCATTGTTTTTGGACAAATCAAAATTTTTTGAATTTGAAACCATCAACATATTTTCTAAAATACCACATGAACCATCTCATAGTTAGTGAGGTTAACTGGTAACATGTTTGGGTATAAAAAGAACCTCCCAGGGGTGCCTGATAGGAAAGTGGTTATGCTGCGCGCCCCATGTATTGACGCGTGTTGCAGTGGCTGTGGGTTTGAATCCGACCTTGGCCCTTTGCTGCAGGTCATCCCCCCTCTCTCTCCTCTAAATGTTTCCTGTCTCTCTTCAGCTGTCCTCTCAAGTGAAGGAAAAAGTGCCCAAAAAAACATCTTCATTAAAGAAATAAAAGAACCAGAATCGCCTACTGCATACTGCGTTGGACAGTATGCCAGTCGATGGTTATTCTGCAGAACAACAGGCTCTGCTGAGCTAGTTTCTACAAAAACAGCCTCTCTGAGGTCGAGATGAAGAGGAGTTCAAGACTCTATGAAAGACTGCGCTGGAACGAAGAGCAACAATTCAAGAAAGATGTCACAAAGAATCTGTGGATTTCATCGTCTACAAAGGACGAACTCTGATGCGATGCATTTTTACATAAACATAAAACTTCTTCACACATGGACGAGGTGACAAAGTTCTCCTGAGCGTTTAGGAATCCAACGCAGCACGTTGGCTCCAGGTTCACTTTTTCAGCCTCTCCGTTAAAAGAAGCACTAAAAGCCACCTTTTATTTTCGTGATGGATTGTTACCTCGATGTAAAACTCTGCCATTTGTGATGCTCCCTGCTTCATCTGCAGCGCATCGCTCTGCTTTTGTGGGCTCTTAACGTGGCGTCCTGCTGGCTGCTTAATGGCCTCTGACAGACAGGACCCCCCCCCTCCCCCCTCAACCCCCCAGCGGCTGCACTTTTCCTTCAAACAGCCTCAGAGCGACTCAGCTGAGCGTTTAGAGCAAGAAGAGGAGAGCAGAGATAGACTGCAGCATCCTCAATGAGCAGGGACGGAGAAGTAAACAAGAACGCACTCCTACATGCTCTCAGTCTCTAATAAAAGCACCAACATGCACTTCTACTGAACAGGGACAAAAATATTTCAACATCTTAAGACACCAGCGATAGTGATAGAGGAATACATATCTTTACAAAAACGAGGCTTCAATATGTCTCCACACAAACTCTTTCTCTCATTTTCTTAACGGGTTTGAAACATGTTTACACCCGGCATCCAAATTACTCCAGCGCTACAGAACCCTTCAAACCGAGACTTTATCTAACACTTCCTACATTTAAGTTTAACACCCAGGGACAGAAGTAGAGACTTTTGGATTTGGGGTGTGAATCACAGTGAACTCACTCGATACGGGACGGTACAAGATGATACGATACGATACAAATGAGGTTGCTAAGTTATTCGCTTGGTTCGCATTTTGATGTAATGTCTTTAAAGTGATGGAGATCGTGAGTCTATATTGTGTTTTATTTTGAAATTGACCGGAAGCTCTGTGCGTTTCCTTGTCTGACTTCCGGTTTGGGCCGTTCAATTTTGTCCAGCTGCATGCCTGCAAATAGACTTGCAGCGTATTTTCAACGGTGCAGAGCATTCTGGCGCTGCTGGCACGCTTCGGAGACGGACCGCGACGCTTGCTGTGGAAACACAATCATTGACTAGAGCAAACATGCGGCATGTTCGTACTAACGGGGCTAAGATCTGCAAAGCTGCTGGAATGAGCCTACAGAGATCGTGTAAGGTCAACGTGTCCCATCACTGGTGTGTGGGATCAGATCAAATGTTGGGACATTTCAGTATAATCCGAACAAAACCATCTTTTCTGTATAGAGCTTCATCTCTGCACGGGAGGAATGTCACGTGCACAGAAAACTGTTGAAAGCTGATGTCTGCACATCAATTTACAACAACAAGGAGTCCAACTACAGGAGACTGACTGGACACTTAGATTTGAAATTCAGTAAGTTTTATACTGCTGGTCAGGATGAAGGGAACTAGAAGATGGTATGAGATGGTTTTAGTTTTCTTTGACATTCAGTCGATAAAACCACTCATCGTCATGTTAAATAAGCTTTGCTGGTCCGCTACACTTTTTAAGATTTGTGTGAGGAAAACAGACCAAAGTACAATAAAATGTGTTTGCAGGAGGGTCCATTTACTGACAATATATATCGTACATGCACACACACATTGAGGTGCACACACTCTTAAAGGCACATGCTCATTATTGTGCTTTCAGTATCGACACACACACGCCGCTCACCATCTGCTCTGCTGCTTCAGCCTCCGAACAGAGAGAGAAAACACACAAACTGTTCTTCTCCTGCTTCATCTGCAGCCGGCACAGAACGAGATGGGGGGGAAAAACGACCCAGACTCTTCTGTCATCAAACGAAAACAAGAAAAATCTGGATTTGTCTGTCAAATCGGAGCGGACTTGTCTTCAAGGACAGAAACTCGTCTTGATTTGAAGTCGCCGAAGCTTCTGTCCTTTTTTAAACAGCTGAATCTGAAATCAGACGCTGTGCAGGAGTTTTTATTCCAGGTCTACGCCGCTCGTTGTCGTCCTCCTCATCTTCATCCTCATCCCTGCTCTCTCAGCTCCTTCTGATTGTCTCAGAGCTCCGTCCAACACACACCCAGCCCGCCGACTGAGGGCGAGCAAGCCTCTGTGTGCGTTTAAGAGAGAGAGAGCGAAGCCACATGCTGCTGCTAATGGTGTGTGTGTGTGTGTGTGTGTGTGTGTGTGTGTGTGTGTGTGTGTGTGTGTGTGTGTGTGTGTGTGAGAATGTGTGTGTGTGTGTGTGTGTGTGTGTCCTCTCTGTGTTGTACTGAGTGTGTAAAGGCATTAAAGCAGTTTGACTGAAATAGTAACAGTGGAGTGTGCTGCTGCTGCAGGCTGAGCTCTGAATGAATGAAGAGAGAGAGAGAGAGAGAGAGAGAGAGAGAGAGAGAGAGAGAGAGGCTGTGTATTAGAGGGAGAGAGAGGGAGTGTGATATGTAGCATTTCTTTTACAGTTACACGGCAGATTGTGAACATGCAGAAAGAGCAGTTTTTTTATTTACGTTTTCAAAAAAGGTTCAGCATTGAGTCGACAATATTTTGATAACAACCGCTGTGCATAGGGATCTGCAAAACATGCTGTAGTTCACATGCCAGGCCAGCAGTCGGCGACGTCACTTTGTTATAAAATAACATGCACATGCCCACATTGTTTCACTTCTACAGTGCTGATGATGTCAAAACATAAAAAGATGGCTAATACCTGATAGCCTAACAGTTATGTCATGCACCCCATGTACGGAGGCTGTAGTCCTCATCGCGGCGCCGTTGGTTGGAATCCGATCTCGGCCCTTTGCTGCACACTAATTAAGAAAAATGTTCACTGAGGGAACCGAAAAGTAGGAAGATTCCCTCTTGTGCAACCGGTGAGGATTCCTCCTGCTGGCCATTACATAGAATGCAGGTTTCTAGCCCAGTTCAGACGTCCCATTCAAGGCGCCATATCTACGCCCCTATGGAGTTTACGCTTCACAAACAAACAGGAAGCAGCAACAACCGTCAACAAACTGAAGTGTAAGAGTTGTACTTTTTGATCATATAGAAGAGGCTGTTCGATCTCGTCTGAATGTCGTCATGGAGACGATTTGTGGACACTTCTTATACTTCAGTCTGAACGTCTTCAAAGAGAAACGGTGTGAGCTGAGATTGTTTAAAGTGACCAACCATCTTTCATGATATCGGCACTGCCAGTCCGATATCCCATATTTAAAATACGTACGATACCGATATAAGATCGGATCGGTCCCATCTCTATTTACAAGAGCTGGAGACTCAGTTATCCTCCGTGTGCAGCAGGATCCAGAGGCCAGGTCTATTATGCTCTGAAATAAGCATGCTTTTATTTTGGTAATAAAGAATACAAATTAACACACCCTTAGGTACAAATGCTGTGTTAAAAAGAATAAATAAGGAAACACAAACGCAAGAGACACTGAATGAGAGGTGCTGGTTATTGGTCAGACAGAGTAAAACATGCAGCTGCAGCGTCTCTTATTCTGTCATCAAAAACATCCATAAAAGGACACTAATCCTGAGAATGTGCACACCACGAGATATTGCACACATCAGGTTAAAAAGTGGAATTAAACGTGTCGAAGGTGTTTTGTCCCGTCCCGGACCCGTCCTTGTTTGGGAGTGCAGACTGCAGCAGAGATGATGCAGCTGCAGCGCTGAAGGGCGGCGATAAGGACGCTGCTGACAGGAAAGAAGAAGAAAAGAAAAACACAGAAATGAAATCAAACAGCAGAGCAGCAGACCACTGAGTCTGCAGAGAGGATACAAAGAAAAGAGGGGAGGGAAGTCTGAGAGGTTTAAAGGACCCAAAGGTCACAATGTGAAGCGTCTTCATCCTCCACCTGCTACACACTGATCACAGACATTTCTCATTTCTAAAACGACTGTTCAGCTTCTCATCGAGCAAACAGGGATTCCTCACAAAGACGACATGAAGGGCATCGCAGAACAGCGAGCGTCGATCTCTTATTCGGGGGATTACCGAGAAATGAATCCGTTATCTGTTTGAATTCAAGTTTCCAGGAAGAGCTGCTGTCAGGACACGACTCCTTTACATCGTCTTTATTTTTTCTCTTTGAATTAAAGCAAATATTAAACACCTAACGGACATAAGGGGGGGGGGGGGGTGGCAGAGGTTTACTTTGGTAACCTAGCAACAATGAGCGCTGGTAAGAAGCGGTTGAAGGAGGTTGTCGCCGCTGTTGGTGCAAAAAGCGCCGTCTGTGGACATGGATCATAACCCCAGATTTCCACATAATCCCGCAGCGCCGCGCTCTAAGCCGTAGTTTGCAGCCACTCTTGTCAATCATTGTGTTCACACAGCGAGCGCCGCGGTCTGTCTCCGGAGCGTGCCACCAGCGCCACTACACTCTGCTCCGTTTCAAATACGCTGCAAGTCTATTTTCGACGGAGTACGCTGCAGGAACGCGACAAGCTGGACAGGAAGTCAGACAAGGAAACGCACAGAGCGTCCGGTCAATTTCAAAATAAAACACAACATACAGATTTTGATTGTTTGTTGAAGGAGAAGCGACATTGACGAACGTGCTCAAAAAGTTGTACCATTTTCAGCTGCGGCCGCTCTGACTGGGCGACGTTTTTGCAATCAGGACGCCGAGCTCTGAAAACGCTGAGCTGCATCGGTTTGTAAAGAAAACAGGACGACAGACGGTGTCAATGGACACGGGCACGAACAGCAGAATAACCAGTAACACAAAGATATTCTCCATAAACAGGCCGCAGCTTTTTTTATTCAGCTTTCTGTGAAATGTTCAATAACCAGAAATGAACTGAAATAAAACCGCTCCGCTCGCCAATAACAGCCGCACTCACGAGGCTCCACGTGCCGCCTCGTATCAGTCATTACTCTGTGTGTGTGTGTGTGTGTGTGTGTGTGTGTGTGTCTCAGACCAGCTGCCTGTATGAAGAAGAGTTTTCATTAGTGAAGTGACAAACACAGCAGCAGGTATTATGTCGGTGTGAGTGGAAACGACCCCCGCCGGTCCTCTAACGCCGCCGCTCACAGAATGATGGGTCGAAGGCTGCAGAGGCGGAGCTCCGTGTTTGTATCTCAGCAGGACGGGCGTGTTTTTATGTTGCTGTAATAAAAAAAGGAACAGAGGTTTTTTGAGGAAAAAGCGACTTGCTGGATTTATCTTCTGACAGAAACACTTAAAATATTGTCAATAAAATGTCCTTATATGTGATTTTTTTTAACAACTAATAAAATGTGAGGCAGAACTTTTACAGTGACAAGCAGTGAAGTTTGTGATGTCATGAGACTCCGGTTTTTTATTAAACCGCAACAAATGCTTCTTTTGTCTTAAGGTTTAATTTTGGACTTTTTTCCTTTATTTGACAGGACAGTGATTAGAGTCAGGAAGAGAGAGAGAGAAAAGGAGCCAATTCAAACATGGGTTGCCCACTTTAAAGGGGACATATTATAAAAGATCCACTTCTTCAGTGTTTTTGAACATATATTTGGGTAACCTGAGTGTCTACTGACCCACAAAATGTGAAATAAACCCATCCAGTCCTTTGTTTGTGGTCTGCATAAGTCTTACAACACAGAGAAAAATGTTCCGTTTCAAATGTGCTCTCCTTGTGACATCAAAAAATCAAAAAATCTAAAAATCCCCTCCCCTCCCCTGGTATCTCCACCCATGGACTCCACCCCCAGCCTAGAACAAAACTTTAACGCGGATCCGCCATTTTTATTCTCACTACAGAGGAGTGATGTCTACTGGGAAAACGCGGGGGGGCTCATTGAATTTAAAGAGACACACACACTAAAACAGAGCGTTCTGAGAGAGCTGGTTTATACAGGCTCACAAACCTCCTCTGGTGCTTGATTCATGTTACATTTTGATCAAAGCACAGCACAGATGTTTAATTTAGACCACAGGGGACTGTTTGAAAAGGTGAAGGGGGAGAATATGTCCTCTTTAAGGACCAAAGCCGTTGTACATGGGGCGCCCAAACTGACCACTAGGTTAGGCGCCACCCATGATCATGTCTCATGAGTGGACCAGGTCGAGCAGCATCGCTCTGCTCTCACAGTTAATCACTTATCCGCATGAACCGTGCGTCCACTTTCAGTGTCGGACATCAACTACGTGAATGTACCCACTGTTGACAAGTATGTCATACCACCCCGCATTAAAACTTTACAGCTCTCCCTTTAAAGTGAAGATTTGATCTGCATGAATCAGCGCAGCACTTTTTTCTGCCTCGTCATGTCGGAGTCTGTTGACGTTTTCTTTTCCCTTTAGTATTTTTAAACGCCGCAGTATCCCAAAGCACGCTACCTTACATGTTTACGTCATGTGCCATCTTTAGTTTAGTCGTTTTCTTTGTCTCTCAGTTGTAACGTCTTTTAACCCCTTTGCTTAGTTGTTATCTCCTCTCTCTTTTTCCGACAGTAAACAGATCAATGCTAAATAACTGGACTACTTTCCACTGATTGATACGACTCATTTAGTCCTCCACGGTCTGTGATAAGAGTCCCTAGCAACCATCTGCCGATCTTAGCAACGGTTTTGATCTTCTTAATGACGGTGATTTATCATGGATGGTTTCCATGCATAATGGGTCAGACTGCTGAGATGATTGGACAATTGTTGGTCAGCACTCAGACTGAGCAAACTTTCAGTTGAATGTTAGAGACACAGCGACACGTCTGGCGCCTGCAGCTCTCATCTGCCTTCTCGCAGATTATCAACTCGCTCCTTAATGTGTGCCGCGGGAGTCGCTTTGATGCTCTGAGTAATAAAGCTGCTGCAGTGCATTACAGAGGGACCGGGGGGGTCGTTACTCGTGCTGCAGGGGACACACACACCATCAGGCTCATCAGTGTTTACATCCCTTCATTAGAGCCAGGACACGACAGAGGTCAACCCAGGGTCGAATAGATTTCCCGTCTTCCTCCTCCATCGCTCCTCAAACACGGTGAAGTGTCCAGCCTCGCATCTGCAGCGTTCGTCTCGCCCTGCGTCTGTCCCTAATGCTTCTGTGTGTGTGTGTGTGTGTGTGTGTGTGTGTGTGTGTGTGTGTGTGTGTGTGTGTGTGTGTTTTCTATTTTTAGCCATCGGACTGCAGATGTCCCTGGATTGGCTGGAAAAGACGTTCTGGGACCTCGCAAAACAGGTGAGTGGATGACTCACACTCTAACACATGTTGAATGTCACTTTTGGGGACTTTTATATGGACTTATCAGAGGCAGGAAAAAAACTGATCAATAAGCTGTTTTCTCCTGCTTAATGTTGTGACCTCATTAAGGTCAGCAGTGGCAGTTCTGGAGGCTGTTGGGGCCCAAGGCGGGGATTCAAAGGCGGGCCCTCCAAATGGCGTTCATCCCCATTATGTTACAAATAATGCTACACCAACAAAATAATTTAGCGGACGTCTCTCCCCCATGTTTAGGGCTCGACAAGCATCATCCAGTCAATTACTATTATAGTGAGAGCTGTCAGATGGGGCCCACTTAGGGAGGTTTCCTACTGTCATTGCAAAATTTGCACATTTTGAGCCACTGCTGTGGTTTAAAGTTTATCTCCCCTGCTGGCCTGGGGCCCCAAACAGCGCCTCTGGACATCAGCCTCTGTACAAGGTGCACGTGGACTGACCACTAGGCCACCGTTATCGGAAACCTAACTACCGTCTGCTCGTCACCTTGAGCCGCTTTTTGCTTCAACAGACCTCAGAGCCGAATATAAAGAGAAGCTGCGTGATCTAAGGTGGTTTTAGGAAGCCGGATTGTAAGTGGAAAATTAAGCAGCACGTGCGTCACCAACACAAAGTTTCCAAGGTCTACCTCGTGCTTCTTTTCCGTGTGAGCGTCCACTAATCATCCCCCGCACTCAGAGGTCATTTTTTACATTTCCCTTTTACTTCATTGGGGAACAGAATCCATTAATTACATCCTCTAAGTCCTTTTGACTTTTTAAAACCAAGACGAAAGTGGAATGTGTTCATAATTAGGTCCCATTCAAACGTGAATCAACAGGATTTGACCCTAAAGAGACCGGAGTAATGAGGCGTGCGTCTCCTGCTCGTTAGCCGGCACTTCACTTTCACGCGCAAGGAGCGTTGAGGAGGCGACTTCAGTGATTCAGTCAAAATGCAAAATCATCGATCACATTCTGAATAAATGAAGCGCTCCGTTTGCCGGAGCAGAAAAAAAACACTTGATAAATAAATGAACGATGGTTGGAAACGTGTTAGTGGCTTGCACAGACGCGGTAGCGGTCTCAGTCGTGCACCGATCGCAGGAAACAAACGTGGCCACACCCTCCCACTCGCTCGAGGTGAATCCTCTGGTTGAGGTAAAGTCTGTGTTTGAGGTCTCCCAGGGACTCATAGCCCATTAGACCCGTCTCCATCCTCCGTCTCCGTCATCTTAACATTTCCTTCCTTCCTTATGTCCTTACGCCCTTACTTACCTACCTGGCAACTTCCTTCCTTCCCTCCTTGCATTCTTACTTACGTACTTCCTTCTTTCCTTCCTTCCTTCTTTCCTTATTTCATTGCCTTCAGACTAACTTATATACATTATTTTTAAATCCCACACTACATGCTTCCTTCTTTCCTTACTTTATTCCTTTCATACTTCCTTCCTTACTTCCTTATTTCTCGACGCCCTGATTTACCTACCAGCCTACTTCCTTACTTCATTACGTCCTTACCTTCTGACATACTTACTTCCTTCCTTACTTCCATTTCTTACTTCCTTAATTTCTTCCTTTCTTACGTCCTTACTTCCTTACTTACCTGCATTCTTACTAACTTATATCCTTCCTTCCTTCCTTGCTTCCTTTTTTCACTGTATCCATACTTTCTTACATACATTCTTCCTAAATCCCTTCACACACACACTACATGCGTCCTTCTTTAATTGTCAACTGTCTGGACCTGATCCTCCAAAATAAAAGACAGAAGTTTCATCTTAATTAAAATCCTCAGACGTTTTTATTTCTCAGTTTAACGATCGATTATAGCTTCTCAGAGAGTTCCTGAGATTTGTGCTGGACTTTAAAATCTGATACAGATCTTGTCTTCAGATATGACGTGACTCAGACACACACTCTCTCTCTCTCTCTCTCTCTGTCCCTCACATACACACATGCACACACAATCTGTGTGCAGGTCTGTGACCTTGCGAGCGTCTCCTGCAGCTCGGTGGAGCAGAAGGCAAGCTGCAGATGTCCTGTAGAGGTTGACGGTGCAGATGACATTATTAATGAGCACTAACAGCTGTGACTGACTGTTTGAATATATTCACTGCTCACATTAGCTCGTCCACACACCACGCTCACATCCTGTCCGCTCTCATTCACACATTCAGACGTTCATAAAATGTTTCTGCGCCTCAATGAAAACCAGAAATGTGAAAAAACAGCCGAGCAGTTTGAGATCAGGAGAGAAAAGGTTCTCATCTCATGTCATGTACAGTTTTCTGTTTCCTTTACGTATTTTTTTTTCATTATTTGCAAGTCATACAGATCTGTTTTTTTAAAAGGATTTAAATCTCTTTAAAGGAGCAATATGTAACTCTGACACCTAGAGTTTAAAATGGGTACTGCAGTCCAAATTCAAAACATTACAGAGAGCTGTCTCCCCCCCGCCCCCCCCCTCTCTAGAGTCCATGCTCACACAGGTTGCCATGTGGTGGACACTGAAGCTTCAGTGTTTATCCAGCTCTGCATCAGTCTGTAAACCTTTCTGTGTTCTGACCTCTCTCCATTTTTCAAAAGCATCTCCAATATTGATCCTAGTTTGAGCACGTTTCTGCTCGTGGAGCTTATTAGAAACATGCAGAGGCTTTTTAGGTCGGGTACAATCACTTCTATCTGAACTAGTTCTCTTGCTTGCAAACCGAGGGGCGTCCAAAATGGCCGTGTGGGGGTGTCTTAAAACCGCCTACCTTCTCTGGTCCAAACAAATCCAGAGCATTCAGGACCAGAATCTAAAGTTAGAAGGAAGACATACTGGCTGCTGCATTGTTGTCAGAGAAGCCAGCACTTCAACATAGCATGTTTCCTTAATGTCTGATCATATAGTAAGGTCACTTTATCCGCTGACAGTTGAAGCAAAGGCAGCACATAAAGAATGAAAGTAGAAACAAAGGGTCTGAAGTTTTACAAATGAAGATACAATATTTCTGTCTTTAATGTAACAATCTTTACTCTTTTATCTCTTCTTGTTTTTTCTCCCTCTCCTCTCCATCGCGTTGCTTTCAGCCCGATGACACCGACGTGAGTAAACTCTGAATCTATATGATGATGTGTTTTTGTTTTAGTTTGCTTTGTTTCACATCATTAAGCACTTTGTAACGTAAGCGCTCTAGATTAAAATCTTCTTCTTCTATCTTTCCCTCAGTGTTCGGACGTGGAGGGTGTGTGCCCTCTGAGCTGTGAGAGTTTTGTAAGTACTCCTCCTGATCTGCTCTTCATCGTCACCTTCTAAATCATCACCAGTCCTTCACTTTAAAAACTTTAAACACAAACACTCTCATATTCCTGTTCAGGATCTCAACTGTTACCTGGTCGACAACAACGGCTTCATCCTGCTGTCCAAAGAGCGGAGCGACGTAAGAAACCAAAACTCACCTGAGACCCACACTGATCTCTTTGCTTTCCTCGGCCCGGATGTTTTTTTGGTTTTTTTTAAAGATTTTAGAAACTCAAATTTAAATGGAAACAAACTTCCTCACAACACCTTCAAAAACCAAATACTGTTGTGTCTTCACTTCAGTTTTTCTCCAGAGTCATTAGGTCACATAGAAATTCCAAAACAATCCCACTTCCATCTCGAGGCGCCCCCTGCTGGCCATTTAGAAAACGTCCGTTAGAGGCACTCCTTCTTTAACCCATAGACTCGTCTTACACACAGCCTCTGCTTCAGGGAAACATTTTTCATTTCCACACTTTCAGACATTTCTGTCTGAATAATTCATGGATTTATCAATAATGAAAATAATCATTAAAGGCAGCTCACTCTGGAGGCTGATATCACCCTTTAACGGCCGTTTTTCCAGCTCCTGTGCCTTTAGTTCTACTTTTATACGTATCACATGTGGAGTGTGTACAGATGCCGCTCAATTTTATCATCCAATTAGAAGACTGTACGTGTGATCCGCTCTATTTAAGAGATTTCACTGCTACAGGAAGAACACTTCAATCCGATCTGAAAATATTTAATCACACATTGTGATTATCCTCAAAACATGTGTGTGAAGTTTCTTGTTCTAAATCCACTCTGATCCTGTATTTGATCATGCCTATAAACCCCTCTATTTCAGCCCTGCTCAGAACAGGCTGTTTCTGTGTCTGTAACTTTAAATGTAAATGAGCTGTGTCTGACCACGCCCCCTCTCTGGAAGGGCTTGGGTGGCTCGAGTTTTCTCGATGTCCTATTGTTTACGGCGAGAAGGCAGACTCAGAGGGCAGAACAAACACCTAGCTGTGGGAGTGTCACCCACCTGGGGGAGGGGTTACTGCCCTTTATGATGTCATGAAGGGAAAATCTCCAAACGGCCTGTTTGAGAACACATTTTCTGAAAAGTGGAGCAGGTAGAAGACTGAGAGGATGGACTTTACTCATCATTGTGGGGTCTGTAGACGGCCTAGAGACACATATTAGAGTTAGAGGAACATGGTGAAGTGGATTTTCTGAATGTGTGACCTTTTAAGGAAACGGAGTGTTTTTTTGTTAGGCTCTGTGGATCATTTAATGTGTTCATAAACAACATCTGGATGCCTCACTGGATTTTACTCTTAATCTGTGTGCGCTGCATTAGCAGTGGGATATATAACAGCTGCTGCACCTGCTGACCTCACTGAATGTGGACTACATGGAACACGCGTCATTACCGCTCGGCTATCAGCGCCCCTTACCGCTTAATTCCACTCCAGGATTTAAAGTTGACTTGGAGCGTTTATTTTTAGTACAACGCCAAATATTTTATCCTGAATGTTTAAGAAACTGGCTTATCAGGTTTCCTAATTTATCAAAAATCTTTGAATTACGAAAACCTCACATTTCTTCTGTAAATGTTGGTTGTTTCATCAAGGTCTCGACTTTGCTCAATAGTTCCCCTAGTGGTCAAAAACTCAGCAGGGTCCCTTTTTTACTGAATCAACACTTTAGAGGTGGTAAAAAAGAGTTTTCATCCGCCGCCCCCACCCTGACCACAACAGGCTTCCGTATGTTTCAGATCATTTAAAAGGCCTTTAAAGTGACAGTGTGTATGTGTGTGTGTCTGTGTGTGTGTATGTATGTGTGTGTGTGTGTGTGTGTGTGTGTGTGTGTGTGTGTTCATGTGTGTGTGTGTAGAGTCTGACTGTGTACTTGCTGTCTATCTGACATCTGCTCGTTAGCTCTGGATTAACTCATCCCGTTAAGAGCCATATTACCGAGGATTACTCCGAGCCCACCATGTAAGCACAAACACTCAACTGAGCAGCCGCACACACACATACACACACACTTCCTGCCCCCGTCTCCTCCCCCACTGACATCTTCTCTTCTATTTTTAGTCATTTAATCTTTCTCCAGAGCTTCAGCTTGGTGTGTGGGTCAGGTCTCGTTACCTGGACTCGAACCTGTGATTTATTACAGGTCGTCCTCTGTGACTGTGAGGCTGCCAGCTGTGCAGCGACAGCAGCTGTTTTTTTTCTGAGTCCAGATGGGGCAGCTGTCGCTCAGTGACCCTGTGATATCAGTAACCAGGTCATGGTCAGAGGGACGGAGCTGCTGACTGAATGTCAACATGTTCAAAACTACCAACTCGGCCTGAGACAATTCAGGTTCCTCAGTAGACTCAATTTGACATGTTGGGTCTCAGAGGGGAAGTTTGAAATGATTAAAATTAGAGCCCGACGAATTAATCTGCCAGTCGATAATATCGGCTGATATTAGCACATCAAGTGACTATCGGTATCGGCTAATTTTATCTCTGATATGCGCTGATATTACTATATTTATTCACCAGTCAAATAGCATTACGTTTGAATTTCATTGTATTACACAAGCAGTTCTCTGTCACCAGCAGAGGGCGCTATATGGATTACAACGAACATCATCACTCTCCAGAGTGTCGAGCGGTGATGCACGTACATGCTCAGTTACTTTCCAGCTGAGTGACCATCTTGTCTTTATTATAAATCTTTTCCACAAGTGTTTGATAACTGCATTTGAGGGATGAACACGATAAATGTGTTTATCTGAATCTAAGAAAGATATCGGCCGATATATCAGTCATGGATTTTTGTCTCTGTTTTGATTTAATGAAGGATAAGAGTTATTCACAATAAGGCGTGTAGCTGACCTGACTGACAAGTGGGCGTGATGTAACGATTTGTCAGGAGTCTTAAAACCCGCCTCAGCTCCAGCTCTCAGCCTGTCGCTAGGTTGACTGAAAGTTAGACTGAGACAGCATTTCCAACATGGAGACCGCCATCGATGGGACTCCAGCAGGAACAGACAGGGGACATCACTGAGGCTTTGTCCAGTCTGTGGATAGTTCCAGTTTCTGAAAGTGAATCCTATCAGAGCGATTACAGTAATCAATATAACTGCCTGAAGAGAGGAAATAATCAGCTGAAAGTCTTTATTTACTTTTCAGTGTGAGTGCTTGCAGCCTCTAAGAGTGTTGAGATGAGTTTTAAAGTTATAAATAATTCAATTAGAAGTCAGATTAAAATGAAATCTCTGCACTCAGCAGCAGAATGTTCTGGTGAGAAATAACCTTAAAGTAAGAATCCTTTTCTGCGGACGCTCATTTTTCATGGTTTGTATGTGTGCTGCGTTCCCAGCAGCCTTACTAAGCAGATATTATGATGAAGTGCTTCCTGCGTGTTTGTGCTGAGCTCTGGACTTTACGGGAGGTTTGTGGAAACACCCGGAATCCCCCCCGGTGTTAAAGCTGCTGTGGTGTGAAGGTGCAGTTTGCGTTGCGTTGCAGGGCGCGGTAAATATTTAATCAGAGTCGGTGCTGACTTAAAGAAACGGGTCAGAGAGAGGAAGTGTAAGGAGCAGGGTGACGCGGGGATTGTTGTTGTCGGTGGTGTTCAGCATGCAGAGGAAGTGTCTGTTTGATCAATGAGGCTGCTGCTGGAGGTCACTGTTCATCCTCAGGGCCGGGACGAGGTGAGACTGATAAAAACAAACTATTATGTCCTGAAATTAAAAAGACGATCACTCTGAGGCCACACAAACTGTAGAGTGGGACTCTGAACAACTTCAATATCCTTTAAAGGGGACATATTATGAAAAATCCCCCCATCTACAGTGTTTGTGAACATATATTTGGGTAACCTGAGTGTCTACTGACCCACAAAATGTGAAATAAACCCATCCAGTCCTTTGTTTGTGGTCTGCATAAGTCTTACAACACAGAGAAAAATGCTCTGTTTCTAATGTGCTCTCCTTGTGATGTCACAGTGGGATTCTGGTAAAAATATTTCCCCTCCCCTCCCCTGGTATCTCCACCCATGGACTCCACTCCCAGCCTAGAACAAAACTTTAACGCAGGTCCGCCATTTTTATTCTCACTACAGAGGAGTGATGTCTATCGAGAAAACTCAGGGGGGGGGGGGGGGGGGCTCATTGCATTTAAAGAGACACACACACCAAAACGGAGTGTTCTGAGAGAGGTGGTTTATACAGGTTCACAAACCTCCTCTGGTGCTTGATTCATGTTATATTTTGACCAAAGCACAGCACAGATGTTTCATTTAGACCACAGGGGACTGTTTGAAAAGGTGGAGGAGGGGGATAATATGTCATATTTAAATCATGAGGGTTTGTTGCACAGGAAGGTTGTAATTAAAAAAATTACGATATTCAAGGGTGGCATCCTCTGTACTATGGCCCTTTCAGGACATCATCTAAACTTGTCAGCTCAGCTTGAAGCGTTAAACTCAAGCAGGAACCTCTGTGGTTCAAAAAAATGAAGCCAATGTGAAAGTGCAGTTCCTCAAGTGTCCACTAGAGGCTAGCTCCAAATGTGAGTCACTCCCCATAAACACCCATATTAAAGTGTCCTTGTTTTACAGCAGAGATAAACATGTTAACAGCCTGGTTATAACCAATATACCCGACCCGGCTAAGCTAGTTTCTATGCTAACTTGGCTCCTTGCAAATTGTTTTAAAACCTAGTGACAGGAAATTATCAAATATAATTTTAAGAGATACTCTGTCATGATTCATTGTTATTATTATGTCTGGACCGACATTTAAAGTCAATGTGTCCAATATTTATAGAGAAGAAACTGTGGGAAACATCTCCGTCTCTGCGCTTAACGTCTAAGGACTAAAAACACATCCCTAACCTTCGAACTTCTTGTGTGTCTCTTGCAGCCGATCGTCTGAGTTGACGTTGTACAATCAGCAGTGTTTTCAGTTTGCTGCTGCAGTCCTGATTTTAAAACCTCAGCTCTGTTCAAAAATTTCTTCAGGCTAAAAGCAGAAAGAAAGGCGTGTTCAGCTACTGCAGAGCTCCTGGCAGCGTTGTGACTCTGGCTCTGGTACTGTTTTATATTTCTGTTTATTCCAGCACGTTCAGCCTCTGCTGCTGCTGATGCTGCTGTCAAGTAAACAGAGGGTCAGGTTTCGCTGTAAGCAGCATCCAGCGAGCTCAACCTGCGAGCCCTCCGAGGCTGCTGGGGAAATCGGGTCCAGGTGGAGAAAGGGTGTGGGCAGCGAGCAGCTTGTAAACACGAACAGAGCTGCTGAGACAAAATGCTCTGAATAATTCAGAGACTCTGCTGCTGCTGCTGCTGCTGCGGAGGGCCGGAGAGGACGCACACAAGCGATGTTAAATCACAGCTTTACACTCCCTGCTGCAGCCTCAACCAGACCTTTATTTTGTCTTTAAATCTTTTCTGTAGGCAGTAAACCGGAGGAGCAATCCTGGAAACAATCTCTCTGCAGACGTTGAACAAACTGCAGTGAGGATGATCAGACAAATGGCTTCTTTGGGGACTTCCTGCTCCGTCTTTACTGGAGGCTTTTAGAGAATCGATTGGTTTTGCCTTTATTGGATAGGACCGCTGAAGAGAGACGCTGGGGTGAGAGAGTAGGGACGACATGCACCAAAGGGCCGAGGTCAGACTCAGACCCTCAACCGCTGCAACAAGGGGCGCGCAACATAACCGCTATGCTACCGGCGCTCTGAGAGTAGATTTTCTTTTTTAAATATAAATGCTTTGTGAAGGGATTCAGAAATAAATCAAAAGATAAGATTCAGCATTAGAAACACTCCCCGCGGGGGAAATGTGTGCGCTCCAGTTGCTCTTATCAGAATCAGAATCTCTTTGTTGCCATTGCACAAATACAACGAGACTGAAAGAAGAATCCGCTCTCCCATTCAGAGCTTCAGGAGCTGTAGATGAAAAAGGAATAAGTATAAAATACTCAACTTGTATTTTATCATTCAGGAGATTTTGCACAGATGAGAGAATCATTCACATTGGAGCAGCATTTAGTGGCTTCATGGCTCTGGAGTAGAGACTGTGTTTGAGTCTGTTTTAAAGTCTCCCAGAGAGCAACAGGTCAAAAAGTCAGAGTCCTGCTGGGTGGGACGAGTCCCTGTGGACTCTCCTGAGGCAGTACGATCTGTTACATCTCCTCAAGGAAGAGAAGATCGAGGGCATCCAGTCGTTTCTGAGACGGTGTTAAAGGTCTCATTTTATGCAAAATACACTACAACATGTTTTCTAACACTAATCTGTGACTGTGATTCAGGAAGAACTTTATCGACAATTAGAAATTTCAGGCGACCCTATTTGAGTTTTTTTTTTGTAAGATTTATTTTTGTGATTTTTATGCATTCATTCAGAGACAGGACAGTGGATAGAGAGGGAGAGAGAGAGGGAAAGAGAGAGAGAGAGAGAGAGAGTGGGGAATAACACGAGGGAAAGGAGCCACAGGTCGGATTCAAACCCGGGCCGCCCGCTTTGAAGACTACAGCCTCTGTACATGGGGCACACAAACTAACAACTGCTCCACCAGCTCCCTCTCATTTTTAATACTATGCGACCCCAAGGATGGGAGAGTCTGCATTATGCACTTTGAGAAAAAACGTTGAAGTATCGTTAAAATACAATTTCAAGAATAGAGTTTCAATTTAGGAAATTGTGGGTTCGACTTTATTCCCGACATTTGGACTTGTGTTTTCAAAGTCTGTAATAATAATAGATCTTCCTCCTCTCATGAATGTATTCCTCCTGTCTGACCCTTATCCTCTTCAGTAACTGAATTAAATCACAGGATTCAACAGTGTGTTGCTTTAGGTTCATATTTAACGATCTTTGTTTCTGTCGTTTTCTTCCAGGTGGGTCGGTTTTTTGGCGAAGTGGACGGCTCCGTCATGGCGTCACTGATCAAAATGGGAATGTATAGAAAGTAAGATTAAAGGATATATCTGTTTAGGTTCTCAGTCACTCAGGTCATAGTAGATTCAAAGCTAGATCCACAGCAAACTGGACTGGTTTTAGATCTTTGAATAATTTGATGCATTTGAAATAATAATAAGTCTTTGCTGTTCAAAATGAGCCTCATATCAACTTCAACATCAAACTGCTCTTTACTTTAATGCATGAGGAGTAATGATAATCTAACGCAAACTGTGAGTCAAACATCACAGGAGATATCTAACAGCGTTCATTTAACCACGCTCAGTGTGTTTGTCTCCGTCCTTCAACCTGCTGACGTTACCTTTCTGCTCGTTCTTCTCTCTAATAATCTGTTTGTGTTTCTCGTCTTTCTTTGCAGAGTGTCATTGTTTGACTACCAGGCGATGTGTAAGAACAGTCATCATCACGCCAACAGCGCCCGCCCTCTGCTCAGCGTGAGTCTCTGAACACAAACACAAACACAGTAATGAAACTTCTGTCAGGTACAGCTTCAGGTTTAAGCTTCTTTAAATCATCATTAAAGCAACAACATGTCACTTTAAAACAGTCGCTTCAAAAGTCGTCTCTTTCCTCGTCGAGCTTCAAGTTAGCTCCATAAGTTTGGAACCTCACAAACTGATCTCAACTAGCAGGTAATAAATTAGCCTCTCTTATGTAGACATTTAGCCACGGCCTATAGTCGTCATGGTAACAGCTGAATCCACACACACATGCTATCAGTTAGCTAACAACATGTTGAAGATGCTAGCAGAGTCAGATTTGATCTAAATCTGGTGATACAAATGAACCTCGTCAGTCGACCTGGTTCTTTATCTTCTCACGATTGTCCAGAAATGTCTTAGAGGGCGAGGCGCTAACAGCACTGTGTGTGTAAAGAGAACTTTGGTGGGCGCCAAAGAGCACCAAACCAAATTCCTACATATTGTTGCTTTAATGTTGTCACTGTAAGCTGAGCTGCATCAAATCAAAACTTTGTTTTTGTCTCTACATCACCTATATTTCTAACAATAAATGTTGTCTTCTTTTTTTTTTGCAGCCGTTTTATGGCATCGTAGCGTTATTGAGATGGCTCTTCACCAACGCTCTGATGTGAGTTTTGCCTGATTTTTTTGGCAAACTTTACAGACATTAAATCATCATTAAAGTAAAGTGAACACAAACATGAGTCTGTAGAGTTACAGAAAATAAAAGACTGTGTGGACAAGTTAAAGCTACAAAAAACAAACATGTATGTCTGAATCCAGCTCAGGTGTGTGTGTGTGTGTGTGTGTGTGTGTGTGTGTGTGTGTGTGTGTGTCTCTTTAATGAGGTGTGTCTGTGTCTCCCGTCAGGTTCCTGCTGGACTTTAACTTCTGTGGTCTCTGGCACTCTGATTATTTCGTGGACGGTAAGAAGTTCTGATGGTCATCCAGTCTCTGCTGCACTTTGTATAAACCGCTAATTAGCATGAGTTAGCATGCTAAGAGGGGAGCAATATGTAACTCTGACACATAGTGGTTAAAATGGGTTCATACATAAAGACGTGATTATATAAGGAGGGTCTTCAGACAGCTGGTGTGTTTGTGATCATCATGTCATCACAGCTTTGTCTCATTCTCAAACATTCTGTTTCACAATGGGGGCTTCACATTCATCATCATCATCATCATCATCATCATCATCATCATCACCGCCCCGTGTCTTCACTGTGATCCATCTCCATCCATTCAGCCAAGGCTGGATATCACACCTGTGAGTACATCATGTGTGTGTGTGTGTGTGTGTTAGATATAATGTTCACATCTTCAACTTTTGATGAATTTAAATTAAAATAAGAAGTGTAACCGTGTGTGTTTGTTTGTGTGTGTGTGTGTGTGTGTGTGTGTGTGTGTGTGTGTCTCAGCTCACAAACAGAAGAAGGTGGATGCTCTGCAGCCGTGTGACACGGCGTACCCCGGCTTCATGTACGACTCATCGGTCAAAGAAGCAAACAGCCTCATCAAGTGTGGACGCTGCCAGAAGTACGACACACACACACACACACACACAGACAGATACACACACACACACACACACACACACACACACACACACACACACACACACACACACACACACACACACACACACAGGTAATCAAATACTACTATGTAAACTTTGTTCTTAAGCGGCCATGAGGACTTAAAAAACTCACTCACACTCGTGTGTGTGTGTGTGTGTGTGTGTGTGTGTGTGTGTGTGTGTGTGTGTGTGTGTGTGTGTGTATATCTGTCTGTGTGTGTGTGTGTGTGTGTGTGTGTGTGTGTATATCTGTCTGTGTGTGTGTGTGTGTGTGTGTGTGTGTGTGTGTGTGTGTGTGTGTGTGTGTGTGTGTGTGTGTGTGTGTGTGTGTATATCTGTCTGTGTGTGTGTGTGTGTTTCAGGATGTTCGTGGTGCAGCAGATTCCTGACAGTAACTTGGTGTTGGTCGTCACTCAGGCCGACTGCGACTGTTCCCGTCAGTACGGCCCGATCCTGCTGGAGGCCAAAGAGATCAAATATATCCTTTTGTTTACGCTCACTGAAAAAAAACAACAACGCTGCCCCCTGCTGGATGAAACAACAATCACACTTTAGCTTTACTTTTTGTTTCTTTACAAACAGCTCGTCAGTGTCCCGTGGCGATGTGATGCACCACTGTATGTACGTGGTTATTTCCTGCTTACAGACCGTGGAGCTGACTCTGTATGGAGTGTCTCCTCCTCGGTGTGCAGAGCTAACGTGAGCTGCACCCGGGTCTCGGGGGACTCTGGGGGTCTGCAGCACTGCGCTCTCTGACAGCGTGTTGTTGTTGAGCTCGGTGCGTCGTTTTTGTGAGAGAAGTTTGCCTTCCTGCACTCGGACTCCAAATCACTACTTCATTATGAAGCTGAATGATCCTCTTCCTGTGTTTGTTTACAACACGCGGTGTCCTTTCTCCCAGAATGCATCAGTGCTGACGTTGGTGTAAGTGTCACATAAAGTAACGAGTAAAGTGATCTTTAAATGTCTAACCGTCAGAGCTTCAGAACGTCGATTGTCTGAACTCCTCAGTGTGGTGTTTTCCTTGACGACCGTGAACATAACGCCACGGTGAAGTGCAACAGGATGAAGTCTCAGAAGGTGCGACGGCGTCCGGAGTCCTGCCACTCGTACCACCCAAAGGTGAGTTCTCTCTCTCTCTCGCTTAGAAGCGTCCAATCAGGAGTCAGACTGCGTTCAGAGAACGAGATCGTCAGGTTTGGATCCAACAGGACAATAGAAACATGAAGACGATGTTAGCGATACAATCAGCGGATTCTCAACATCCGTCTTTGGTTTATAAAATATTAATTACAAAATAAAAGCAGTCACATAAATTAATTTGTGTCGTTTTAAAAACACTAATATTTTGAAATTCTCCAACAGGAAAACGCAAAAGAGTGCGGCGGAGCGGTGGCCATCTTTCTTTCCTTCTCTCTCTTCTTCTCCTCCATGCTCATCTCGTCTCTCCTCCACTGCTGGACGTAAAACCAGAACCGTCCAATCAGGACGCTCCGAGGGGCGGGGACTTGAAGCAGGAAACTTGTGGAGGAGGAGCCAAAAGGAGAGCGAACAGGACACTCAGATTTTTATTTTCCTGCCGTTCAGAGGAGTTTCATCTCGCTCTGCAGAGAGGATCAAAGGGCTATCAGACTTTAATTCTTATTATTTTCTACTTGAATGTCGTTTTTTATCTTCTTTCTGACACAAACTGAAACAGAAAGAAGACTTTTTGAAGTCGCTGGAGGAGGAACGAGACTCTGACGGACGTAAATGTGGCAGCTTGTGGAGAAACGTTGCCGTCACACGCGCAGAATGTAGCGACTTTTTGATACAGAAGTGATGTATAAATGTCGAGTTTTTCATTCAGGTGATTTTCTATTTAACAAGCAGTCGGGGGGGGGGGGGGGGGTCCACACTCTGAGGATCTAATCTTTTTTGAGGGCTCAAAAGAAGAAACAGTGGCCAAAAGTGAAAGCACCCGAGTCAGGACGTGCTGCAGCGTCTGCGTCAGCTGTGACTTGAAGTCGGGATTCTCATAAATGTGAAGAAGCAGCGTCATCCTCAGATCATGTTTCAGATCTGCGGTCGACGGTTTGGATGGATTTCCACGACAGGGGACTTTTGTCTCTGGACCGGGACCCTTTGGAGGAACTCGCTCAGCGCTTGTCCAGCAAGATTTTTCTATGAAATCAAAAACTTGTAGAGAGAGGCGGTCGGTGCTGAAGACTTTTTTAATGAGCGTGTGTTCACAGCATTCCCGAGCCGACACGATTAAAAACTTAAACATCAAACCTGTTTACCTCTTTGTTTCTTGGTGGACACCACGCACCTGCTGTTTGAAGTAACGATTCCACAGACACGAGATCTCACAGATCTCTGCAGCTGGCTGACTGTTAAAGGTAAATGTAACATTGCTGCACTTCACATGTGAGGTCACAGGAGGGAGGAGCTTCAGCAGAAAAAAACACTTAGAATATTTAGTTTATGGGGCGCCTGTATCCTTGTGGTTAGTTTGCACGCCCTTTGTACGGAGACGACAGTCCTTCAAGCGGACGATCTGGGTTCAAATCCGACCTGTGGCTCCTTCCCTACCCCACTCTCTCTCTCTCCCTGATTTCTGACTCTATCCACCGTCCTATCTCTAAAACTAAATGGCATAAAAAGCTACAAAAATAAATTGTTAAAAAATAAATATGTTCAGGAGGATTCAACTGATCTATTTATTTTTCTGTAATTGGTGGTAAAAACATCAAATCAGTGAAGCAGCGCTCGAAGCATCACTAAGGTTTATTCACACAAAAAACATCCTGCAGGTTCACAGTCTATGGTTCAGAGTCAGAGCAGATGTACTAAAGTTAAAGCGAGGACGCCCCCAGCTGGACAACTCAAACAATGATGACACTGCTTTAAAAAAAAAAAAAAAAAATCCTTGTATATATACTTTAACATTTGATTTGTCTCCAGCAAAGAGTCTGAAATCTTAACACCATGACAGATCTGTCACGTGAGCTTTTTTATTCTTAATATAATTTCAGAAAAAATTAAAAGTCCGAGTCAGCAGCTTTCTCCTTCAAAATAAATAATACAGACTTAATTCCTAAAGTAGAGCTGCTCCATTGTCCCTTCTGGGCCTCCATCCATGTGTGGTGGTGTGTCTGCAGAGACCCTGACCTCTGACTGGATTTCACTGTTCTGGTTGACTCGGGACATTTCTGGGCGGAGCTGGTGTGTTTCCTCCAGCCAATGAGAGCGCTGCAGGTGAGTTTAGGAGTGGGTACAATTCAGAGATCGGACGAGGACATAGCTGCAAAGAAGAGCTATAATCAGGGTGAGGAGAAACACCAAGTGGATAAAGCTCGTTCTAAAACGAGGGTGAACCTTGTGTTGTCTTTTACCCGTGGACGTGGAGTTGGTCTACTTCCTGTTGGATAGGCAGGTGACAAACACCAGCGGTTAGCTTGTGCTAGTGCGTGTTAGCTTGCAGTGTAGCTACAAGCAGTAAACGTACACACTACATCCTGCAGGGGGCGATGAGCCCAGGAGGAGGGGGGCAGTTTGAATGTTTATATTTCTACTGACTCTACCTTTGGGGTCTTCACATTTAGTGAAAGTGTAAGAAAAGGAGTAAATGGTTTAATGTCTGAATGACTTAAAAACAAGTGTTTGCATTTTCCCTGATTTTTATTGAGTTTCACACTGGTTACACATCATGGGGAACCTGAGGTCAGATAACGATTACATTTCACACACTGGACTGTTTTAGTTCATTTAGTTTCTAAATGTTCAAATTTAATCAGCCGTCAGTCAGAAGAGTTCACACTAAAACTTTTTTTAAATAAGGACTTTAGATGTGACTATTTCTCACCGTTATATGACCATTACAAAAACCCTCATCCTGCTTCTCTGGAGGTCGCTCCTGCTCTAAGTTTCATGACTTGCAAAGGGAAACTGATGTTTTATAAAGACAGAATCTCTGCTGTAATCAAGAGAAATGATCATCCAGTGCAACAGTCTCAAGTCTTTGATTTTTTTAATCGTCCTGTAAATATGAAAGCTGATTGGAAGAAATGTTGAATTCACCGAAGACATAAAAAAAAACTAAAACTTTGACTTCTGTGTTGAAGAAGTTTTAAATAAAAATCCATCAGAGAGAAAATTAAACCTTTTCCTGTCACGTCATGAAGTGAAGATGTAGCTGCTTTAAGATGGGTTAAAGGAGGTCAGAGTTCAAGAGTAAAACGAGATTAATTCAGGTCTGAAATAAAAAAAAATTGAACCAGCTGTAAAAACAGGCTTTTTTGAACGGGTGTGTATGTGACTTCCTGTGTTCCTGCAGCCAGCCTCTAGTGGACACTGGAGGAACTGCAGGATTTTACACTTTCACATTGGCTTCATCTTTCAACACTAGAGGTTACTGCTTGAGTGAAGCATGCTCAGGCACACTACTGATTGCCTAGTCTAGTGTGAGTGCGCCCTGAGACAGTACAAAACTTCAAAATAAAAGTGTGATTAAAAACGTGCTTAATCCCGATTAATTAATCCTTAGACAGCAGCACTTATTACACAAACAGTTTACAGTTTTTTTTACAGCATCAGTGTGTTTATAGGAAAGAAATCAACGCCGGGGGAAATCTCAATCGCTCAGTTTTTACAGTGAATCCAAGAAAAAAAAAACATCAGCAGTAACTTTACAGAAATCAAAAATCACTTCAAAATATTTAAACCTGATAAAAATGTGACGGCTCCGCTCCAAAAAAGTTCTTCAGGTGACGTTTTGTCTTCCCGTCGAGTCTTCAGTGAAAGAGCGAAAAACTTAATTTCTATCGATAATAAATAAAAAGACAAATCAGTCTGTCGACACGCTGAGGGGACGTGTGCATCGTTTACACGCTGACACATGAATCAGTCGATGTTGGTCTCCTGTTGAAGGCAGCTTTGAGGATCCTTAAACGTTCTTCTTGGTGCAGAGCCGGGCAGGTCTCACTTCTCATCAAACACATTAAATGCACTGTCTCTTTAAATAAAATCTCTCTTTAACTTCTCGACTCCCACTTCTTCTCGTCTGAATGTTGAAGCTTTCAAACACTTGGAAACCCCAGTAATCAGTAATCTGTGTTTTTTGTTTCTCATGTGCTGGTGGAGATTAAACCGGAGCTGAAGATATTTAAACTTGAGTTCATCCGGTCAACACAAAGACGATTTCAAACGACCGACAGGCTCAGACTGATCTTCTACTTCAGTGGCGTCAAATCACAGTTTGGATACCACATGTTTCTGCGCAACTTTAATACAGTTGTACCTGCTGGGCTTAACAAGAGTTTAAAGTTATGTGAACGCTTCAACTTGATCTGGAACGAGTTATTTATCTCAAACTCAAACTTCACAACGTATGTGTGCGATGATGACACGGACAGTGTGCTGGAGTCTGTCTGCAATTTCTGTTGATGAAAGGCGTTTTCACATGAGGCGCCATCGTTTCATATCGTCCCCGAGAGCGATTCCTCCCCCCCGCTGGTCTGCGTTCCCATTAATTACATCGCTCTGTACTCGAGTACTCTTCTGTATGTACACAGTCCAATCCAGCAGAGGGCAGTATGCACATAGTTGGTTCTGCAAATCTGCCAAGAAGCAGAAAGAAGAAGTAACCATGGCAACCACTCACAGACTGAGAGCATCCTGCTAACTGGATGTTTTTGTTATTTCTAAAAAAACAACAATGACCCTCTTTCTACTTCCAAATCTACTGTGCAGCTCAGAGGATGGAACAGGCCCCCTGCTGAGCGGCTACGACGGGTTTTGAAGCAACAGGAGCCGTTCAGAATGACATCATATAGCGGTCCACTTCCTTCCGAGTACACATGAATCATGGCCGAGACCACCTCTTCTACCGTTTGTGTTAACGCTGATCAAATGAGCCGGACTTTGGGGTCAAGTGTACTCGGATCCGGGTCCCTAATGTGAAAGCACTTTTAGTGAAACAATCCAAGCCTGTCGGTGTCAAAAACAACTTTTAGAGGACGCCTCAAAGAAAGAGTCACAGCCGGTTTCACTGCTGCCGGCTGTGTGCTGAAGTCGTCCAAATACGTGAATACAAAAAAATTGTGTGTTTGAAGATGTAAAGGAGGAGGAGTTGTATGAACCTGAGCAGTTATTGCTGTGAAGTCTTCTTGAGCCTTTTTAACTGAGCGTACCGAAGAACAAAGAACAAGCTGATTTACTAACGTGAGGAAGGTGTTTCTGAAACATCCCCAGGCTCTGTGAAAACACAGCTCTGTCTGCTCCGTCTCTACATGGCCTGCTGTTTTTCCTGAGTCGGGGTTGTCGCCTCCTCCGCCTCCTCTCCTCTCTCCTGGTTCCAGTCTTTGAGGCCCTCAGGCAGACTCGTGTCCTCCTCAAAGCTCCCCGTCCCCTCCACGAACTCCTCGTACGTCGACTTCTCCTCGAACGGCCGCGGGCCCAGAAGCTCCAACATGTCCGCCTTGTCCAGGACCTCTTTCATCAGGAGACGCTGCCCCACCTGAGGAGGAAACCAAGGGATCAATGTGGGGGGTTTCAACAAAAATCTCTGCTATACACATTCATACATCGGCGCCGAAGCAGCGGGAGCAACTTGTGGTTAAGCGTCTTGTCCGAGGACACATGGGACACAGGGCTGCACCCTCCCCTCATCTTTCTATTTGTGCAGCGGAACATTCACTCGATGTTTCTCACCATCTCCACCAGCTCCCTCTTCTCCTCGATCAGCTGCAAGGTCCTCTGGTACGCTCGATCCACCAGCTCCCTGACCTCCTTGTCGATCAGCTCCGCCGTGGCCTCGCTGTACGGCTTCTCCATCACCATCTCGCCCTGCCGGGGCAGATCGAACGACAACTGCCCCACCTTCTCGCTCATCCCAAACTGCACCACCTGAGGGAGGAAGAGGAGGGGCTTGAGATCGAGGAAAGACAGCGACTCTCCTTTTGCTTAATAAGACAGATTCTGGAGGTGTGTGTGCGTGTGTGTGTGTGTGTGTGTATATACCTGGGCGTAGGCCGACTGTGTGACCTTCTTCAGGTCGTCCTGAGCTCCGGTGGTGATCTTGCCAAAGAAGGTGTGCTCGGCCACGCGGCCCCCGAGCATCATACACATCCTGTCGAACAGCTGCTCTCTGCTGTACAGGTACTGCTCTCTGGGCAGGTACTGAGCGTAGCCCAGACCTTTACCCCGCGGGATGATCGACACCTGCACACAGGAAGGGGGTTACGTTTAGTCAGCAGCTTTTTCCTAAACAATAAAATATAGACAATGTCCTCCTTCTAACTTTAGATTCTGGTCCTGAATGCTCTGGATTTGTTTGGACCAGAGAAGGTAGGCGGTTTTAAGGCTCCCCAGAGCCTTAAAACTCAGATATGAGATATCAGATATGAGAGCAGTTATCAGGTCAAGCCAACAGGTGTTGCAGCGATGGAAGCGGGAAAGAGAACTGGTTCAGATAAAAGTGATTGTACTTGACCTAAAAAGCCTCTGCATGTTTCTAATAAGCTCCACGAGCAGAAACGTGCTCAAACTAGGATCAATATTGGAGATGCTTTTGAAAAATGGAGAGAGGTTAGAACGCAGAAAGGTTTACAGACTGATGCAGAGCTGGCTAAACACTGAAGCTTCAGTGTCCACCACATGGCAACCTGCATGAGCATCGAGTCCAGAGAGGAGGGGGCGGGAGACAGCGCTCTACAATATTTAGAATTTGGACTGCAGTACCCATTTTAAACACTAGAGGTCAGAGTTACATACTGCTCCTTTAAATTACTTCTAAAGCGTCTGTTTCTGCCCAGACATCTTTCTGTTTTATGTTGCTAATCTTTTCAAACTAAAATCTGTCTCGTTGCTTAAAATAAAACTGACAACAGACTTTGTAAGTCTCAAAGTTTCAAACTGAACTCTGTGATGTGAAGAATGTCGTGTTGTGTACGATTATGTCGCAGAAGATAGAAGTCGTACTTTCAGCAGCGGGTCGGCGTGCTGCAGGAACCAGCCCACGATGGCGTGACCCGCCTCGTGATAGGCCACCGTCTTCTTCTCTGTGGGCTGCAGGACCTGAGTCTTCTTCTCCAGACCTGAAACACAAAACATAGACTGTGAATATTAAAGGACGTCACCCGTCTGTTCCTGAAGGGGGCGCTGGAGTCCCATCAATGGCGGTCTCCACGCTGGAAATGCTGTCTCAGTCTAACTTTCAGTCAACCTAACGACAGGCTGAGAGCTGGATCTGAGGCGGGTTTTAAACCTCCTGACAAACCGTTACCCTGCGCCCACCTGTCAATCAGGTCAGCTACACGCCTTATTGTGAATAACTCTTATCCTTCATCAAATCAAAACTGATGAGTCATCAAAACATTCACCCCCGTACAGTGTGTGTCAATCGAGACATGAGCTAATCAGACCTATTTGTTTTATTGAACCAGGCTGTAAACATGTTAATCTCTGCTGTAAAAACAGGCTTTTTAGAATGGGTGTGTATGTGACTTCCTGTGCTTCTGCAGCCAGCCTATAGGGGACAATCGAGGAACTGCAGGATTTTACACTTCAGCATCGTCGTTAATATTCTGCAGAGTGAAATTACAGATTCTGAGACACGCTGAACGTTGCTTTTTGAACACCGCCTACCTCCAATGACCCTGTCGATGGCCTGTTCAAAGTGTTTGGCGTTGACGGACGAGTCCAGGTGTCGGGCGGCGATCAGCGCTGCCTCGTTGCAGACGTTGGCGATGTCGGCTCCTGAGTCATTCAGAGAGAAATAAAATTCAATCAACAAACATGAATCTCAACACACACGGCTTCACTAACGTGATCTTAATATTTCTGCGTATTTATCAAGCGGAGAGCAAACCTGAGGAAGCGCCGGGGAAAACGTTGTTGTTCACTCAAATGTTTTATGAGCTTTAAACTTTAAAGTCGATCGAATGATCCTGGTGTGCACCGGATCACTCTGATCTCTACATATTCCCGCCTTTAACAAACTTTAACTTAAATCTTAAATCGCTGCATTCTAACAGAATGTGTAGATGAAGCGTACCGGTGAATCCTGGTGTGGCGGCGGCCATCTTCCTGGCGAGGACATCTTTGTCCATGGCGGGATCCAGTTTGATCGGCCTCAGGTGGACTTTAAAGATGGACGCTCGGCCTTTGATGTCTGGAGGACCTGAGAGGAGACAGTCATGTTCCTTTAAACCTTTATTTTACCGCATGACTCGGACATTTTCATGTGCTCGTTATTCCAAAATAAACATAAATGTGTGATAGCGTTTTTTTAAGACTTGAGTATCCCTGTTTTTATCTGGTTTTTAGAGTTTGTGTACATAAACATCACATCCTGATTTCAGAAACCTTATCAAGAGTTTTAGAAACCTGATTTTGCTACCTAGAAAACTCCAAAAGATAACAGGCTACTGTGGCATGTTTCCGCCTTACACCGGGTTTCTGACATCTGCCGACTACCTGCACAGGCAGTGACGCATCAGTAAAACAAACATGGCTGCCAGCATTGAGGGCGCTTACTTCTGGAGCGACACCAGTCACAGATGAGGGAATGATTGACATTTGTTGTCGCTCTCTTCTTCCAGAAATGAAGGGGAGATGTCTTTTCTTTCTTCCGATTGGCTCGTTCTTAAAGTTTTTTTTTTTTGATGCCTTTTAACTCGTGGAACGCCGTCCAGCTCACGCTAAAGATTGGAGTTCTTCCCTCTCTTGCAGAGTTGAGCATTTTGATTTCTACTTGGAAATGAGGGCATCCTAAATGTCCTTTTCTAGAATGAATAAAGGTTTGAATTCAATTTGGCCTCCTGCATTTCTCTCACTTCATCACTTGTTTACTAGATTTCATTTTCAGATTTTTTAAATAACTCAAAGAAATCAAACCCCACTGACTCAGTCTGACTCGAATGATAATTATAAGTCATTAGTTTTCAGTTTTACCGATGTAGATCTGTCTGTCGAAGCGTCCCGGTCTCATCAGAGCCGGATCCAGGATGTCCGGTCTGTTGGTTCCAGCCAGGACCACCACGTTGGTAGCCGTGTTAAAACCTGAACATTAAAAAAATAGAGAGTGTCAACATTGAAAGAGTGTTCAAGGACACATTTCTTTGGGGTGACGATAGAGAAGAGAATCACATAAATTATGTTCAAGCCAAACTGTCAAGACGCACTTTAGTCCTGAGTGAAGACCAAACATGTCCCGGATCACAGATCTCTCCTATTCCCTCGTTTTAACGTCTTTAAAGGAGCAGTATGTAACTCTGACACCTAGTGTTTAAAATGGGTACTGCAGTCTAAATTCTAAACATTGTAGAGAGCTGTCTCCCCCGCCCCCTCCTCTCTAGAGTCGATGCTCACACAGGTTGCCATGTGGTGGACACTGAAGCTTCAGTGTTTAGCCAGCTCTGCATCGGTCTGTAAACCTTTCTGTGTTCTAACCTCTCTCCATTTTTCAAAAGCATTTCCAATATTGATCCTAGTTTGAGCACGTTTCTGCTCGTGGAGCTTATTAGAAACATGCAGAGGCTTTTTAGGTCGGGTACAATCACTTCTATCTGAACCAGAGCCAGCTAAACACTGAAGCTTCATCGACTCTACAGAGGATGAGGCGTTTGTTTGTTTTTGGTCTTTAAATAAAAAAAGGAAAATGTTTGAAATAAAAAAACATTCATCTCATACATACCGTCCATTTCGACCAGCAGCTGGTTCAGCGTGTTCTCCTGCTCGCTCTGACCCCCAAAGTTCCCCCCTCCTCTCTTTCTCCCCACGGCGTCGATCTCATCGATGAAGAGGATGCAGGGGGCGTTCTTCCTCGCCATGGCGAACATGTCCCTCACCTGATGAGGACAAACTCAGTCAGCAGAAACCATGCGTGTGTTTTCAGATGTAACTCGAGTACGTCTTTGCTTCATCAGTAGAGTCCAACTAAATGTTTTAGCTGCTTTAAAATTAAGCTGATTGTTTTATTTAAATATATAACTACTTTTGGATTCTTCAGTTCTTTTTCAGTATCGGGATGATCCTAAAAGTGTCCGACTTCTCAGATCAGATAAAAACCCGTAATTGATCAATAGAGAGGAAATCTGCAAAGTTACATAAACCGACACATAAGTATATATAAAACCTGGTCACACACTCACCCTGGCAGGACCGACGCCCACAAACATCTCCAGGAACTCGGAGCCGTTGACGGTGATGAACGGGACGTTGGCCTCGCCGGCCGTCGCCTTAGCTAGCAGAGTCTTTCCAGTCCCCGGAGGTCCTGACAGCACGGCGCCCTGAGAGACCACAGAACACAGTACAGTCATTTCACTGGAGTCATGTTTAGAGTTCTTCTTCAGGACCCTTCAGGTCTCGCTCCTGACTAATATCTGTACCTTGGGGATCTTGGCTCCAAGGTCCAGGTACTGCTGTGGGTTCTTCAGGAAGTTCACAAACTCGAGGATCTCCAGTTTGGCCTCCTCGCAGCCGGCCACGTCTTTGAACTTCACGTCGATGTTGTCCTTCATCATCTTGGCCGTGGATTCGCTCATGCTGAAGGGCCCGCCTCTCCCGCCGCCGGCGCCTCCTCCCATTGGTCCTCTCCTCAGGGTGAGGAGCAGGAAGCTGATGAGGAGCAGGGTAGGGATCATGCTGAGCATGAAGGAGCTGAGGAGAGAGAGGAGGAGGGTTATTATCAGTGGGGGGGGGGGGGGGACAGGAGTTTAAATCGATGATGTTTGCATGTTAAACTCACCCATCGCTCTCGGTGCTGTACACAACAGCAGGTCGGTGTGACGCCTCCAGACCCAGCTCCACGCTAGCCGCCTCCAGGTTCCTCTCAAAGGTGTCCACGCTGCCGATATTGAACCAAACGTAGCTCTGAAGAAGGAGTGCATGATACCAGAGTTTTAACCTTTGATATGAAACTCGAAAAAATAAAATAAATACCATGGCAATAAAATTGAAGTCATGGGCACCAATTATCAGGTCATTTCTTGTTTTAAATTTAAAAGAAATTGCAGGAAAACTCCTTCACACCGTCTACATGAACAAGAACATTGGCAAAGTTTTGGTAATGAATTCATGATGTCAGTCAGGGTCAAATACTGAGTAGCATAGCGAGATGTGACGAATTTCCCTCAGGGATTAATAAAGGATATTAAAAAAAAAATCTAAATGTGTAGCTCAATACTCAGTAAAACCCCTCATTTCAACCTCTGCCTGAAACGGTTCATTTTAGCTGCTGTCTCACAAGAACGGTTTCTCGTGGGCACCAGATATCAGGTGCACAACGGAAACCAGCCAGTCTCAGCCTTCTGTGTTCTTGTGATAAAAATGACAGTACAGGACTTTGATGAGCTATATTTTAACCTTAGACTCTCTCTCACCGCGTCGGCATCAGCTCCCGGCACCAGGATCACTCTGACGTACTGTTTGTTGACGACCTCTAACCGCTCCACCTGCAAGGAAATAATGAGAATAAACATTTTCATTTCATGAATTAATTTTATGATCATTAGCAGAGGGGTTATAGGTTCTCCAGTCATGTTCGTTTCATTTTATTCTGATGAATGTTGATCAGGTATTCTGTGATTTCTTCAAGTTTAAATTCTGCTCACCATTCCTCTGCCCACAAAGTGATGAACAAAGTCCTTCCAGCTGATCTCTCGGCCGTTGTCTCTGAAGTAAAAGTAGAGCAGAGCTGAACTGATTCCGGTCACGGTCAGCGCCAGGTAACGGAAATCCTTCTCGTCCCAGGGGAAGTCTCCCTGCAGGGCGCATGCACACAAACACCAACACACACACACATACACCAACACGCACACACACACATATTAAGAACAAAGTTTGTCAAAGTTCTGCACAGCGAGTTCAAATATCAAGAATTGAAACACAGTCAAATAAATAAAACCAATAAAAGCATTTAAGAATGATCAACGCAATAAATGTGTAAATCTAGATTATCTATATCTACAGAAAGATTTAAGAAATATATCGGCCGATATATCGTATCAGATTTTTTCTCTCCCTAATATCAATATCAGTATCAGCCCCAAAAATCTCATATCAGAAATCAGACGTACCTTTTGCATTCGGCTCCACCAGTCTTTTCCTCCTCCTTTCTTCCCTCCACCTGATCTTCCTGCTCCTCCTCCTGCGCCTCCTTTTCCATCTGAAACTCACAGGATTTTTTAGATTATACATCTGCCTGAATTAAATATTAAACTGAGAACAAAGTCAACTCAACTCAACATCAACTTTATTTGTCCCCGAAGGGCGATTGGTTTTGCTGCAAGGAAGAACAAGACAGAAAAAAGACAAAAGACAAAAAAACATCCAAACAGCCAACAGGGCAAAATGTAAGAAGCACTGAATAAAGCAGCCTTCGAGAAACAACCAAGATCCTTGACTGAGGCTCTAAGCAGCTTCCATTAAAATACAGAGTCAACATGAAATATAAACATGTCACTGTTTAATATACAACATGGTAACTCAACTCAGTCAAATACATAGTGAAACAAAACCACAATAAGATTAGACTATATATAAAAGTGAGAACTGTCGACAAAGTTTGCAACAGAAACTGACCAAAGAGACACAAACTGAGACACATCAACTATCCCTCTCTTCTTGAACATTTGGTTTCCTCACTTTATGAAATATCACAGTTTGTGATTTTTTAAGTATCGCGGCAGTTGTTTCTGATGAAGTCTAGAAGAAAAGTTATGAACGATTGAACTCGTCAGCCTGTTTGAAAATTAAGTCTGAACATTGAATTTATAAAACATAACGTTCTTCCTGAAAATGGACTTGGACTTGATTTTTTTTTGCCCTTTTTCAGATCGGCGTTTCAAGCCTCGATATTTACGCCCCTGTGACATTTCCCCTTCAATCTGAATGTTGCAGTGTCGCCCCTCAGTTCTGTCTTCTGAGGTAGTAAAAGAAGAGTTACAGAGGTGAGCAATTTCAGCGGAGCCCGCAGGGGAGCGCAGCGCTGTGTGTGTTCATGTGTGACTGTGTGTGTGTGTGTGTGTGTGTGTGTGTGTGTGTGTGTGTGTGTGTGTGGAGCTCCTGATGTGCCGTGTTTAAGCAACACCAAAAAAACCTCACAGAATCGATATGAAAGAACAAAGACGTGACGATGGCAGAGCTTAATTACGGCAAAAAAAAAGAAAAGCAGAGTGAAAGGGGCTACAGACTTCTGACTACTCACAGCACGTTTTACGCTCCACACATTCCCCTCAGTGTCGTCCGTTTATGTCACCAGATTTTTGTTCATACATTTGTTTCGTGGAGAGTGTCTGTGTCCATTTTCAAAGCTTTATAATTTTTCATTTGCGGACAACTTATGTTCTTTTTTTTTCTTTTTTTACCTGCTTGATGGTAAGCACAGCTTTCACCTTTTCTCACTCTCACCTTTGGGTTCAGTGGAGTAAAGCCGTCTCTGGGCCGTCTGAAATCTGCGACAGGAGAGGAGGTTCGCTGGAGTCCGTGAGATGTTCTGAAAAAGACACACAACAGAGATACAGTTAGTACACAACAACAACAACAACAACCAGAGAGGGTCTGCAGGGGGAAAACAGAACATGTGATGCCTCTGTGCTACGTGACGGCCTTCCAGACCGATAACAAGGTCTAAAAACACACACTGAAGGTAATTTGATTAAAAACTCCAGACCAGAGAAAGCTTAGGCTATCAGATGTGTCTCGTCTCGAAGCAGAATATTGCACAGCTTGCCATTTTTGAGGTGTAAGGTTTATTTATTTACTTAAATGTGTAAGACACCGGCACACAGCTTCAGGCATTAACACTGAAAACCACAAACCAGGTAAGAAATCTGGGTGTAGCGATGGACTCACACCTGACATTTAAAAGCCACATTAAAAGGCCCTGACTCACCAGGCAGACTCAAAGAACTAGTGGCGACGAAGGCCGACTGTGGCGTCGCCTCAGGTCACCTCTTGACCAATGGCACTTTTGCATGTAAGTGAGGGAGCGTGGCTTTTGAGGGAGCAACAGAGGGGAACCCTGCCTTTAAACTAATGTGCAAATTATGTGCAAATTTTGTGATGACCGCAGGAAACCTCCCTAAGGGTACCCCATCTGACAGAATGTACTCTCATTGCCCTGCTGAACGCTGGTTGGACGGCCCCCCCAAAAATGATTTTCTGCCTATATGGATGTTATTTTCTAAATGAAATTAATGCCGATTTAAACAGTAGATCAAAGTAGATCAGATAGGATCAAATAATGAGATTTAAAGAGTACATTCAGAAGACGAATCATTAAAATGAAGATTTTGTAATGAGGTTTGGTATGGGGCCAGACTCCGCTTGATAGCCAATCCTCCACACGCACAGATTTCAGCTTAAATGTAACTACAAACCTCACCTGAAGGGGACCATAGGTTACAGAGTCACCGACAGACTTTAACTGTTAACAGAAAACTGTTAACTTAACAATCCTCCACGTTTTGCTTACCGGGACAGCGGAGCTCCGAAACCCGGCTGCGAAGAGCCGACTAGCAGTCACAGCGGAGAGCCGAGCTCGGGCTGCTCCGGCCCGGCAGAGAGGCAGAGCGGCCTCCGAGAGAAGCCTCAGAAGCTGAGACATCCTCCCAGTGCCGTGTGCCCGGTCTTAAAGTCCAAAACACGATGCTTTTTGTTTAATTTCCACTTATTGTTGAAGCTCCGAGTGTTATTGAATAAGAGCAACAGCATGAAATGTCAACGAGAGGATGATTTTAAGACCCGACGGACTGACTCTTCAGATTCCTGCTGGACGATGTTGTTCGGAAAAAAATATTAAATTACTTTTTCTTATAGATTTACGGTCAGCGACGGTCACTCCTTGATAGAATCATATAAATTATTTTTATTTAATGTGAAAGAATGAAATATATTAAAGAAATGTACAATTATTTAATTTAATTCAGGCATTCGGGAAGCCACTTGCGGGTCCTCGCAACGCACCTTCGTCCTGATTGGCTGAGACAGAGACGCACTTTCTGTCATGTAAGATTTCATGTTACCAAAACATGGAGTGACTTTGCGTTTTCCACATATTACTTAACATGACCGAATTACATAGTTAAACGAAATCATTTAATGTTTAAAGGTATGAAACAAATAATCCCTAACCTAAACCAATAAAACAAAGAGGAAACATTTTACAGGTTTAAAGAATGATGAAAGTTACGTCACATTTAGTCTTACATATTCTGTAACCTGCAGACAAACAATAACTCTGTGGTTCCCAAAGTGAGGTGACTTTTACTGTTTTCTTTTAATTAAACGTATTTGTATTAATATTCTTTTTACCTCATAATAATAATAATAATAATAATAATAATGAATTTGTCTGATATAGCGTGTGAAAGGGGCGATATAATAAACTTCCCTTGCATTAATATCAGTCTCACTGAGAAACCACATACATCAGAGGTTCATTTTATTTTTTCCCAAAAATAATAATTAAGTTTGCAGTATTAAGACAAGTGACAAAAAAGTGACATTAACATTGAAAACAACCGCAGACGATTCTAACGGGACAAAGAGAAGAGTCTGCGGTTACATCCATGATCATGATTACATTAAACGATAGATAAATAAAACAACACAAATTGTTGTCACAATCAAGTGTTTGAATCTTTACAGTTATAAAATGTATCACAAGTCTGCCACATGGCCACAAAGAGGACAAGTCCAAGGCCTCTCAGCTTCCTCTGTACGTGCTGTAGGAGAAGCGACTCATCAGCAGAGGGAGGTGGAACCTCTGCTCCCGGTCACTGATGGTAAACACAACCTGGAAACACACACACAGAAACACACAGGTCAGCATCACAAATATAAACGGACCTCTACAAAGTCCATGTTTGGAATCATCATGAATCTGTGACAACGATGTTTGATTTAAAATTTTTAACTAAAACATACTGAAGACAGTGTTTCTGATGAGGATTTTCAGATTTGAGGTGTTTGGCGACATCTTGTGGTTGTCACTGGTAACAGCTTCTATCCTACAGCTACCTGAAGCTCACCTCTACATAGGGATAAAATGAGGTCTGACCCAGACTCTCCCAGTATGAACCCGTCTCAAAGCGCAGCTTGTACATGCCCGGGCTGAACGCTTCTCGGCCGATGAGTCCAGGGCAGCGGCCATCTGTGTTTGTTGTCCTAAAATCATAAAACAGCTCAATTGTAAAAGAGCAGATTTTCAGAACACACACCTTCCTCCCTCGTGGCGTCCTGTCAGCGTGAACACAGAGCTGAGAACAACAAACCCAGAGGGAGTTTGACTTCACTCTCTTTCTCAGGAGTCATTACTCCATGATATATATTTACATTTGGTATATTTTATTTAGCTTTGTAAATATTCTGAATGTTGCAAAACGATGGCCTTATTTCTAAAATCACATATTTTGATGTTATTGATTTTCCTCGCTAACATTGATGGATTTTGTCTGCAGGTCATTTCTCTACCCGACGCTCAGCATGCTCCAGATCATCAGCTTGGAGTCGAGTCGGTGCAGACTGAGGGCCATGCGGGCTGCAGGGACGCCGTCTCCGGTGTTCAGCACATGTGTGGTCAGAGGGCTGTACTCTGCGGCCGCCATCATCTGCTGGACAGGCGAGGAAAAGACAACTTTGTTTAGTATTTATTAAGAGTTAGATTTTTATCCGCCGGTTACGTCCGCAACCTTCCCGGTGTTACGGTCTAAGTGAGTGACACGCCCCCTGCACACAAGATGATGATGTTTCAGTGACTTATGGTCTTGGTCTTGTCTCGGTCTCTGCACGCTCTGGTCTCGAGTATGGCTTGGTCTCAGTTACTGTGGTCTTAACTACAACACTATCTGTCCTTTCCAATAAAGGCAAAATTGTCAAAAAAATATCTTAAACACAAGATATCTAAAAACACAAAACATTTGCTTATTTAACGAACATCTTAATCATGTCACTGAAAAAACTTTCCTTGTGACATTTGAAAAATCTTATTGAGGCAGTAAATCAAATCTCTGTACTTCTCACTTCAACTTAGATACTTCATTAATCCTCTGACACACACACACACACACACACACACACACACACACACACACACACACACACACACACACACAAATACAGGACAAAGAACATTTAAGCACCTAAAACAAAACATCAAAAACACTCATCAGGTTTAAAAGAGACTCAACTTTACGAGTGTGCATCATTGTGGTAAAGTTTTAAGAATCTAAAAACCCCAACGTAAATATAAATAAACAAGCTAGCTGAAGGACTTTTAACCTTTTGATCTTTGAACCTCAGTTTGTTTTTCTCAAATCTCCCCTTCTTTAGGAACTATGTCGTTGAGCAGGAATGTGGATCTGAGTCTGGAAATGAGATATGTTTCATTTTTTTAAACTCAGAGGCATCAAACTTCTGTTAACTTCCTAAAAAAAGTGTAAAATAATATTTAAACACCTTTTCTGTATGACAAGAGGACATGAGGAGGTCCACTTACAGGCTTGGAAACTCTGAGCATTAGAGATGTTAAAAAAACAATGTACTCATGGAAGGAATATGCACAGACAGTTTGAAAACAAAAAAAGAGGGGAAGCACCGTGAGCAGAAAAAGTTGAAGTTCAGCTCGGTTGTCGATACAGCTAAGTGGAATAGAAATAAAAAAAAACATGCAAAATGTTGTAAACTCACTCAGGCAGAGCCCTCACAGAGCCCCCTGGTGGTGGATTTATGTAAATGCTCGTTCATTTAAAGGTTAAAGAGCCTCTGTAATAACCGTCGTTTCTCAGTGAAGTCTTACCTCTACGTGTTCAGCTCTCTCTCTCCTGCTGCAGCTTCTATCTCCAAAAACTCATCCGACCTGTCGTATCATCACTACACCCAATGCTGCTTACCCAGCATGCACTGCAAACACACGCAGAGTCAAAGGTTGTCCCAGCTCCAGGTTGGATGAATGATTAGAGAGGGGGAGAGAGAGAGAGAGAGAGAGAGAGAGAGCAGCTCCCCTTAGGTCAACATGTGATCCTCTGTTTGACTCTGTAAACTGTTTTTACCTGATAAGCTTCGACTGATTTAATTAAAGTTTATTGTTTGTTCTTTTGTATACTGATGTCATGAGTTGTTTTAATGTTACATATAGCTTCTAAATTTTCTTTGAGTATTTCTTTTTTCTTTAATTTAAGTTAATACGGTGGCCAGCAAGGAACAACAAGCTGCAATTGTCCAAAACTCAAAACAACTATGGAAACACTAAGTGGACATACAGCCATACTTTTTTATTTTACTCTTTTTCATGATACATTTTGGTTGTTGTTTCAAGATCTCGACGTGTTTATCTCGTTGTCTCGGCTTTATAACGCTGGCTTTGCTTTGGAAACTATTTAATTTCTGAAGATCTTGAGGAAACGACTGAAATAAACTCTTCATCACAGAGTAGAATAAAATGTTTAGACGCATGTCCTCTTACCCCCAATTTCCACATACCTGTGCGTGCCATGGTTTTGCTCCGTTGGATGGCGTCCGCCCTGTCCCACTGGCTCCGTTTCTGGAGCGTGAGCACAGCGTAGCGCACCCATGATCAGCTGAACGCACATTACAGGAGAACTGCAAGATCACCAGAGAATAAAAAGAAAAATGTTGCTTTGTCTTTCTGAGGATGCTTTGTTGCTATGTTGATAAAGTGATTAAAAATACGATCAGGAGTCTGTATGTTTAAACCTGTTCAAATTTAACCTGAAGGATGTGCAGAAGATAAAAAAATACCTCACAAAAATCTCCAACACACATCTATTTTGTGAAAAACATCTTTACTACACACACATAAAACACACTTATCACAAACAATGAAGCACCAACAGCAGAAAACTAGAATCTAAAGAAGAATCCCAACATGTCGCTTTACATCTCTTTACATCAATCATGTTCAAATACAAAGATCGAGCCACTAATTTACACATCAATGTTTTCAAGTGTTATATCATATCTTACATCAACACTTTAAAGATATTTACACTGAGATGTAGTCGTCCCCATCGTACAGCTGGTTAACACAAGACAACATAAGGTGTGTTGGTTTGCTCTCTGTAAAAACAGTCAAACATCAGGTAATTTTTTTTTTTTTTACATCTCATCTGTTTTCATTTATGAACGATACGTGTTATCCATAGCTAGCTGTGTAGCTGACCTGATTGACAGGTGGGCGTGGTGTAACAGTTTGTCAGGAGTCTTAGAACCCGCCTCAGCTCCAGCTCTCAGCCTGTCGTTAGGTTGACTGAAAGTTAGACTGAGACAGCATTTCCAGCATGGAGACCGCCATCAATGGGACTCCAGCGCCCCCTGCAGTAACAGATGGTCGAGTTCTGACATTAGCATGCTAACACTACAACGCAGGATACAGGTGATTGCAGCTCGAGCAAAGGACAATTTTGTCCACCAATTGCACTCAATGGTGCTTAATTATGGTGCGTTCTAATTGATAACTCCTTCAAGTGAAAGTGAGTGGAGGGGGGTTGGAGGTGTGTCTCTGGAGGAGAGCGGAGGCTTCAGTATGGAGGAGGTGTGGCCAAACAGTAGTTTGTTTTGGTTTCATGCCTGTGCTCAAAGGCGACATCTACTGGATCAAAAAATTGCTCATTCTTCCTTTAAGAGACCTCTCTTGTCTCATTTATGTCTCAAGAGAATTGATGAGATTAAGAAATGCATTGGAGCTGCAGGTGTTCGTTTTGCTCCGACCAGGTTTTGAACCTGAAATTTTGTAATTTAGGAGCAGAGTGGTTTCTGTAAACTTCTGTACTGATAACCAGTCAGCTCAACTCGATGGTGTTGGTTCAGTGAAAACAGTTACGCTGATAAAGAAGTGGCAGACATACTGGTGTCTGGTTATTGTTTCATAGTGGAAGAATACAATCTCCTCTTTTATAACTACTACAAATAAATGTTATTAAGTGTAAATGCACATTTCAGGAAATTACCAGAGTCTCTTTTTCACCCACAGAGTCATAAAGTGTGCTCACTGAGCCCTGAACACGCTTCACTGAAATACGGTTCTGTGCACATCTGCAAACACTGATGAGAGCAGAGCTGATGAAAATAAACGGTGCGATAAGGAGCCACCAGCTGCTGCCGCACGGATGTTATTTACATAAATCAGAGGGACTCCAACATGGGAAGCGAGGTTACTCTGATGAATGGATTTAATATAAGGATACCTTGTTTTGTAAGGATTATTGTCTGCTTTCATTTGGGTTTGGAGCAATACTTGATATAACAGAACAAAAAAGCTTAAAATGCTGCCAAACATAGCTCATAAATGTGGGGAATAACATGCCAGACCCGGACTCCAACCTGGGCCGCCCGCTTGGAGTACACCAGCCTTCATACATGGGGCACGGGCACCAACCACTAGGCTGCGGGCGCCACATAAACAGCCTGTTCTTGTTTATTTTCACTTTTCTTTTTGCAGGATTCCTAAAAAGTACAAGGATGTAAAACACTGGGTTCCTTTTTTTTTTTTTTTAAATGTTCATTTCAACAGAAAGTCTAAAATCTCTGCAGGAGTATTCATCTTTTTTTTCTGGGAAAGAAAATAAAACAGGTATCTTTAATGCATGCAAACCATACAGTTTGAAAAATGGACCTGCAAAATATTATGCTGATACACCGGAGGCGCTGAAGTTGTTTATCAAGACAGTTCAGGAGAAGAAGCACAATAATCCGAGCGACTAGATTTTGGTGTGTTGTTGAAAGTTGTGAGTTTATATCATGTCATTCAAATCTCAACTGCACCTACTTACAAGTCCACGCCTGTCCATGATTTATCATGCTGATGTTGTGGAAGTAGACCATCCTACCCATAATGCACTGCTCGTGCTCGACTGGCTGATGGAGGTCGGTAAAAGTTCTTACCACAGATGAACTGCTCCAGAGTCTGAAAAAGTGGACTGACACCTTTCAAGGGACCTTTGCATGTTTGTTTGGGCCACGCCAGGGATTAATGACAGTTTTCACACCAGTGCAAACAAACTGCACTAACTTGCACTTAACAAACTGGATTTTTTTTTTAACCAAAAAAAAAACAACCCAAAAAGGTTAGGTGTGAAAACTCGTTAAAACAATGCAACCAAATAGGTCTGATTAGCTCATGTCTCGATCGACACACACTGTACGGGGGGGGGGGGGGAATGTTTTGATGACTCATCAGTTTTGATTTGATGAAGGATAAGAGTTATTCACAATAAGGCGTGTAGCTGACTTGATTGACAGGTGGGCGCGGTGTAACGGTTTGTCAGGAGGCTTAAAACCCGCCTCAGCTCCAGCTCTCAGCCTGTTGTTAGGTTGACTGAAAGTTAGGCTGAGACAGCATTTCCAACATGGAGACCACCATTGATGGAACTCCAGCGCCCCCTGCAGGAACAGACGGGTGACGTCACTCAGGCTTTGTCCATTAATATTTACAGTCTATGGTTGCAACGCTCTTTAAAAACACTGAATTTAACTCTACTGTTCCATGTGGCGATATGTTGGCGTGGAGCACCAGAGTCTGTGATCGAACAGGAGAACATTTTGGGGATGTTTTTATTTTGTGGTCTGGAGTTTGTTCAGAAGAATAGAAATCAAAAAGGCAGTGATGAACAGATGAGATGGATTCAGGGGGAGAGAAGAGTCCGTCCAAGAAAGTTCCTGTTTCCAACAACTTCTAGAAGAATCTTCCATCCCTGCTGCGGAAAATCCGAGGTCCTGGTGCTGGAAGGATGTTGGAAGAAAAGAGGAGAAATGCATTACTCTGTAGAATCTGTACTCAGAGATTTACCTGTTCACCCTTTGAGAAATGTAGAATATAATAACACCAGCTTCCTAAAAAGTGCAAAGAGGAAACTGAAGTCAACGACAGTGAACAGTGCAAGAGGCGACATTAGCGTCAGAACATGCTAGCAACAAACGATGCAAAACAGTCAGAAAATATGATTTTCAATGTTGGCCATAATGGTGGACTCTTGGAGAGCCAAATATATTCCGTGGTGGTAATCATTGTGAAAAGTTTGAGAACATACCAAGAGTGTAGTTCTTAAGAGATCTGATACCTGAGCTGCAGTATCACAGATCATCCTCCAGGTCAGACTGATGCTGCTTTATCTGGAAACAGAGAGAGAGAGAGACAGAGAGAGAGGGAGAGAGAGGGAGACAGAGAGAGAGACAGAGAGAGAGGGAGAGATAGATGGATAGAGAGACAGAGAGAGAGAGAGAGAGAGAGACAGAGAGACACAGAGACACAGAGAGAGAGAGAGACAGAGAGAGAGAGAAATAGAGAGAGAGAGAGGGAGAGAGAGACTTCATGACACAGTGGGTCCGCTAAAGCAAACTGCAATTAGCTGTAATTAACACAATCTTTCTCCATCATCTTCCTCATCATCATCATCCATGCAGCCTTGTCGTCTTTGAGAGTAACACACACACACACACACACACACACACACACACACACACACACACACACACACACACACACACACATTGTAAAAGTCATCTCTACCTGCAGGGAGCTTCAAATCTCCTTTTCTTATTAACACAATGTTGTTACACACACACAAACAAACACACACACACACACACACACACACACACACACACACACACGCACACAGAACAATGCAGCAGATTAGGGGGCTGTTCTGTTCTCCGCCTGCGCTCAGATTAATGAAGCAGTCTCGCTCCGTCAGGCAGGTAGAAGCCTGCAGGCTAATTCTATATCATTATGTTTTCCCCGTAAAGACACGGAAACATGGAGAGCAGCGTTCCTCCGCTCGGCTCATCTGAGCTTCAATAAAAAATAAAACGACCTGCATCATACAGCACAGATTATGCAAATTGTCCTCCGTGCAGAGTGGAGCAATGAGGCGCACTTTGTTATGTTTTTTGTCAAAGATAAAGGACCAGAGGTAAAACTGAGGTCGTCATAAAGACAGGTGAGGGGAGGGGCCTAAGCAGGAAAACATAGTATTCTCAGTTTACTTTTAACATGAACTAAAGACGCCTCATCTTCCTCTTTTTGCAGCGCGGCCAGCTTTGTTCTGGCTTTATTTAACATGTTTTCAGAGTGGATTTGTAATTATTTTGAAGTCTAAACGTTGAAACCTGGTTCATATTAAACTTCATTTTTAATTTTTTGTACATTTTATACGCAAACGGACTCGGCTGTGTGTTCACCTTATCCTCAGATGGAGAATAAACGCCGTTAATAAGAGAGAATCCACAAGATGGCGGTATATCCTAACCTGCTGAAACACTGAGGTCATAATTTACCCCACGGTCGGCTGGTGTTGTCAGGGTAATTAGGATGCTGGTTAGAGTAGTTTAAAATGTAATCTGCACTGGGGGCAGTGATTTAGAACAGAGGTTCTCAAAGTTTTTCGGCTTGTGTACCCCCTTTCAGAATGTTTTTCAGCGCCCCCCTTATCCGGCCAAAGACATTTTTCAGGAAATAATTTTGGAAAAGAACATGTGTAAACAAATGTATGTGGTCTTCATAAAGCTGTTGGCTTATGTCATCCTACAAAAGACAAACAGTGCTTCGGGAGGAACAGAATACGTGGAGGTAAGTCCCATAAAAATGTATTAGTGGTGGGCGATATGGAAAAAATATCATATCATAATTTTATCACGATTTTTTTCCATACAGATCTTAAAAAAAGATTTTGCAAGTTGCCAACTAGTTTAACCAAACTTATTTCCCTGTATAATGTTTTTAATTGCACAAATACTGTGCTTATAAGTTTAGTCTATTTAAAATTGTCTTTGTTGCTGGACATCTCCCCAGAACATTTTTAACACCAGAAATGTCTTCCCCTGCATTCTGACAAATTTGTATGTACAATTGGAGGCTTTTATGCACCATTTTAAATGAATGATTTAGTATTGTGTGCTCTTTTGTGTCTTTAAATCTATGTTAGGGTTCATCAGGTACCTTTTTATACAATGATGCATTCATTTAAAAACATGTACACTTCAAACATAATCCAAAATGTAATTATTCTGTGACACATGGTCAAAGTAAGTTTTACTGAATTAAGAGTTTTATTCACGGAGGGGACAGGACAACGTTGATTGATGGACAGACAGTCACCATGGTTACTCACTCTCACCTGCCTGCTGCACACTGAACGAGATCAGAAAGAGCTGCTGACTGACATCACTTCAAGCAGCATGCATAGATACGAATGCATGGAAATAAATGTTTGTAGGTTGTGGTGGAATGTCTGTACTTATTTAGATTATAATGTACAGATGTCACTAGGGTTATTCACTGTTCTCTAATGTCAGTCAGACCTGACAGAGTTCAGCTGTTATTAGAACACCAAGTACAGCTTGGAGAGTGTCAACTGTTCTTCCTGATATCTGCAAGGATGTTTGGTAGACTTGTTGTCTGCTTCAGTGTTATAGACGTCACAGTTTAGTCTAGCTGGGTCAATGTGACATGACCCTGGTATTGAGAATGTCTTTTGGATATATGCGATGCCGTTCGAGAAGTTCGGGAGATGTGATTGAGCAAGACACGAGTACAGAAGTGTGATGTTGAATCATGTCTCCTCCAGAGTATTCATCTGATGTATAAACTTTCATCAACGTAAGCCATCTGAGTCAACTGAGTCTTATTGTATGGAGTCAAGTCTTAGTAATTTCTTCAACAAAACATTTTTTCAACAACCGAGGTCCAGACCTCGCTGATATTATCGCCTCCCTCCGTTTCATTCTCGTTTCCATTATCACAACAGGTGAGCTTCGAGTGGAGAGGCTTGTTAATAACTTTAAAAACTAAGAGAGAGCAGAAAACACCGACAACATCAGTTTAAATAACGGGATTACAAGACAAATTCCTATCAACTGTTGGTGAAATGGCTTTAATAAACTTGAACTACATCTCCCATCACAGACTTTCTGTCTGAGCTCCGCTCTGTCTGACTCTCAGCAGACTGTTAACGTTTCTTGGGCTTGTTAAGGGTTCATTATGTCGCTACCCGAAGTATAAACCTTAACTTTGCAAACTCTTCAGATAACTGTTTATTGCATCCTGCATCCTGTATCTCAAACAGCTGCATATAACCGCGGTGGAGTTCTTTTTACAGGCTAACTCTTAAGTTTTGTTTTTGGGCATCCCACTCCGCTGCTGAGCAGAGGGTGGGGGGGACGCGTCTGTGTAGGAGCATAAACTGCAGCATGATTAAAATGAACACATTAGCTCTGTTCTACAATCTCCCTGTTTTTGCAGATTGTCAACACGTTTCAATCCTTTACAATCTAAGATCGTTATTTCACACACCACTAGTTTGCTGTGATGCAACTTTTTTTAATGACATTTGTCACGTACCCCCTGCAGTACATACACCCCCATTTGAGAAACACTGATTTAGAAGATCAAGTAGGGTAAAAAAAATGTCTAGATTTACTCCCTGGGGTAGTTGTGTGGTTGGTTTTTGTATACTTACCCCGTTGAGGTAGTAGTCATTATTATTGCCGGGTAAAATAAGTTTATATATTTACCCTGTGGGGGTAACTGTGGGGGTAGTAGATGTTTATATTTACCCTGTGGGGGTAACTGTGGGGGTAGTAGATGTACCCTGTGGGGGTAACTGTGGGGGTAGTAGATGTTTATATTTACCCTGTGGGGGTAACTGTGGGGGTAACTGTGGGGGTAGTAGTTCTGGTAGTGCAGCGGCTCGTCCTCGCTGGCCTCTCCTGGTTCCGGACTTTCTCTCTCCAGACTGCTGACTGAACCTCGATGAGGAGAGTCCAACACACTCTGAGGACACTCTGAGGACACACACACACACACACACACACACACACACACATTGATTTTGATGAAGTGATGACAGCAACAATACTTTCAGCCTAAATGTTACTGTTGATGCTCATAGCAGCCATGTTGGATTTTAATAATTTTTAATTTTAATTTTAATTTTAATTTTAATTTTAATTTTAATTTTAATTTTAATTAAGTTGCCAAGTTTCCAGTTCGGTATTCCGACTTCAGGGGGGCGTTCCTGACAACGTATCAGACCAGCAACTTGGACTTTTCCGACCATCATCCCACCTCTCAAAATGATGCGCAATGACAACCATATTTTACGGAGGACTTTAAACCTACTAGAAGGTAGGTGTAAGATTTAAAGGTGACATATCCTCCTCCTCTTCAACCAGTGTAAATAAGCCTCAGAGCTCCTCACAACATGTGTGTGAAGTGTCTTGTTCTAAATCCACTCTGATCCTGTATTTGATCATGTCTATAAACCCCTCTATTTCAGCCCTGCTCAGAACAGGCTGTTTCTGTGTCTGTGGCTTTAAATGTATAAATGAGCTGTGTTTGACCACGCCCCCTCTCTGGAAGGGTTCAGGTGGCTCGGGCTTTCTCGCTCCATGTCCTATTGTTTACAGTGAGAAGGCAGACTCAGAGGGCAGAACAAACACCTAGCTGTGGGAGTGTCACCCAACTGGGGGAGGGGTTACTGCCCTTTGTGATGTCATGAAGGGAAAATCTCCAAACGACCTGTTTGAGCACACATTTTCTGAAAAATGGAGCAGGACAAAGACGAAGAGGATGGACTTCTCATCATTGGGGGGTTTGTAGACAGACTAGAGACACATATTAGAGTTAGAGAAACATGGTGAAGTGGATTTTATAGAATATGTGACCTTTAAGTTTTAACTTCTGTCTACGTTGGAACGCAGCTGCTGCAACACCTGAAATGTAAATAGAGCGTAAACTCTGCCATAAGGTAGCACTTACAGAGCAATGTGTGTTCAAGGTTATGTTTCAAAAAAGATAATTTTTATAGACGACCAATTTTAATAATCACATAATCCGTCAGTGTGAATGTAGTCCTTTGTCCTTCTGTTGTTAAAAAGATTCACCCAGAGAGCGGCCGATATCTCAACCTAACTTTTATGACTGCTCACGCTCAGCGAGGAGCCGCTGGTGCAGAGAGTGTCTGTGTGTTTCCCTTCAGATGTGATCGGCTATCATGCTGAATCTGTGAGGAATGGTTCAATGACAGAGCTGCCTCCAGCCGAGCGTGGATTATGACAGGGAGGTAAACAGTGATAAACGGCCGGCCTCATAACCTTTCATAAGCTCCCCTTCAGCGCACAGGAGTTATCTCGTCCCCAAACAACTGTGTGTGTGTGTGTGTGTGTGTGTGTGTGTGTGTGTGTGTGTGTGTGTGTGGTTTTATTTCCTCATGAGGATAAAAAAGATGAGGAAATTATCCAAAGTGACATGTTGACAGTTTTTACTTCTTTAGATTATCTTCCTGCAACAAACTTCTCTCCTTCTCAGCCGAGCACGAGGCTGCAAAACTTTACAGAAATGGAAACCAGCGGTGTGAAACTCATAACATTTAACCAAGCTCTGTACAAAATGTTTAAAGGTCCACTCATCCATATGTGTGTAGAGGGGTAAAAGATTGCACTGCACCCTCATTTTGAATGTCTAAACCCTCAATTGAATGGATGCAAAAAAATAAGATATTTTTTCTTCACAATGTGTAATCAAGGCTTTCAAATGACAACAGTGACTCAGATCGTGTTTACCACATCCTTGATCTGATGGTCAGGTGCATGTGACCTGGCTGATCACCGTGGACCACATGACGGACCTGTGACACCTATGGCAGTTTTCATTGCTGTTGCCCCTTTAATCTCAGATGCACCCTACGTCATTTTATTCTAGAAACGTACCTGTACTACATTCACTCTCAGACGGTGGTACGCCCTCTTGTGGTATGCTAAGAGTCTCTCTGTGTTTTTTTTTAAATAAAGATTTACAAATCAAATGGTTGACAAGCAAAACTGTGATGGCAAGCGGCGGAAGCAAAAAGGACAGTTCAAAAACAACAAACTGCATTTGTGCAGGGGTGTGTCCATAGGGGTTTCCAGGGGTTACATGGGCCACCCTTGAAATCTGATGCCATTAAATCACTAAACTTTGATTGGCTATTTGCCTTGTCAGAGGTGGGACTTGAAGGAAGGAAGCTTGAGCCAAACACAACTGGACTTAGTTGAAGATCTTGAAGACGGTTCACCTCTCCTCCTCCGAAAGGCTTCTTAAATTGTAAACTATCTGGTGGATGGAGCTAGAAATGTAAGCCTTTAGGATGACTGAGTCGTGGACATAACCTCGCCTAGAGTCGACTTGTTGGGGTCAAATGTTCCAGGGTGGGACTGGGGCTTCAGTTGTTTTGAGAAAGAATTCAAAAACAGCATCTTAGGTTTGAGATAGACGGTGTCTCAGACCACCACCTCGGTTAAGAGATGGTTTTTCCACATTAACATAGATGGCTTCTTTAAGACCCCTTTCAAACCAGCGGTCCTCCCTGGCCAGGATGTGCACCGTGTCATTTTCAGAGGAGTGTCCTTTGTCCTTTAGATGTAAGTGGACAATGACATGCCATGACATCTGAGTCATGGCAGAGGGCTGGAGAGATCATCTGGAACTAAACAGTCTACGTCATGTTCATATTGGGGCCAAGTTATAGAAAAAGCACAAGATTGAGGTCTGATGTGTGGGTCGGGGTAAACAGTGTACAGGGACATGAATCCGTCCAATAGATTTCTCTACCTGAGCAGTCCTTCCTCTGTCTGTCCATCTTGTCTACACAGTCCAACAGTCCGTCGATCTGACCCTTTATGACCATCAGCTCCCTCTTAATGGCAAGAAGCTCCGCCATCTTCACTGTATGGATACAGAGAGAGAGAGAGAGAGAGAGAGAGAGAGAGGGAGAGGCTCAATATAAAACAATATCAAAGTCGGAAATAAACGAGATAAAACAACAAAGATTCTGAATTGAAGCTGAACGTTGCTAGAAGGGAATCTTACTGCAACACCAAAGTGGTTTTAAGAAATTGTGCTCCTCCTACTTTGTGCCAACAGTTTGTGTTTGTCTATTTTCTGTTTTAAAATGAAGACGCTCCTGTGCACAGCTCCATAAAGACAAAAACATATTTATGACAGGACTTCCCCAGTTTTGCTGGGAAACTTCCCTCTATTGCAAACTTTTAAGATGAACTAGACCAAAGACCCAAGACCCGTTTCCACCATGCGGTCCGATTCAGTTCAGTACACAGTTATTGGCATTTCCACTGTCAAAAGTTAGGAATGGTACAAAAATAATCGATCTGTACTGTCCTACTTTTTTGCAACCCTTCTCCCGAGGTGCCAAGCCAACAACCCGAACCTAAAGGCTGGAGCGTCACACACTGCAGTCCGCTGATTGGTCGAAAGAATCATCCCTTCCAGTCTGACATTGATAATAAAGGACAACCCAAAACGCACCATGTTTAAATATCTGCTGGATTACCAGAGAGTAAATTAAAGGCTCACTCCATTTTTTTTGGCGACTAACGTCTGTTTGTAGCTCCGCCTCATGGATGACCTCGGAGGTGAAGGACCTCTGCTGGACGTCCTCCATTGCTGCCCTTTGTTTACTTTGTTGTCTGGACATTATTGCACGGTAAAATGTTTAGGTGTGAAGGGGTAGTTTGAATGTGTTCGATCGGTATGTGTCATCTTCTAAATTTGTTCAAAGTTGATTTTATTTTAAAGTGACATCACTACTACTTATAACTGATTATAAGCAGCTTCATTGACGTGCACTAAGATCCTGATCTGTTGCACACTGGTCACATGATATAAAGATCACCTTTATATCATGGTGGATTCTCCTGCTGTGTTCTTACATCGGCTAACCTCGACTTCATGCAGACATTTTACTCGGGGGCTGGTGGCAAAAATTACAGAAAAATTCTAAGTGAAAAGAATTGACAATTTCTGTTCACACATGCAGCTCACACTGAAAATGTTTGGACAATTTAAGGAGTTTTGTGCATGTGTGAAAACGGCTTTACAGATTTATATCCACAAAAGACGAGAACAGCCCAAAAACAGAACAAAACACTTACTGCGTAACCCCACAGAAAGTCTTTCAGCTGGTTTTTCACATCATCTACTCAACACATACTGTTAAGAATCAGTTCAGGCTGGCTCCATGCAGATTCAGACGTTATCCAGTGACCCCTGCAGCCATCAAGCCTGTAGTCCTGCGACACAAAATGATTCCCAGCGCTGCACTCCCACCTCCCTCCACCCCATCGCCCTCGCGGTGCTCTTAAAAAAGGGCCGCCCTCGCCACCAAACGGCCCTAAAAACTGCATCACTCCTGACAGCTTCTCAACCTTTGGAGCTGGCAAAGGCAATCTAATCTCCCCATGATGGGGCGAAGTGAAAACTATTAAGGCTTGTAATAATCTAGTATAAACAATTCTGATTTGCCATGCACTGTTAACTCGGTCTAATTGCGAGCGCTGATAGGCTCGGCTGGCTTATGAGAGGAAGGAGAGCCCTGCGGTACAGAAGCTTTTAATGAAGAGACCATCTGCTGCGCCCCCCCCACCCGCCTCTCTGCAGCACCCTGGGGCCCTAACATTGAGGCGAGCCATCACACGGGAGGGAGATAACATGAAAGAGGCTTCAGGAGGGGAGACATCGTCATGTCGGCTGCAGATAAAATGATTTTTAAAAACGGTCACAATCTGGAGCACATAGGCCGCCGCGGCTCTTGTGTGAGTTTAGAATCTAAAAGCCTTTAATTGGAGGAGGTCGAGGCGTTAAACACTTCTGCGTTTCGACCTCTGCCGTCAGCATGGTGCTGGTGTCTCGGCCCTCTCTGCTTAAAAAGCTTTTAGCATTCAAACCCACAACACAGGAGCATGAACTGTTTCTGACACACACACAGGACGCACACACAGGCAAAATGTTTCCTCTCATCGTTTGTACCGCGCAGTGTCGTGGTCATGACCCCTGGTATGATGAATTTACTCATGTGGTTCAACAAAAAACTTGGATCTCAGAGGAGAGTTAACGCTGCACTAAAACTCCAAAAACCAAACGGCAGAAGGCAAAGATCTGAATCATCCAATCGAAATGGTCCCAACGTGTGGTACTAACATTTGGTTTTAAATACTCAAAGAAATACCTTCAAATAACATGCTGGTGCAGAGGACGTCAGAGAATAAGCTACACTATATTTGGAGTGTAAACATCTGAGTTAGTTTCCTTTGAGAAGAGACCAAGAGGAAGGTGAATGTTGCTAAAGGAAGTCAAGAGCATCTCCTTTTATTTCAAGCATGACATTTTCTGGCCTGTTGAGAGTAAACAGATGCTTTTTAAAATACCATAAGCATTAATATGGTGGCCAGGAAGTGTCGCTTAGCATTGCTTAGCTAAAGGGAACAACAAAACGGAATGAATGACACAAAAAGCTCAAACCCTGTAGACTCAGAAACGGCTCCTCCTGACCTGAACTACATCTACGCTCCCTCTCACCTATGATACTCTGCCAATGAAAGGCGTCTGTTCCGACCTTAAAGCCTAAATTCCACCAGATGCATGTTTGGTCCGTCTGCGCTCCGAGCTGAAAGGTTTTTACTTTATTCAATGTGTGTGATTCCACTGGCTCCGCCAAATAAAGAGAGAGAAAGAGACTGGATCCGACCATAATACAGCATGCTGATGATGCTGGCACCGAAAAGCACAAAAAAAACACCAAAACCCATGAGGCTTACGGACATCGATTTCACTGTTTCAAATCAAAATGAGACAAGACAAACAAATAAATATATATGTATATATACCGTATATACTGCTATCAAGTGACCTATCTTTTACACTATGTGGTAGGTTAGGTAACCTGTTGGGCTTCATTTTATTTATTTGAGGAGCCAGGTCGCTTGTTTTGGGCTTGTTTCCATAGAGCCGGTTGCTTGTTTCTCTGGCAACACTGTTAAGCAGTGAGAGAGTTAACTGTTCCTTGTTAACTGCCGGAATCACCAGTTGTGTTGAGTGCTTTATTGTGTGCGTCCATGAGAACCTAGTAAGTACTGAAAGAAGTGATATGGGGCGCTGGTGGCGCAGTGGTTAGTGCGTGCGCCCCATGTACAGAGGCTGTCGTCTCAAGTGGGCGGCCCGGGTTCACATCCCACCTGTGGCTTCCCGCATGTCGTTCCCCACTCTCTCTCCCTGATTTCTGACACTATCCACTGTCCTATCTATCCATTAAAGGCACAAAAAGCCCAAAAATAAATCTTAAAAAAAACACACATTTACTTATTCTGTTGTCAATATGATTGCTTATCATAGTGTGTTCAGGGCTGTCAACTTTTCAAAAAACCTTGGAGTGAGATTTGGTGGGGTCAACCAAAATTTTGACACATGCACAGCAGTTTTTTGTTCGGCCCATGCAGGATCATAACCATACAGCAAGAACTTACCATACATCAGTGGTTCTCAATGTATTAGCCTTAGTCTGAGTGTACAAATAGAACCAATTGACCCAACAGTAAGATACAAGACACAGCATGGCTCATTTTGTACATGTTTACTTTGGGATTCTGTATAAAAAAAAGTCATCAAATAGTAAACAGATATGTAGTATACAGATATGTTGCAAGAAACATTTAAATAAAAATGAAAAACCCCAAAAGCTAGGTAATGTTTTCACATTTTTGAACATCCCCACACTACATGCAGCTAATACCAATTTAAAGCCCCCCTTGGTAGGATGAGCTAGGATTTCCCCCTCTGCTGGAGAAGTTGTACATTATGCAATTTCATACTGAACAACTAATGGCATTAAGCAAATGTGGAGTTGTTTATAAGCTGTGGTAACAGTCAGCATAAATTCAGCAGAACAATGTGGACTTTACAAGGTAAGAAACTTAACGAAAAGGAGGCTACTGTCAGTCCTTAAGATGCATTAGCATTGGCAGCTATGTTTGTTATTTGACTTATAGCCTAAGTGCATACTTTGTATTAGCAATAGGATATTGGTGAACATTAATCCAGAGACAGTGTTTAATCTCTGCCTTTATTGTTTTGCAGACCACACACCCACATAGCACACACACACACATACCCACACACACAGATATTCTTACACACATCCTAACAGCTACCTATGCCCAGATACTGTACCAACTTGGCTGTATTTCAACATACTGGAATAAAGGAGAAACTCAAGAAGGAAAACTGCTTCACTGGTGTTCTTACCAACATCACCTGAACAACACTCACCATTTCTACCCAGTTATACAGTCCTAACCAGGTCCTCACCTACATTGATTATAAGGTTTTAGATCACGTAAATTGTATTATCTCACACTGTTGAGAGTGAATCTGTAAAATGATCGCAGGAATATCTTTGTCTCTGCCTCTGGCAGCGCACAGAGAACGCGGCCTGTTGGTGTTGACGGAAGAGGGCGCACAGAGCCGTAACCGAGCGGACATGCAATGCTCACGTATCTGGTGGAAGTTCTGGGTAAGTTTCTAACTAGACTCTGTGGCCACCCGGTGGTGGAACGACCTACCAAACTCCATTCCACCTGCAGGGTCCCTTTGCACCTTTAAGAAAAAGATAAAGACCCAGTGCTTTATGAACACCTACAACCTTACTGATGATGATGATATTTAGGATGGTGTTGATGCTGATTTGAATTCTCCTGGAGAATATAATAAAAAATGATGGTGTTACTACTGTAGTTTCTGTGTGTTTCCTACTAAACGCTTTTTGAATTTAAATCAGTTGGTGAAGGGAAACAGTGTTTAATCGCCCTGAGCCTCAGAGTACAGAGTATTAAACTTCTGTTCATTATTCAAATGAAATCTGAGTGTGTGTCAAATGAGAAGTTAAAGAACCACAAACGTGAAGTGTGTGTACACAGCGTGTCTCTTACATTTACTGTCAGAGGAGGAGGAGGTGTGTGTGTTGTTGGTGCTCCTGCTGGACGCTCTGCTACTCTTCATCTTCAGAGCCGCCGTTGGGGAGGACGAGGAGGAGGAGGAGGATGAAGGGCGGGGCCGTTTGACAGGACTGGGATCCACCGGGACCGAGGAGGGGACACGCTGGTAGTCAAACACCCTGCAGACACACACACACACACACACACACACACACACACACACACAGAGTCCCATGATGCATCACTGCCCGAGGCTTTGTGCAGAAACATGCTGCTCGATTGTGTCTCCACTGTTTTATCACCGTAATGAAGTGGAGGATGATTAATGCTATGAACAGAATTTTATCTTTATTTCCAACAGACTGAAGAGCAGCTCAGACTGTGAGGTATTTAATTTATCATAAATGTATAAAATAAACCTGTTCAGGGAGAATCATGACAAAAAAAAGTTAAATATTTTATTTTCTTCAGCAGCTGCAGTTTGGAGGGATTTGGGTTGAAGAAGACATTTTTTAAAGGGGACATATTATGAAAAATCCTCTTTTACAGTGTGAACATATATTTGGGTAACCTGAGTGTCTACAGACCCACTAAATGTGAAATAAACCCATCCAGTCCTTTGTTTCTGGTCTGCATAAGTCTTACAACACAGAGAAAAATGCTCCGTTTCAAATGTGCTCTCCTTGTGATGTCACAGTGGGATTCTGGTAAAAAAAAAATCCCTCCCCTGGTATCTCCACCCATGGACTCCACCCCCAGTCTAGAACTAAATTTTTGAGCTGGTCCGCTATTTTTATTCTCGCTACAGAGGAGTGATGTCTGCTGGGAAAACTTGGGGGGGGGGGGGGCCTCATTGCATTTAAAGAGACACACAGCGTTCTGAGAGAGCTGGTTTATACAGGGTCACAAACCTCCTCTGGTGCTTGATTCATGTTATATTTTAGACCACAGCGGACTGTTTGAAATGGTGGAAAAGGGGGATAATATGACCTCTTTAAGTTAAACAACACACAGTGTGCTCCTGATTCGTTAAAAACACAGAAGCAGGGCGACCGAGGTGTTTAAAGCCAGCTCTCCTGCCTGAAGGACTCTCTCTTTTGCTCACGCTTTAACCTGCTCACCTTGAAGAAAATCCCCCTTAATTCTTATAAAAGTATTAAAATGATCTATAAGGAAGTTAATTAAGAATGAAAGCTCGAGCGTTATGATGTAGCTGCAGCTGAAAGTCAGCTCAAAGTGAATTCGGTCTTAAACCCGCAGCACAGCTGTTCCTCCGCCGGGCTGCGATACCTGCTCGAGGTGAACTCAAACTTCCTGAAGGACAGAATAATTCATCTTATTAAAACGGTTAACCTACTCTGATTTCATTTCATCACATGATCCCACGTTTCTCCCTCTCAGCGTTTTCTCTCTGCCGTGTCCTGTAGTCACCGTTGTTGTTGTGTGCCGTTGTTACGCTCTGATAGCGTGTGTTGTGCTACGGATGAGAGCTGACTGACAGCTCCAATTTGATGCAGAGAGCGATAGAGGAGGAGATGAGGAGGACAAGGAGCAGCCCTTCCTTCTCCCTGCCAACCTCTGCTGTCTATCACAGCATCCATCTACAGCTTGGGGGGGGGGGGGGGGAGCATGAACACACACTATCTCCAACAATGTCTCACACAAACACACAAACACACACATGCACACACACATGCACACATGAAACCAATCCCAGTTATTTTCAAAAGCCGCCTCAGTGGCACAGAAAATACATTTACACTTCAAAAGGCTAGAAAAATGATATCATGATGTGTGCCACTGAAAACATGCAATAGTACAATATAGAGGATATTGTTCTTCAAGAACAACATGGATCATTACACCTCAGCTTAAAGTTAAATCAGATGAAGTTAAAGGTCCAATCAGTGAGATGTGTAGTGAGTGAAATGATAAAGTGAGCTTACTATATGATCAGACATTAAGGAAACATGCTATGTGCTGGCTTCTCTGACAACAATGCAGCAGCCAGTATGTCCTCCTTCTAACTTTAGATTCTGGTCCTGAATGCTCTGGATTTGTTTGGACCAGAGAAGGTAGGCGGTTTTAAGGCGACCCCAACATGACCGTTTTGGACGCCCCTCGGTTTGCCAGATATGAGAGCAGTTATCAGGTCAAACCAACAGGTGTTGCAGTGATGGAAGCGGGCAAAAGAACTGGTTCAGATAGAAGTGATTGTACTCGACCTAAAAAGCCTCTGCATGTTTCTAATAAGCTCCACAAGCAGAAACGTGCTCAAACTAGGATCAATATTGGAGATGCTTTTGAAAAATGGAGAGAAGTTAGAACACAGAATCACTAATTGATAAATTTAAACATGTTTCCATAAATAAGAATAAGCATCAGTTTTCCAGAGAAAAGAGAAGCCTCCAGGAGTGTGTGATGTGTCTCAGCCTGCAGCTCTGAATCTTCCCTTATACACAGACTTTTATTTTTTCTTTCCATCGTTCTGTGCAGCTCTTTGTGTTCCCCGCTCACAGTTTACTGCAGCGACCGAAAGAAGGAGAAAAACAGCATCACAGCAGAGGATTAACACACCATCAGCAACTTTTTAAGATCTGTGAGCAGGAGTGATCATCACACACACATTTAGACCTCCTGCTGTTTATCCCTGCAGCCTCACACACACACACACATCCTGATGTGTGTGTTGGTCGAAGAGGGCGACTGTACCTCCCTAAGCTGATAATCCGCAGCCCGGCAGATAAACACCTGTAAATATTTACAGGACGGCCGTGTGGACGCGAGCAGAGTTTCCCTCACACGCACTGAAGACGAGTTATTCTTCAGGAAAAAATTTAAACAACTTTAAATCATTCCAGCAGGGATTTTCAGAGGAGACAGCATGCAGGAAATATTGACCTGCTGCCGACTGGACGAGTCAAATCCTCTGATCCATCCCGACAAACTCTATTCAGGTGTTTTACATGAAATAACAACGTGAAAGAGGCTCACAGGGACAGAATCTCATTAAATCTGACATCCTCTAATCCCACCATGTTCTTCTACCGCACCCGGAGACAGACTGCTGTCAACAGATGACAGTGAGGGTGTCTTTGCTGTTTATATATTGCACACACTCACTTTGTGCACATCCATCCATTCTTTAATGTTTTATCAGGTCTTGCATTGATCTGCACAACAACAAGAACATGTTGATGACTTATCCTGCACTGGAATAAAAAATGTGTCCGCATCCTCTGCACCAAGTCAGACGCGTTCCCGGTGTGTGATGCCCATTGTCACCGATTCTGTTTGTGATTTTCATGGAGAGAATCCCAAGGCGCAGGGTTTTTTTTGTTTGGAGTCCTCAAAATTTCATCTCAGCTCTTGATTTTTACCTGCAGCCCCTCCTGTGCACTTTGAGCTCAGGTGTGTTCAGAGATGATTTATAACAAACTGCTTTCACTGACTTTGTCAAGTCGTTCACATTAAGTTGCCGTGGCGGCACATTCTCCCCCGACATTCTCTCACTAACACCCCGGCACTGTGTTTGTTGTTCTTCTTCTGTTGTGGGGAATCTGCTGAGTCCTCTGTGAGCTCGAATAAATGCTGAGTCACCTTCAGAGCCGTCAGTGCGTTTTACAGGCTGAGAAGAAGAAGCAGCTCGTCTCTCACTCCTGAGTCTGATGTTAAACTCAGAATTAAACAGTGATGAGAACATAAGATGATGATCTTTATCTCTCTCTCCTCTCACACAGCATCTCTGTATTTCACTCTCTGTCTCATATTCTTGTCTTTCAATAAATCTTAGTGATTGGATTTAATCTTCTCGGCTCAGTACTGTGATTTTTCCCACCGTCTGATAAATTTAATCACTGCACAAAGTATCTTCTTCTACTGTCTTTTCATCGGCGTGCAGAAAAACGTGAGCTGAGGATGAATAGCTGCAGCTCTCATTCTTTAAAAAAGCCTCTCTAACCGTCTGAAAGCTGGAAACAAAAAGGTCAAACGTGGATCCACTCACAGTCTTTGTCCTGGAGCTGTCAACATCTCAGAGAGGAGGAGGAGAAGGAGAGTCGTTTTCTAACCTCTGAGTCTATACTGTATGCTGCCGCCAAACAGGAAGTCGTTATTTTCCAGACACAAATGGAGAGTAAAAGTTCATGTGCTCGGAGGGGACAACAATTTCCTCCTCTCGTCTGGAAATGAGCGGTGTGAGTCACTCAGGAAACACTCCACTGTCTCTGTTCAGACTCGGAGAAGTAGAGAGGTCGTGTGGGGTCATACACAGCTGCTGCCTCAGGACCAAAATATCCAAAAGAAAAAGGATAACGCCTTTGCCACGTGTACTCCAGAGCTATCAAACATGCTTCCTTTGGAGATCGGGCCACCGGCTCAATCAATGCTTTAAAGGTGACATATTCTCCTCCTCTTCAACCAGTGTAAATAAGTCTCAGAGCTCCTCAAAACATGTGTGTGAAGTTTCTTGTTCTAAATCCACTCTGATACTGTATTTGATCATGTCAATAAACCCCTCTATTTCAGCCCTGCTCAGAACAGGCTGTTTCTGTGTCTGTAGCTTTAAATATGTAAATTACCTCTCTGGAAGGGCTTGGGTGTACTCGGTCTTTCTCGCTCCATCTCCTATTGTTTAAGGTGAGAAGGCAGACTCAGAGGGCAAAACAAACACCTAGCTGTGGGAGTGTCACCCACCTGGGGGAGGGGTTAGTGCCCTTTGTGATGTCATGAAGGGAAACTCTCCGGATGGACTTTTCTCATCATTGGGAGGGGGTTTAAAGACAGACTAGAGACACATACTAGTGTTAGAGAAACATGGTGAAGTGGATTTTGCAGAATATGTACCTTTAAAAGAAGAGGTATACCTTTCTCTTTATTTTGGCCTTTGTAGAGCTTATGATAATCGGGCCAGTTCTCCAAGCACCTTCATATCTCTTCTGTTATCTGCATTTTACTGTTGTAAAACTTTGTAAGTCAATCACATTGCATGCATACAGCACATAACTACATACTCAGCTCTGATTGGACGGTGATTTAATCTGGTCCCCCACAAACAGTAGCAATGAAAATGTTGAAATGGTCAACTCCTTCAAATATCTTGGAGCTTTGATCGACACACCGCTGACCCTCACAAACGCTGCCAGCAAAGACTCTCAGCTGTAAGCATCATCCAGCCCATCCTCCTCTACTGCTCGCCCTGTTTCTTCAACAACAGATGGGAAACTACATAAACTCACCCATATCACAAATACAGATTCAGAAATCATTGGTCTGCCCACCCAAAACCTCTCACATCTCAGCTACAAAGCCCTGACTCACAAAGCTCTCATCACAGCCCAGGACCCCTCTCACCCACTCATCCCACTCCTCTTTTTACTGCCATCAGGTCAGAGATCGAGGACTCAGACCTGGAAGAGTGGGTATTCCTGTTTACCAACTTTGCTAGGCTGTAATGACAAATTTCCCAGAGGTCAAATAAAGTATTTAATTGTATTTCTGTTGCCGTTCAATAGTGCATTAACGTACATGGTGGTTGGTCGTTTGCGGTGTGTTCAAGTGGAACTTTTTGGCCAAGGCAAAGGCGACGTCGAATTGTAGGGGTCGAGGTAGATTTAAGATACTTGTGTCTGATTTCTCAAACATAATTTCTCTTGAACATCAGAGGAAAAATTAAACCTTTCTCAAACTCAAACTCAGGATCGTTGAAACAAAGAACATTGGTAAAAAGCTTCTCAGTACCTGTTGTAGTGGTCATCGGGGTATCTGCCATACTCCACCTCATAGTCAGATCTGAGGAAACCAAGAAGGAGACGAAGGTTAGGATAAAGAAACAGCTTAACGATCACTGAGAAACACTGTAAGAGAAGTACTGTAGATCGCCCTGAAACACACAGACTGTGCTGCATTAAAACCTGTAAGGTTAAATTCAGCCCGGTCTGCGTCACTATGAATCCTCACAGCTTTCAAGCAATAATGACTGGAGGTGAAACTTCAAACATTTCAGGTCGTATGCAGTGTGTGAGGAATAAATAGGTATCAAAAGCGCGTCCAGATTGTTTGAATGCTAAAAACATGCCTAAGTTCAAAATAGGGGAACTTTAGGAAAACGTGCAAGATAAGATAACAGCATCTGAATTAGGGATGACCCAAAACCGATACCAGTATTCGGCATCGGTCCGATACCGCCTTTAAGTACTCATACTCGTAAAACTATGCGGATACAAAGGCACCGATACCACTTTATGGCGGGCGTGCACCTCTTTTCAGTTGAGTGGGTAGGCGGAGAGAAGCAAGATGTCAGCGGTGTGGATATATTTCAGCGTAAATGATGACAACAAAAGAAGAGCAGGCTGCAAACTTTGCACGGAGTGTAGCTGACGGTAGTCAGTCGGACGTAAAATTGTTGGACATACACATTTTTCGTACTTATAGGGAGCAGGTGTGTGTGTGTGGGTGTGTGTGTGGGGGGGGTTACTGGTGCTGAATGCTGTCATTAGTGTCTGAGGGGGGTTAGCGTTAAGTAGCAGCTATATAAATGCAAATTCCTCATCATTTCCTCACCGTGTCTCCTCTCATGTTGCTGCGTTTTGGTTTAGTTCAGCCATGTTTACTCCCCTCACCCTTCACCCACCCTCCCCCCACACATTTAAGCATTCGGCATTAGCCTACTCCCGCCTGAAGACATTCAGCTGCAGCTCAACCAGCCCGTAGACTCCAACGAGAAACAGAAAAAGAAGCTTATAATAAAATAAGGAGAGAAGAGAGTGGAACAGAGGAGCCCACTGGCCCAGTACAGAAACAGAATATAAAACAAACTAACACAATAACTAGATCAGAAAAGACAATGTGAGGGGATTATCTGAGTCGGTAATCAATGAATAAATCCATCAAATCAAACTCTCTGACACACTGCAGCAGTCTGGTGTCTCTGGAGCCGCTCCACAGGCCGTGCTGGACCGAGCAGATGGTGTTCAGACCGACGTGTCATGGTGCCAAAGAGCCTGTGGGCAAGGCAGCACACATTCCCAGATCTGGAAACCCAGCGCACCCAGACACTGTTTAACTGGGTCAATTAAACCACCGGGAGCAAGTTCTCAAATCACACGTTTAGGCTAAGTACGGGTACCTAAAGACATACCTCACACCACGGGTTAGAAAGGAAGAAGCCCACCCAGAAACAGAAGTTGAAGGGTATCATGACACCTAACCACATGTATAAGAAGAAGACACACACTCTAAAATAGACTCTGAAGGGTTTGGCTCTGAAGGGTACCTTGAGACAGTTGCCTGTCTAACTGAAAACAGAGACAGAACACACTGAATGTCCTTTAAATGTCCTTTATCTGGGTAAAAGCAGCAAAACAACGGACAACCTTCATCAGCTTTGTGCTGAAACATTGAATGATATTCAAGGTCTCTGCAAGAGTGACTCTAAATATCCACATTGTAATCAAGGAGGCATCGATCTGTAGCATTCAGCTCCAGCGCCACATAACTCTCAGCTGTTTATTGAAGATCTTGTTGCCGACATTTAGACAATATTTCAGACCCCTGGCTCCAGAAATGGCGAGCAGCCACGGGAGGACAGCTAACGTTAGCCGACATTACTCGCATCAGACATCTGCCATGTGATTTTTTTTTAAAAAGCTTTTAGATTTAGGGTTCTCCTCACTCTCTGTCCTTCACTGAGGACGAGTTTAGAAAAGAATAAAATCAATTAAATCTAAATTAAAGTCTGGCAAATCGTGGGGCTTTCTTTAAATTGATTCAAACAGGAAGGAGCCTGGCCACAAGACATTTTGTCTAACCTAGCAACAGTAACTAAGGAGGGCGGGGCTTGACAGAGGCTTACTTCCTGGTGAGGACAGGGCTTACTCTGTTGACGTGATCTCTTTTGTTTAAAGTACAAAAACAAAAAGAAACAGTCTGAGGCACAAAAGATCAACACAATGTTTGAATTGGTTTATCCTTAACTTAAATAATTCAAACTTAAAGTGCAATCATTTCAAGTAAATGACAGCAAGAGATTATTTAAGACGTTTTAAAAACCAGTTGAGGATGTTAGCGCAATGTTTAATTCAAATGTAAATAAAACCATAAAGGGACAAGAGATCTAACAACACACACACACACACACACACACACACACACACACACACACACACACACACACACACACACACTCACACACACTCACACACATCCTGCAGCAGCAGCATGCCTCACTAACAGGATATCGAGACTCCGATAGAGAAACAGCTGATCCGGTGCCAACATTAATTTTCCTTCTCTGTTGTCTAAACATTTGTATCCTCTCATTCATCTTCTTCAGCCGTGACGTGTATTAAGCAGCGTTTGACGTCGATATCGATCCAGCCTCTCAGCTCAGCGGTGCGTTTCCTATCGAGCCGTGTAGGAGTGAACCTTTAAACATGACTATTGATCCTCTCTAAATGACTCTTTCATGGCTCACTCTGCTGTTTTATCTGTGCAGTTAGGTCTGATGTTACAGCGCCTGAGAGGACACTCCTCGCGGTGGGTATGAACACATCACAGAAGCAAAACAAGCCGCTACTGAAGGCGTCATAAAACAAGCGGGAAAACGTCCTTCAGGCTGGTTTGGATGTATTAGATCAGCACTACAAGGATTTAAAGAAGCTTGCGTTAAAGGAGTTCAATGAAAACCACCTTTAGCTAGAATCTTGTTTGAGTGTTTTATAAATCCCCATTTTGCTGCCAGCAGTCAGAGAGTGAAGCCTGAATCACATGACCACAGAACCAACCTTTTCAGGCACTTTTCGGGCGAAAAAACATCAGAGAATACTTCAAATTTAAAGAGACAGTCAGAGTCTCGGTCCTCATTGTTTAAACATGAACTGTATAAAAAAGATGGACAATATGACGGCTCCTAAAAAGTGAAGCCAAAAACATTTGGAGCTCATCCTCCTGACTGGCTGCAGTAAAGGTCATAAGCTCCGCCTCCTTGATTCTGCATTTGTTTCTGTGTATGTAAGACAGAATCACAGACTGTAAATATGAATGTTTGAAGCCTGAGTGAGTCACCCGTCTGTTCCTGCAGGAGGCGCTGGAGTCCCATCGATGGCGGTCTCCATGTTGGAAATGCTGTCTCAGCCTAACTTTCAGTCAACCTAACGACAGGCTGAGAGCTGGAGCTGAGGCGGGTTTTAAATCTCCTGACAAACCGTTACACTGCACCCACCTGTCAATCAAGTCAGCTACACGCCTTATTGTGAATAACTCTTATCCTTCATCAAATCAAAACTGATGAGTCATCAAAACATTCACCCCCCGTACAGTGTGTGCTGATCGAGACATGAGCTAATCAGACCTATTTGTTTTTTGAACCAGGCTGTAAACATGTTAATCTCTGCTGTAAAAACAGGCTTTTTAGAATGGGTGTGTATGTGACTTCCTGTGTTTCTGCAGCTAGCCTCTAGTGGACACTTGAGGAACTGCATTTCTGCATCGGCTTCATTCTTGCCGTAAAAAGGTTGGGTAAAAAGTCGTAGAAGGGGTATGAAAATACAAAAAATACAAAAGTTTTTATAAGTTAAGATAAAAAATGAATAACGTATAGATACTTCAGCCGAGGTTGCGTTGGTGTTGCTGTCATGCTCATGGTGAAGAAGCCCTTTCAGGTGCCAATAAAGCGTTTAATTTGCTCAGCGCTGTCCTGCTGCAGACTCTAATGGAGTTATTAGAGAACTCAGCGGCTGCTCTCCTGATGGGACTAATCACACAGCAGCACAGAACGTCGATAAACAGCACAGGCCAACACTCTTACAGAGAACAGGAGGAGCTCAAACATCCTTCAGAGATGTGATACGAGAAGTCTGTGGATGGGGGGGAGGGTGGGTGAAGGGTGAGGGGAGTCAACATGGCTGAACTAAACCAAAACGCAGCAACATGAGAGGAGACATGGCGAGGAAATGATGAGGAATTTGCATTTATATAGCTGCTACTTAACGCTAACCCCCCTCAGACACTAATGACAGCATTCAACACCAGTAACCCCCCCCAAACACACACACACACACACACACACACACACCCACACACACACACCTGCTCCCTATAAGTACGAAAAAGCATGTTTGTGTGTTCATCCATATTCATTTGTTCTGGCGGCAGGTGAGAGCACGCTGAGCTGTTTGGTTTCGTCTCCCTCGCAGCAGCAACGGTGTGCTTCTTTTTCAGACACACACGCACACACACTCCTCCACATCCATTTATTCTGATTTACCGCTCACCATCACCAGCCTGCTGCAGTGTCATAAATCAGCGGCGGCGTACTGTAGCGTGGCTGCGGTGAGACGGCGGTTAATGGGCCGTTCAGCCGTGTTCCTGCCATCCTCAGCTCGCTCGGCGCAGACCCAAAGGCAGCTCGGGTCAGGTGACCTCAGGCTCCGGTGAGCACTGAGGCCCACAGAGACTTTGAATCTCAATACGGGAACTAAAGCAATGCTGGAAAGAAGCGTTTACTTTTTTCTGACTTTTGAATTCTATCCATAGTTTGCTATCTCAGATGTGATACCTGAAGAGAAAGACAAACAAAATATGACCTCCTCACATCAGCAAGAATCGCAAGATTTCATGCAAGACCTCGCTTGTCACCTGGTCTATCTGCTGCTTGTGGCCGTGAACCATGTAGGTGTGAACCATGCAGCTGTCAATCACAGCAGATCATACACCATGAAGGTCAAACAAACTTTTTATTTAGGGCACATGGGTCAAGATTCAGAAACGACATTACAAATATCTCACACCAAATGCTTTCAAAATGAGATATCAGAGCACAGTTGAAGTAGCTGCCATGTTGTTTTAGGTTTGAATGCTGGGTTAAAAAGCCTTTCCTGTTAATCACGGGGAGACTCCAGAATATCCAATCAAACGACAGATCGTGCAGCTCACATCACACTCATTTGATTATTGTTCGCTGAAGTTCAACTTTTGTCCCACCTCTTTCTCACATCTCGTGCCTGCACCTGCTCGCCAAACATCCCATAATCCTTTGCCCTACTCGCATGTCGTGTCCAATACAAAGGGAATGGGGCGCAAGAATAGTCGCGTATATTGTGGCCGGTAACAACCAGGAAAAAGGGATCCAGAACATTTTTTTCAGGATTAAACATTTTGAAGAACCGGATCCTGGGTTCTTGTTATGACGATTGTGTCATCGCTACAACCACTGCCGTCCTCATTCCTGCACGGCCTGCTCCACCTCCAGCGGCAAGGAAATGTGGACAACAGGAACGTGAGGAATACAAAGGAGAAAATCCTTCCTGCATCTTATCCCATAAGCGTCTGGAGATAACACTAATAATGATTGATTGTGATTTTAAATAAATGTCTTAAGATATTTTCTGACTTCAGACAAATAAACTCGCTGAGAATTGAAGGTTTTTGTTTTTTTTGCAGTGCGCTCCAATAAGACGATCTTAGAAATATTCCTGCAGTTTCTCGGCGCTCCAGATAAGAGCGACAGAAAGCGTCAGGGTGCTTCTGCTGGTTTTTCTTTATCTGCATTATAATCTTAATAAAATTTAAATGGAATTGTTTTGTCAGCATGTAAACACGATCAGAGGTGATGAGCTGAAACAGAAAGAAAACACCGACTGCAATCACAGACGACAACATTTACATTTAAACGAGGACGCTGTTTGGGTTTCTCAATTTACCCTCCCCGACGGTGTGTGTTTGTGTGTGTGTGTGTTCGGAGGGTTAAATGGTTTTTTGTCGTCTTGTATTTTTTCCCGTGCAGCCTCTTTATTGAGCTGTTGTTTTTCTCCTCAAAGGAAACGCTGATTCATCTTTTCTCTCTAAACGCTCATCTCAGCAGGGCGATCGAGGGGACAACAAGACATAATTACAGTGTTGTGCACTCACTCTCTCTCGCTCTTTGATTTCCCCCCGTCTGTCATCCCCGCTCTGTATCTGTGAAGTTAATCAGAAGGTGGTGAAAACACCGTCAAGGCCGTGCGAACATCCACCTCTAACAAACCCACAAATCAATGAGAAAACTGTACAAACTGAGACCTGCAGGGAGTCTGGGAAGCTTCCACATCGGTTAATAAAACACACATTCAAAGAGACAGCCAACCAGCGTCCCAGCATGTCGTGCGAGTCGGAGCGCGAGGGCTGTGTTGAGGTTGACTTTCATCGTCTTGGACTTCAGCAGCAGAAAGAAAAAAATATGCAAATATAACATTTTCAAAAATATGTTACAAATAGTTACTATTTGTGTTTCTAAAATATATCATAAGACATTAAGGAAACATGTTATGTCCCACACGACCATTTTGGACGCCCCTCGGTTTGCCAGATATGAGAGCAGTTATCAGGTCAAACCAACAGGTGTTGCAGCGATGGAAGCGGGCAAGAGAACTGGTTCAGATAGAAGTGATTGTACCCGACCTAAAAAGCCTCTGCATGTTTCTAATAAGCTCCACGAGCAGAAACGTGCTCAAACTAGGATCAATATTGGAGATGCTTTTGAAAAATGGAGAGAGGTTAGAACGCAGAAAGGTTTATAGACCGATGCAGAGCTGGCTAAACACTGAAGCTTCAGTGTCCACCACATGACAACCTGCGTGAGCATCGACTCTGGAGAGGAGGGGGTGGGGGGGAGACAGCTCTCTACAATGTTTAGAATTCAGACTGCAGTACCCATTTTAAACACTAGGTGTCAGAGTTACATACTGCTCCTTTAAAGCAGCCAAATGGACAATAATCTAAGAGACACAAATATAGAACATTAATAGACAGAATAAACAATTTAGACAGCAAGTATTTGTCAAGATCGCCCACAATCATTAAAACATCGGGCAGAAGATGTTTCTGCCTTTAAGATATTAAAACATCTTCCCTGAGAGAGAACCGGAGATGATCTTCAATTTAAGAACCAAGTTTAAAGGGGTCATATTATGCTTTTTCTGGTTTTATATGCTCTTTAGTGTGTTTTCCATGTATCCTGTGCATGTTTAGGCACATCTATGTGCAAAAATTCAAAGTCCGTGGAAACGCGGCTTCTCCCACGTCCTCTTGTTAACTGTAGCATTAGCTGCATGTAACGCTCGGTTCTAGCCCCCCTCGAAAAAATGTTGCCAGTGTGACGCCTTGTCAGTGTGATATCACTGATGTAAGCCCATTGGCTCGTTGTGGCAAGCCCTGCAGCTCATGTTGCACGCCCGTTAACTTCTGTAGCACGCCCACGATATGCCGTAGCCTGCAGTAGCACAGTAGTGCTAAGGTTCTAATGTTTATGCTTCCTTCGGAGCCAAAGTGGCTGCATTCCCAATATGGTAAAAGTGGCGTGACATCTCCGAGAACCGTGCTGAGCGACTGACCAATTACAGCAGAGCCGACAGGCCGACCAATCAGATCAGCCTTGGCACACGTGGGGACTCTGAACGTGGGCACTTCAGAGCCTTAGAGAGAGTCAGAAGCGATTCGGTGCATGGAGGAGCAGTACATGAAAACAGACACTTTTATCGAACTTTAGCTATTGTAAACATACTTTAGTAGGTACATAGATTAAATATATGAACCCTAAAAAGGGCATAATATGACCTCTTTAACAACAAGCAGAGCGAGTGTCTATCCCAACAGACACCTGAACGTCACGTGTAATTCATGTGTGGAGTGAATGGAGAAAATGATTATCTTTTGTTTTCATTATTTTATTCCTAGTAGAGTTAAATTGGTTTTATAAGTTCTTACTATTGGAGGAATTAAATGCTTTGTTTGAAGTGTAAGCAGGAAAGGCTTAGAAGTGTTGGGCGCTGGTGGCCCTCCTCCTCTTCCTCTTCCTCCTATTCCTCCTCCTCCCCTTCTTCCTCCTGTTTCTCCTCTTCCTCCTCCTCCTCCTCGTCCTCGTCCTCGTCCTCCAATTCCTCTTCCTCCTCTTCTTCCTCCTCCTCCCCCTCTCCCTCCTGTTCCTCCTCTTCCTCCTGTTCCTCCTCCTCCTCCTCCTCCTCTTTCTCCTCTTCCTCTTCTTCCTCTTCCTCCTCTTCATCCTCTTCCTCTTCTTACTCATCTTCCTCTTCCTCCTCCTCTTCATCCTCCTCGTCTCCTTCCTCCTCCTCCTCCTCCTCCTCCTCCTCCTCCTCAGTGTGTGTGTGTGTCCTGCAGTATTTCCTGTATGAACACAGCAGGTTTTGCTCCAGATGGGTTCAGCCTCCTTTTTCGGTCTGCTAATCAAAGCTAACGACAGTAAACCTGCTCCGAGCAGCTGAGAAGACGTAGGAAAACATCCGCGGGTTCAGCGAGGATCCAACATTGATCAATGAAGATTTACAACCAACGCAGAAGACTTGTCGGACATGTCGTCCTGAGTTTCAGCAAGGATCTTTTCAAAGTTTACTTTATGTATGACCAAAGAAACATCAACTTTACATGATCGTCAATTATCACTGTTTCTCTACCTTCTAGTTTGTGTGGAAAGAGAATGTGATTCGTCACCTTAAAAAGATAGTTCAGTATTTTTAAATCAGGTTTGAGGTACTTGTTAATGTTAAGGATATTAGCCGCAGGAGATGTTAAAGGAAGAATGTGCTACATGTTCCACATAAATATATCATAAATCCAGTCTATCCTGTGTAAATGTCTCTCTGAGTCATGACTGTCTACAATGAGTGAGAAGCTCGAGTCCCGCTAACTGTGTTGTTGTCAGAGACGTGTTTACATGGACGGGACGGCCGGCTCCTCCCCTTGTGTATAAAAGCTGTAAAAAATAATGTTTCGGTAAATGAACTTTTATGACCCTGGTTTAGGGGGAGCAACATTAAGGAGTCAAAAACATATAATCAGCAAAAATAATCTTTATTTCTAACAAAATTTAACAGAAACTCAGAGGAGGGGAAAATGGTGGCTGAGGTTTCTGGTCCTGGCTGCAGATTGAGAGAGAAAGGGGAGGAGCTTGACTCAGGCTTTTGTAGTCAAGTTTGCACAATACAGTACGATGTATTGAAAAAATTCACATTCCTTTACTTTTCTGCGAGCAAGCCACCTTGTTTTTACTTCGGCACAGCACATGTGCTACTGTTTTCTGATGATTGGTGGAGGCTTTGACTTGTTACAGAGTATTTCCACACTGTGATATTGTTCTTTTCCTGTTTAAGAAATATGAGCAGTTCTTCCACTTCTGTGCTCAACTTCAGATCAATCCAATCGGGGTGAATCGATTTGTATTGCAAAGCTGCTGAGTTAATTTGTTGTTGTGTTGTTTTACTGATTACTGCAGCAGAACACTGTCAGTGCAGCCGCTGACCTCTGACCTTTCCCCTTGGTTTCTCACAGTAATGTTGATTTAATCCTCACAGAGCTGGATGAAGTGAGTTATTTATAAACTCTGATGAGTGCAGCCTGAACTCTTCCCTCTGCCTCTCTCTCTCTCTCTCTCTCTCTCTCTCTCTCTCTCTCTCTCTCTCTGTGTGGCTACCTGGCTCGAAATACCGGCTCTGGACGCCGCCGAGTAGTGTTTGTCCAGGTTTTAATCCGTCCAGCGGCGGGCGGCAGTGGGATTTGGAGGACAGTTTGGCTTCAGTTTTCATGTAAACAGAGAATGAGGTGAAAGCGGGGGACAGCTGGACCGTCACACACACACACACACCCGCACGCGCACGCACACACACACACACACACACACACACACACACACACACACACACACAGACACACACAGACACACACACGCACGCATGCACGCACGCACGCACGCACGCACACACACGGTATCTACAGCCCGTTGTCTGCAAACAGCTAGCATGTGTATGGGTAATCAGCTGTTACCATGACGACTATAAGCCGTGGCTAACCATCTACAGGAGAGGCTCATTTATCACATGCTAGTTGAGATCGGTTTGTGAGGTTCCAAACTTATGAAGCTAACTTGAGAGACAGAACTCGGGTTTGACGACTTCCTGCAGCCGGTGAAGCTGCTAAACACGAGACGACGATGACACCGCTAACGATGCAGGCAAACGCTACGTCTCAGTCTGTCCTGAATAATATCTGCAGGGATGAACACTCTGTAGTCGGATTGTTTCTGGCCCATAAGCCATCAAAGCAGCAGTGTAACCAGTTTGCAACAAACCAACAGCAACAAAACCAGCTCACTCTGCATGACACACTAAGTAACTGCTTAGCATGAACTCAAACACAACATAGAAAACAAGACAATGTAAGGAAATGCTCAGGAGTGGAGGACACGTGAAAGAGGAGATACAACTCATGAACTGCAACAAAACTCAGGTGCACACTGACCTGTCAGGGGCGCTGTTTCCTCTCTTTGCTGTCGTGGTGCGACTGACTTTCAGCTCGCCGTTCATCCCGACGTCTGGAAACACAAAAAGAAAAACATAAAATCAGGTGAGACACTGACTGACTGACGCATGTGTTTCACCAACCAAGCTCAGGAAGACAATGCTGAAGGTAACACTGTCTGATACACACACACACACACACACACACACACACCCAGCGGGCTCAGCCGGCCACCTTAACGAGGATCCTGAGACTCTAATTGGTCTCCATCTGTCAGACTGAAATTTAACAGGTGTCACATCCATGACACTCCTCGGACTGCCTCCAAAAACATAAACATGTATCTGTCAGTCAGAGAGACACAATAAGACACTTTGAGACGACAGGAAGAAAAGAAACTTCTTAAAGCTGAAACTGAAACTCAACTATGAATCATGTCTTCTTCATATTTATCTTAATGAAAGCCAGAGGTTGTGTTACATAACAGAGAGAATTCTGTTTACCATCGATTGGAAATACAGGATTAAAGGAGAAAGCCTGAGTGGTGTCACCCATCTGTTGCTGCAGGGGGCGCTGGAGTCCCATGTTGGAAATGCTGTTTCAGCCTAACTTTCAGTCAACCTAACGACAGACTGAGAGCTGGAGCTGAGGCGGGTTTTAAGCCTCTTGACAAACTGTTACACCACGCCCACCTGTCAGTCAAGTCAGCTACACGCCTTATTGTGAATAACTCTTATCCTTCATCAAATCAAAACTGATGAGTCATCAAAACATTCATCCCCCGTACCCCCGATCGAGACATGAGCTAATTAGACCTATTTGGTTTTTTGAACCAGGCTGTAAACATGTTAATCTCTGCTGTAAAAACAGGCTTTTTAGAATGGGTGTGTATGTGACTTCTTGTGCATCAGCAGCCAGCCTCTAGTGGACACTCGAGGAACTGCAGGATTTTGCGCTTCAGCATTTACTTTTCAACAGCAGAGGTTATGTGATAATAGGTGACCTTTAAGTAAATCACTACACAGGGTACTGGGTACAAAGCTTTACAGCAACCCATCCAAGAGTCATGCTTCAGTTTGAAAACACCAACATGAGCGACGACATATAAATGTGTTGTTGTGATTATAAGTTTTGTATTTGTGATTAGAACAGCATTTTGTCTTTGTAGGGGTCAGAAAAGGTTTCCTTGTTGATTAAAATAAAACTTGCAGCCTCTCCGTCTTTTCCCTGATGTTTTCCGTCTCTGTTTGGATTCTGTAATTGAAATCCAAGAGCGCTCTGTCTCTCCACGACCTCCGTCAGAGCTCGGTGCACGGCTCCGAGGATGCCCACTATGTCAGGCCGTGTTCGCCCGCCGTCACCCCCCTCTGAACACCCACGGCGCCCGCTGACAGTCGGCGGCAGGGTTGTTTACGGCTTCCTCGACGGCTGCAGCTTGTAGGACATTAGTCTTTGAGAGCGGGGTTTATGAGCGCCGTCACTCACCATCTGTTAACTGCTGGGGAGCCTTTAATCGTCCCCCCCTCAGAGATCGATATGACTGCCAGGTTGCAACGTCTCCCGCAGCGTGCAGAGCGGGTGATTGTGCATCATCGACTGAGTGATTACAGCTATTTGCTTGCTTATTGCCTCACATTGTTTGGGCGACACATCAGCTCTGGAGAGGTGGGGAAAGATGTAAGGGAAAATGAGAGAGGAGGAGAGGAAGAAAGAGTGATGACAGGACAATTTCACACCCTCACGGTTATTGGTTTTTAGGGGACAGGCTATTTGGAGTTTGGCAGAAAATCAAGCAGAGGCCACAACAAACGTTTCTGTCTGTCCATTTCTGTTTGACTGTTTGACTGGTGATATCTGTTTGCTGTAAAGTGATGATGATGCAGCCGCCTCAAACAGATTTGTGTCGGTTTAAAAGCAGAGAGATAATCAGAGACAACAGAAAGGTTTAAGGGATCAAAATCAACCTGCCAGAAACGTTTTCTGTCGTTTAAATCAGTAACAAAAAAAAACATCAGAGAGGAATCATTTGTTTGTGCTCAGACCTTTCTACTCTGCTGTACTCATGTTTTTGAACATTTATCCTTAAACTCAAGGACAAATCGATCGGAGCGATGAGAAGCTGCAGCAGACCGCTTAGTTTCTGACTTCAAACTACCAGAAACGTTTACCTAAAAAAAACAGGTTGCAATTAAATCAAACTTAAGTCTTCTTGTAGCTAAGTTCACTCAAGATTTAACTAGTTGCAGCTGGTCAATAGAGGTTGCTAGAGATGGCCACAGGAAAAATGCAACCATGAACACAGCGTCACTGGATCAGAGCAGCAGAGTTTAGGAAACGACTGCATACGGTGTAGTTTGTTAAATATGTAAGTAAAATAGACTGTTTGCTAAGTAGAAATTATCGCAATGCTAATTCTGTTTGCCAGTTAAAGTCAGAGTCAGCAGCTTTCTCTTTCAAAATGAAATACAGACTCATCCTAAAGTGAAGCTGCTCCATCGTCCCTTCTGGGCCTCCATACATGTGTGGTGGTGACTGTGTCTGCAGAGACCCTGTCCTCTGACTGGATTTTACTGTTCTGGTTCGTTCTGATGTTTCTGGAAGGAGCTGGTGTGTTTCCTCCAGCCAATGACAGCGCAGCAGGTGAGTTATGGAGTGGATACAACTTCAGCGATTGGACACGATTCAAATTGGTGACTAAGACGGACATAGCAGCGGCAAAGAACAGAAAATATAATCACAATGAGGTGAAACACCAAGCGGATAAAGCTCGTTCGAATGAGGGTGGACCTTGTGTTGGCTTTTACCTGATGCAGAGTAAGTCTGACAGGGAGGTGACAAACGCAGACGATTAGCGTTTGCTCCCTTGTTAAATTATCAGCCTTTCGGGCATTTTGTAGTGGTTTGTCAGGAGGCTTAAAACCCGCCAGCTCTCAGCCGGTTGTTAGGTTACTGAAAGTTAGGCTGAGACAGGATTTCCAGCATGGTGACCGCCTTCGATGGGACTCCAGCGCCCCCTGCAGGAACAGACGTGTGATGTCACTCAGGCTCGGTCCGTAATTTACGTTTCGGAGTTATAACATTCACATAGCGAGAATTTAGTCAAATAGAGCTTGTGGTGTTTTTTTTCTTTGCAGTGTTTCTCGTTCTGCGTGGCAGTAAAACGTTTCAGGATGAGCTCGTCACAGCCTGATGATCTCCGCCTGAGCAGAAATGTAAGCAGCCACATTCACAGCAGCTTACAAAAAAAAACGCATGATGGTCGTCGTCTGTGACCGCGGACGCTGCTGAGGATGTGAGCACTGACATTTTCATGATTTTATGGATGAATAAACAGAACCTTGAACTCGACTCGGTGGTAATGAGTGTGGAGGCTGAAGTGGAGGCTGATCTTTATCGAGGCTGGCACTGTTTTGATCAGAGAAAAGAGATAAATGCTTTGAAATGAACCAGAAAACACAGTTTACAAGCTCTGACGCGTGCTGAGGAGATTTTAATGGCTAAAAATCATTTGTACACTTGGACCAACTCTAATGAGGTAATAAAAGAGAATAAACCTTTAAAACTTAAATAAACACCAGGCCCCCTTTGATTGGAAACCTGGGGGGCTGCAGGCAAAAGGATTTGGACGTTTTAGTTCACATTAGCATCTCAACTGGACGATATTGGGACCTTACTGGAAGGTCTTCCTGCATGCACATGCAGATGATTCAAAAACGCAGCTGCTCGACTGGTCTTCAACCTCCCCACATGTCGGCTGTTCCTCTCATTCCACTGGCTCCCAGTTACTGCTCGCATCAAATTTAGAACTCTGCTGCTTGCTTACAAAACAGCAGCAAACATCCAGGTTTACACTTCCTCCCGCCCACTACGCTCTGCCAATGAAAGGCTTCTGATCCAACCTTCACAACAGGGTCCCAAGCATAGACTGTAAATATGAATTTTTGAAGCCTGAGTGACGTCACCCGTCTGTTCCTGCAGGGGGCGCTGGAGTCCCATCGATGGCGGTCTTCATGTTGGAAATGCTGTCTCAGTCTAACTTTCAGTCAACCTAAAGACAGGCTGAGAGCTGGAGCTGAGGCAAGTTTAAAGCCTCTTCAGAAACTGTTACACCGCGCCTCAAAGGCCGATAATTTAGCACGGTAGAAGCTAAGTATTTTTTCGACTCGGCACCTAATCAAGTGATGTGCGTGTGTTTTTCGACTTCTTTTTGTTTTGTATCTCGACATCATCCTGAATGAGGGAAAAACCTCAATCACTTTCGAGGCTTAAATAAAGAAATGAGCCAAAGTAATCAGCACCAAATGAACACAGAAATAAAAAACAATTTAGAATCTGGGAAACTTTGTCAGACACAGACACCCTTCAAAGATGATTCTTCTGCTTAGGATTTAACGATGTTGCGTCTTTTAGGTTGATGTTGGCGAGGACGACTCCCTTTGCATGTTCTCCCCGTGCATGTGTGGGTTCTCTCTGTGTACTCCGGTTTCCTCCCACAGTCCAAAGACATGCTCGTTAGGTTAACTGGTGACTCTAAATTGTCCGTAGGTGTGAATGTCAGTGTGGCTGGTTGTCTGTCTCTATATGTCAGCCCTGTGATTGACAGGTGAACAGTCCAGGTTGTAACCCCGCCTCTCGCCCAATGACAGCTGGGATCGGCTCTGGCCCCCTCACGACCTCGAGCAGGAAAAGCAGTATAGCTAATAGAAAGGAATTAATGTTATTTGGTCTTTTGTGACCATGTTATCGACGTAGACAGGAGGAAAACATTTAGCCTAAGTCAGCATATCTTCATCAATTTTGTTGTTTTTTTTGGACAATTTTTCCAAAGAAAGTTCCTGAAACAAAGTCCACTTCTGACCTATGACCCTGTTTGAGTTGTCAGCAAAGCACTTGTTTTACATTTAGATTTTGAAGAGGAAGCATTTAGGACCAAACACGGTATCATCTTCATCATGTATTTATTTATTTTTTGTATTTTCATGTCTCTGTCTGTTTCTTTGAGCTCCTTTCAGACACACTGTTCAATCAACCCTTGGAGCGCCGACGGTGCCGATCTCTGGAGCAACTCTCTGAAGTACATTCACAAATGGCTTTTCATTCACTCATTCTCACACGCTGCAGAGATGAAACATCACCAGGAGACATTTAGCTTTCGCTTCTCACCCAATGGAAACTCGGGGATGGATTAGATTTTTCTGGAATTAACCCTGAAACTCTGAAGTTGACCTAATTACAGTAAGACGGTGCACACACACACACACACACACACAAACACCTGCCATATTAACACCCCCTCATTCTGTGTGAATGATGAATTAAATGTTAAACGTACATCCTTCACATCTCAGAGAATCACATATTAGCATCCTCACATGATTGATGAACATTACGACAAAGATAAAAGCTCTTAAGTGAACTTGGAGCATCTTTCATCTGCAACAAACACACAATTAAAGACGTGCTAACTGCAAAGTAATCACACTTATCCCACTGTAAATATGTGTGTGTGTGTGTGTGTGTGTGTGTGTGTGTGTGTGTGTGTGTGTGTGGTACTCACATCTGTCTCGGTTGCAGTCACTCCTACAATGGGTCATAACAAGAGACGAAGAAGAAGAGGAGGAGAGATAAACCTCAGTGCTTCTGAGTGTCTGACTGATGCTTCCTCGCCGAGAGAGACAGAGAGAGGGAGCAGGGGGGGGTGACCACTGAATAAGGCAGCGGGTTGTACCATCTCACACTCCACAGAGGGGGGAGGAGGAGGGATTACCGGATCATTATTTACCTGTAGCAGGGGGGGATGTGGCATCAGTTATAGACATAAAGTGTAAAGCAGATGAAGTGAAAACAAAAGGATAAAATAGAGAATAAAAGAAGAATCAGTCCTTCAGGTAATGCAGACACACACAAGGTGTCAGAGAGAGCCGTCTCCCCCCGCCCCCTCCTCTCCAGAGTTGATGCTCACGCAGATTACCATGTGGTGGACACTGAAGCTTCAGTGTTTAGCCAGCTCTGCATCGGTCTGTAAACCTTTCTGTGTTCTAACCTCTCTCCATTTTTCAAAAGCATCTCCAATATTGATCCTAGTTTGAGCACGTTTCTGCTCGTGGAGCTTATTAGAAACATGCAGAGGCTTTTTAGGTCGGGTACAATCACTTCTATCTGAACCAGTTCTCTTGCCCGCTTCCATCACTGCAACACCTGTTGGTTTGACCTGATAACTGCTCTCATATCTGGCAAACCGAGGGGCGTCCAAAATGGCCGTATCGGGTTGCCTTAAAAGCGCCTACCTTCTCTGGTCCAAACAAATCCAGAGCATTCAGGACCAGAATCTAAAGTTAGAAGGAGGACATACTGGCTGCTGCATTGTTGTCAGAGAAGCCAGCACTTCAACATAGCATGTTTCCTTAATGTCTGATCATGTAGTAAGCTCACTTTATAATTTCACTCACTACACATCTCACTGATTGGACCTTTAAATGTCTCTGTGCAAGAAGAACAAACATCCCTCAGTCTTAATTGTGATTATTCGGAGGCAGAAATCTGAGAGAAAAATATGTGAAAACAAAAATATCAGCTCGTTTAAATATATCATTTTTACATTTTCAGATATTAATTCACAGCTGAAAGATTGAATAGGATGTAAACATCCAGCACTCGCAGAGCTTTGATTGGTCGATTAAAAATAGTTTAATCAGGGTTTAGAAATCGACCTGGGTCAAAGAGAGGGGGGGCTCCTCGATCAACCGGCCGTCATCTCTCTCTGTTTTAATTACAAAATCCATTAAATGATTTCACTTTGATTAAAGCTGTCCTATCTAATTAAGATGTGATGATGAGGAGAGCGGGGGCGTCTCCCGGGCTTCTCTGTTTATCTCTGAATTAACCTCCATCAGCAGCTGGCCAACGGACTCCCAGCATGCATTACCCCAGCATGAGCGTTTAACGTCAGACCACAGGGTCAGAGTAAACACACACACACACACACACACACACACACACACACACACTGAGGTTTCAAACTCTGACTCACTTATTTCTGCTTCAGATTTTAAGATTCGTCGGATATTCTTATTTAATTACGATCTCTATTAACACAAACGTACAAATACACCCATATTTAATTTTCTTCTTTAAAGGTAGAGTGTGCGACTTTTTGATCCAGTAGATGTCGCCCTTCAGCACCAGCATGAAACCAAAACAAACTGCTGTTTGGCCACACCTCCTCCATACTGAAGCCTCCGCTCTCTTCCAGAGACACACCTCCAACCCCCCTGCACTTGTGTTTGCGTGAAGGAGTTAAGCCGGCAGACAGAGTTGACCTCTGCTCGAGCTGCAATCACCTGTCCTTCATTGTTTTGTTAGAATGCTAATGTTAGCGCTCTTTAGTTAGCTCATAGCTTCAAATTGCATGTAAATTAACACAGAATGACAGAGATCTAAAATCTCTTACTAACATCCAAATAATCAGTGAGTATGTTCTTCTTCTTCTCTCTTGTCCTTGACTAAAACAGCTTTTATACACAAGGGGAGGAGCCGGCCGTCCCGTCCATGTAAACACGACTCTGACAACAACACAGCCAGCGGGACTCGAGCTTCTCACTCCTTATAGACAGTCATGACTCAGAGAAACATTTATACAGGATAGACTTGATGTGGGTGGAGTCTGAGCAGGCTGGTTTCGGGAGACCTGCTCAGACTTCTCACTGTCTGTCCTCCCTGGCCTGCAGACTGCCTTCAGATTTTTCTTTGTTTCATGTTAGACTCATGTTGATTTCAGTGAACCTGTAACCTTGTGACCATCTACCTCGGGTCAGGAGCATTATACCAACTTAATCCCACCTGTGTGTGCGACGTCACCCACTGCACACGACAGTATTTGCATGTCGCGCACCCACACACTCATCCTCTTTCTATCGACTGGAAAGTAAAGGACAATGCCAACTTTCAGCATCGAGTGACAGGATGGTTACAGGTTCACTTTCATTCATAAAAGCAAATGAAGCGATCACAGCTTTGTAATGTAACCTGTGACGTCATAGGTAAACTTTATCCACAGCTCAGCTCACAAGAGAGAAACATGTACGTGAGCTCATCTCTTTAGGGTTCTGTTTCAAACGTCTAAAAGAGGAGCAGCTCCATCTAGTGGACACCTGGTGCACTAAACCAAAAAAAAGATCAGTCAGTAAATTAATCTTTTGTGACAAAATGTTTCCACTTCATCAAAATACTGTTTAGAAAATGTAAAAAACATATTGTTCAGTCACTTCCTGTAACTAATTTTATCGCTCTTAATCGTTTTTATCCATTATTTTCTTAATTCTTCTTCTAATGTTTGACTCCTCCGTCCTCTTCTTTTATATATTTACCAGCTGTCTCTTTATTGCCCCTTTTTTATTCTCATTTCTGTTTTTATTAGGCCTACCTGTGATATGATGTCTTCTTTATTTCTATTTTATTGTCATCAACTTGTGGACTTTTCTCTTCGTCCAAACCCTCACCTGTGGTCATGAGCTTTGAGTAGTGACCGCAAGAGTAAGGTCAAGTCAAGTGGCTTAAATTAGTTCCCTGTGGAGAGCCGTATAGATAGGGTGAGGAGCTCAGACACTCAGTGGGGAGCTCGGAGTAGAGCCGCTGCTCCTTCAAATTGAAAGGAGCCAGTTGAGGTGGTTCAGACATCTGATCCTCCTGGACACCTCCCTTTGGAGGTTTACTGGGCACACCCAACGACCAGTTTCGTTTCATTTTAGTGTTTTACAGCCGTCACGTTTCATCCGATCATCGCCAGCATTTGTCACTAAATGGGAAATGGACTTCAGCTTGTATATTTCTTTTCTAGTCTTCTGACTATTCAAAGTCCTTTCACACCGCAGGTCACACCTACACATTCACACACTGACGGTAGAGGCTGCTGGGTAAAGTTCCGTCAGTGTTTACTCATCCATTCACACACATTCATATGCCGAAGACGAAGCAGTGGGAGCAACTTGGTTTTAAGTGTCTTGGGACACATCCTACATGTGGCTGCAGGAGCTGGGGATAGAACCCTGGTCGACCTTCTTGTTGAGAGATGACCGACTCTAACAACTGAGCCACAGCCGTCAGTGTGTTGCAGAGAGTTGTACTTCAATTGCTAACACTAAACAGCAAAAAATTGATCCTCAAATAAAGACAATGAAGCTTGAAACAAATGAAACAAAGAGAAGGCCTACAGTTTAACAAACCCAAACTATAACGTCCCCCCCTCCCCACCCCTACCCCGGAGGATTAGGGCCAACTTCACACACTGTGCATTCAATTCAAGGAGCATTCAATGACATCCAAGGTCGTGTTTGAATCAGCGGTTTCTGTACATCCAAAGCCACCACTTGTGTCTTTTGATTTCAAGCAGACCTCTTATCGGAGATTATAGTGTGTGTGTTTACACTCTGACATTATCATACTTTTCGATACGAGTCTATATGAGTCGACGTTTATACTTAAAGCAGCTCTTTAGGGTCTTTTCTGGGCTTTGAGGGTCCCTGCAGCTCTCTCTGATGGGGGTTGGGGGATGTAGGCCATGCTATCAGCAGATACCCGCCCTGTCATTTAGCAGCCACACCACACTCTCCTCAGAGCGTGCAGCAGGTTTAGAGTTTCAAACAGAAACACTCAAAATGAGGCTTTATGATCGGTGAGACTGGGACAGAAGTCACATTCCTGAGGCGGGGGAGCGCCGCCGCTTTGTTGTTCCTCAGAGGATGATTAAAAGATGCCACAGCCAGCTGACTGTTCCTTCTAATTTCAGGCTCTATTTCTGGAGGATGCTGATGGATCAAAAAAGTGAAAGTGTGTTCCAGATGTGGGAGGAGGAGGAGGAGGAAGAGGAGGAGGATGAAGAGGAGGGGGAGGAGGAGGAAGAGGAGAAGGAAGAATAGAAAGAGGAGGAGGAGGAGGAAGAAGAGGAGAGAGGAGGAGGAGGAGGAGAAGGAGAAATAGGAAGAGGAGGAAGAGGAGGAGGAGGAAGAGGAGAAAGGGGAGGAAGAGGAAGAAGAGGAGGACGAGGAGGAGGAGGAGGAAGAGGAGGAGGGTTGTGACGTAGCAGAGGGAGAAATTTGGCATGTTCCCTTTAAAAAAAAAGGGACAGCGGAGTCGAGGAGATGACTCAGTTGTGGAGAAGCACGCTGAGGAGACGGAGCTGAGACTTCATCAGGAGTTAGTGATGATGAGTTTGGAGGTTTTGTTCAGGATGAGGATCGTCTTGGTCGCGATGTCGATGCTGTGGCTCCATCAGGCGGCCTTTACTTCTGCTCAGGTGAGTACTCTAACCACATTTTGAATTCCTGTTACTGTCGTTTACTTCTCTCTGGGAACCTGCTGAGGAGCTTTTTGGAGTCACATTGGTTCTTTATATTTTCTAAAATGTTATAAACAGACATATTGTGTCATTACAATTCTTAAGTGGTGTGTGTTAGAGGCACAAGTTACCATCACATGTCAGGGATTGTGACGACCTTAACCTTTAAACGAAATCTGCAATTTACAGTGTTTGAATTTTGAATCGTTGCAATATTAGAAAAAGAGAAGTTCTAAATCTATTGCAAATAGATACAGTGTATGTTTACATTTATAAAATGCATAAAGTGTGTTTTATACCTTCATAAGGAGGGATGGTTCTGAAATTTTTCATATTCATTTTTTTTTAGTTTAGGGGGATTTTAAGATTTTAATTGAAACGTCCTCTTGGTTTCCTGCGATTGGTTTTAGAAGAAGATATACCTTAGTAATCCCACGAGTGGAAATTAAATTTTACACTTGGTAGTTCAACATAAAACACACACACACACACACACACACACACACACACACACACACACACACACACACACACACACACACACACACACACACAAACAGGATCCTTTGGACATGAACTGATGGAGAGATGTCAGAGTGAGGTGGCTGCAAACAGCGAGCGCTCCTACTTGTTGTTATCTGCCTTGCTCAGGGAAACCTCAACCTCTCAACTGGCACCTCTCCAGCTACCAGAACAATTTACAGATTTGGTCCGCACTGGGACTTAAACCGGTGACCCTTCAGTTCCCAACCCAAGTCCCCACAGACTGAGAGGTCTACGATTAAACTGAACACTGAACTTAATTTGTACTTAAATGAAAATGATTTCCTGCAGTCTTCAGCTGCTCGTTGTTATCCTGTGAGGTAATAAACACTTTGTGTAAGCGGATGTTTTTCATGTTTTTTTGCACTCTGACATGTTGAACTGAAGTTCACCCTCGCCCGTGTCTCTAACCTCAGAGAGACGCCTCTAAACCCGCAGCTTCATTATGTGGCACCAGCGTCTTGTTTGGTGTGTCATGTTTTAGCCGACGGTGTGAGGTCAGCAGCGGGCTCAGGTCCAATTCTCACTGGGGTGTCACTGCAGCGAGCCGGCGCTCTGAAAACCTCACCTCTATGTATAGACCTCACACCTGACACTCACTCAGACATCTTCTGCATGGCTGGACAAACAAGGAGAGAGGGGGTTAAAATATTCTCCTGCACAAAGACGCTGGATTCAATGGTTTCTTTGTGTTAGAGAAGCTTTAAAGGATTATCTTGTGTCAAATCTTCTCCACAGCAAATTGAGTTTAATCTCTCTCTTCTGTACAACCCTCAAAAAAAAAAGTCTGTGCAACACCCTGCAGGCGACCTTTATTATAGTATGCATGAGTATGGTTCAGATTTCAGTTGAAGAAGAAAAAGCAAAATGCTGAGTAAGTGAAAATCTGACTGATGCAGTTTGAGTTTTGAATGCAGAACTATTTGAATTATTTGATCTATTTGATCTGGACCGTGTGAGCCGTCCTACTCGAGGAGGCTCAGTGGGTTCACTGTGTGTCCTCTTACATGTCCCTCCTCGCTCCGTCCACAGGAGTGTCCCTCCACCCACGACCTGCTGAACTCTCTGCGTCAGGTGGAGAAAATGTTGGCGGTGCACGAGGCGTCGTACCAGCAGGGAATTCGCTCCCTGAAGAAGAAGATGAGCGCTCTGCACAACAGCACCATGGCCATCTTCAAGACCGGAGGTGACAAATGGCGGTTTATTATACAGGCGTAGAATGGTGGAGTTTATTTCCTTACCTGGCAACATCTTAGTGGCAGAAACGGAGAGGAAAGTCAGACTGCATAGTTGTAAAGAAATAAAGAAATGCTTCACCCCCTTTTGATGCAGTCAGAAGAAGCTAAATCTAGCTATCAGCTACTCTCAGATTAATCAGTGGAGAAGAAAAACTTTGATTTTTGGATTTTGGATTCTGGAGGGACGTGTAGCAAACACAGGTGTTCTGTAAAACAGCAAACAGACAGATTTAATTTCGTTAATCCCATTTCATATCGTTATCGCGATACAATGTTATCACAAATCGCAAAATTCTTCTCACATCGTGCAGGGCTAGAGTTCAAACAAGTTTGGGGGTTGCTCCAATAGATCGCCTCATCCTGCAGCCATGAAACAAGACGTTTTGGCTGCAGTGTAATCCATGGGACGGGGACGCCAGTAGCCCAGTGGTTAGTGGGCGTGCCCCATTTACAGAGACTACAGTCCTCCAAGCGGCAGCCTGGGTTTAGAATCCCACATGTGGCTCCTTTCCCCACTTACTCTCTCTCCCTGACCTCTGACTCTATCCACTGTCCTGTCTGTAAATAAAGGCCCAAAAAAATCCATGGGAAGATTTGGGGAATGTTTTTCTTGGGAATGTAACATAAAAAAGATGAAGGTATTCTCAGGGTCAGGGGGGTTTATTACTTTAATCTGAGACGTTAAAATGTGTTTCTCTGTGCACCCAGCCACATGTCCCAAACTGGAGCCCCCCCCTCACGGCCGGAGACTGGGCCGGGTGTTTGCCGTCGGGCACGAGGTTCACTTCCTGTGTAAACCCGGCTTTGAGCTGATTGGCCCACGGACCCGTGTGTGTTTGGACTCTCTGAGGTGGAGCGGCCAGCAGCCGATGTGCCGACGTGAGAGATGAGACCAAACCAGAACACAAACTGATCCTGGTTCAGTCCCGGCAGATTTCTAACATCATGTTTTTCTTCCTCACAGGCCTCAATGAAACCGGAAACTCCCTCGCCTCCTTCTCCCCCGCCGCTCCTTCCTCCTCCTTCCCGGGCTCGGCCGCTCTGTCAGCTCCCTCCTCTTCATCCTCTTTGTCATCTTCAGCTCCGTCTCTCTCCTCTTTGTCACCCACATCCTCCTACCCCTCCTCCTCGGTCCGGCCGTCTCACTGCACTCACTTCCTGGGCTCAACCCGATGCACCTGTGACGTGGGCTTCACCATCTCAGGCCGTGACAACAACATCTGCACAGGTGAGAAGTATTACTAATCAATCATAAATAAAGTTAAAGGGACAGTTTGTTTAGAAGTAAGGTTGTATGAGGTATCATTAGTAAGTGTGCTATACACTAAGGAGCCGGCTTACACAACCTACACTGAGGTTAATATATGTTCTGCTGCAGACAGGTTCATGAGATTCACAAACTTAAGCCACTCAAAAAAGTTCTACATCATACACAAATCACAGTTTTGGTTGCACTGCTTCACCTTGATACAAAATACTCTTTGCACTGTTTTCATCTTCACAACGCTCTTGTATTTCTAGCATGCAGTGAGAGTATCAGATCAGCTATGACATCTTCAGAAAAGGGAAGTTTGACTTCAGTGTGAGCTCGCCTTCCTGACTCAGAAGGCTAACATAAGCCTAGTTCACACCTGCACAAAACTCCAACTTCCAAAAAAGGAAGGAGCTGCATGTGTGAATGCTAACACCTGAGTTTTTCACTCAGACTTTATCCGGAGTTTCTCCTCCAGCCTCCTTGTATTTATTCTGCAGAAAGTCAGAGTGAGCTGATGTGAGAACGCAGCAGGATATAATCAGGAGAATTGGGAGCGAGTGGGAGGGGGTGGTGACGTTTATTCCCTGTGATCGCTGCACGACCATAGACTGTCTGCACGCCACCTCTACGATCTTCGTGCTCTAATGAACCTGCTGCATTATGTTTCCTGTTCTCCAGTATGTTCTACTCCACTCTTTAGTTCAGATTGAGATTGGACTCTGTTGCTTCATGTAGGGATGGCGCTGACTGTACTTCATACATCCCCACTTCAAAGAGTCCCTGAACTCCCCCTTTAACTACAATCTCTTCTCTGTGCTGGTTTCAGACATCGATGAGTGTCTTCTGTTCCCTCTGGGTCAGCCCGGCCGGCTCTGCATCCATCAGTGCGTCAACACTCCCGGAAGCTTCCACTGCTTCTGCCCCCCCGGATACAACCTCGCCAGAGACGGCCGCAGCTGCACAGGTCAGAGCTCATCTTCTCTGGTGAGGGGGAATATTTAGAGACGTGTCACTGACTCTCACCTCTGTCCGTCTCTCTTTGTGTTCAGACATGGACGAGTGTGAAAACCTGATGCACAACTGCACAGAAGAGCAGGCGTGTGTGAACACCTACGGAGGCTTCCAGTGTGTGTCTGTGGAGTGTCCTCTCATGAAAAACGCCACATACATCAAGACGTCTCCAATGTAAGAGTGCACCAACATCCTCGGTCTCAGACATTACAAAAAAACAGCGTAAAACAGCGTAAAACAGCGTAAAACAGCGTAAAACAGATTCTTCAGGGTACCTGAAAACAGACGTAACCTCTCACCTCAAACAGATTCTAAACAAACCTTAAAGTAGAGTATTAAGGGTACCTTAAAACAGACGTGTCCATGTTTCAGCAGGGAAAGAAACTGACTTTCTGACAGATTCAAAGTTTGACCTTTACATTTATTTAAGCACATATCAAAGGCGCATTAAAATATACCTTAAAACAGAAGAAAAACAAACACAATAAACAAACAAGTGGGGCTGTTAAAAGTGCCCATGTTTGACAACCTGCCATGGATTTTGCATGAAAAATTCCACTTAATTTATACAAGCAACGTTTTTGAACTGTTGTATGAGGCTACCTTCCTCTGCTAAAAAGAAACAAAAAAGATGTTTCTACAGAAAGCCAAAATAAATAAATATAAAAAAGGTTTAGTCTTTGTTCACTGGAGCACTTTCACTGTTTCATTAGTAGCATTTATTTCAGCTGAACACTTACAGTAGCCCGAAGTCATTGTAAGAAAGATAACCAGCTAGTGGCTAACTGACTCACTGCCTTATTCTGAGAGTGAGATAACAATGAAAGTGCAAACAAAGCAAGAAGGGGAGGAAATGAAAACTGTGCAGAGGAGACAAAGAAAAACCACAGTCCTTCTCACCTCCAGAGACAGACTCTCAGATTTTAAATGACAGGGACAGAGATGAGAGAGGAGAGAGAATAGAAAACAATGACTTTTACATCCATGTGTCCCACTTCCTCTCTCCACCCGACAGTTAGCGCCCCTCCTCTGCAGCAGCCGCGATCAGAGTCAGGCTGAGGTTTGGCTTCAGATGCCCGTGTAGGTTTTCTGGCTCCAGGAAGCAGCTGATGCTGATTCAGGGGCGTGAAGCTTGTTTATGAACATTTCTAGAGGTTTAATTTATTGCTGCAGCTGAATTATAATCGCATGTCTAAGAAGTGTATGGAAGAAAACGTCATGTAGTCCAAACTCAGCAGGGGAAAGGAAACTTGTTTTACCACATGCAGGGTTAAAGCTTTGGGCTCATGTGATTTAGGTGGGGTCACAGAAAGAACAATTATCATCAGCGTGCAGTGATATACTAGAGAAATAGAACAGAGTATCATCAGCGTGCAGTAACATAGTAAAGAAATAGATTGGAGTATCATCAGTGTACAGCGATATAGTAGAGAAATAGATCAGAGTATCATCAGCGTACAGTGATATAGTAGAGAAATAGATCTGAGTATCATCAGCGTACAGTGATATAGTAGAGAAGTAGATCTGAGTATCATCAGTGTACAGTGATATAGTAGAGAAATAGGTCTGAGTATAATCAGCATACAGTGATATAGAAGGGGAAAACGATCGGAGTATCATCAGCGTGCAGTAACATAGTAAAGAAATAGATTGGAGTATCATCAGTGTACAGCGATATAGTAGAGAAATAGATCAGAGTATCATCAGCGTACAGTGATATAGTAGAGAAATACTAGATCAGAGTATCATCAGAGTACAGTGATATAGTAGAGAAATAGATCAGAGTATCATCAGTGTACAGTGATATTGTAGAGAAAAAGATCGGAATATCATCAGCGTACAGTGATATAGTGGAGAAGTAGATTGGAGGATCATCAGTGTACAGTGATATAGTAGAGAAATAGGTCTGAGTATAATCAGCATACAGTGATATAGAATGGGAAAACGATCGGAGTATCAGCAGCGTACAGTGATATAGTAGAGAAACTAGAGCTGTGCATCTTCACTGGTCTTATGATTCGATTCAATTACGATTATCCAGTCAACGATTCGATTCGATATCGATGCATCACGATTCATCCTCAATTTTCTATATTACTGCACATGGCTACTTTTTCATAAACAGAGACAAACAGTCTTATAAATATGAACTCCTTTTGTATAATTTAAAAAGTGCTTCAGACAGCAATGTCATTATCAATATCTTTACATTGTATGCTAAAATTAATACATTATAGCGGTAGCCTACAGTATAGGTAATAAGTTTACGTTTTTGTGTGTTTAGTTTATTAGATGACAGTATTATGTTTTTAAGTCACTGTGTGTTCTCTTCTCAGGACGTTGTAGCCTTTAGCTGTGAGCTTTGTTCAGGGTTAGTTTTGTTTCTGTCCTTTTTATTTCAGAGTTGTGTTAAGTCGCTACTGCTGTAAACACCCCATTTCCTGATACGAGTGTTTCACAATAAAATCACTTCAACTACAGATAGGCCGGGGACTTTTATTGTTAAGAACTTGTCAGAAGTAGAATGTGTTTATCATCGAACGAACACAGCTTTTAGCGGGGGTGCACTTAGCGGTGATACTGTCGGGAGTCTACTGTGTTTACAGCTGCTCACTTTATCACGAGTCACCGCCACAGCCCCCTTCTTTTAGTTATCCTGGACTTAAGACAGCGAGGCATCAGTTTAAACACACCTTTAGCTGTAATGAAAATGCTAATCCGTGCTGCGGTTGGCTAAAGAGACACCGAGTCAAGCCGTTTCAGCCTGCAGCGGAACACTGTGGTCTGAGCGTGCAGGACCAACTGACTCTGCTCATAAAGTCAGCAAGCACAGGACCAGGACTCAATTAACATTGTTTTCTCTCACAAATCCCTCTGTTAGCCTACGTTACTTTCATAACACACCACCGTGTGTGTTTAGGAGAAACAAACTCACTCAACGCTACGCAAAACAACCTTATTTAGCGGTTGGCAGATGCTTTTTTCTAACCCTCGTCAGCATCAATTACGTCCTGTCCCTGCATCGATGTATTAATCTTCTAATCTGCATCGCGATGCATCGATTAAATTATTAATTTCAACAGCCCTAAGAGAAACAGATCGGAGTATCATCAGCTTACAGTGATATAGAAGGGGAAAACGATCAGAGTATCATCAGTGTACAGTGATATAGTAGAAAAATAGATCGGAATATCATCTTTGTACAGTGATATAGTTAAACCTGCCTCTTTCTTGGTTCATTGGAAACATCATCTTAATTTTAAGAACTCTACTGTGTACTGTCTATGTGCACAAAGGTTAGGGTGTAGTTTAAAATGCAGCCAAAAAAAATGGTTTCGTACCATGCAGTCTTAAGATAAACATAATGTGCACATCCGCTCACAGTGATTGTTATAGAGAATTACAGGTCATAAAATTTCATATTTAAGGAGGTGACAGAGATTTGTTCAGAGTCACTCTGGGATTTGATTTAGTTTGATGTATCCATTGTGTTCATGACAAAAACAAACAAGTATGGAGTCTCTGGAGAGCAACAGAGATTCACAGCTTGCAGAAAACAATCTATTCAAATCTAGAGGAGGGAGGATGAAAGACAAAAGAGGAGGGGGAAATATTCACTTAGACCACAACCACAAAACCTAACTACCAAGTGCAATTTGGATGAGTGTTTGTAAATCGGTGTTACCATGACATTCTTCAGAGCAGATCACTCTTAACACGCCTCACACCACAGGAACAACTGACGAGGATGATCTTTAGAACCATTAATAAATCAGGACTTGTCTTGCTTTGTTCGGGAGGGGAAATCAGGCCTTAAATCAGACACATTTAAAGGTACAGACACAGAAACAGCCTGTTCTGAGCAGGGCTGAAATAGAGGGGTTTATAGGCACGATCAAATACAGGATCAGAGACTTATTTAAACTGGTTGAATAGGAGGAGAATATGTGAACTTTATGGTTTATAGGGCAGACAGAAAGTGACTGAGCCTCAGCAAAGATGTCCATAAATGAAAGTAAATTTAATATGAACGCACCTTTTGTCTCCCCAGGCGCTGTGAGAGGAACCCGTGCATGCTGGGAGACAAAAGCTGCACCCAGGCTCCCAGCTCCATCTCCTTCCACTTCCTCTCAATAGTGTCCAACATGTCAGCCCCCCGCGTCCTCTTCAGGGTGTCGGCGGCTCGTGTGCTCGGGGACACATTGAGATTCGGCCTGGCAGGGGGTCGTGGACGGGGTCACTTCAGCGTGCAGCGCTCCGGACGGCAGACGGGCACCCTCCTCCTGGTGACGCCCATCAAAGGTCCGGCCACTGTGGAGGCCGAGGTGGAGATGAGCGAGCTGGAGCGAAACTCCTTGCTGGGACGCTACCTCACCAAGGTCACCCTGTTCGTGTCACCGTATGAGTTTTAGGGAGAGGACTGATGGCTGAGGGGTAAAAAGCTCCACAGGTCCACCATGGTCGTCCAATATATGACTCATTTATACCCCAGTAGACCTTAACATGAGTCCAGAACACATTTACAGGCCAACTGGAACATAAACTGTCCTATTAAAAGGTTTTAACTGTTTTTAAAATATATTCTTAGTATTTTTCTTAAAGAAGTAAGAAGTTGATCATTGTTAACACATCATAACCTCAGTCTTAGACTTTGAGCCTCTCAAAGGGTAGTGTAAAAATTACAACTGCTCTTTTTATATAGCAACTTTAAGTTAAGAATTTCCACAGCGCTTGAACACCAAATCACAAAATGGTTGCCTGAAGGACAAAACAAGTGGTTAAAGGTGTAAAGTACAATAAAAGCAATAAATATAAATGAATATGTAAAGGCAGTAAATGCTCGATATATGTTTAAGAACAGCCCGCGTTTGTACTGTTTGTGAGTGACGTCATGAATTTAGCAATTTAGCTTTTTTTTGTAGCCTAAAGAGACCATATTTGGAGCTGAGGAGGAGCAAGGGGGCTAACAGGCAGATTTCCCAGGATCCATGTGTGTAGTTCCCTGTCTCTGGTTGTTTTGCTCCGTCTGATGGCGCTCGTTTTAACCCAATGGTTACATTTATGAAGCCTGACCACAGAAAAAAATATAGGATTACACGGGAATAATAAGAACAACATGCAAACAACGGGCTACTTTGTCTTTCTGCTGTTGATTTGCTGTTGTTAATTTTGAGAACAGTGGGATATAAACAATTGAGAGTCTTTGGTTTTATTTTGAAATTGACTTGAGCACTCCGTGCGTTCCCTTGCCAGACTCGATCTGCTCTGTTCAGCTTGACACGTACTTGCAGTGGGCAGTGTTAGAGATAGACTCAGTGCATATTTGGAGCGCAGTGGCGCTTCTGGCAGGCCCTGGGGATTGTCTGCCCTTGCGTGGGCACACATGGATCCTGTGGAATCTGCCTGTAATAAGTCAGGTATCATGAGGGTACAAATATCTGCTAATTAGTGCTAAAATATAAATTAAACAATGTTAGAATTTGGCTGGTTGTAAAACGTTGAGCTTAGTCGTGCCCAGAAGTTAAAGGTCAGTGACTGAATTAGCTGAGGTGACACCTAGCAGACAGCTAGCAGTTCCCACCTGTAACTCAAAGAGGTCACGCCCCCTAATTCTGCATCAATTTGAACCCTAATATAAACATTCAGCCCATACAGTTGAAGAGAGAAATGAGCTCTAGAGAGCCAAAACTGTTTCTGTACCAGGCTGTAAACATGTTTTGTTTCTGCTGTAAAATTTTACATTTTAACATGGGGCTCTGTGGGGACTGACTCACTTATGAAGCCAGCCTCTAGTGGAAACTCGAGGAACTGTAGTTCTGGACTCCGGTGTAATTTTTTAAAATATATTTACGATAGTGGTGCCAAAAGATGAAATCTTAGTATTTTATCATTTACACCATTTCAGACTTTTTTTCTTTATCTATGAGGGCAAAATAACAAGATGTGATTTTTGTGTTTTGTTGTTTTTAAAAGTAAAAGTAAGTGTAAAATATTGGATAAAGAAGGTTGTAAGGCTGACTGAACTTAAGAGGAATATTTGATGTTTGTGTGTAAAGCTTGAGAGCTGAAGGCAGAACTGAATTAAAGTGAATTGAGTCTCAACAAATCCTTCCGGGGGCTACAGAGGGGTGTGAAACCACTGACAGTTGTTGGCTTCTTTTTTGGTGATTTATTTTGTAACTTACAACTTCTTGTCTTTGTATTTGTTGTGTGAAATATTTGATATTTTCAGTATAAGTTTTTAAAGGTCACATATTCTCCTCCTCTTCAACCAGTTTAAATAAGTCACAGAGCTCCTCAAAACATGTGTGTGAAGTTTCTTCTTCTAAATCCACTCTGATCCTGTATTTGATCATGTCTATAAACCCCTTTATTTCAGCCCTGCTCAGAACAGGCTGTTTCTGTGTCTGTACCTTTAAATGTAAATGAGCTGTGTCTGACCACACCCCCTGGCTTTCTCGCTCCATGTCCTATTGTTTACGGTGAGAAGGCAGACTCAAAGGGCAGAATAAACACCTTGCTGTGGGAGTGTCACCCACTTGGGGGAGGGCTTACTGCCCTTTGTGATGTCATGAAGGGAAATCTCCAAACGGCTTGTTTGAGCAAACATTTTCTGAAAAGTGGAGCAGGCTAAAGACAGAGAGGATGAACGCAGAAATGTTTACAGACCGATGCAGAGCTGGCTAAACACTGAAGCTTCAGTGTCCGCGACATGACAACCTGCATGAACAGCCACTCTAGAGAGGAGGGGGCGGGGGGAGACCGCGCTCTACAATGTTTCGAATTTGGACTGCAGTACCCATTTTACATATTGCTCCTTTAAGTAGCAATTTAGGAGGCAAATAAGAGCTCTGTGATTTGGCAGAATGGATTTGTCTTTTAATAGTTTAGATTTGAAACATTTGTCTTTGAGGCGTCTAGAAAATAGAAAATGTTTGTTTACAAAAAATGGATGCTGTTTTTTTATCATTATTCTGATATGAATGCATACAGACACACATAGTATTAGTATATTCTGTTTTTCTTTCTGTGAAAAGTGGAAGACTTTCAGTGATTCTGTTTCTGAACTTGTACTGCAGTGTTCTATTTCATTTCTTCAACACAAAGATTTTACCCCGGTCTGCTCTGCTCCAAGCTTTAAATCACCCAGGAGAAAACGTTTGTATGTTTTGAGACATTCGAGTCATAAACTGAAGAGAACGCAGCGAAGTCGAGGTGTTTTGGACTGAAGAATTTTACACACATCTGTCAGACGGCCTGAGGCCTCCAAAGAGCAGACAGAACACACACACACACATAGAGTATATACACGCACACAGACGTATAGCAATGTACATTTACACAGTATGTCTCACACACGTACAAGAGAGAAAACACACAGATGTATGTCTACATATAGATCTCACACACACACACACTCGGGTTTATACATTGGATTTATCAAAAGTCAGGAAGTACCAAGACACTTCAGGCAACATGCTCTGTTGAAATGAAGAGCTGGGACAACAGGATAGAAACCTTGCAGACTTTATTATTATTAACAAACTGTCCAATTTTCATCTGTACAGAACGACAACAAAAAGAAACCAAAAAAAGAAAAGTGGACAGAGGGAAGAAAAAAAAAAATCAGATGATCAGGAGCTCCGCGGATTCAGACACAAAACATTGTTTACAAAAACATCTTTAAATCAGCACAAACTTTAAAACAAGATGTTCAAGTCAGCATCGCTCGGGACGACGAGAACAGCGAGGAACCGAGCGGAGATCGCACAGCATCGGTGGGCGACACACACACACAAACAGATGCACTCATGATCTCAGTCTCACACACACACACACACACAGGCCCACGTGCTCCTCTGCTGGGGTGTTCTGTACAGCGGGATCCCTCGGTGGGACGGCGAGTAGGCACGCTTTGATGACGTCAGATGGAGAAAGAAAAATTAAAGGCATTTTCAACGAATCAGGACGTCTCATTTACAAGCAGGAGGGCAGTGCTCACCACAGCAAGCTTCCACAGTTAGAAAACAAAAAACTGCACGTACGTAGTTTACAGTATGTCATCACTCAGTATAGTACACATGTACACATGATCGAGCTGGGGGGGGCGGGGCCGGGAGAGGGGGGGGGGGCGCTCTTTTGTGTTCCAGGGCACACGAGAAGGCTTCTGGATTCACACAGAGAACATAAAGATCCCGATTCTCCGATTCACGGTACAACAGAAAACCTTGAGTGCAAACCTGCAGCCGAACAGAATCACCTCCGACCACAAACTAACCAGAGACCACAGGAAGCCAGAATCATCTCGACTTCTCCCATATCAGCCATGTTAAGTGCATCCACGCTGACAATAAGGCGAAATGCAGGACACTTCAAGTACAAAGACAATCTGAACATTTCTCGACCTCATCTTGATCGAGTAGCAGACGAGGCGGACTCTTCAACAGCACAAAAGGCCGCGTGATTTTCGCACACAAGTAGGTAACAGTGACAGCTCGCTGCGTTTTATAAAACCGAAATTCAAGTCAGAGAAGAATCGGGAAAGAGAAGGATGAAAAAGACGCGCGAAGTAGAAGACAGAAAAAAATGTTGCAAACGTCTTTTTCTGGATTTGCAAACCCCAGATCAGCGAGCCCTCCGTGTGTGTTTCAGTTAATACAGACACACACACCTAGTTACACACAGTGGAGAAAACATTTCCTCCATTTCATACGACAGTTGCGTACGAGAGGAATGAATCTGTAGTAGTCGGCCTGCAACTTTTTGATCATTGAAAATGAGAAACGATCCAATTGTGGCATCAGAACGGGTATGGATATCGATTTTAAAAAGCATCGTATCTGAGTTTAACATTCTGGTGTCGTGACAACCCAACCTCTTTGCCGGATCCATCTGACATATTACAAACAAAAATCGCATGTTTTTTTGAACAGGGTTTGGATGGACCGTCTTCTGCTGGATGTCAGGAGAATCTCAAAACTCATCCAACAGAGCTTTAAATAAATCTTAGCTGGAGTTAAAAATGGTCGCCTGGTGTGAATGTGTTACATTTACATGAACTAGCATCGTTACGTTTGCTTTGTATCCGTGTGTACAAAATGTTGGCTTCACTTTTGGTCTGAAAACCCCGAGAGGCATCCACATCCATGCATAAAAAAAAAAAACATCATTTAGCTTCTGAAGCAGGTTGATGCCCGGAGGACGCCAAACTTCCTCCACATGCATCCTCCCCCATACCCCCCCCCCCCCCCCCCCCCCCCCCATTTCTAATCCTCCTGCAGGAAGGAGGGACGCTGGATCGCTCGCTGAAGAAAAAAAGGCAACCAGAGAACATTCAAATCATAGAAAAAAAAAACTTTGACCATTAGTAAACAAATAAATAAGGCTATGACAAAACAATATATATATATTTATAGATATAAAAAAAAATTAATGAAAAATGTGCAATGATTCCAGTATCATCTTTACACAAAAATGTTCACATCTCTATAATAATCTAGAATCTTTTCATTTCTTTTATTTGTCTCTCTCTCTCTCTCTCCTGCATTGTTTTGAGCTTTAAAGTACCAACCAGCGCGTAAACAGCCCCTCTAGAAAAGTAGACGGTGTGATGGAAACATCGTAAGGTGTGATATCCAACAACGTGATGCGTTTATGGCACAGGTTGGGCTGGGAAAAAAGAAAAAAGATAATCAGACTGCATAAAAGGAGATTTGCCGTGTGAAAAGTTAATCAAATCATTCCTGACGTGGGAGGAGCTTGAAGCGAGCTGCAGTGGAGTGTTTTGGGTTTTGTGATGCGGAGGGCTGGCTGGTTGGCACCGCCTGCCTGGCAGTCCCATGGCGATAAAATCAAACGAACACACATCAGCCAAAAAAAAAAAAAAAAAAAATTCCAGAGTCAAACGAACCCTCAAAAACCATTTAAGCAGGAGCACAAACGAGAACAATATGACCGTAGAAAGACAATTTAGATCACACACACACTCGCTTTTTCTCGCACTCTCACACACTTGCTCGCTCACAAACACTCGCTCTGTAGTCACGCAAATATGGAGTCATTAAACAGCTCTATACATGAGCATTTCCCATCCCAATTTCTACACATTTACACTTTAAACGGTTGAATTTGCCTCCCTCTCCTCCCCCCTTTATTTATCTGTCACCCCCAAAACCATACACCCCCCGCCACCCCTCCCCCTCCCCCTCCTCCCGACAGGAGAACAAACAGAAGAGGAAACATACTGCATCTGCACTGATGAGTGAGTGTGCTGTTAAACTGCAGGAGGACTGTTCAGGAAGAGAGGAAATAAAAAAAGAAGAAAAGTGGGTGGGGCTTATAGACAGGAAGAGCAGATGAGTCGCTGATAAAGCCCACCTCCTCCTGCAGGATTGTGGGTAATGTCATTCCGGCGATTGCAGAAAAAAAAGAGCCCAGGGTGGGAGTGTTTTGACGAGGAGGGGGGGAGGTTTTCTTGTTTTTTTTTTTCAGCTGTGGTTGTTTCTCCCATGGGCGTGTCCTGACCCCGGAGTGGGCGGGGTCTACCTGTCCTTCAGCTCCTGAGTGACGCGTTTGGTGATTCTGCCGCAGAGGAGCCCCATCAGGAAGAGCACCGCCACGCCCGCACCAATCACAGTCAGGATGTAGTTCTTGGATGGTGATGTCATCACCTGCATGGCGAGGTCTGAGAAACCCTCAGCGGGAGCCACCTGACAGGAGGTGGAGACAGGAGAGTGTGAGACCACGGGTGACGGTGCTGCTCTGCTACATGCAGCTCAGCTCATAAGTATTCAAATAAACTAAACAGACTAGAGCTTGTATCGTTCTTTTCTAGTCTTCTGATTACTCAAACACTTTTAGGGGCGTCTGACACGCTGACCACGAAGCAGCGGGAGCAACTTGGGGTTTAGTGTCTCGCCCAAGGACACATCAGATATGGCTGCAGGAGCTGGGGATCGAACCCTCGACCTTCAGGTTGAGAGACCACTGACTCTACCAACTGAGCTTGTTAACCTAATTTAAAAATATGTATATATTTTTTTTAATGTTTGATTTCAGGGAGCTTGTGTCATAAACCGTTCATTAAAGAAACTGTGCACGCTTTCATGACATCATCGAAAAGCTTAAAGGAAGACCAGTAAATAATGACAGGACAAAGGACCAGATGGAGGAAGAAGTTTATAAATGTCATTCATCCTAAAAATCAGTTGATAATGTGCAGCCAACCCTACAGAATGGGAGGAAACTTGTCTGCTACATGCCTGTGTGTGTGTGTGTGTGTGTGTGTGTGTGTGTGTGTGTGTGTGTCACATCCCCTGCGTGTGTTTTCACAGTGTTCAGAGGGTTTTTCTCTGACAGGTGAGGACACTGCGGTCAGTGTACCTTGGCAGCGTAGCTCCACATGTCAATGCGATCCTGAAGTCTCTTCTTGCACTCGGGCTGCAGACGAACACGTTTGTCCTGCAGCGCCTCCATCAGACACGACATCTCTGAGGAAACAACACAACACGTCAACTTGTTTTCAGGGGTTTGTGTAAAGAAGCCTCCGCCACCACTGCTGCTGCCTGGACGCCACATTTTCTACAACTTATATCATAACGTCAGAAACAAACACACAAAGAGGAAAGACTTATCTTTCAGCTGCAGGAGAATCAAGGCGCTAACTAAAATTTTCTTATTTATTCTCTGTATAAAAGGAATAATGTGCCACATTAAACACATGAAACCCCAACCTATCCTCTATCCTCTCTAACCATCTAGAGGTACTCACGGCGCCCCCTGCCAGGTGGGATGGCTGCACACTGATGTTTGATGTCCAGAGCGCAGGCCGTGTGGAGGACAGGGTCGACGAAGATGTCCGCTTTACTCTCCTTCAACATGTTCAACACCTCCTACAGGAGGAGGACAAGGAGGAGGAGGAGGAGGAGGAGGAGGAGGAGGGGGACAAGGAGGAAGAGGAGGAGGAGGAGGAAGAGGACGAGGGGAGGACGAGGAGGGAGAGGAGGAGGAGGAGGAAGAGGAAGAAGAGAAGGAGGAGGAGAAGGAAGAGGAGGACGAGCAGGAGGATGAGGATGAGGAGGGAGAGGAGGAGGACGAGGAGGAGGAGGGGGAAAGAGGAGGAGGAGGAGGGGGAAGGAGGAGGAGGGGGAGGGGGAAGAAAAGGATGAAATATTTAAAGGTTGGAGAGAGGAGTAGGAAAAGAAGGATGAGGCAGAGAAAGATATTTAATACTTTGATGCCAGAAAAAATTTAACGAGATCGGTGTTAAAAAACTGAAATTCTTTAAAATATGAGTAGTTGTCTTCTCATGCCAGTGGAGAAAAATGAAAATAAAGTAGCTTCTGTGCAGATGTTACATCACAAAGCTGGGATTTACTTTCCCCCTCGTTGGTCACTGAAGGCAGCGGTGAGTTTATTTACCTTCTTGCATCCTTCCTGTTTGATCTTCAGCAGGTTCACCTTCAGACACTCCTCCACCTGCCCCGTCTGCTCCTGAGCTGCCGCCTCCTCGGGACACAGCGTGGAAATCTGAACACGCACACAAACACACACAAACACACACAAACACACACAAACACACACAAACACACGGAGAGAGTCAGAAACCAGGGAGTGACATGCCGATAGGAGGTCAGAATCGTACCTTGGCTGTCGGCTTTGAGGACTGTAGCCTACATGGGCATGCAAACTAACCGACTCACCACCAGGCTACCTCTTTGATTTATTTTCTCGAAACTATGCCAGTGACATCATTTTATTCCCTTTGTGCACACATTATTCAATCTTGAAAGTTTAAAGGACTGCGGTGGAAATAATTTGTTTTTGTCCGGATGTTTTTTCATGTAAACTTCTGACACACAAATTAAAGAATTCAACAAACTGAACTCCTCGGCTTGATTTGATCTTTGTTCTGAAAACTCGCCGATATGTTGGGATATTTAAACCTCAGTGACCTTAACTGGATAATATTTTACTTGTCATGCTCTTTAATGATCGTTGCATTAATCTAACTATCTTCTGATGTCTGAACAAATTAATTTAAGAACAGACAGCACTTTTAATCTTTACATGACTCCCTTTTAAATATATTCTTAAATCAAAAAAGATTTAATCTGATGAATTTAAGATCTAAAACTAAAACCATTGTTTCCAAAAAAAGGAAGGAGTCTAAAGATGATGTGAGAGAGTTTAAACATGATCATTATCTTCTCTATTTGTAGACTAAAAGTTAAAAATATAAAACTTTACGCTGCTTTTCACCTGAACTACCAATGAAAGCTGCAGTTTGTTCCCCTCATCAGTCAATAAAACAGTTAACTATCGCCCCCTGCTAGCAAGAAGGACACACTGCAATTCAAGTGAAAAGATTTCAGTTCCTCACAGTCCTTTATCCAAAACCTTTAAACCCAGTCGTCTTACTTCTTGAATTATAACCTCTGTATCTTCCTTATTTGCGGTATATTTTCTGCAGTACGTATGAAGCTGTATGTGCGTAAGAGAGCAGAAAGGTGTGCACCTCTTGAGTGCAGTGCAGCTGCAGCTGAGGGTCCAGTCTGTAGTCGAGTGCTGACTCCTGCAGGATGACCCGGATCTGGTCCTCACAGTCTGGAGACAAACGCTGTCACAACACAAACAAATAAAAGGCCTGAATATTGACTTCAAAAACTTTCCACACTCAAGGTTCTTCATCAGAGGCCGACTGACTGCGAGGCATCAGACGGATGAAGTAGCTCGTCATTTAATGAGCCACCCTTTAAATAAAACCTGTATTCATCAATCAATCAATCTTTATTTGTATAGCGTAAACTCATAACAAGTGTTATCTCGAGACACTTTACCTGCCTCACAAAAAGCAGGTAAAAAGACCTTACTTATTGCTATATTACAAAGACCCGGCCTATCCATCATGAGCACTTTAGCAAAGCAGCAAAAGTTACAGTGGTAAGACAAAACTGCCTTATTAAAAGGCAGAAATATTCGGCCAGATTCCCGGCTCACCAAGAGGGGGATTTTTCTGCAAATAATATGTAACGCTATAAAGTTATACACAGTGTGAGCTTTACAGTGTAGCTGCTCTGTGTGTGTGTCGCTAACCTGGTCGGCATATTTCAGTTTCAGGCAGGAGATGACCTGACCCTCCAGCTCGCTGTCCGCCGTCGCCTTGTTCAGGATCGGCTGACAGAACTTGGGGATGTCGGCTTTACACGCCTTCCTGAGGACCGGGTTCAGCCTGTAGTCTGGACACGCACGCACACACACACTAAAGCAGGTATACTTGTAGCAGTGATGTCATATTTATATTTTTTGCATGTGTGTCTGTGCGTTACTGTCTGTGTGTGAGTCTGAGTGTGTGTGTGTGTGTGTGTGTGTGTGTGTGTGTGTGTGTCTGTGCGTGTTTGTCTGTGTGTGTCTCTGTGTGTGTGTCTGTTAGTGTGTGTGTGTGTGTGTGTGTGTGTGTGTGTGTGTGTGTGTGTGTGTGTGTGTGTGTGTGTGTGTGTGTGTGTGTGTGTGTGTGTGTGTGTACCTGTGTTCTGGGTGATCTGTCTCTTGGTGATCGTCTGTTTACATTTGGGGTCCATCAGCTCGCTGTTCTTGTTCTGTTTCAGACACTGAAGGACATTCTTTCCCTCCGACTCCGTGCAGAAACGCTGAAACGAACACACATCAAACGACGTCATAGACCGGAACAAGTGGTCTAACTCGTGTCGGCAAAATGTCACAACTTGGAGACTTTTTATGACGCTGTTTTGTCACCATTAAGATCAATCTGATCTGGTTTTATTGGCCTACCCTGATCATGTGCTTGCAGACTCTCATCAGCTGGTAGTCCAGCTCAGGATCGACCATCTCCGTCTCCTGCAGCTTAAAGATCCGCTGGTGGCAGCGCTGAGTCAGCTGAAGTTTGTTCTCCTTCAGACACTCGATTACCTGCAGAGAAAGTGAGGATGAGAGTTGATCATGAAATGCACGAGACGATCACCGCCTCTTCTTAAACCTCAAAGTATTTCTCAGATCACACAGACTTGATTAACAAACGTGTTGCAGCTTTGACTAGTGAAGGATTGATTGTGGAGCTGCTGACCTGTGCGTTTCCAAAGGCGATGTTCTGACACAGTCTGGTGATGTCCTGCTTGCAGGAGTCGTACAGCTCGGGCTCCAGGCGGATATCCTCAGACTGCAGACATTCAGGAAGGATTTAGTGGATTTAGAGAAAACTCGCCTGCACGGAAACTTCTGATCCGTGCCGGCGAGGAATAAGAAACTCAGAGCGACTGGAGACAGATAACAACCATCAGAGCTCAGATAAGAAGAGTAGAAGCTTTAGAAACCATCTGTTTGCTGTTTCTGAAGATTTACAATGTTTGAGTTATTCTGCGGTTTGAAAAACAACACATCAAATCCGCTGACTTCTTGTAAACACCCAGACATAAACAGAATGTTTTCTGATCTTGTAGCTTCGTGTCACAGCGTACCATCTCCACCTCCTCCACCCGCAGCTGTTTGCGACACTTGACGGACACGCGCTGCTCCTTGGCGTCCTGCAGGGTGTCGTTCCTCACCGTGGTGCTGAGGCAGATCACCACGTCGACCCTGAGCGACAGAAAGACGATGAGGAGTTAAATACGCTGCGATAAGACAAGGACATGAAACAGAAATGTGGTTTCTTTGTTACTGTACGATCATTGAATAAATTCAGCGACAACATTCTGCCTCCTGAGCCTCTAGAACGGCAATCACCCATTGGACGGTTTCCGTCAGAGTGTCCTGCTCGCTCTTCTGTCTTGTTATAAAAGGCGCTGCTATCATCATCATATGTGACACAGGTAATCGATCACTCTGTAATCTCTGACTATGTTTACATGTCGCTTACTTCTTCTTGATGTTGGGACACAGTTTGAGGACGTCCTCCTTACACGCCGTCTTGAACTTGTAGGAGAAACGGAAATCCTTGATCTGAATCTGTGGACAGAAAGACGGACGGGAACACAGAGCAGCTGGTTAGTGTGCGTTTATTACAGAGGATCGCTAACCACTTCCTGTTTCTGTGCTTAATTTCATGTCCTAACCGCACATCTACCCAAAGCTACTTACTGTATTTCAAAATAAAAGCACACAACAAGATTTTTTCTCATTGTCCACTGCCCAGCTCTTACATTGCACCTTTTGTACATTTTGTGTTTTATATCATTTTTTTATATTTTACATTTTTAACATTTTCTATTTTATATATTGTAATAGCTTCTTATACTGTATTATTTAATTTGTTGCTAGTTCTGCTTTATTTCCTTGTTAATTGTTTAGCACCAATACACCAAGTCAAATTCCTTGCATGTGTAAATGTACTTGGCAATAAAAACCCGATTCTGATTCTGAAGTATCGATTCTCAGCTTAAGACAGTACACAAATTTCAAAATAAAAGCCTAACAACTTATATTTTTAAACTGATTAAAATGTGATGAATCAGGTTAAAATTGAATGAAAAGTTTGACAGCCCTAATATTTAAGAATTTCTCACTAGAGATAAAAACCATTCACACGCTCTTATTTTGTAAATCACTGGAACACTAAATTGATTAGTTGCAACCATTCCAAAAAATCACCCACTATTTTGATAATCCAATAATCATTCTGAGTGTAGAAAACGAGTCAGTTTCCAACTTCATAAAGAGGTCACTTCCTGTTTCTCTTCTTCATGACGTTAAACTGAACATTTTTGGAGAGTGGACACGATGACACGTTTAAGTGTGACATCATTAAAAACACTGTTCCACATTTTCCACCACTTCCTGAAGTGTTGGAGACCAAGCTACCAAATCCATTAATGAAAGATGAAAACCATCGTGTCCTGCTTCCATAGCCAGTAACCCTGGTCAGTTAAAAACAAACATGTGTCTGTTTGCTCACCAGCTGGAAGTGCGTCACTCCCACCGCACACTTCTCGTTCATCTCCTTCTGATGTTTGTTCTGAACCAAACACTCCATCAGATCCCCGGTGTCGATCTGATTATCAGCCAACTCCTGAAAAACACAAGACGAGAAAGAGAGAGAAAGACAGAGAGACAGAGAGACAGAGAGAGAGAGAGAGACACACACAGAGAGGAGAGAGAGACGGAGAGAGAGAAAAGGGTTAAAAAACATAGAGCTTTTTAATAATTGAAAACAACATCCTGTGTGTCTGTTTTTGATCCATTATTTTTAACAATGGACATCAAATGACAAGAAAAGTTGGATAAACCTCCAACTCGTCTTCCACACAACATTTCTGCTTCTCATAGACTGTCTTAACAGTCCTAACACAAAAGTGGTGCATTAACAATATCCTCATCATGATTAAAATGTTGAGCTTTCACTCGTATCAAGTGTTGTGATTTTGAATCAACAACACAAAGCACCATACTTCAGTTTGTCCACTAGATGTCAAACTGTTAGCAAGAGGAAACTTAAATCCAGTGAGCGGCAGAGAAGTAAATATTTAACGGCTGCAGTGTGGACAGCGAGCATGCAAACATGCGGGATGCGACGTCACATCGGACGTTTGCGTGTTTCTTTTTGAAATTTCATTCTTTGATGACATTTTTTAAGAGCAGCAGACATGTTGAGAAATGTTTAAAAAAGTATTCTGTTACTCGAGCTCAAACTGGATGAGATAGTCTGGGTGTGGACTTACGTGGCAGTGGGCCTGGATGATGGGGTCACAGGCTCTCATCAGCAGCGCCTCAATCTGAATATCCTGAACAAGGAACAAACAGAGGACAAAGAATTCAGTCAGTTCTTCTAAAACCTGCTAAGATCACCATCGGGAGCAGACAACACATTGGTTAGAAACGTTGAAACTCTCAGGAATTGGCTGGATGTAAAACACCAAGAGAAACAAGTTAAGAGTGTTGCATTATGGGTAGCATCAGCAGCAGGTGTGGAGTTACCTCTGACTCCATCTCCGTCAGGTTCCCCACCACGTCTCTGCAGTCGGACACCAGATCCTCCAGGTGATCCTGCAGACACTCCAGCTCCTGGCCGGCCTCTGTCTTCTCGCTGCACCACTTCCCCAGGTCAGTCATGCAGCGCTTCTGCAGCTCAGGGTCCAGCTTCACGTCCAGCGCCCTCTGGTGGAGAATCCGCTGCACCTCCACCTTACAGTCCCTGGAGAGCTGCACAGGAGACGCCATGGCAGGTTAGAGAAAAGTAGAATATCTCACTTTGACTTTTAATGTTTCAAAACAATCCTTTAAGTGATACTCCAACTTTAACCGATTCTGTCCCGAAGAATCTGACTTTAAAGGCTGATTAAAATATATAAAGGCTAACATGCTGGCCAGAGTAGAAGATGGGGCTGTATCTTAAAAGTGAACATAGCCAAAGGATCTTAGGATGCACTCACACAAGGCAAAGTTGTCCTGTACCGTGCAGCATCATTCAGAACAACATCTCAACACAACGCAGGAGTCCACCGGTTTACATCAGTGTTTCCCCTACCATTATATTAGGGGGGCGGCCGCAAGCAAAAATTTAAATCAAAATATCTATACATTAGGGATACGCCATGCTAATCAAGCTAACTCTGAAACTTACAATAACAATATGTCTGTGGAGCATCGCTTTAAGGACAGAGAACACACATAGATTCTGATTTTAAAGAAACTTAAATTTGATCCACAAACAAAAATGTTTTTCATTATTCACATCGATTCATCACATTGAAGCTCAGCGGCTCATTTCACTCCAACAATTACTCTTTAAATCATCTCCCCACATGCATCAATACCAGATTGAAATTAAAGGAACACAATCACTGACTCCCTCAGACCACCAGTCACAGTGACAGGCGTGTTGAGTTCCCTGTGATTTATAGTGATCATCATTGGTTCAGCAGCAGGACGTACTCACAGTCACTCCCTTGGTTTCTGCTTCAGATGCTCCATCGGGGAGCTACGACGATATTCTCTGGTCAGTGACAACGTTTACAGGCTTTCTACATTAGTCATCACATCTTCAGCTATCGTCATATTGTGGCTGTGCTGTATTGTGCTGCTTTCAGTTTGTTTGGTGGACATGAAATCACTTCCAGATGACTGCTTTATTACTGCTCAGTCGACATTTTAGTCCCCAGTAGTTATGAGTTAAAGGTCACATATTCTCCTCCTCTTCAATCAGTATAAATAAGTCTCAGAGCTCCTCACAACATGTGTGTGAAGTTTCTTGTTCTAAATCCACTCTGATCCTGTATTTGATCATGCCTATAAACCCCTCTATTTCAGCCCTGCTCAGAACAGGCTGTTTTTGTGTCTGTACCTTTAAATGTAAATGAGCTGTGTCTGACCACGCCCCCTCTCTGGAAGGGCTTGGGTGTCACTGGCTTTCCAGCTCCATGTCCTATTGTTTACGTTGAGAAGGCAGACTCAGAGGGCAGAACAAACACCTAGCTGTGGGAGTGTCACCCACCTGGGGGAGGGGTTACTGCCTTTTGTGATGTCATGAAGGGAAATCTCCATACGGCCTGTTTGAGCACACATTTTCTGAAAAGTGGAGCAGGCTAAATACGCAGAGGATGGACTTTTCTCGTCATTGGGGGGTTTGTAGACAGACTAGAGACACATATTAGTGTATAATGGATTTTGTATAATATGTGACCTTTAAGAAAAAAACAGAATACAGCCGTGACTGTATATTGACTGGAGACTTTAGCACATCTTTAAAAAAACAATGATTTGACTGGTGTGTCAGGACTTCTGCAATGATCAGGTTTCTCACAATGGCCCTCACTTATCAACGTACGTACGGCAGAAAAATGGGTGTACGCTCATTTCCACGCAAAGTTCGGCACTTATCAATTTGGACGTGAGCGGAGGGTACGCTCAAATCCCACGCCAGGTCTCAGCTCGTGTACGCACGTTTTCAACTCAGTGTGGACTTGCGCTGCAGCGAATCTGCTTGCTAAGAAAGGCAAATAGAGGTTCACAGATTTACTGTCAGGTAAGATATCTAAAATGTATTTTATATCACGCTCCACCTCTAACGATCTCTGTAGACTACATTGCTTTTTAAATAATGTTGAGCATCACGAGCTGTCAGGTGATTTCTTTAGTTGTGTGTTATATTTGATGATTTAATGTTTGTTTAATCGATTTACTTTAAAGATTAAGTAAAGTAAAGTAAAGTAGAGGCTGCTTTCGGTAATTAGGCTTACATGTTACACGTTCATGCACACAGGAATATCGCTGCAGAAAATACTGAGACAAATTAAAACAGAAAAACTACAAACAGTTACTTGAAAAGGACATAAAAACTTCCAGAGATACTAAATACAACTTTTAGCCTCTGAAATATTTAAGAATACAGAACATTAACGTTAGATCATAACTAAACGGTATGTCCGGAGATTAAAATAACAAATACGCTGATGTGCCACGTGTGTAATTGCGCACAGCAGACGCACATAGGCCAGAGACTACATGTGACATAATAACGAATAAAGAAATCTGGGGGCTGTAAAACACAGTCAGGACCTTCTTGTATGTAAGTGTTAAATTCTTATGTTTGGAAAGTAGGCTAATCGGATGAGAAGTGCAGATTGCACAGCGTTTGATCAAACACTTTATTCATGTGATGTAGGACGTTTCAGGTTTCTCTTCTCTTTTAAAGTCTCATTAATGGCGAGCACAGAGCCCGTTAGTGCAGCCAAAGTTATTCGACACAGATGCAGGTTCGCCTGTACCACTTGTGCCTGATATTGAGGCTGTACTGATGAAAGAAGCCACTCGCTCCTGGATCTGGGATTATTTCAGGTGGGGTACGACTGCCGTCCTCCGGTCACTGCTTCTTTTAAAACCCGCAAAACTAGCCTATATTGTAGCGATCTTAAAGTCTGACCAGGTTTTTTTAAACGTAAAAGTAAAAAATTGTGATTTGTGTATTATAGCCAAGATTATGTACATTACACGGATGTTAAATTAAATATTAAAAACTCTGCTGGAGTTCAGTTATCCAAACCAACGCTGTTGAGATTTCCATGAAGGCGCATTTCTTCTGAAGCTCTTTAATCCTACATTTCAGGCTGCCAGACAACACAATGTTATTCCTCTTTTCTCTGTTATGGTGTCACTCATGTCACATCTTGTTTCTCTTCTTTGCCGTATTACGTATCTCCATGCCGTAATCTCTGGGGGCAAGGACAGCTAAACCGTGAATAAATAGGGGCGTGGTATTTGAATGACGATCGTTTCCAGCCGCCACACTTATCAACACCTGGTCTTGCGTACGCTGTGACCAGCCAGATACGCACGTTTCATAGGTCCCACATGGACCCTGTCGTACGATGATTTCTACACCCAAATCTGCGCTGGTTTCTACACCAGATTGATAAGTGAGAGCCACTGTGAACTGAGATACTGTACAAGGTCTGCTGGTTCAAAGGACAATAAATGAATTGATAGACTCTCGTTTAGCCGTGAGATGCGTTTCTGTCATGTGAGTGAAGTAAACCTTTAACACAGATCGGATCAAACATGTACAAGTGTTAGAGGACAGAGGCGTTGCAGACACTCACCCTCCGTCCCTGCTCCACAGAGCGGTAGGCGTGGCGGTACAGGCAGGAGAAAATGGCGCCAGGCGGCATCATCTCACTCGTCACGTTCCAGCCGGGAGTGTGGCAGAGGCGAGCGGCGTCCCCCTGACATTTTTTATACAAGATGGGATCCAACCTGAACAACACATGCACTGGTTAACAACCGGATGTTTACTACTTTCTGAGACTCATCAGAGGTTCCTGTCAAACCGTGAGCTGTAACCAAGCTCCTCTCTCATCACTTCTCATTTAGATTGATTCCTTGACGGCGAGATATCGCTGTCCCTGTCTGTGAATTTACCAAAGACTGTAAATATAAGTAAACGAAGCCGAAGAGTAACGTCACCCATCTGTTTCTGCAGGGGGCGCTGGAGTCCCATCGATGGCGGTCTCCATGCTGGAAATGCTGTCTCAGTCTAACTTTCAGTCAACCTAACGACAGGCTGAGAGCTGGAGCTGAGGCGGGTTTGAAGACTCCTGACAAACCATTACACCGCACCCGCCTGTCAATCAGGTCAGCTACACGCCTTATTGTGAATAACTCTTATCCTTCATCAAATCAAAACTGATGAGTCATCAAAACATTCACCCCCCGTACAGTGTGTGTCGATCGAGACATGAGCTAATCAGACCTATTTGTTTTTTTGAACCAGGCTGTAAACATGTTAATCTCTGCTGTAAAAACAGGCTTTTTAGAATGGGTGCGTATGAGACTTCCTGTGCTTCAACAGCCAGTCTCTAGTGGACACTCCAGGTACTGCATTGGCTTCCTTTTTCAACACCGGAGGAAGTTTTTACAACCTTTCTGGTATGGCAGCCAATTTCAAAATTCTGCACAATGAAGACCGCAACAGGCCAGAATAATCCACTGCTGCTCGACATTCATCCGCTCCAGCTCCAACATGAGACGCTCGGTTTCAGTCGCAGTGGTTTCATGAACAGATACACTAACGCACACTAAGTGTGTAGTGCTCACTACAGTGTAGACCAACAGTCGACACAGAAGTATAAACCAGGCCAGAGAGTCGGATTAAGTGAGGCCTTGTAGGTTAAAGAATTTGTCTGCTTTGTTTACATCTTCTAAAATATTTCTGTTTATTCGAGGGAAACTTCCGGTCTATGTTCAGCTGGACTTACTTCCAGTCTCTGGCGATGAAGTACTGCAGCTCCAGCAGCCTGTGCTCACAGTCCTCCACCATCTTCTCCGTGTACAGATGCTCCATCAGACACGACAGGATCCTGCCCAAAATGAGTCAAATTAAAACCCTATTTATTAAAGTCTGTTTGGGATTGATGCATTTGTGTTATTTTGTCTAAAATCTGTAATACATTTTAAACTACAAAATCCATGAGCTGCACCACAAAGCTCAAATAAACCTGTTCTACAATGAAAGACAGAAATCAGGGGGAGGACTGACATGGGGTCTCCATTACGGATGTGTTTGCAGGCAGTCTGGATGACTGACTCGCAGGCCTCGTTGAGCGCTCGGTCGATGCGGTAGTCTGCTCCGGGGTCGGCTTCCTGGATCAGAGTCTGGAGCTGAGGATGGAAGAACAAACAGCAACGGAGATCAGGAGTAGGTCTCAAGATTCAAAAAGGCTGGAAATGTCACAGCAAATTCTAACACTTCAGACAACAGCTGATCTTGAACTGAGTCCCTTTCATTTGAAGTTTGATGGTTAATATGTTTTTTTGACGAGCACTTCCTTCTACAGGAGTCAGACACTCAAAGCTTCAGAATAAAGAAACTAGTAGAAACATTTATCTTCTGCACAGTAAGCTAATCTTTCCTTTCTTCAAACATCTCCTCACTTACATCAAATGAACATGAACATCTGCTGACAGCTTCTGCTTGAATCTCTGTTCAGTCTGCATTAATGCTGACTCACCGCTTTCTGACAATTGGGGTCGATGGCTCCCATGTCTCCTCGTCCGACCCTCATCAGGCAGTGCAGCGTGCGTCCTTTTCGGTGCAGGCCGGAGCAGTGACCCTCGATCTCGCTGCGGCAGTGCAGCACGATCTCCGGACTCAGAGAGAAATCCTCCATCAGCATCCGCCTGTAATCCATCATCTCGCCCTGACACTCGCCGTTCACCACGCGGCCTGGACGACACACATGACGTATAAAAATCACACAATATTTAATGCAATACGACTTCAACTTAAACCTAAAAGCCATGAATAGTGTTCAGTGGATAGAGTGTGCAAAAAGAACGACCTCGTTTTTTTATATTTTAGATTCAACTGAAGCGGAGTATGCCAAAGAGAAACTGTATTTTCTTAGGGTTGAATCAACATCTTTAAATGGAAATAAAGCTCTCCCAGTTCTACGATAATATTTAATGATATTGTATTTCCTTTAAAACCTCTGAGGAAACAACTTGGATGAGTTAATCCTGCAGTTTTACTTGTATGAGAAATAACAGACATTCTATAGGATGTTTTTATTGTGATGACAAATAAAATGTATTCTTATTATTTAAAGTTGGATATTTTTTTTATTTCTTTCCTCCTCTAACTAACTGCAGCGACAGCGTTGGCTCAAACTGTGACTCTGTGCTGAACTAAAGCTGGCTGATTGACAGGTTCATTGTGTTAAATTGTCAATTGATGACTCATGGGAAGAGCTGAGTCACAGATAATCCAGTTTATAGCCAGGTCTGACTGACAGCTCAGGACATAGATTGGTGGATGAGGTGGAGCGGCTCACCTCTGTGGACTGCAGACTCCAGACACAGCAGCAGGTACGACAGGCGAGCTTCTCGGGCTCGCGGCATATTGGAGTCGGCGCTGCAGCGGTATTTCCTCAGGTCGGACTTGCAGGCTTTGGCCAGCGAGTAGCTCACCTTGTAGTCCTGAGCGATGAGTTTCTGCCGGGTGGTCAACGCCTCGCGGCACTGAGGACGCACAAACATACACAGAGTCAAAAAATATGTGTGAGGTAAGAAGTATAAAGGTCAGATCAGATCCACAGGGGCAGAATAACACAGGTGGACAGACCAGATTCACTCCCAGGATGAGTATGACCTTCATCTTTGTCACATCAGTTCATTTTCAAACACAAACATGAGATATAAAAAAATGCAAACAGAGCTACAGCGTTTTTGAGACACGTCCATAAATTAATTTAAAAAATCAGGTGATAATCAAGACTTCTCTGGACTCTCAAGTAAATGACAAACTGCAGTTTTCGCCTAAACAGCCAACCTGTCGTCACCACAGAAGCACGATAGAAAGACAGGACATGAACAGAGTGAATGGCACTCACCCTCTCATTCATCGCTTCCTCAAACTTGTGATTGAAGAGACATTTGTAAACTCGTCCTTCTCCGGCCAGAGTCTAAAAACAAAATCAAAATACACTTAATCAGCAGCAAAACTGGAAAAGTCTCTCTATCTCATTCTTCATTTTCATCTGCAGAGTATTCAGACTGTGAGGCGTAAAGTCCTCACGTTTTCACAGAAGCGCTCTCGGTCCTCGCGGCAGGCGAAGTACAGGTAACGGTCCAGGTGGAAGTCGTCTGAGGAGAGCTCCGCCACTCTCATGATGGACTTCTTACACTCGTCTTTGATGGGGTGAGCCCCCGGCTGCTCCTCGGCTTCTCTCACCAAAGCTTTCTCCAGACAGGCGATCACCTCGCCCTGCGAGTGGATGTCCTGCACAGAAAGAACAGAGTCACACAGGGAGAGCAGCAAATATCAGGCAGGTCGCACAGACGGAGACTTTCAGATCAACAGTTCTACATTTTCTACTAAAATTATATAAACAGATTTTAAAGAGACATTTTTAAACAGTTATCAAAGTGTTCACATGTTAGAGTTTCTCCTGCAGCCTCCTCGTATTTATTTAGGTGCAAAGGAGTAACGTTTTGACCCAGAAGAAGACAGTGGGTCCTAAATAAATGTCCCTGAAGTGATTTGTATGCTCCTGGACTTTCTTAGGATCCTGCCTGAGAGAAGGAGTCCATTTCTTGAATGTCTAAAGTAGTGTTATAGTCAAGACCACATTAACCACGACCAAGACATTCCCAAGACCAGAGTACTCCGAGACCAAGACGACATTTAGGGATCGAGACCGAGTCAAGACCAAGACCAAGGCAGGACGAGACCGAGTCAAGACCAAGGCAGGACAAGGTCGAGTCAAGACCAAGACCAAGGCTGGACGAGACCGAGACAAGACCATAAATATCTTGTTTGCAGGAGGCGTGTCACTCACTTTGACTGTAATACTGGGAAGGTTGTGGCCAAAACCGGGGGATAAAAATTAAAGGTCAAATGAATTAAAGTTACATGTTCAGTTGAAAGAGGCGTTTTCCTTCTATTCACAGCGAGCGTTTCATTCTACTTTTCAATCATTCTCCACGTATTAATGATGACAACGTTTGTGTCCACTCAGTTCATCAACCAACACGGCTTCTGTTAGATTCCCAGCAAGGACAGACTGAGAGACGGACTCTCTCTGCTGTCAAATCATTCTCTCTCCAACAAAATGTTTTTTTCACATTTCAGTCCTCTTACAATAGAAGCTCAGGACTAATGCTGCAAAGCTTTTACAAACACTTGAGTCAAACACTTGAGTCATCGCTCCACATTCAGGTAGATGGAGAGGTGAATGGAAATGTTAAAAACTTGTGTTGATGAAAAACAAAATCAGCTTTTAAATATCTCAAATGCAAATGTTCCCCAGTTTTAGGGTAATGACGACCACTAATCCCACACACAATGACACTTTCTTTCTCTCCAGAAATCATTCTGTCAGGGTGACGAGCTGCGCCTGAGTAAATATGGTCAGTCCAATCCACACAGGGAAATGAGCTGCCGTGACAAATTCCTGATAATGAAACAGACTTTCCCTCCCTACTGCCGGATAAATTATTAGCTCTGAGTTCTAAATGTGGCACTGAACATCCCATAATAACCACGTGTCTAACGGGTTTATGAGTTTTTGGGCTTGGCTCAGCAGCAGGAAGACCTCAGTTCAGAGCAGATCGATTCGCTCTGCTGGCTGACAACTGCCGTCAAACTTCTCTCTTCTCATTCCAGCTGAGTCAGACTCTGAGCTCAGTTCTTAATAGATTACGTTCCCGTTACTATGACGCCCAAAATAAGAACAAAATCCAAAACATTTCACACTCACTACAGCCGTCCTAGGTAAAGAGAATCTTAATAAGGAACGGGCACTTTATCTGGCAGCTGGGAACTCTTGAAATTAATAGTATGTCCACTAAGTGCTTTTTTTTTTTGCGACCGACAGGTTCAGATTATTCTTTCTCACCAATGACCCTTTCTTTCTTTGAAGAAGTTTCTGCGGTCCAAAAACATCCAATCACAGCGTGCCACTCAAAACCCGGTCCTGAACAGGTGAGCTTTGCAGAGTAAGTCTCCAAGGTGATCTAGCCAGCATTTAAGGATTTACAGTTCTAGGAACTGTTGGTACCCTCCCCCTTTTTGACTTATTCCACACAGCAGGAACTATGAACTATTCTAGTTCCTAAAACCCCGTCTAGAGGATCCTTTTAAGCTCCTGCTTCAGATTAGGTACTCTCCCAGCACAAAAGGGACTATGGGTGATGTAAGTGTGCTATGACTGGTCGAACACTAGAGCCAATCCAGTACCATCAACAGTGGGATTTAAATCCAACTGTAAACATTAGCAAATAGCAGTAAATAAAAGTCGGTAAAAGCTCTTAAAATCATTTTTTTTAAACACGGACCAACAATGACATACAAGCATTACTGAGTGTTCATGCGATGGAGGAAATACAATGCTTACGCCATTTAAGGGTCATATCAGCCGTCACCGTGGCGATGCAGATGCAGACAGGAAAATGGTGTGTCGTTCGTCTTTAAAAAGAGTCTGCTTCATGACCCTGAACCTTCATCTCCGTCTAACCCTCTAATCTATCTTAGTCCGACCCTCTGATCAACAGGAAGTCAGGCCCGTTTAGGATGTAACCCTTATGACAGCATGATAGTAAAAGCAGCAAACGGTTTGAGTCCTCTACCTTCTCTCCGGTGCTGATGCTGCCGCAGCGCAAGGTGTTGATGTCCTCTCTGCACTTGTCCATGAAGCCGCAGATTAGCCGGTAGTCGCTGAAGACGATGGTGGTCATCTTGGTGATGTACTGGTTGCACTGGTAGTCGCTGATGTTTCCACGGTGATCTACCAGACAGGACACCAGGTAGCCTTTCCCCAACTCCTCTGCCGCACATTCTTTGATCTGAAAGAAGAGCACAGTCACATCTTTAGTTCAGTTACACTTCTAATATTGAAAATAACTTTTGACGCCTCTTCTCCTTTTGTTTGTTCTTAGTTTTGGCGTTGCTGATTTGAATTCTTCATCATCTTCAGTCTGTCTGTTTGTGTCTGCTTCACTCTTAGTTTTTATGCATCTACAGTATGTTCCCTCCCTTGTACGCCTGCTGTGATCGTCATCCTTTATGTCTATTTCAGGTTGTTGTATCATGTGTGACATTTTCTAAAAGCCTAACCAGGGACAAGCAGGGCTGTACTTCACTCAAATCATTACAGCAATATATCGTCATGTGCTCCATGCAAATACACATTGATGCAGATGGTACAGGATCGATACGGCTGCAAAGCTGTGATGACAATTTTGAAAGACAGTTTCATTAACTGACAGACATTTCTTTTTATTAACTTCTTCCTTTTTTTAGTGCAAACACAAATGCAGAAGTACAAATAAGTATTTTGCATGTTTTTTTAAGATTATTTGGGGGGGGGGCTTTTTGTGCCTTTATTGTAGTGACAGGTCAGTGGATAGAGTTGGAAATCGATGAGAAAGGGGGGGGGGGGGGGGGGGTGACATGGAGGAAAGGAGGTACAGATCAGATTCAAACCTGGTCCGCCTGCATGAGGACTACATCCTCTGTACATGGGGCATGCACACGAACCACTACTCTACCGGAGCCCCAGCACAAATAATGTCTCTCTTTCAATCAAATAACTATTTTTCTCAGTCAATAAGAGGGCTTCTGTTTGCAGCTCAACACACCATCATCTACAGTTCATTCAAAACATTTTTTAGCCTATTTCTGACAGCACAAAAAGGATCTTTAAAAGCTGTCACAGTGACTGTGTGCGCTGTAGAATCCTGTCCACATATATCCATTTAGAAATGTTCACATGTTTGACAAACATAAATAAAATGAGCAGAGTACAAAATAAAAATACTCCGTTCATCACGACTGTTTGTCCCTTTGTATGTTGTTTTTTTCTTCAAGGAATCCAAACGTGCGACTGGGAGTTTTAATAAAGAGAAGCAGGACTGTTTTTGTTAAACTGCTTCAGCAGCTGTGAGTGAACGGACAACAAACACAGAGGCTGCAAGCAGAGTGAGCTGAGAAATCACGGACCAGATTAGAGAGCATTCCTTTACAACTCCGAGCAAGGTTTTCTCTAAGAGGAATTTAAAGGCTACTCCGCAGATTCTCACAGATCAAAAAAAAAAATTCAGCTTAAAAGCTCCAGATCCAACTCCAGAAAGGACACTTTGGTGAGACAGGGAGTCTAAAGCTGGAGAGGTTTGGAGTCAAAGACTGACCTCTGAGATGGTGTTCTTGCAGACCTCCACGGCTACAGACTCAAACTTTGGGTCGGTGGTCAGGTTCAGCTTGTAGTTCCACAGCAGCTGGAGGAGAGAAGATACAGAAAACACAGGTTAACAAACACTGTTCAGATTCACTGTTCCAATGACCTATTATGTGTCAAATAGACCAAAACCATTGAAATACAAGACATTATTCTACACACTAAATTGGCTCCGACACAGTGTATTTATTTATCTCTACATTAGGTCTTTGTTTTTTTTAAACTTTGATTTCATCTTTTTGTTGCATATTCCAATTTTCCAAAAACACCAATAACTTCTCCTGTCTATTGTCTAAATGCAGTAAACATTACATATGATTATAAGAGAACACAGTGCATGCTGGGTAGTGAAGTTTAAAGGAATAAGTGCAAAGACTTACATGGTTGCATTCTGCAGCAATCTCTGTTTCCTGGAAGACGAGGAGAGAAAGAAGAGGTTAGAGATCATTGGATCATTTTTAAACACGTGGTATAGAAATAGTTAAAACCTTAGTACCAAAGAAATACTTTAAAAAGCTGCAGAATCGCCCTTTAACCCTCTGTGGACTGTTATATAAGGAGATGATGCAGTTCTTTGGCCCGCTAGCTCTCAGTAGGACACACCTTCATAGGTGGCCTCCTTCCAGCAAGGCGGCCCCCGACTCAGGGACACCGAGGGCTGGGGCCGACGTGTGGCCACTGAGCTATTTTCCTTGCTGCGCTGACCTGAAGTGACCCGCCTGACTTCCTGCCTCGACAAGCAGCCAAATGCCTGCACACCACACGATCAGCCTCCCCCTCCCCTTCAACCAGAGAAACCCCAATCACTGCTCTTTTCCCAATGGAGGAATGACACTGTGTCTGTGTGTGCGCTATTTACATTTACTTTACACACAAGTGTCACAATGCTCTGTACACAGACGTAAAATGCAATGTGATATGTGGAGAGGGGGTTGAAGAAGAGATCTGACGTTTCTGATGTTATAAACAGCTCCGTGCTGACTCGTTGGGAGGTGAAGAAAAATAAACGGTCGTGGAAATGTGACGCAGACTAACCAATCACAGCTGACACCAGAACAACAATGCAGTTCACACAGGGCCTCTCATCGTCTTTTATTTATTTGTTACTAATTGATGCATCTTGTAACATTTCAGGAGAATCTCTGGAACATATAACAGCATCTTTGTGTTTTCTCATCAGGTGAATTCTGCTTTTTGTTGCATAAATAAAAGTGAAATGATAAAGTGAGCTTACTATATGATCAGACATTAAGGAAACATGCTATGGTGAAGTGCTGGCTTCTCTGACAACAATGCAGCAGCCAGTATGTCCTCCTTCTAACTTTAGATTCTGGTCCTGAATGCTCTGGATTTGTTTGGACCAGAGAAGGTAGGCGGTTTTAAGGCAACCCGATACGGCTGTTTTGGACGCCCCTCGGTTTGCCAGAGAACTGGTTCAGATAGAAGTGATTGTACCCGACCTAAAAAGCCTCTGCATGTTTCTAATAAGCTCCACGAGCAGAAACGTGCTCAAACTAGGATCAATATTGGAGAAGCTTTTGAAAAATGGAGAGAGGTTAGAACGCAGAAAGGTTTACAGACCGATGCAGAGCTGGCTAAACACTGAAGCTTCAGTGTCCACCACATGGCAACCTGCGTGAGCATCGACTCGAGAGAGGAGGGGGGAGAGACAGCTCTCTACAATGTTTAGAATTTGGACTGCACTACCCATTTTAAACACTAGGTGTCTGATAACTGCTCTCATATCTGGCAAACTGAGGGGCGTCCAAAACAGCCGTGTGGGGGTGCCTTAAAACCAGCTACCTTCTCTGGTTCAAACAAATCCAAATCATTCAGGACCAGACTCTAAAGTTAGGAGGAGGACATACTGGCTGCTGCATTGTTGTCAGAGAAGCCAGCACTTCAACATAGCATGTTTCCTTAATGTCTGATCATATAGTAAGCTCACTTTATCATCTCACTCACTACAGATCTCACTGATTTCTCCTTTAAAAAAGGGAACATCTTTCATAAAAAGGTCCTTTATCAGCAGCATCCTTTCTATAATGTTTCACACAATAAATCCAACAATTTGTGCCTGTATGGCACCAAAAAGCACTTTTAGGTTACATGCTTTGATAGGTCACATTCTGCTGCAGCAAGAGTAAAAAACAGAACCCATGTTTAAAAATACCAAAACTCCTCTTTATCAAAGGCTTTATAGAGCCCACACAGTTTGAAGTCCTCAGGTGAAATCAGGTGAAACTGCTGGATTAAACGGACTAAGTTTGCATGCATGGCAGTCTCACTGAGAGCGGAATAGTCCGTCTGTGTGGAGTAATCTAACACAACAGCAGGGAATAAACCCAACACGGCCGACACACCCATCCACATACTTTGGTTGGACAGTAACATGCAGGCTCTTTGTGCAACTGTTTCTGCTCTGCTCACTGACAAGAGAAAAAACTGTGAAGAACCTCCATCTCAGTTAATAGCTGCAGCTAAATTAAACTTAATCAGCTCTCCTCGCTGTGTCTTGGGGGAAGCCGGAGTGAGGCTGAGCTATAATTGGATGTGGGTGAGAAGAAGAGATGGAGTGAGAAAATGACACACGAAGTGAGAGAAGGAGGGGAGAGGGAAGCCGCTCGATTAACAACACCTATGGAGTCATGGAGCACAGCAGCTGGCTGTTTGGGTTTATCATCGTGTTCTGAGACGACTTCCTGAAGCTGACCAAAGTAATGAACCAGTTAAAACCAAATCCAATAAACAACATCTGAATTAAAAGTTAATTTCACGGGAAAATAATTAGGACAAGCTGATTGAAATGCTGAACAGCCTCACTGCCATCTGAGCTTTGTTTTTTTCTTCCTGCTTGAATTTAGTCTTAAAGCATCCACAAACCGTTTCATAATTAACAAATTTTCACTCTTAGGGGTACGAAATGGCAGAATATGTGAAATATGTCCAGCCAGGATTAGGATTGTCCCATTGCACTTCACCTTCATAATTACTACACACTTCCTTATTTTTGTATTTCAGACAAAGTCAACAGCACAGAGAGAGACACAGATGAGAAAAACTCCAGTGCACACCTGCAATAAAAGAGTAAGGCACAGCCGTGACAAAACACACAACCGGACGTAGATTCATCTGCATGCTGTAATGTCAATCAACCAATCACAGACTCATCTTAAAAAACATCACCAAAGAATGGCTCTTGGACCACAGTGTCTGGACTCAGGTCAGTGTTTGTACTTGAGCTGGTTCCCTGCACACTGTTTGTTTTATTTAAACTCCGCACCCAGACAGCATGTGTGCTTTTTTTTTCTGAGCAAACAGCTGGCAGGCCAGATCTCGGGTCAGGTGTGGGCCAGATGTTTTCACAAATGCTTACGACACACAGAAAAGAGTGCAAGCAGCTTGTGACGTGGACGTCGCATCAAACTGTGAAGGGAACACATTCACACAATGATGGTAGAGACTGCTGAGTAAAGAGACCATCAGAAGTAACTAATCCATTCATACACATTCATACACCGCCCACAAAGCAGTGGGAGACACTTGGAGTTAAGTGTCTTGCCCAAGGACACATCAGAAAGTGGCAGCAGGAACCGGGGATCAAACCATGATCTTCTGGTTGGGAGACTACCGACTCTACCAACTGAGCCACAGCCACCCCTATGAACTCCTGCACGCAGACTAATTTGCACAAATAGGTTGCCGTCTGTCTTTCTTTAGCTCCTGGCAGCTTTTGGTTTGATCAAAGATTTGAAGATATCATCGAGCTTCAGGTACTTTTAATAGCATTGATCATTAAAAAGAGACTGTATTAAGTATGAAGGAACATGATGCCGACCTTACAGTCTCTTAAGAATAAAGTGCTTCTGTTCACCTGAAATCCACCTGGCAGAGAGAGGTTGGCACAGCAGCTACATGGGCGTGTGCGTCATTTCAGCATGTTTGCTCTGAAAGCGGATTTATTATCCTTTAACCACATTTTATTTACCTCTTTGGTTTATGCACCAGCCTGGTTATTAAAGTCCTCACAGTTTGCACAGGTCAAACAATCCAGGATCATGTAATAGATCATTTGTAAGACTTTAAATGAAGATGTGCTGCAGACATTACTGAGTGGTTTTTCAGGCTATTTGGATTTGACCAATCATGTCAAAGGTGGCTGTCCTATTTCAGCGTGGGTGTGAAATATGAATTCTAGAAGTTTTGATTCCTGAATAATCAAGATGAAGACAAAGATTCCTGAATATGCAAATATACACAATAAGTAAAAATCAGTCAGTGGCAGCTGAGAGGTGCCAGGTCACTTCCTGAGCACTGTGGAGGAGCCCTGCACCGCAGCTCAGGGGGCTCTGTCATGTGCAGCGCACCTCACTGACATGTCTCCATCAGTGCATGTCCACAGGATCCTGTTTGTGTGTGTTTAAAGGGATACTTCACCCATTTGCATTAAGCTTCGTATCATTAGAAACCTGGTAGTATTTTTGAATGGTCGTGCATCCCGCCCTCATTTTCCCCTGAGATGAGAAATTTCTAAGTCTGAAAAGGCTTAGAAATGAAAAATGCAAATGACGATTTTTGCGTCACTGGAAGCTGTTGCGGTTAGCGTGGTGAAACTACAACGCTAGTTCCTCATATTTTCGACCACTGAAGCTACAGATCAATCATAGATCAGTGGATGGGAACTCACTCCCAGAATCAAAACTTAACATCTGCCATATTGCTTGGAAGCTATGCTAAGAGGCTCTATGGAGAAAGCTGATAATGGCTGATAATTGCTGCTGCCAACAGGCCGGTCTTGTGTTTTGGCTGCGGGGCTGGCGCTAGCTGACCGCCGGGCGTTTGACTGCTAGCCTGGCCGCCGCGACAAGACCAGCCTGTTGGCAGCAACCGTCTCGCCGCTATATTGCTATATTGCTTGACGCCAGCTCAGCAGCCGAGACATAAGGCCTGCCTGTCGGTGGCGGTGAGGACGAGTAGCCGGGGCTGGCTCGAGCTGGGGCAGACTGGTAGTGTCGGTGCTCTCACTGTTTGGACACAAACATAGAGTCTGTTTTCTGCTAGGAATTTCCAAGATTAATTCTGGAAGAAATTTCAGAATCAGTTGAGGAAATGGCCGTATGTGTTGAAGTAAATATGTCTGTAAATGTTTTTATTACTATATTTCTACTGCTATACTGTATATTTTGGAGAAATTGTAACGATCGACTTTCCCTCTGGGAGTATTTCTGATTCTGATCTAGAGGACCTTAGTGGGAGTGGCCTGCGGTGTTGTGCATTCTGGGATTTGGTGTCTTTCATCCACATGAGCCAAAAAGACACTTTCTGCCTTTTCTCGGCCAAGAAGGCACCAACTTCAAAATTAATTTCTACTACATGTATGACCCAATGTCAATACAGATTAATGTTTCAACGGGTGAAGTATCCCTTTAAGCCTGTGTGTGTGTGTGTTGCATGTCTCAATAACAGAGTTAAAATAATTTCCCCTCGTGGGATTAATAAGGTAAATCTTCTTTTTAAAATCATTCGGTATCAAGTAGTGTGCTGCCGAAATTTAACTTAAGGACGGACAAAAACAGAAAAATAGAATTGCATGTTATGAGAGCATTTGGGCCGATGCTGTGACAAAGAAACGACAGAGCAACAATCCTCTGCAGGTCGATTATAACCTTAAAGGCAGGGTTGGTAACTTTCTAAAACTAGCATGATTTTGAAAGTAGCATTCCCTCAGTGCTCCTCAGGACCTAAAGACAATTTCAACCAAATCTTAAAAAGTGGATCTGGAGGAAATTACCAACCTTGCCTTTAATGAAACTAATTATGAAATACAAACAGAAGAACACGGTTTGAAAAATTGTAAATATTGAAGGCGTCTCAGGTAGATAGAGATTCAGATAGAGGGGGGCATGACAGAGTCTGATGAGTAAAATAAAGTGCAGAATAAAAATAAGAACTTTTGAAACGTGAAGGAAACTGCATTTCCCTAACATTATAAATATGAGCCTTCAGTCTGACTAAAAGGCTCAAACCTGAGAGAAACAAAACATCCAAGACCAAAGAATGAGCCACAGGAGCCGAGTATGTTGTATACGTGTATGCAGCCTCAGAGCAACATGAACACTTTCAGGTAAATGTCAACTACGAGCCTGAATGAAGCGTCAGACAAACGCTGGCTGCTGAGAGGATACAAAGGGAGGTTGCTAAGCAGCCGGGAACACTTCTGATTTTTATTTTATTTTAATGGCAGAGCATGTCAGAGTAAATTCATCAAAAACATCTTAAAGCTCCTCTCTTTGTTCAGCACACTGTAAGATTAGCCTGCAAGCGCAAACGCTAACTCATGATGTTTCTATTGATTTGTTTAGCATCGGGAAGCAGGAAACTTAATCCTGCATCTTCATTAGCAGTAGAGCTAACACACTGACGGGACAGCACATCGTGAAGACGTGTCTGAGATCATACCTGAAGTCTCACACAGCTGGGTCAATCTCTCCTCCTCCATGAAACAGGTCTGGATGAACTCTCATTCTGCTTTTAGATCCTTGAGGCTGACCAAGGATCAGTTTGATGACCTGTTAGCTAGGATCAGTACCAGGTCCCAGTTTGATGACCTGTTAGCTAGGATCAGTACCAGGTCCCAGTTTGATGACCTGTTAGCTAGGATCAGTACCAGGTCCCAGTTTGATGACCTGTTAGCTAGGATCAGTAGCAGGATTTCTTTGATGTCGTTACTGTATCTAACAAGTCATACATCAGTTGAACTCTGTCTCAGTGCAGCGCTATGAACCAAAATAAACAGATTGAGACAAGAAACAGGCTGAAAAAAATCATGATGCAGATTTGTAAAAAGTTTGAGTTCATGATTTTTCAGATCTGTCTGCACGATCACATGCAAACGACCTTTAAAATGTTTAGTTTTTTTTTTAAAACAGGGTGGAGCCACCACTTCTGTTGCAATCTCAGGAAGTCAGAAGAATCAACACTGACACTTATACAACACAGTGTCACAAGAATTTGCACAAGTCAAAAGTGTTTAGTCACATCTTTCATGGCCAAGCAAAGTCATCTTTGCTTGATTTTGTTTGAACATGGTCAAAAGCTTGATCTCTGTCAGGCAGACATTGTTGTTTTGGGAAAGGCTTTCACGCTGCCTTGGTTCAGTTTGATTCCTTGTGTTGCTCAACAGGTGGAGAAAGCCGAGTATAACTCATCGACATTTATCAAACTTGGTACTTCTGGGAGACAGAAATGGACACAAGGAGGCTTCATGTAGCCAACAGACCAAAGGGAAACCTTCAATCTTAGAGCCTCCTCCCTCTGGACTCTCAGGCTGTGCACCACGTACACAAAACCACAGCCACCAGCAGGACTGACAGCGGGCGGGCCGGAGACGCACAAAAATGTTCAGAGACTAAAAACGGCCCTTAATGTCACCCACGAACCAGAAAACAGCAGCAGCAGAGTGCCAGCAGGGCAGCTCGGGGGCCTCCAAAGCAGAAGGTGGAGGAGCTCGACTGTCGCTGCTCTGAGAGGAAAAAAAACTCTCTGCATTTCGCCTGAAGCTGCAGACATGTCACAAGATTACATCAGAGGAAAGGAGATTTTTGTGAGAAAAAACAACACTTAATGAAGAGTAGTTTCCCTTTTTGGATCAAAGTAAACCTCCAGAACAGAACCTCAAAAACAGGACAACCACATCTATACACATATTTGAAAAATAATGACTAGAAAATATTTCAGTTTGAGAACACTGCTGAGAAATAAGAGCTCTAAAGAAGGTTTCGCTGAAGGACATAATCTAAAAAAGATCAATCAAATCAAAAGGTTGATCATCTCATGTTTCGGAACTTCTTCAGTAAAACTAAAAGTTATTTTTGCGTCATATGGTCCATTTTTTAAAGGCCTTCTTTGTTTCCATGCGTGTTGCAGGTTTTTGTTCCTGTTTACAAAAAGTCATGAACGTTTGGGGTGTACAGAAATAATACATTTAAAAAAAAATTACATCAGGGCCGAAGTTAACTTTTTGACTCAACTGCAAAAGTCGACAAAAGACGAAAAAAATAATAGCTGGTCAAGCATATTTTTTACCGGCCAAAATAAGAAACTATTAGGGCTTTCACACTTGCAGAAAACTCCTGAAAAACAGCAGATTTTTTTTGTTCCAGCCCCCTAGTCCTTTTACTGCAGAAAGTCAGAGTGGGCTGGTGTGAGAACGCAGCAGGATATTCTCCCGAGAATTCATCTCGAGCCAATAAGAGAGGGAGTGACGTTTATACACTGGGTCTGCTGCATGCCACCTCTACGATCTCCGTACTCTAATGAACCTGCTGCATTATGTTTCTTGTTCTCCAGTATGTTCTTCTCCACTCTTTAGTTCAGATTGAGATTCTGTTCAAATACACAGAGCATTGATTGAAAGACAAATATTCTCATTATAGCGTCGTGTAGAGGACTATGTTGCTTTGTCTTCCACTTCCTGAAATTATCCAGATATTTTCAGGCGTGCATGTGTGAAACAAATATGTTATCGTTTCACCTTTGTTACAGTAGATTGTAATCGAGTTAATAAAAGTGTTATGTTCCGTTGAATCGAAACTCAGATTTAAGTCACACTTCATTGTGGCTGGTGTTCCGGTTTGTGTGTGTGTGTGTGCAGAAATGTTGGTGTGTCTCAGCGAGCCCGTGTAGTGATGCATCTGCAGATAACATCTGTAGCTACATCAAACACGCCTCATACTCAGCATTATTTTTATACATGACAACCAAAACAACTTCAGGAAGCTTGTTGGATATAGGCTAAGTAGTTATAAGACGGGATAAACATCTCTAGAGATTCTGACGAGGCCACAGTGGAAGAAATAAAAAATATCTGATGATGTGAAAGGTGTCTACATTGCCAGTTTAAGTCAGCGGTGACCTTAAACGTCACCTGTGGAGGCTTTGAAAAGGTCTAGATAAACATCTGGCAGAAAAAACAAAAAATGAGATGCCAGTTTGCAGACAACACAAACCAGCAGCTATGATATGACAGGAATGAGGACAGACTGGTGAACAGATTGTTAACTCCTGATTGTTAAATGCCAGACAATCACAGGTCACACCTTTGCATTCAAATGTGACATTTAGGGGGGTGCGCTGGTGGCGCAACGGTTAGGGCGCTCGCCCCATGTATTGAGGCTGTCGTCTCGAGCGGGAGGTTCGCTTCCACCTGTGGCCTTTTTCCGCATGTCGTTCCCCACTCTCTCTCTCCCTGGTTTCCGACTCTATCCACTGTCCTATCTCTGCATTAAAGGCACAAAAGCCCAAGAAAAAAATCTAAAAAAAAAAAAAAAAAAAAAAGTGACATTTAGTGCTTTGTCTATGCCCTTCAACCAACTCTGGTTAGTCTGCCATGGAGGTCATATTATCAGAGTGTGTCTGAGTCTCAGCAGTATTATGGGAAAACTAACGGCCAGATGTCCATGAAACTTGGTGGAAAGCTGGAAAATGGGCCAAAGAGGAACAGGATAAGAAAAGGAGTGGACTCTTTAAGAATACAGTGTTTCCTCTAGGTTTATCAGTTAGTGGTGGTGGCCCGGTCCCCGGCAGTGGGGGAAGGTATTTTGTGCCTTCCTCTTACCGTGGTGGGGGATACAAACGTCTTCCAAGTGAGCACAGATCTTTACAGCTAACTACAGCTTTTTGATAACATGCTGCAGTGGGTTGATGTTATTCAGTCTGAGCACTTTTCGTTTGGACATTTCGCAGTAACATGCAAATACATGCTTTCCACTGTTAGTTCCCACACAAAGGTGGGATTCAAAGCCAAGAGAATTAAACAACATTTCCCCCAATAACACAAATCAGATCGAGGGAAAGTGACCATTAAGGCCAACACTTCCTGAGAGGAACAACCTGCCTATTATTATTACTAATAAGTAATGAAGGTGTGTACGTTTGTTACATTAGCAGGATGATTTCAAATGGTGGTAGGTTGTTTGGTCTATGAAAGGTCAAAGAAACCATGGAAAGCCATCCATTATCTTCTGCTTATCCGAGGTCGGGTCGCAGTGGCGGCAGGCTAAGCAAGTTGCCCTAGACGTCCCTCTCAACAGCAACGCTTTCTAGCTCCTCCGGGGGATCCCGAGGTATTACCAGACCAGATGGGATATATAATCCCTCCAGCAAGCTCTGGGTCTACCCCTGAGTCTCCTCCCAGTTGGACGTACCCGGCAGAGCTCCAAAGGGAGGAGACCAGGACCAGGAGGATCCTAATAAGATGCCCAAACCACCTCAACTAGCTCCTTTCGATTTGAAGGAGCAGCAGCTCTATTCCAAACTGCCTCTGGATGTCTGATCTTCTCACTCCATCTCTAAGGCTAAGACCCTCAAGAGGAAACTCATCTCAGCCGCTTGTAACCACATTCTCATTTCTTTCGGTCAGGTGAGGGCTGGGACGAAGATTGACCAGTAAATTAAAAGCTTTGCCTTCAGGGTCAGCTCCCCCTTCACCATGACGGTCCGGTACAACACCCTAATTTTAGGCTCACTCGTGAACAAGACCCTGAGATACTTGAACTCCTTCACTTGAGGCAGAGACTCTCTCCGCACCCAGACAGAGCAAACCATCTCAGACTTTTTGGGGGGTTTAAGAATGACTCAAATAGTTAAATAAATGATCAAAGTATTTATAGCAACTGTTGGAAGTTCAGCAACCCGTTTAGTCAACAACAAACGAATAAATTGTTGGAGGTCGAAGTTTTAAACGATAAATAGAAAAGCAGCAAACCTCGCATGTTAGAAAGTTGAACATTTGGCTTAATATTTACCAAATAATGTTACTGATTTCTTAATTCCAGTAATCATTAAAGCTCTGTAATCTTCCCCCCTTCATAAGCGACCTGAAGAAACCAGAAAGCTGTGACCACACTGCCATGTGGGTGATTTTGGGTTCAGTTCTTCAATGGTTTATGACTTAAAATAGGTCATGCAGTTCATAATTTAATCTTTCACTGACTATCACACCTCCAATGTTTCTTTTTTTTTTTAAATCTATCGGCCTTTTTCCAGCAGCTCTGTCTGCCACCAGAGAGGGGGCAGTCTTGTGATTTCCAGTAAGCTGATAATGGGCACAAACTGAGGATTGTCTTAGCTGCTGTAAGCTCCTGTTGTAGCGTATAGAGATCTCTCAGTCTGCTGCAGTCCTGCTTCTGCCAAAGCAGCTAATGAGCTTAAAAGAAGTGAGTGAGCAGTCAGCCGCCACCACCCAGCCAGAGAGCAGCCAAGGTCCTGCTCAGACAGGACGCAACTGAGTGAGCCTAAAGGTCACTGCAGGAACCCGGTGACCTGAGAATCACAAGATCGACTACTAACTGACCAACCAGCCTGGAAAAAGTTTATTTCACGGAGCTGAGCGTGTGTGAATAAAGAACGAATAACCTTCCACCCTCTCAAACAGCCGTCTGTTGAGTTTAGGATTACCAGAATTTTAAACTTAGTTATGATACTCAGAAAATAAAAAGATTTAGAAACCTGATTCGATACGACTGCATCAAATATAGAAGGCGTAGAGGGCATTCACACCTGCAGAAAATGCCTGATAAACTCTATTTCCAGGAGCAGCTGCATGTGTGAATGCAAACAGCAGAATTTTCTGCAGCAAGTCTGAGTGAGCTGATGTGAGAATTCACCTCAAGCCAATGGAAGGGGAAGTTGACTAGTAGTTTTGTCCGCTACTTCTGCATCCTTTTTTCCACGGCAGTGTGACGGCACGGAGTTGATTGAATTATTGCCATGAAACACGGAAACAGCGCGTCAATTAAGTACGGTAGGCTATCAGCCCCTCAGTGGCTCAAACTTTTGATAGGCAAGACCAAGCCACTACACCCAGCATTTAGTCATTTATTGTTTCCACCTATCACACCCCAGGTAAACTCCTGTCTTATAAAATAGATTTTCTGTGTACTTAGTGCTCATTGAGAAGTAGATCGCACACTTGTTCAAACGCCACAAAAAGATCATTATCACTTGAAGACCTCTGGTTGAACCCTTGTTATTTAAAAAAATACTTCTTGTGGCACTCAAGCAAATGTGCGGATATTTCTTTTTCTTCTCTCTGCTGTTTTTGTATCGCCCGGGACCCACATGATGTGCAATAACAGACTGTATCATTTCAAAACACATGGTATCAAAACAAAAAGCATCAAAAAGTACAGAAGTCTGGAACATTTCCACAACCTTAGTTGATTCAGATGCTGCAAAACTACCCATGTTTACTACAGGAAGGAATTCAAATCTCTTAAGAGTGTGAAACTGTGTCTAGATCTAAACGTAAACAGCACCAAAAACACAAACAGCTTCTGTTCCTCAACTTCATCATGCTCAAGTGAAGTCTAGAAATGAGTGAAGAGCCATGACATGAGGCTGGGCGCTGAAATGATTTCTAAAAAGATTCAACTCCAAAATGATGATAAACTCTGGACCATTCAATTTGATTTGGATCGAGCCGACAGCCTGTTAGCAGAAATAGCAACAACAGTCAGTTAGTTTGCAGTTTTTCAACTTGCACGTTTTTACAAAATGACGTCGACTTCATAGATGTGAGCAGCAGCTCGGCAACAGGTCCCTTGAGCAGATATCCGTTGACCACTAAAGAACGTCTGGGTGACACTAATCTCTAACCTGCTTTGTTTACCATCGTTAATTACCAGGTCTGTTTGTCCTGGAGGGGAGAAGACCTCTGAATTATACGACTACCAGAAGAAGAAAAGAAGTGGTAAACAGTGTGTGTGTGGGAGGGGGGCTGTAACTCAGAAACAAGCTGAGCTAACTTTAGCAGCAGCTCAGGTTAGAGCCCGCCATCCTGTGTCTGCTGAAGAGACTTTAAGAGATGCCGATATTTATTATTTTAAGTGGTTAGTTTGTGTGCTCCATGTACAGAGGCTGTAGTCCTCGATGCGGGTGACCAGGGTTTGAATCCGACCTGTGGCTCCTTTTCCCACATGTCCCTCCTCTCTCTCTCTCTCTGATTTGCAACTCTAACCACGGTCCAAAGTTTATCATCACCTTGCAGAAAATAGTCAGCCAATCAAGATATTGTGTAATAAGCAGATTAAGACATTCATATCTTATCATTTCCTAGTAATGTGTTGCCTGAACATGTCAGGACAACATTCAGCGGCCCTAAAACCTCATTGACTGCTCCTCCTGGTGCTCGCCCCCAGGGCTGTGTGGGAGGTCACCACCAACCTTTCCCAGGGGAAAGGAGACCAAATGCATTTGAACTGTTCCGACTGCCTCTCATTAACGTGAGAGATCAGGTTAAACCAACACACAGTCAACAAACACTTCTGTTAGCTTTCAGTGATAAGTACTTAAAGCCTGTTACCGTGTCACAACCTAAAATTATACAAAACACTGTAATTACCGGTGATAGACGAAACAATTGAAGAAGAAACGAGTAGGCTGTGAGAGTTATCTGGGCTGGTATCAGAGTAGCACCTGTATTAATATCTGAATAAATGATCATTAAATGTTAGTACCTGGGTTTTTCAGTTACCTAGTTAAAGAACTATCCAAAACATCTTGGGTTGATTGGTAGCACCGAACTGTTTCCCCCGTAAGTCGGCAAATATTTAGCAAATTAAACATTTATGTCAGGAGGTGTGAGACTGAGCCTGCTCAGGGTATGAAAAAAAGTTAGTTGCAGCTCTGATGATCGTCTAGGACTGAAATTATAGCTTCTGTTTTTGTTCACCTGAGACTATTTTTGCATCTTTCTCAGCCTGTGGACTTCTTTTCTTTTTTTTAGCTTTTTAGCCCAGTGGTATAGGTGTCCGTGTATCTCCTCTGCAATTTTTTTAAAACTGAAGATATAGCCGCTACAGATGCAATGCAAGACGTCCTGTTTACTCCATTCTGCAATAATACTGAGAATAGTTTAGTTTGTTGACGACCGGCATTTCTATTTTAAGCGTAACGAAAATATATCCTGGTAAATTCAGCACCTTTAGCATTTTCACCGTCATCAAGTTGTTTCCCCCCGGTAATCGACGTAATGTTGTTATAATTTGATGTACATATGTTCTGACACAATTTTAAAATCAAAATGATGTCATCTTTTCTTAATCCTGACACTTTGTGAGGTTGACAGGTTGATAAATAACATGATTACATGCCCCCATGCGTACATACAGAGCAGGGACATCCGTTAACAAAGAGTTGTATTTTGTGGTTTGTGTTGAGTATAATGAGGTGCATCGCTGTAGTGTGCAGGATAATAAACCTGGGTTTGAGCTTTCATATTAACAAAGACTTACAGTCATGTCATTTGTGGATATTGTTTTTATAGGCTATTAAACAGAACGATTAAACTATTAAAACTAACATTACCATATCTCTCCAGCCGCCCAAGGCACACAAACACACGCCAGCAAAATCTGCAACCACCCAATGAAGCAGCCTTCGCTTTGGGCTGTTTGAAACCCACAGAAAGTCTGACAGAGACTCAAAAGATGCAAAAAGAAAGAACACAGCAGTAAAAGTCCAAATCAAAAGTTAGTTTATATGACAATAAGGTTAAAACAGCCTAAACGTAGTGTGACTACCAATCCTCTGGTGTCCCCTTTAAGTCCTTTACTTGTGTCATGTCAGGACTCTCATCTGATACCTTATTTCATTACTTTGGCAGGTGTTTGACGTCATATCGTTTCAGTGTCTGTATCGCGATATTTTGGTATCCTGACAACACTAGCTGATCGTAAAGAAGGTATACAACATGCCCGACTGAAGAGTGGACCTCTATGACTCGGGTTATGTGTCAAAAGATGTTCTGAAATTAGTGCTTTACTTGAGAAAACACATTATGTGATAAATACTTGTTTTTTAAAAAAGCGGCATTTGGCGTGACGTTCTCTCAAAACGACGGCTAGCGGCTGGCTAGCTGAGGTAGCTAACGTTAGCTTTACTGTTAATCAGGCACACCCAGCTTCTTTCCCAGAAAACAGGAAAACATCCCGCTTAATTTACCTCCTTTCTGTCCTGTAGACACTCCAACACCGCCAGGTTGTTGTTCCAGGAGTGTTTGGGGCAAAGCCGGGTCAGGTCCTCCCTACACACCGCCTCCTCAGCCAACTTCCAGCCGGCAGAGCGCCGCCGAGGCAGCGAGGCCCCGGCCCCCGGGTTCCTCTCAGCGGCTCCCGGGTTCACCGCAGCTGGCCCCAGACCTCCAGCCGGGTTCGGTAAGTTATCGGATTTCGCAGCGAGTTTAGCGACACCGTTGATGTCTCCTTCAATTGGATGCAAAGACGACAAGATGCACATCAAAAGCAGGAGCAGGGGCAGAGGAACACGTATACAGTCCGCCATCTTCACCGAGCCAGTCAGCCTGCTGCTGCTGCTGCATTCAGGAGCTCTCGGAAATATGGGGACTCGAAGTAAAGTTGCAGGCGGATTTTTTTTCTCCCTCATGAATAATTAATGAACGCATGTAGATTCACGCTCTGAGTCATCAAATCACACAATCACCATGGAAACGTTTTTTTCCCCGGTGGTCCTTATTATTTAATGACTAAAAGTATTCAATTAATCTCTATAGACTTTCACAACCAACACCTTAAAACAGCACATTTTAATTAGGTTTCCTAATGTACGGAGGACAATCAGGGCCACACAATAAATATAAGATAGCAGGATTTTTTTTTTTTTCAATTTCGTCCTTAGAGGAAACAAAAGAAATGTAGAGAAAAGGGGCGAAATGTTAGAAAAAAAGCCAAAATGTCTTCTTTTTTTTTTTTTTAGAAATGTTGGGATTAAGGTTAAACATTTTACTTTATTCCAATGATAAAGTTGAAATTTTCTGGAAAATATCAAAATGTCAATATAAAGGTCGACATGTAAAGAATAAAACCTAAATCAATTTTGTCTTGGCCAGCCCAGATAACTCTCACAGCTTTCTCTTACTTCACCTATCAACCTGTAATTACAGTGTTTCGTATAATTTTAGGTTGTCACGTCGTAACAGTCTTTAAAAAGTTTAAATATCAAGAAAAAAATAATTAAATATTGCGGGGGGGAAAAAGTAAAAATGTCTAGAAGAAAGTCAACATGTTGAGAAACAAAATTCAAATTGTGGAATGAAAATTAAACTATTATAAACCCGTCATATATATTTATGTCATTTTAAATTAGCTCAACATATTTTAGATACTTTTTATTGTCATCATGTCTTGACATACAGCGTAAAGATTACCTTTTTTTGGTGGGGGGAGGTACTGATATCAATATTAGGGATACCGATATATATATATATATATATATATATATATTCTTAGATCTATATTCGATCTGTAGATAGATATACACATTAATTGTTTTGATCCCTTAAATGCAGTTATCAAGCACTTGTGGAAAAGATTTCTAATGAAGACAAGATGGTCACTCAACAGGAAAGTAACTGAGCTTGTACATGCATCACCGCTCCACACTCTAGAGTGATGTTTGTTATAATCCATATAGCGCCCTCTGCTGGTGACAGAGAACTACTAGTGTAATACAATCAAAATCGAGCCCAAACTGAGTCTCTGTGGCGTTTTATTATCTGATGTCTGGTTCCAACACATTCTGTAAATTATACAAATGAAGTGTAAGCAGACCCAGAAGAGAATTTAATCACAGCTCTGGTGTTGTGCTACATTTTCCCCCGTGTCAAGCCCCCAAAAATATGCATACCTCTCCCTGTTCTGAACACTCTCCCGACACCTTGATGGAAACCGATGAGCTCAAAAAAAGGACAGACTGAACAAAAATCTCTCCCCATCAGATCTTAAAAAAACTTGAAGCAGATTATTCCAAAAAGAACGACAACAACGAGGAGTCCACTTGACAAGCGTTTAGGTAAAAATAACATAATTTTTATTAACTTTGAGGTCGTACACAAACAGCTGGTAGCAAATATACATATATATACAACTTCCTTGAGAACGAGAACAAGGAGAGTGAAATATACAGTCAGTACAGAGCGGTTTCTTTTGGCACTTAATGTTTCAGGGTTCAGAGGGAGGAGAGGTTAAAATTATATGAATTAAAACAAAGACACGTTCAGAAGAATAACCAAAGCATAAAACATGGATCTCAAAGCCAACAACCTCCAGTGATAGAAACGGTTACCGCCAAACTCCAGTTAACAGAGCCGGCTTTTATTTCCTTCAGTCTATGAAAAGAGGAGCCGGCCTTCATTTAGTCGTCAAAACGAGACGCGCCTTCTAACAATACGGGTGCAGGGCAATGACGGGGAAGACTACTCACACCAGAAAGAATATTTAAATCTTCTTTGTATCACAGCCCCTTCATTATAACCTGGGGGGGGGGGGGGGGAGAAAAATCCTTTTTGATGTTTTTGATCTGAAAATTAAAATGCATCCTTCAATGCACCGTGACCTCTAACCGAGAGCTGAATTTATTTATCAAAAAAGCGACTGCACCTTAAATCATGATGAGCTTTTATTTGAGGGTTTTAAAGTATTTTACTTTGCAAAGCACCTAAGGCCCCTTGTGTCCACCTAGCCATTTTTTCTGGGGAAGATAAGCGCTGGCTGTGCGCTCAGGAGCTCTTACATGAAGCGTTTGTGCAGAGAAAAAAAGTGCTGCACGTGTGTCCTGTCTCCATGACAACAGTCTGTCGACAACAGCCGCTGTATGACCGATACTGCTCCGTTACTTTTTACTGCATGCTTTATATTTTAAGATCGTTTATTTCCCGATCAGACACGGAGCGAGGAGGATGTGAGTTCAAGACACGATCAGTAGGAGACAAAACTTCGGGGATTATCAAATATTTGGAAAAGAGCGCCCAAGACTTCAACAGCGCCTTTCTGAAAAGTTTAAAGTTTATCAACTTGAGCGCTTCGAGTGGCCGCACAAAAAAAGGCAGAGCGGTCGGGAAAAAAAGACGCTGTGTGCTGCGCTCTGTCTGGTCAGCTGCTTTCTACTCAATGAAACCATTGAAAGAAGACGCTGGCGCTCAGAAAGAAACGCCAGGTGGACACGGGGCCTAACTCAACTGCTTAGTTTGTTTGTGTCATCGTCTGATTTACACCTTTTAAATACCTCGTTCAGATCCATTAAAAACGTTTGTGTAACAGACGATAAATGAGCGAGCTCACTGACGGAGGTAGAGGTCAACAAACATCTCGTGTGCTGCCGTTTTAGTCAATGGAGTCTGTTGGCTTTGAACAGAGACGTGACTGCAGTTTCTGTTTGAATAAAATCTCTTCAACAAAACGTCTTTCTATGTAGAGAAACCTTTCTGAAATGTTGCGAGGCTTACATTATGACAATCGTATGACTGGAGGGAACCGATGTGCTGAACGCCAGCTCATGTCTCTGTTCACAAAACCACAACTGGGGCACCGGATGGCTTGGTGGTTATGTCCTATGTCCTGTGTACGGAGGCTGTAGTCCTCGTCACAGCGGACGGAAGGTTAGAATCCGACCTCAGCCCTTTGCTGCATGCTGTCCCTCACTCTCTCCTCTTAACACTTCCTGTCTCTCTTCAGACGTCCTATCCGATAAAGGCCTCAAAAATCAGTATAAAAAAACTGAAGTGGTTCTTCAAGCATCACTCCTCTTCATCAGTTTTTGCTTTTTTGCATTTCTGATGCAATAAAAGTTGAGCAGCATTTGAATTCCCTTGGCTCCACACCGAGCCTCTTTCCTCTCCTTGTGCTCAAGGAGACGACATTTTTGTTTCGAGTCTCTGGTTTGAAAATGAGAGAGAGATGAGTCCTTCTCCTTCACTCCCACTTGTAGAGCTTCAGCATCTTCTCCGTGAGCGAGGCCAGGTAGTGCTCGCCGTTCACCGAGAACGGACTGATGTCCAACACCGGCAGGTCGGCGGGGAGCTTCTGCAGCATGGAGCCGCTTCCTGCGTCCCACACCTGAGGAGGAGGAAGAGGAGGAGGGAGACGACGGGGAGGAGTGGAAGGAGCAGAGGAGAGAGAGGAGAAGGAGGAAGAGGAGGAGACGACATGAGAAGGGAGAGAAAAAGAAGAACAACACATGCAAGATTAGAAAGAGATATGAGATATCTAATGAGATAAAACGAAACGTGAATAAAATATATTTACATAAAAATAAAAAGGCTGCTTTGGGCGCCTGAATTCTTTTTTAAAAACCTGCAATGAGTGTGACCTGCAGGGGGCGATGAACCCAGGAGGAGGAGGGGCCCGGTTTGAAAATGTTGTGTTTACAAACTGCAGTGAACATTTCTGCTGACTCTACCTTTAAATAACAGCAAACACACAAGCAGGACTTACGATGGTGGAGTTGGAGGCTTCGTCCCCAGCACAGACCAGGGTCCCACTTCCGTCTGGACTCTTGAAAATGGCGTTCTTGGTGAGCAGTTTGCAGGACGGTCCGGCGCTGAACGTCTGCACCGGAGAGCAGGAGCAGCTGGGAAGCTGACTGGAGTCCTGCTGAGGCGTCCGGTTCAGAGCCATCAGGACGCAGCGCAGAGACGGATTGGAGCGTCCTGCAGGAGAGAACACACGCGCCACAGATCACACTGAGGATGTCTGGCATTCAAAACTTCCTTTCCCATACAACAGGTTTTAAAATAAAACAGTCTCTGGTATTATTACATTCGATAGTACTCAACTGTTTAAAACTTTAGAAAACAAAAAAAATTACTCGTTCATGTTTTTAACCGAAAGCTGCTGAGTAAAAGAAAGAGAGAGGAGCTGTAGTTCAAATTCACAGGTCAGCACACCGGCCTCTCAGAGATATTTAAACAGACAGAGCGGAGGAGGTGACACGTCTTAATATTGGCAAATATCTTGGCAATGAGCTCGAGTGTTTTGCAGGTACATTCCTCCCATAAACGCACGGACTGAGGTGAGACATCTCATGCAAAAACTGAAATCCCTTCCGCCCTTCCACTGCACAGGTACAGCGTCATCCTGTGGGAAACACTGACATGTATTTGGATATCCAGTTTTCGTCGGACTAACAATATAAATCCACTCCTGTTTACATCTTAAATGTACTGACTGACGTTTGAGAGGAAACCTGAGGAACACGCTGCATGGTGTTCACAGAGTGAGTGAGCACTGATATTCACTCCACACAGATGATGACTCAGCAGTTGGCGTGCTACACAAACGTCTCAGCGTGATGATTGGTGTGAGTATTTCTATCACTGAGGCTTTAGTTGAAGTCTGTGCAGGAAAACAATCACCACCACGTTACCACCATGTTGTCATGCGGAGCAGAGTCGGTTGTCTCACCTGGCCTGTAGGTGACCAGACAGTGTCTGCTCTCCGTCTCCACCTGGATGTCGATGCAGCCAGAGTTCTCCAGCGGCAGGATGTGCGGCCTGTACGTGGTCTCATTAACCTGCTCCCAGAAACACGCGCCCTCCAGAGAGCCGGCGATCAGCCCGCCACAGGGGAACGAGCTGGAGGCGGCCCGCGGGACGTAGCTCAGAGACGCAACCGGACACCTGGAAACATCAGGAGTTCAACGGGTTAAAGACTGAAAGCAGAGAAAGGTGGTTTCCTGGTATCTTCACGGCGACCAGGGGTTCTGCTGTTTGTCATTTAGATCCCTAAAAGTTAAAAATGTCAAACGTGTGTGTGTGCGTCTGTGTGTGTGTGTTACCTTGAGCGCAGTGGCTGCAGCTCCTGCACGTGTGTGCTGGTGTCTCTGGTGTCGTAGACGAGCACAGAGCCGTTGATCAGACCTGCGTAGACATAGTTACTGTTGTCCAAACACCAGCAGCAGCTCCACACAGGTTTACCTGCGTTGTAGGTCTGAACCACCGTGTTGGTCAGCAGACTGCAGCGCACACACACACACAGGGTCAGACAACAGATCACATGAAAACATATTTGATCTATTCTGTGTCTCTCTCAGAGTCTGAGTTGTTGTAAACTGATGATTTGTACCTTTCTATTAAACGTGTGTATTGTGTTCCAGGGTACAGGTGTGTGTGTGTGAGTGTGAGTGTGTGTTCACCTGGTCAGTTTGATGGTGTTGTCCAGAGCAGCAGACAGCAGCAGACTGTCGTTCTGCCTGTTGAAGGACAGACCTCGGATCTGTTTGCTGTGGATGGGGACGTACTGACTCGCCTTCATGTTCACCACGCTCACCTTCTTCACTCCGTAACCTGGAGGAGGAGACATGGACAGACAGTGAGCAGAGACAGAGAGGGAACTTTTCCCTTCACTCCCAGCTGCTGAAAAACAAAGTGAAGAAAGGCGGGGTCTCACCGGGCATCAGCGTGGCGTGCTGGGAGAGCTGCGAGGCGAGCAGGCAGCTCAGAGGTTCACAGTACGATAACACTCTGGATCCTCCAGACTGAGACACCAGCACCGCCTTGGAGAAGCTGTACTGACCCGTCCTGAGGCCATCCGCCAGCTGGGACTGAGTAAGGCGGAGCGAGGACGACACCGAGGAGGCGAGGGAGCTCCTACCGGCCTTAGCCATCAGAGCCCTCAGCTCCTGCACAGACGGCGAGAGAGGAGGGACAATTTAACCAGGATGTATCTGAATTCTCTGAATAAGCATGTCAAAGAACTGTTAGCAGGAAATATCTGCAGACCTCCAGCTGACAGGGAATATTTGTGATGATTTAGCTGCTAGCTAGCATTTATCTGTGATGCTGATCGGGGGTGTGTGTGTGAGAGAGAGAGAGCGAGAGAGAGAGAGAGATAATGGATGGACGTATAAATAAGATTTAAACCACATTCAAGACTTTAAAGGCCTTCATTTGAAAATATAAAATTTTAGACTTGTAAGACGTTTAAAGGGGAAACTTCTACAGTGTTTTTGAACATATATTTGGGTAACCTGAGTGTCTACCGACCCACAAAATGTGAAAATGTGCTCTCCTTGTGATGTCACAGTGGGATTCTGGGGGAAAAAAAATCCCCTCACCTCCCCTGGTATCTCCACCCACAGCCTAGGACAAAACTTTTGAGCAGGTCCGCCATTTTTATTCTCACTACAGAGGAATGATGTCTACGGGAAAACTGAGGGGGGGGGGGCTCATTGCATTTAAAGAGACACACACACCAAAACGGAGCGTTCTGAGAGAGCTGGTTTATACAGACTCACAAACCTCCTCTGGTGCTTGATTCATGTTATATTTTGACCAAAGCACAGCACAGATGTTTCATTTAGACCACAGGGGACTGTTTGAAAAGGTGGAGAAGGGGGATATTATGTCCTCTTTAAGACCCCTGGGATCCATTTAAAAAAAAAAAAAAAAAAAAAAAAAGACAGAGCTATGACCCGGACTTTTAAGACCATTAAACAAAACGTTTCCTGAAGTCTGATGAAGTCGTTTCTTGTACCTGCAGCTCTTGTTGGGCTTGTCCGTATTGGTTGGTGACGACTTGAAGTTTCAGTTTGTACTGAGCCGACTCCAGTTCAGCTTTTCTCCTCAGAGACTGCTCCTGCTCCAGGGACCTGCACACACACACACACAATAAGGTATTATAAGCACCTATGATCACAATATTACTGGGAGAACAAACATTCAATGCTCGATGTGACCCGCTGTGGCATAAACTCTTATTTAAATGTGGAACTACTTTATTCTGTGTTTCTCATCATCAGGTGTGTTTGTTTGGAGATGAGGAAACATCTGGGAATAATTACCTCCTGAACGATAAACTCCTAAAGGTCACTTTGGGTTCTGTTGCTCCAGGTACAACTGAAAATGTAAACTCCTCGACCTTACCGGTGAGGCTATACGTACACTGTAAGACTTCAGGCAGATTGAGACATACGACTGATTTTCAGCCGGATCACGCGCTGTCAGTCGTGCAGTGAACACTCAGACATGATGGCGGATCGGGCGATTCTCTGGCATGTTTGATATTTTGTATGTACGACTACACGCACTCGCACAGTGAGAGCAGAGCCAGGAGCCAATTCCCCAACTTAGGGACTTTTTTTTCCCAGAATGTAAAGTACCTGTACAAACTGATAGACAGCATCCAAAATCACCATGGCAACAGCAGGCGTGTCTGTTTAATCTGTCTCCCCCGTCCAATCACGCAGGAAACTTCGGCAGGAAATATCAGCCGGCCTATTATTATTTAATCAAGCCCTGCAGAACGCTCTTGATTTGCTTGTTTTGGAGTCTTTGCTGTGTTGCGGAGGAGATCACTCACTTCTTTAAGCTCTCCTGCTCAGAGTTGTCGAGCGCTCTCAGCTTCGGCGTGTACAGCAGGAAGATGTCTGATCGCTTCGCTTTCTTGTTGCACTGAAGACAAACAAGAGAGACAGAGGTAAGATGCAGGAAATGACACCAGTAATCCGGATTAATTCACCTCTATGTGTCTTCACTGACCTGGGGACATTTCCCGGCCGGGCCCTGAGCCTTCAGCCAGCGCTGGATGCAGGTGAAGCCGAAGACGTGTCCACAGCGCAGAGCGGACAGTCTATGATCACCCGCCGTCGTCCACGCCTCAAAGCAGATGGAGCAGGTGTCACCCTCGCCCATCTCCTCGGTTTGGGGCGGCTGGACAGACGCCGACGCCACAGAGACCGGCTACAGATGAACATGATGAGAGAGCGTCATTTAAAAAAGACGAATAACAGAAATCACAGGTTTCAAACAAAGTGAGTGAAAATAAAACTGTTAGCTGTAAAGACTTTAACAACACACACACAAAAAAAATGTGTGACTCTCTTCTGTCTTGATGCTCATTGGTTAAACTGTAAAGTTTTCTCACATGCAGCGAAGCATATCAGAAAGAGTGAGGAAAAGGTCTGGATGTTACCTGGACGTTCTGATTTGGAGCTTCTGTTCTCTCAGTCGCTGTAGCTGGACCCGAGTCTGAACAGACAAAAGAAACACATCAATGTGGAAATGTCAAAATCTGCATTCTCTTCGATGACCAGCAGGGGGAAACTCCAGTAGTCTGTCTGTATAGAAGTCTTTTGTTAAATGGTCCTACATCTCATTTTAATGAGTTTCAATCTCTAGTTTCAAGTCGATGCTCAGTTAGTAAATGGTCCCATTTAGAGAAGAGGAGACCAGAAACGAGGGGTTAGTTTAAGGGCGGGTGTTATGATAATGCGTTAGGGGGATTCACTTCAGTGTCTTTAGCGGTAGCCGTGTTTGGTAGGAGGAGACGCAGGGTCAGTACTGATGTCACACCTGAGGCGGGTGTGGTGGCTCTGTAACCTTCATTAGCAGCACCTGCGGAGGAGCCGGCGGAAATTGGTTTCGAGTCGAAGAGACGCCACGAGGGAGACGCGAGGACGCAAGACACCTGAGAGACTGAATCTGAAGTAACGTTTGTTTCAACACTTCACATGTTCTTTTTACACATGAACTAAACTGATATGAAAGAGAGGGCTGGCGGAGGAGATCGTACCCAAGTGGCTCTGTGGATCGGGCTGTCCGAGTGAGCTGGTCGCGGCACGTACGAGGATCTTTGGGGTGAGTCACCTACACGCACCCCTCAAACAGACAGGACAGTTGCACACACATTCAGGTAAGGCAGGATACACCTTCACGTTTACGCAACACGTAGGGAGAGGCATTAAGTTACGGGCTCAATGGCCTTAGCGTTAGGTGCTAGGGTAGCATTTAGCTGTGGGGCTGTGAAGCCCTCGTAACAGCGGGGCTAACTGTGATTGACAAGCTGCAACCATGGTGACCTGAAAAATATCTCCTTCAGTGTTTTCAAAGACACCCTTATCAGATAAATACATTTTTGATATTTTGGCTTCGATGTTGGTCAAATGTTATGTTAAAAACTGCGACGCAGCCGTCTGCCGCTAGCCCGGGCTTTAGCTCCAGTAAATGAGCCTGCTCCCCCGGCTCTACAACCAGGATGTTAATAAGCACAATGAACAGATAGGATCTCAAAGGAGTAGCTCTGTTTGGCAGTTTTTTCAGACTCACTGTTTGTAGAAGCCTCCTGTGGTTGCGTGTTGTGGAAGGAGGCACTGAGGCGAGGACTAGCAGGTGGCACAGGGTTCACAGGCTCTGCAGCAGAAGGTGCTCCTGCTTCACCCCGCTCAGCCCCCTCTTCCTCGTCAGACTCGCTGACCTCGGTGGTGCTGCCAGACTCCGGCTCCGCCACAGTGGCAGCAGGCACTCGGAGCAGGAAGTCGGGGAAGCCTCTGGAGGGCGCTGCAGTCTGGCTCGGGTAGTGCACCCTGAGGCCCTGCCTGAAGGAGCACACAGCTTTAACATCGCAGGAAGTGAGTTACCTTCCTGATAAAACACAACCAAACAAAGATATGTTTTAAGTACCTGAGCCTCCTCCGTATAGGCACGCCCCGAGCTGCTGAAGATGTGGCTGCAGCTCCGCCCACAGCTCTCTGACTAAACGCCCAGGTGGCTGGAAGCCGGGGCGGAGCACCTGCAGGCGGTCCTCCTTCACCGTCTTCATCGTCATCCTCGTCCACCTCTGTACTGCTGCCAGAGTCTGTGATGACGTAAGGCACGTTGGCTTCCACAGCTGCTGCAACAACTGGCTGCTGACCACCTCCTCCCTGCAGCTCCACGGGGAAGTCTACCTCCATGGCCTCCATCTGTACAGCAGAGAAACACTTTGTTTGATGTCGGCAAGTAGATTTGACGAATTGGTTCGTCTTCTGCAGCCATTTATCTCACACCAGCGTACACACAATATGCTTGTAGAGGATTCAACCCAGCAGACCAATCACAGGGCTTACAGTCTGCGTCATTTCTAGGCATAGTTACATTTTTGAGGGGCTACGAGAACCTAGGTCATGGATTCGACACAGTTGTATAAATCAGGCTACATTTTTGTACATTGTACATTTTTATACCAAAGTCCCACCCCCATCTCAGTTTTGTTCTTGAAAGCCTGACAGTATCTAGTTTGCCTTTAAAAAAATATTTTGGCAAAACTCTTGGGCATCATCATCAGTTGAAACCACAGTTTGACAAAGATAAAAAAACAGCAAATAATGACCCCAAAGCATACATTTTCATATGTTGCATTAGACTAAATGTTTGCACAGGTACATTGGAATTGTTGTGCATTTACTTCAGAGTCAGCTCTACAAAAAATTATAAGAGGTACATCAAAAAAAAAGAGAACACACACACACACACACACACACACACACACACACACACACACACACACACACACACACACACACACACACACACACACACACACACACACACACACACACACACACACACACACACACACACACACACACACACACACACACACACACACACACACACACACACACACACACACACACACACGATTTTGTGGTATAAAATGTAGTTTTTGAAGGTTGTTATTATTGTCTTAGCATATTAAAACTTTACCCATGCTGCTATTTAATCACTTGGTTGTTATGGGTGAATCTGCCCAGGGTCACTGCTTGTCAACAGGCAAGGCACGCAAATGTTTGGGGGCCCCAGAGGGCTGAAAAACAAAGCAGCAACCCAAATGTGCAAATTTTGCAGTGGCAGTAGGAAACCTCCCTAAAGGGGGCCCCATCTGACTGCATTCACTCTCATTGCACTTCTTAACGCTGGTGGGAGAGCCCCCCGAATTACCTTTTGCCTACGGCCCCAACAGACTGCAGAGTCGCCACTGAGTCTGAATGACCCGTCACTTACTCCGCTGCCAGTCGGCGCGTTCATCGGATAAGAACCGAACTCGAGACCGAGGAGGTAAACGAGGCCTCCAGGCAACAACAGAGCCGTCTGTAATCTAGCTGCATGAAATCAATTCAAACTTCAATGACCGCTATTTATGCTTGTCAGTGTGCTAAAAACGGTACAGACCAACATAAATATAAATGTCTAAATATCAAACATGTTATGATTTGGTTGTTGATCCCTTGGTAACCACCGACTCGTGAGCTAAAAGAAGCTTCAGCGACTCACATTCAGTGTAATGAGTTAAATTACTGATTAATACAAGGTCAGACGTGTTGAGCTCACGCTGATATTAGCCAGGGTTGTAATTAAATGCCGTAAATGAGCCATCTTGGTTAGCTCGTCAGCACAGCTAGCTTAGCTCTGCCCTGCAGCAACAAGCAGCGCGCGCGGTTGAGAAATCCTACCTGAACGGTTTAACGACAGGTGATCCCGCTCCGGAAGATCAAACGACGTAACGCCATGGCTACAAATATGCACGTGAAACGGCTCCGGTTGTGGTAGGTGTGCGGGTTACTTCCAGGGCTCACAGAGGAGTGTTAAAGCAGTCCGGATCAGGGTCGAGGCTCGAATCTCCCGGCGCCAGTTCACTCTGCCCCGCCCCCATCCTGCCGTGACGTCACAGCCGAAGATCGTTTGTTGGGAGGATGGATCACATGCAGCCTAAAGTCTTGAATCAACATTAACCTAAGGGGAATGTCTGCTACTATGAGATCGTGCATGATGACCTGAGTAAAGCAAAAGACAAAAAGTGGTAATTTTAAGAGTCCTCAGGATTCCTACATCATGTCTATCTCCTCCCTATATTAAGGCTAGGTTGAAATATGTCCTGCCATGCTTTTCATCTTTCCTGTTTGGTCATAATACACAAGTAAGCCTATTTGTAGTGCCCTCATAATTTCTTTCCATACAAATGTTAATGAATATTTAATGATGTCATCTCTATGCTGCACTCACTTGTCAGTAAAGACAACATTAAGGGCAGTAAGAGGTAAGCAGGACCCAGTTTAAATTTACATATGCAGCAAGGTGGTAGAAGGGGAGCAGTACTGGTATGACAGATGAGTGGTACATGGGTGGTGCATGGAGCTGGCCCCCTGGCGGCATGCCATCAGCCAAGGCACAAGCTGTGAAGTCACGTTGCACTTCACTGTTCCCCAAGTGGCATACCATATGCCACTTTTACACCAGGTGCATTTCTACACGATCAAATAAAAGAAAGTCCTTGTCTTATTTGCCATATTTCATCGACATGTTTTTATCCTGCTTTGCCTTCTTTTATCCTTATATCATCAGAAAATGTCAATTAATTGTTCTGTAGACAGTTAAAGCCAGAATAAAAATGTTGTGGTAAAAAAGAATGGACCATAAACACTTGGAAAGTTCTCGAGCAGAAGACAACGTTGAATCAATATTTTTGAAATGTTGAAAAGGATTTCCGCCTTGTGATTTTCAGTAAAGGAAGAAGAAATGTAAAGGCATGTTTATTTTTTTTTTTTCCTGCATATTTTTGCATGTAAACATCATCAGTGATAATACAACACACAGGCTGAAAATGTCAACATGGTAACAAAAAGGCTAAACTCAAACATCAAACGTGACTTTACATGACATTTAATGATGGTATTTGACACCAAATTTGACACAACAGCCTGCAGAATATGCTCTAAAACAGTGTTTCTCAAACTTTTTAGACTGTGCACCACCTCCGAAAATATTTGGCTCTCCAAGTACCACCATTATGGTAGATGTTAAAATACACTGTAGGCCTATTTCAACACACATGTCACGCAAGAGGCAAATTTATTCATAAACAGAATATTATTTAATATTGACTGTTGGCAGCCACACTGTAGGCCTACTAAGGGCTAGCGCTAGAACTGGCACTTAAACTAACACAACTCAACATTTGACCAAATCAAAAAAAAGTGCAAAACAATAAAAATCACAACTTTATACCAACAACCTGTTTTAGAATATTTAATCTCCAGTGTTTCCCACACAAACACGATACCTGGGCCCATGTGTATTTCCGACCTGTTCTTATTTAATTTTTCATTTATTCATAAACTTGCTGCGTGCCTGAGAGAGAGGGAGGGAGGGGGGAGAGAGAGAGCGGGGGGAGAGAGTCTCTCCCCCCGCTCTCTCTGGTGTCACAGAGCTCCACAGGCTCTGTGACACCAGAGCCTCTGTATTATAAGTCTCTGCATTCAACATAGCAAAACTGCCTTTAAAAAAAAAAATCCCTCTCGACTCCTGCGGAGTGTTAAGACAACAAAAGAGAGCAGAATCACAGAGAGAGAGAGAGAGATAGAGTATAGGTATAGAAGATAGGTATTCTGATATTTGTAAACCTAGCCTATTTTGTTGATTTGGCTGTAAACAGGGGGGGATGTAGGCCGGTAAAGTATGGAACAGTACGGTACTTCATACAGATTCATTTCATTACAGCCTGTTTGATGCTGCAGGCTGAAGCAATCTACCAAAGCACATCCAGATCTTTTTCTTTGCATTAGTTTTGATCAACATGTAAAAACTGTTGCATATTCGAGATTAATCCTTGGTTTGAGAACCTATAAGTAATCATAAACACAATCTTATCTGGCCTTCAGTGCCGTGTAAACTCTTCTTGTGTGATTTTCAGCACATAACACACAATGTGATGACTCGATGACTCCTCCTGAGGACGATCACAAACCCTGAGTATCGCTCACTGACAGTTTTACTGCTCCTCTAACTGCGCCACCACGCAGCGTAGTTTATCCACCAGCACTGCAGAAGACAGAGACAACAACAGAACATGCATTGTTATTATTGTTTACAGTCCGTTTTCTACAAATTACAATATCATCAAAATTGGAAAAAGAAAGAAAGAAAAGCAGCAATGGTAATGCAGTATCTTTCAGTAGTCAGTAAGCACTGTTATCTTTTTAACTGGACTGGAAAGAGCACACGACACCACACTGTTCATCTCCCTGCTCACATCAAATTTAGAACAAATTTAGAAATTTACACTCTCTCAGTCAGGTCTGTACTTCCTCCCGCCCACTACAGCTCATTGTTTCAGACAGCGGATAGCGACTTTCCATTAATTTCCTATGGAGAGCCAGAGAGGCAGTGGCACAGGGCATATTGGGATTGTTGCAACGAGTTTCCGGAGGGGCTCCACCGGACATAAATAGACCAGAGTTCTTTTCACACAAATGATTCCATGGTCTGCCCGGATTCAACACGCATTTATCAAATCAGGTTCATTCATTGAGGCTACGTTAGCTATTGCGTAACCTACAGTGAAAAACTTGACTATCAATGTTGGCTAGAGAGGTCCAGGAGACAATCGGAAACAAGCTCACTTTTCAGTGGACATACGTCCATCAAGCAGGGAGTTGAGTGCTCCGACTTGATCCCTAGTGTCCTCGCCTGAAGCAGTGGAGCCCTAAGGTCAGTCCCTAACTAGACTCTTCTCCTCTGTGCCCCCCCCCCCCCCCCCCCCCTCAATTTTTACAGCAGAAATACACTTATAAGGATTTGCTCAAAAAGCCGTTTTGTTCTGAATCAATCAAATCTCTGTTGGTAGAAACCAAAGAGTTTATATTAGTTATGATATCTCAGTGGTTGTGTGTTTTTTACCTCCAGCAGACGGTCTCAGAAAGCTGTCGTAGGCCCGACATGCGTCGATCAGATTTCCCAGTGGTTCAGGACAGTCGTCAGGGAGCGGCTCCACAAACTTGTCTTTGCACACTTTTTGATAAATGTCCTTACTCAACCAACCTGGAAGAGAAATGGGAAAACATATCAAACAAATGTAAAGACATACACACATCAAACATTCATATATGAAAAGTAACACACATTAACACCATTCTCAGTTCTCTCTTCTCCCTCTTAAGGCCACCATACCAAAAGTAAAATCTAGATTTGTGTTCCTGTTTCTGAGGTTAAGTTAATGATATAACTTTCAATCTACCAGAGGTTCCTTAATTTCAGGTTTGTATCCAACCAGTAAGTTAAGTAGCCCTAGCTTAAGGCCCCTTGTGTCCACCTAACGTTTTTTCCGGGCAGAAAAGCGCTGGCTGTGCGCTCTGGAGTGCTCCGTTACTTTAAACTGCATGTTTCTTTATTTTAGATTATAGTTTATTTCCCGATCAGACACGGAGCAGAGAGGATTTGGGTACAAGACACGATCTGTAGGTGGCAGAACTTCAAAGATATCATACTTTTGGACAAATACAAAAAAAGGTCTGAACATAGTCCTCTTACCTTAATTTGCATATTTAAAGGTCACTACTCCTCCTATTCAACCAGTGTAAATAAACCTCAGAGCTCCCCAAAACATGTGTGTGAAGTTTCTGTTTCGCTTTGAATAGTCAGAAGACTAGAAAAGCACTAAACAAGTCCATTTACCATTTAAATTAAAGGAATGACCATAAAAGATACATAGATGATACACACCATCAAAAGGTCTCTTGCGGGTTGCCACCTCCCACAGGACGATTCCAAAACTGAAAGACAACGACAAAATAGAAAGAACATTTTTTAAATATTTTCTTGACTTTCATGTCCTTTAGAAATGTGTTAACCTTTTAGTTGCCTTGTTTGATGTTTTGAGCTTCATTGTGCATGATCCCACCATCACAGCTATTCTTATATCTATTATTTATCTGCATAAAACTTCAATTTCACTTCGACGTACAGGGATACAGGGATGCTGCTGCAAACATTCTAAAAATATACTGTTTACTAAGCAATTTCAAAATGTATTTCTCTAACTTAAAGGAAGAATGTGTGACTTTTTGATCCAGTAGATGTTGCCCCGTCACAGAATGACGGTGATCTAAAAAACACTTCTTCTTCTCTCTAGTCCTTGACCAAAACAGCTTTTATACACAAGGGGAGGAGCTGGCCATCCCGTCCATGTAAACACAGCTCTGACAACACCACAGCCAGCGGGACTCGAGCTTCTCACTCATTGTAGACAGTCGAGACATTTCCACAGGATAGACTTGATTTATGATATATTTATGGGTCAAATGTTGCTCTTCCTTTAACAGCTGTTTAGATCCCAAAACATATGAATAAAGAATGGAGTCTACCTTCAAAAGTACCCAAATGTTTTCTAACATTTCCAACTGAGGACTTGCACTCCTGTAAACCTTGTTCTCAGCAGGTTCTCTCTGCTAAAATAAAGTATCAATAAATAAGGAAGTGTGTTGGGTGACGGCTGCTTCCCGACCTGTACATCTCACACCCTTTGCTGTAGAGGTAGTTGATGTTGTCAAGCGTCTCAGGAGACGAGTAACACACCGAACGGATCTCTTTGTCCTTTGATGCTTTTTTCAGAGAGGTCTCCGTTTTTGTCAGCTCAAAACCTCCCAGCTGGAAAAAAAACACAACAACGACTACAACATCAAGACTTCAATCGCTTCCCCCCAAAACCCTTAAATCCCTCCTTCCGATCAGTATTCCCAGCATGCACTGCGCTCAGTATACCTTGACCGTATAGCCTTCAGCCACGAGGAACTTGCTGCTGTTGATGCATCCGTGAACCTTTGATTTTTTTTCTGTCTGGTGCAGTCTGAAAAACAACAACAATAGTTTCTAACTTGAGTTGCTAACTCATGCATGAACATGGGATCTTTAATAACAGACTGACCTGTAGAGTCCTTGTGCTGCGTCCAGACACATGCGCGCTTTCCTTGTCCAGGACAGTTTGCAGGGGGAGTCCAGGACCTGTCGGAGACTCCCCTTCTCACAGTACTCCATGATGATGAGGAACTGAGGCTCTGGCCCTGCCACAATGTCACAACTCCTTAATTATGATTTTTTTTTTAAATACCATGAGCCAGATGTTGGGTGATTTGAACACAGTTCACTCACCGTCCTTGTCCTGGTCGCAGATACCAAACATTCGCAGGATGTTAGGGGACTCAAACCGCCTCATGGTTTCAACCTCCTTATTAAAAACAGACCGCACCTCACTGGAGAGGGAGAAGATGTCGTCTTTGGTAATGAATGTTAAAATGTTTACAGCACACACAGTAATTACATACTATATAATACATACTACATAGAAGGGTTTGTGCTACGCAATTACTGAGCTCAGATTCCAGGTTATTATCACTGGATGTATAGAAAAAAGACGTTCTATGGCTGATGCTGCTTCACTTAAACATCCATTTTCACCATATACCGCCCATTGGGACAGGAAGTGTCAAGACAAGAGTTTTGCTTCTTGAGCCCTCTTCACACATGCTCTGCAACCCCTGAAAACCAACCATCCTTATTCAGGAAGGCTGCAAAACATCCTCATCTGTCCACCCTGACTTTGTCCAGACATTTTCCTGCAGCACGCTGTAAACCAGTCTGTGTGAGGTCAGGGTGAGTCGATGTGCTTCTTTTTGCTCTCTACTGATTGCCTCAGTACGTTTCCATGCACATGTAAAAGGTTAAAAATGTGTACATAATTCATAAAAATGCATAACGTGTAAGGCTGAAAATTAATATTAAATAGTCACTGGGACAAAGTTCATGATATGACTAAAATACAGTTCAATGCTTTAAAAATATCTTTATGTGCTTAAAAGAGACCAGTGTTTTTAATCGTTACAATGTTAGTGTGATACTCAAACAGGTCACTAGAGGGCACATGGAGCTAGTGAAGAAGATAATACCCCAAAAATTAAATCCAGCAGCCAAGCTTAACTTCTGACTGTTGGACTTCTGAGTCACAGAGTTTAAACAAAAAAGGTAGAGGAAAAAAACCCAGGAACGAAACTATAGAACTGATTAAACACTCAGGGGAAATACATGGAAGAGCCAGAAACACGGGTAGGTAGCCACAGGAATGTCGGTGCCTCTGATGGGGACACATAAGTAGGCTGGGCCTCCCACAGAGAAGCAGGAGTGGGCAGGGGACAAAGTAATCTGGGGGAACTCCAACCGGGAACCACTGGAACTATGGGTCAATCGGCCCCACTCTGCAACAGGGGGCCGGAGGTGCTCAGCAGGAATAGGGGGCTGGAGGAACTCAAAAGAACCAGGGTGAAGACGGAGCTCTGCCGAGACGGAAACAGATGGCGCTCTGCTGGGACTGGGGCACAGGGTGGCTGAGGCTCTAGAAAGCTGGCAGGCTTTGGCTGGCACACCAGTTGCTGAGGTAGAAGCTTGGGCTGGCACACCGGCTGCTTTGGTTTAGGATACTTTCTGGAGCTGTCTGATTAAATGGCGAGGTCCAGCAGGAAGGCAACCAATCGAATCTGGACATCGCTGTGAGCCCTGTTGACCTTTTCTCCTCCTGCCACGAACTAGGGTAGATGGCAAGTCGTGTCCCACTCCAGGGGACTCCAGATTTGAGTCAAAATTACAAAAATCAGCTGTGTCTGTTTTGTATTCTAGTACGTATTTATTGAATCAAAGTAATAGTAGCAATAAGGCAGTGTAGAAATACTGAAATAAAAGTCTGGAATTTAAAATTTTACTTTAACCAAGGTATACTCAGTCTGTTCATGTTGGCCCATTTCAAAATGATGTTTACTGTTGGAATGTAATTATTGATGCACTAATATGCTCATGTTGCAGCTGTAATGATGGAGCTCATTTAATTGACTTAACCCCACTGAGTTTCTCACCTCTGCAGAGCGGACACATTGCTGCATGAAGAATCGGTGACTGTTGTGCTGTCGGTTCTGGAAAGTTACAAACATTGATGGGCACAAGCTGCTATCACACGCTATGCTCCACCAGAACCGCTTCTTAGGAGGAATAAGGACTTCCATGCTCAGCTCATCAAAGTTGCAACCAGCAGTACTAACAGTCATGGAGGTCACCTCCAAATAGATTTACACCTCCAAATGGATTTACGATTTACAGACTTGTATAATGTTTTTAAATGGTTCTCTGGGAGGGCTGGTTCTCGTCATAATGGTGCATTCCATCTACCTCCGAACATAGATCCTTGAGCTGGGAACTCGCAAGCATCATAGACGCCTCCAGGAGTATCGTTGTTTGGTAAGCTAATACCAGGCGATTGTGTTGTAGTACTCAAAATAAATTTTGGTCTCAAGGCCGGTCCACTTTTTGAAGGTCTTGGTCTCGTCTCGAAATCTAAATCATGTTTACTCGGTCTTGTCTTAGTCTTGGAACACTCTGGTCTCGGGCTTGTGGGCGAAAAATAACATGACAACATGTCCAATGATAGAACTTGAACTAAACTTTCAGTGTGATTGATTTAATAACTCAAAAAGAGGACTAAGCTCTAAACACGATAGTTACAGATTAAACGTTACTGTCGATGCACGTAGCAGCCATGTTGGATTTTAATTCAGGCTACTGAAGGTTCTCCCGAGTTCCAGAATTCTTACTTTAGGAGGTCGTTCCTGATCCCGTATCAGACTGGCAACTCAGAATTTCCGACTCCCAAGATCAAATGGAATGCACCATTATTTTCCCCTCAGAGCTCCTCCCCTTCTCAAGCATCAGGCAGGTGTGATTGGAGGGTTGTTTCTGAAGGTATTCCAGCATCCAAGAAGCAGTTCTGATGAAGCATTCAGGCACCTGACAATAAACGTTCTCATGCTGAATTGGTTTGTTTTTTTGTTCAGATGTTTAGTTCAGCCCAAATCCATTTTTTTTAATTAACAAAAATATTTAGAGTTCACCAACTTTTACAGCATGCAACATGCACCCTCTATCTTAAGACACACTTACAAAACATCTTTCCCCTAAGATGAAATCTAACAGGAGAAATGAAGAAACCTCAGAAGAGCAACAGAGACAGGACCCCTCTCCCTGACAGGGCTCCTTTTAGTAGCACATCAAGACTTGTGCATGCAGAAACGATGGTAAGAAAACAAATGAAAAAGGGCTGACGTGTATTTAACGCGGTATTTATCATTATTATTATTATTATGTGCCACAGACCTGGGGCTGGTGTTCAAAGGTTCGGTGTATCTCTTGATGGCCACCTTGAAGCCGTGGTACTCTCCTCTGTACACCTCCGAGGTTGACGTCTTCATGAAGGGCTCTTTGGGATATTCATACTTTATCTCTTCTGGTTTGATCATTCGGATGACTTCATCAGTGGCGCTGGGTTTGTTCACTGTAAAAAACATACACACACAGTCACAAGTTATTCTTTGGTTTGGGTACTGAGTGACAGTTTAAGGATATAGACCAAATGTTTGACAAACCGTTATTCAAAATGAGAGGTTTTTTACTTCTCAAACTTCCTGAAATCGATTTTTGGCCACATGGGGGCAGCAAAAACAAGAGCACACATCAACACTTTTCTTGTTAGCTAACATCTGCATGCTTAAATGAAGAATGTGAGACTTTTTGATCCAGTAGATGTCGCCCTTGAGAACCATCATCAAACCAAAACAAACTTCTGTTGGCCACACCTCCTCCATACTGAAGTCCTGAGCGCTAAAACTCTCCTCCAGCGACACATCTCCAACCCCTCTCCACTCACGTTCTTACAGAGGAGTTATGAATTAGAACGCACCATAATTAAGCACCATAAAGGGCAAGCAGAGGACTAATGTTAGCGCTCTTTAGTTAGCTCGTAGCTTCACATTGCATGTAAATTTACACAGAATGAGCATGATCTAAAAACTCTTACTAACATCCAAATAATCAGTGAGTATGTTCTTCTTCTTCTCTCTAGTCCTTGACTAAAACGGCAGTCCATGTAAACACGGCTCTGACAACACCACAGCCAGCGGGACTCGAGCTTCTCACTCATTGTAGACAGTCATGACTCAGAGACACATTTACACAGGATAGACTGGATTTATGATATATTTATGGGTCAAATGTTGCGCTTCCTTTAACAGCTGTTTAGATCCCAAAACATATGAATAAAGAATGGAACATGTTGTACATTCTTCCTTTAACGCTACAGTAAGGACTTTTTTATCCCGGGGTTGTAACGATACAAAACAGAGAACGAAAAAACGTCAACCCAAAGTGAACAGACTCCCTGTGTGTGTGATCAGCATCTGGACCATTTCTCAACATGCTTTACAAAGTTACATAAAGACTAGTCCCTATTAGGTAAATATATCAGCAACTTTTTTCTGCTTCATCCTGATGCACTGCCCCATGTTACTGATGTTACCCATGTACAGCCCTTGGGCCAAACTATCAATATCGATGGGTACTTACACATCTCCATAACCTTTTCCACGTTGAGTTTGACTTGTTCAAATTCTTTCAGCATCTTATTGATGTTCTCTGTCTGGTTGGCCATGTAGTCCTCGAGCACTGGAGACAACAAAGCAAACAAGATGTCAGAGTCAGGTTTGTTTACATCCAGAAACGGATGGTTTCTTCTCCTGTTCAAATCAGAACAAAAGTTTCAAGGAATGAAGGACTCTTGTTTTGTGTTTGTACACACCCACTCTAATAGGTGAAGATTGGGTGAGAAACGCTCTGAAACGGAGGTCTTCAGCGCTTCCAGCTGTGAGCACAGTGAAAGCCGAGGGCCAAGAGCATTTTAGCGCTCAGGACGGTGAGCACTAAACTACACTGGTTTTGTGTTGAAAAGGGGCGCTGCCAGTGCAAAAATCTCTTGGACACAGGCCTTAACTGAGGTCATAAATTACCTGAGAAGAAGATTCATTCATGGGCAGTTGCGATAACTTCTTCTGTATTTAAGAATACTAATTTGCTGGAGGAAGTTATTTAATAATCAAAGTAATTTACCAAACAGCAGGCTTAGATTTCTGATGGTTAATTTTGGTTATTAAAAAGCTTTTAAAATGTATTACTACATTTGAAACTAAGATTTAGCCACATACAGAACAAGTCAAAATCTGTTTTCTCACATTTCTTGAGCTCTGTGTCGTCCTCCCTCCCGTCCACCTCGTCTTGTTTCTCCCTGGAGCTCAGTTCAAACACCTGGTACAGGATGTTCCCCTGCTCCACCTGTTGAGCCCCAAACAGGATCTGGAAGGCATCATTGAGCCGTTCGTTCACGCTGTTGAACTCGTCTCCGTGGCTGCCCGAGTGTACGATGCGGTCAATCCAGCTGGCCACCGTGTATTTCCTGATGAGCTCCTGGGCTGATGTCAGAGTGATGCAGAGCTCTTTGAGAGCTTTCTCCACGTCGGCCGAGGTTTGTCCCTTGTCTCTCTGTTTGATGGACTTCACCAGATCCTCCAGGGCTTGGACTCGCTCAGAAACACGGCGACAACGCTTTTTGTTGGCCTTCACGTTCTCCACCAGCTTGTAGATCTCTGAGGCCAGGGACAGGATGGGATCTACAAAATCCATGATGAGCTGGAGAGACAGGGAGGAGGTTGTCAAACATCAGAACCAAATAATAGAGCACATTGCAAATTAAAGTCAGCTACAGTTGATGAACCACAGCAGGCTGCAGCCAGGGGAACTTCACATACAGAACATCTCTGATTCCCTCCTGTGCATGGTAACTAAAAATCTCCCCCTGCTTCATTTCACCTTCTAAGGCTGGCTTCATACCAAACGATCGGGGGGCGTGGCCCGATTCGAGGCTTGTCGCAACCAATTATTGGTCCAATTAATCCTCAGGTGTGTTGTGTCAACATCCAGTTAGTGAAGCTGCCCAGTCTGCTCGCTCGCATTGGCTATTGTGGATGCAGCCCAATCTAGAATCAGAAATATCCAACATGCTTGATATTCATGATTCAGCCTAACAGGTCTTACTTTTGCTGAAATAACAACATCACACGATGCAGATTTACAAAAACTAAAAAGGTAACCTTTAACAGGTCTGTCCTCATGAGGAGCAGAAAACAACTTTTTCAAATGTTTTATGCTGAATGGGGGTCAGATGGATCGTTTCTGATGCATTCAAGGAAGTTGGGAAACCTAAACAGCCAGTGGACAGCTGTGGCTCAGTGGTAGAGTCGATCGTCTTTCAACAGGAAGGTCAGGGGTTCAATCCCCAGCTCCTGCAGCAACACTTACATTGTGTCCTTGAGCAAGACACTTGACGCCAAATAGCTCCTGCTTCGTTGGTAGGTATGACCTGTGATGTAAAAGCTCTTTGAAGACCAGAAAAGAAATATACAAGCTCAAGTCAATTTAACGTTTAAACGCTGATTGGCTTTGGAACAAAATGAATGAAATGTCTCTTGTTGGTAACTCTTCCTTTAGGTCTGTTTAGATGTAACAGTATGTGTCAGACTCTCACAGCAGCAGAGCTTTATTTGGAGAGGAGCCAAGTGAATGGTGAAAGCTGAAAAGGAAATACGATTTGCTGAGGTTTAAATAATGTAGACGTTTGACCTTTACCAGAGAAGGTAATGTCTTCTTTCTAGCCTATGAGAAGGGCATCACAATGCAAAGGAATCTGTAGGCTGTAACTTCTAACAGGATATATGCAAGACTCAAGCACGGTGCTTCAACGAGGTGTATAACTCTGTCACAAATCTGTCTAGCCCCGGTTTCCTTTTAAAATAATCTGTAAAAAATAGCACCACAACATATAAGTCAAGTTCCCCCTCAGCACCGGGAGAAAAAAAATCCTGCCGCCGTCCTATGGCGAGACTGTTATCATGAAAAGTTTGTGTTCTGTTGCTGTCTGACCTCGGTCGAATAAATCCTAAAATAATCCACAGTCTGTCTCAGTTTCCATCGTTAAACAATTACAGAAGAAACAGATTGTTAGCTGCACTCGCTTCTAGATATCTGTTTATAGAGATAAAATAAATCATCCTCAGATTTTCACAGATTGCAGGTGCGTTGTCATAGAGACATGCATAAAGAATGTTTCTCCTGCAAACCCCAAAGCCTGCTTCTACATTTCAGTATAGAATCTGTAAATACATTTTAGTCGGTATGTAAGCAATCAAACGCACAGGAAAGGAAGTCTTGGCCGGAAGTCCTTTTTACTCTGGTAACACTGCAGGGGGCGTGGCCAGAGGGGTCATGCATTGGCCCCCCTAGAAATCTGATTGGCCACTCCAAAAATCCCAAACTGTGATATTAGAAAGGGTGAATAATGGATATTTATATGTGTGTATATTGTGTTTGTTTGTTCACACATTACACTGAAGGCCATCCCCGCATAAGTCAGTATCCCAGCTGGGCCACCCCAGTCATAAAAAGTCTGGGCACGCCCCTTTGACACTGGAACCTTCTTTCTCATGAGGCGACAGCTGCTGGGTTCAAACAGCGTCAAACGATGTGAAATACCAGGAAGTTCCCTTTAAGTATCAGATTCTGTGTCGAACCGTGCTGGAATGAAATCAATAAACCGAGCTGAGAAAATTTCCCATGAGACCGTCTGTACAAATCCAATCAGGAAGGTGTGCAACGCTGAGCCGAGGCTTTCAGGTAGACGAGGAGACGCTCCATCAATAATTCACATTGACATTAAGACGGTGTAGCATATCGCTGAGTCAGCGTCCATCACTCTGAGGCTGAACCAGACCTGCTGTTTGATCCACACAACACAACGTATGACAGAAGGTGAAACTTTGAAGATAATCTCATAGAAGTTGTAAGCATTATCCCGTCAGACTTTATGTTTACATCAGCAGACAAACTCTCCCGTGCTCTCTGCATCTAAAGTGGGAGAAGTATAAACATAATATGAGGATGGAATCAGTCTTTGTTCACCTGGAAGAAACTCGAATCTGAAGAGGTGAAGTGTTTTGAATGTTTACCCACGTGACCTTTTCCAAATATCATTTTATAACATATGCAAATTAAAAGAGATGTTCTTAGGGTTGTTTCAAAACTAGTAAAAATAACTCATTTAAAATGGTGGAATCTGAGAGGGCCTTCCTCTGGACGTCTGAGACCAGGTGAAACATCTTCAGGTAAACTTGTCTGCTCTTTCAAAAGCTTAATGTGATGATACTGTTTTGGTTTTGTTTGGTGTTCTTTCTCCTTCTCCCCTTCCCCTTTCTGTTCTCTTCCTCCTGCAGGTTTGTGTGTGTGGCAGAGGGTTTGGAATGCTTCTCCCCGAGGCTGCAGGCGAGGCTCAACTGGCTCCATTCACCTGACAATAAAAGCCTGGCCTTCACTCCACTTCTCCGTCTTGTTCAGTAGAGTTCTGCATGCTCTCTTTGTGTTTCTCGTATCGACATCCAGTGCTGATTTTGCAGTGATTTGTGGCTTTTCTGTTTTGTTCGTACCTGTGCTGAGGTATTCCTGTGTGCCTCACTGCTTCACCAGTCTCGGTGTCTGTCTTGAGTTTTTTCATGCTCCAGGTTATTCTACCGACCAAGCCGCTCCAAGCCTTCACTGCCCGCTCTTTTTATCCTCTTTTTCTTTAATAAACTGTTTTTTACATCCACCTCCTCGTGCTAGCCTCTGCTCCGGGTTTAAATTAAATCAAAATACTTAAACACAAAACAATCTTTAAAAGTTTTGGTAATAACACTGTAAAACACTAACATGTGTCTCTACTCTGTCTAGAAACCCCCCCAATGATGAGAAAAGTCCATCCTCTCCGTCTTTTCCCTGCTCCACTTTTCAGAAAATGTGTGCTCAAACAGGCTGTTTGGAGATTTTCCCTTCATGACATCACAAAGGGCAGTAACCCCTCCCCCAGGTGGGTGACACTCCCAAAGCTAGGTGTTTGTTCTGCCCTCTGAGTGTGCCTTCTCATCGTAAACAATAGGACATGGAGTCAGAAAGACTGAGACACCCAAGCCCTTCCAGAGAGGGGGCGTGGTCAGACACAGCTCATTTACATTTAAAGGTACAGACACAGAATTCATACACTGCCACTGCAATGCAGGGTTAAGGGTCTTGCCAAGGACACATTGGACATGTTTAGCTGGGGATTGAACCCTTGACCTTCCAGTTGAGAGACAACAACTCTACCAACTGAACCACAGTCTCCCTTTACTTTACCCTCACCCACAAACCTGATACATGTTAATTGAAAATAAAGAACCTCTGGTAGATTGAAGGTTATAACATTAACTTAACCTCAGAAACAGGAATCTAGATTTCACTTTTGTGGGCCTTAAGAGGGAGAAGAGAGAACTGAGAATGGTGTTAATGTGTGTGAATTTTCCCCTATGAATATTTGATGTGTACTAAGATCTTTAGTTTCTTTACATTTGTTTGATATGTTTTCCCATTTCTCTTCCAGGTTGGTCGAGTAAGGACATTTATCAGAAAGTGTGCAAAGACAAGTTTGTGGAGCCGCTCCCTGACGACTGTCCTGAACCACTGGGAAATCTGATCGACGCATGTCGGGCCTACAACAGCTTTCTGAGACCGTCTGCTGGAGGTAAAAAACACACAACCACTGAGATATCATAACTAATATAAACTCTTTGGTTTCTCCGAAGAAAGATTTGATCGATTCAGAATCACTAACCGGGAGATGAACAGTGTGGTGTCGTGTGCTCTTTCCAGTCCAGTTAAAAAGATAACAGTGCTTACTGACTACTCAAAGATACTGCATTACCATTGCTGCTTTTCTTTCTTTCTTTTTCCAATTTTGATGAATTGTAATTTGTATAAAATGGACTGTAAACAACAATAACAATGCATGTTCTGTTGTTGTCTCTGTCTTCTGCAGTGCTGTTTTTAGTGATTAATTTAAGCAGCAAATTTGAGACTTTTTCACTTGCCATGCTTTTGTTTTTGCTAAAAAAACAATCACATTTTAATCAAGAAATCAACTTTTCTTAACCCCAAAAAACCCTAATTTATGTTGCTTCTTTTGTAAAGACTTGAATCAGGTATTAAATCCTGAGCTTCTTGAACTTTGGCAGGCGAAAACTTGTCTTACTTGAGGCTTGGGGCGCTGGTGGCGAAGTGGTTAGTGTGCGCACCCCAATGTCTGGAGGTTGTAGTCCTCCAGGCGTACGGCCCAGGTTTGAATCTGACCTGTGGCTCCTTTCCTACATCTCATTCCCTACTCTTTCTCCCTGATTTCCAACTCTATCCACTGCCCTGTCTCTCCAATATAGGCACAAAACACCCAAAACATTAAATCTGGATTGAGGCTGTGCAGGTAAGGAGGAGCCTCATCTCTGATATTCAAGGTGGGGTTATCATGACTGAGGTGTATTTTCTCTCTCTGACGCCCTGGAGGGAATAACTCGTCTTTGTGTGTTTGCCAATTTTCACTTTCATCACACACACACACACACAAACACACAAACACACACACAAACATTCACACACTTCAGGGTGGGTCTCTGTGAAATCTTTCTCTTTAAAAAACAAATGCAAACCAACAGAACAATGAAGCTTTGAGAAGATAGCAGTCAGTTTGCACTCCTGATCACCTGTTCACGTCTAACACCAGGACACATTAGAAGCTTCTCAGTCAGCAGATGATGACAGAAATCATAAAGATGATTTACCTTTAAGTGACCTCGATGAGAGCTCTCGTCTCAGCTCAGGTGAACGTTGTGTGTTTTCAGCTGTGTGAAAATGAAACAGACCTCTCTCTCTTAGCCGGCCGCTCCTCTCTCTGCTGCTCAACACTTCCTTTTCCTCTTTCACAGTCTGAGGTCCTCCCCCGTCTCTCTCTCTCTCTCTCTCTCTCTCTATCTCTCTCTCTGTGTTTTGTGACACGCCTTGATTTATTACTTTTCACCTCGAACGAGAAGTGTCACATCAGGAGGGCGGAGGAGCAGCAGCACAGCAGCTTCCTGACACAAACAGGGTTTTACGGGAAACACTTCTACTTCTCACTGATTGATTTCTGTTTTTTCTCGCACAGAATCAAACAGTTGTGTTGATCTTCTTTCAAGCTCTAAGTCAAGTTTGCACAGCTCACTACGAGGATAAACATTATTCATAAAATGTTGGAGTTTCTCTGGATTGTTTTAGGCCAAGAGATTTTTTTGACAAGATGCTCCCAGTACATTGATACAAATACATTTTTATTTCTGTGCATTTCTACAGAGTACAGAAGTCCCAAAGTGTGAAAACATTTTTTTTTATTTTCTGCAACAATTTTCACTTTTTGGGACTTTAGGGGCTCTGAACATTTCAAAATGAACCCAAGAGCACAGAAAAAACACATTCCTAATTAGACTAAATAAAGGTCCAATCAGTAAGATGTGTAGTGAGTGAAATGTTAAAGTGAGCTTACTATATGATCAGACATTAAGGAAACATGCTATGTTGAAGTGCTGGCTTCTCTGACAACAATGCAGCAGCCAGTATGTCCTCCTCCTAACTTTAGATTCTGGTCCTGAATGCTCTGGATTTGTTTGGACCAGAGAAGGTAGGCGGTTTTAAGACAACCCCACACGGCCGTTTTGGACGCCCCTCGGTTTGCCAGATATGAGAGCAGTTATCAGGTCAAACCAACAAGTGTTGCAGCGATGGAAGCGGGCAAGAGAACTGGTTCAGATAGAAGTGATTGTACCCGACCTAAAAAGCCTCTGCATGTTTCTAATAAGCTCCACGAGCAGAAATGTGCTCAAACTAAGATCAATATTGGAGATGCTTTTGAAAAATGGAGAGAGGTTAGAACACAGAAAGACTGTCTGCAATGTTTCTGTCATTTTAGTCTCCCTTAATTATGTAGCCAATCAGATGGAGATGTGTGCATCTGAAGACATCAAAATCTGCATAGAGGGCTGACGTTAAGGACTCATCTTGTTTCGTTTTAAAAATTAATTTCTGAAAAGTTTGGCAGCCAGTCAGACATTTTATGTGAGCTCGGTGGATGCACTCTTGACTTCAAGTTTTATTGGACAATAAAACAATTACATTAAAGATCTGAGTTGTGTAAGGTCTGGACTCACGCCTGCACAGGAAAAAGAGCCTGTTTGTGTCTGATATAAGACTGTAAACACTTTATTGTCATTGTAGGTACAAGGACACTTCAGCGAAACAGCATCACATAAAAAACTACATCGAAAATAATCCGCCCAAGGACAATTTCTAAGATTTATTTTGGGGCTGTCGCCTTTTTTCGATAAATAATGTTTTTAGGTAAATATCTGACCATGAGCCTTCTTTTATGGTCCACTTGGCTTTCATTCAATCAATCAATCGTCTGTTAAAATTGACTGAGCCATTTCATCTTGCTTCATTGATACGTATAATAAATTATCATCTGGATAACGGGACATTCATGGAGTGTTTCCTGGGATGTAAAACGGTATCAGTATCGGCACGAGTAATACATTCTGCTATCGAGTTTTTTTTTTGATATACCGTCATCACTGGTTTAAACACACGTTTGGTTGTAATACACACACAAGGCAACATCCATTCCTCAACCTGTTGGCTACTGAGGCGGGAAAACGAAGCGTTACATATTTGTGATTTGTGACTGAAGATGGCTCAGATTGAGTCCCCTGGTCTTCTGCATGTTTCGCTTTGACACCTTGTGTCTGAGCGGGTGTCAGTTTTTACAATGAAAGTGAATTGTGGCTCAGTAATCAGGTAAAATTGTTTCATATCCTCTCCAAGTTTCAGCAAATCACAGCAACGCTAAGTTAACGTACTGACTTTTTGACTCTTTCAGCCTGTTTGGGGCTGTAGCATATAGGCTACGTGTCATTTGAGCCCAGCTCTGCACAGATTTGCATCCGCATTACAACAGGTCTACCTGCTGAATGTGTGTTTAAACTGACGTCTTAGTTACCTAAGATAATTTCAAACAGTGAGCTGTGGCTCTAACTTGCGGTCAAATGAGCAGCTGTAAATACTGAAACTCCCACAGTGTGATAGAAAATCTCTGCTAGTTGTAGCGCTGTTAAAGCTCAGTTTGTTCATTGCTAAACACATTTTGATTTCTGACAAATCCTTCACAATAAATGTTTCCTCTTGTTATGTTGTTGGATCACTTTTATTATAAAAAGGACCATATCAGGAAATTTGATGTTTCAACAGCAGTTTAGCTCTATTCTGCAGGGAAGAAAACAAAACTTAAAACCCCAACATCTGAGTTACAATCTACGTACTGAGAACTGCACACACAGTGAAAAACATCTGTCTCTAGTCTCTAACTGAGTTGAGTATATATCCCAGGCTTGTTTGGGAAGAAGAGAGTGTTCAAATGTGCAATCCCTTTTACTATGTACTAATGCAAAATGAAACCGTAACCACAAAACAATAAAATAAATATTGTGCTTTGAATCTCAGCGTCTCCTTCTTTACAAATGAAAAGAGCTGTTGCAAACATCATTGAAAACAAATGTATTACTGGGAAAAGTAATTTGGGTAATCGTTTTGATGCCGCTTCTTTGGGCCATGGTGGAGACCGTTTTGATTTGGGCCACTGGCCCGTAAAGAACATTGTAGGAGAAACCGATGTGCGGCAGGGCTCCCTGTAGGTATGGGGAGGGGACTTGGTTCACGACAGGATTTCCACTGAGAAAACCAGGTTTCCAGTCCATTAGGAGATTGGATGGTCCAGGTAAAGGCATAGAAGAGCTGGGAGACACCGCAGCCGTGGGAATAGGTGTTGGATCTGGGGAAGTAAATGTAGGAACAGAGGGTCTTCGTAAAAGAGTGTCATATACCCTGTTCAGCGTGTCCCGCTGCTCGATCAGAAGAGCCCCAGACAGCAAATCGAAGCTCTGAGTGAGTTTTTTGTCCATATTTTGGAACTTTTCCTCGTGGCTGTTGGACTTCATGAAGCTCTGGAAACGTTTAGTTTTGGAGAATTTCGCCATCCACTCTTGGACAGACTCCAGAGTGCTGCAGAGATCCATCAGAGCATTCTTTAGAGAGACCGAGATTTGGCCCCCATCCCCTTGTTGAATTTGGAGAACCAGTCTCTCTATCGATCTGACTCTCTCTGCGATATCTTGGCAGCGCTCCTTGTTGGCCTTCACATTCATAGCCATGCAGTAAATGGTCTTGAATAAGGAGAAGACGTTCTCGATGACCGTGGGGATAAGCTGTGAAGACATAGAGGTCGTTAGTTTGTAGGAAAAGTGACGAGTGCTAAACATACATCTGAATGATGAGAACTATAATGACAGAAACCATGTCTGAGGAATTATTTGACGTGTATTTATGCGTAATTCCCAGTAATTCCCAGTTGTGACATCCAAGTCCTGATGTAAATGGAACGCATCATCTGACTTACACCTTGTCCCATCTGTCAACATAGAGGAGGCGGAGCTTATGACCTATCTTGCAGCCAGTCAGTAGGTGGAGCTCTAAATGTTTTGGCTTCACTTTTAGGCAGCGGTAATGTTGTCCATCTTTTTAAATGCTTCATTGTGCAGCTCTTGCAAAGGTCAACCATGAGGCCAAGCAAAGTCTTTTTTTTTACTTTTTACTTTTTTTTCTTAAACTACAAATTTGCTTCAAATCGCTGAACAGTCTGTACAGCAAAAAAACACACTCTGTCTGAAAAGCTTGGATGAGGAGGAAACTACCTAAAAAAACCTGAACAGGTAGAAGAAGAAATCAACCCTTACCTCGGCATTCATTATGTCAGCCCTCTTGGCTCAACTCTCAGCAGCAGGGTTTCTCCTCCACGGTGCAGGTCTTTGTGATGAAGAGTCCTCTGACAAAGAGGAACCTCAGGAATCCAGAGGTGACCACTAGGATGACTGGAGTCGTCAAACAAACAGCAGATGTACTGCAAGTTAGAGAGAAGAAGAAAGTAGTCAGCGTCTTCTTTCATGCAGCTGAAGCTGTAGAACAGAACATGTGATATTTACTATGAGAGTGATATAATTTTAATATACTTATGTAACTACCTTAACCTTCCCCCCACAACTATTCTGTCACAACAAGTTCAGCAGAAACCTGATCTGCCTACTTATAAGAAACAGTAGTATTTCAAAGAACTGACGATGACTCAGGCTGACGGTGATTTCTGCATGATAAGCTGTTAAAGGGTGAAAGGAATTTAAAGTTATGTTATATTAATAACGCCCATTTAAGTTTTGATCACGTCGCTGTTGTTTTAAAAAAACTGTCAACATTGCCTTTATTGCCAGATTTCAGGGTGACGTGATTGAGTCTGTATCATCTCATAAATACCTCGGATTCTTAATCGACTTGATTCTCTGTCTTTCAAGCTTCATATTCAGCAGCTTGTAAAAAAGCTGAAGTTGGGGTTCGGTTTTTATTTCAGAAACAAGTCTTGTTTTTCATTTGCTGCAATAATACGACTCGTTGCGGCTTCTGTTATGCCCTGATTGACTACGGTCATACAGTACGGACAGTACTAACCAATAATACAAAATGGATCTATTTTATCTCAATTAAAACTGAGCAGTAGCATAAGTGCAATCAAAAGGTAATAAAGTCCCATGTCAAAAAAGTTTCCTTTCCTAACACCTCACGGTGAGATATTCTGTTAAGGTGTGAAGAAATAAAATCGTCTCCTTCAGCAAAATAAACCTTTAAAAAAACGACGTAATAATCCAAATTCAAGATCTTTTTCAGAGTTTACCGGCAAAACTTTAGCTGAAGTTTCTTACCTGTCGATGAGCGTCCTTTTCTGAATCAAACTGCGGCAAGTGAGTTGTTTTATCTTCACTTTAACTTCCCCGTTCCTGTCAAGACGTTTAACCTGAAACATTCCTCACACCTGGTGTTGTTCCAGCACGGTGCTAAAAACTCTAAATCCAATCAGCTTCTGTAGCTCAACTTGATTTTCCTGTTCATGGTTACAGTAACAGACTTTTATTTGAAAGAACACATATAGTAAGGATTTTTATTATTAGACTTTAGGCTTAATTGTCCCCATGGGGAAATTCCTTCTCACAGCACCGTTTCTTTTCTAGTCTTTGACTGCTGGAATCTCTTTCACACAGGTCACACCTATACATTCACACACTGATGGTAGAGGCTGCTGAGTAAAGAGATCATCAGTATTAACTCATCCATTCAATACACATTCATACACCGGCCATGAAACAGTGGGAGCAACTTGGGGTTAAGTGTCTTACCCAAGGACACATCTGACATGTGGCTGCAGGAGGTGGGGATTGAACCCCCGACCCTCCATTTGAGAGACGACCAACTCTACCAACTGAGCCACAGCCGCCCAAAAATAATTATTTTTGATTTTAGACATCTGTGGTTTCTTTTAATGGATGAAAACATTTCACACTTTTTTATTGAACAGTTTATTTATTCTGAGTAAAGACAAACATGTACACAAATACAACCCCAGAGAAAACGTCCAGCACAGACCGTTAGCATCATGTTCCTCACATGTGCTCACAGATTAGTCGTCTCTAACTGCGCTGACCGCACACCACTCTGAGCCCATCAGCAGCGAGGCTTCTCCTCCTGGCCGTTGGTATTGATGAAGAGTCTCTTGAGGAAGAGGAGCTGCAGGTACCCGGAAGTGACGATGAGGACGCTGAGGGCCATCGACCACCAGCTGATGTACTGCGAGTTGGACTGAAGCAGGTAGTAGTCGGCGCTCTTCCTCATGCGGCCGAAGCTGTAGAAGCGAAACATGTGGAAGACGAAGTTCTCCACTTTGTGACTCGACCTCTGCAGAAGCAAAACACACAAATATCTTAACAATCACAGATACTGCTCCTACTGCGGTTATTTCTTCAATAAAAAAAGATGCAACACGTACTACTGTAACTGTAATTACTAAAATATTACTAAAATATTACTATTTAAGCAGCCGGTTACATCACAGAGATAGATACATTTTAGTCATTCCTGATCAGATGCAACAAAATTTAGGTTAGAGACACACCAGACGACGACCAAATCTTAACCGATTTTAAAAACGTGAGAGACCACAGACTCATGGACAGATTCAACAAATTTCTAAGGGGTCTTGGTAGCCTAATGGTTATGTCACCTGCCCCGTGTACAGAGGCTACAGTCCTCAGCTGCAGGTTCAAATCTGCACTCGGCCCTTTGCTGCATATCCCCGCTCTCCACTCCCTAAATCTCCTGTCTCTCTTCAGCTGTCCTATCCTGCTGCGTTCTCCCATGCCGTCTCTCGTTCTCCTTTTAACTTTTCTCAACATCAGAAGGCAATGACGTTCAGGGAGAAGGTTTGGTTTAAGATTACAAAATTTACATTTTTATTTAACTAAAGTGAATGTTATGTCCTCGGAAGTGATAGAAACATGACTGTGTGTGTACCTCTATAACGCTCAGTGTGTTGTTCAGCTCCTTGCTGCCCTCCTCTTTCTTCTTCTTCTCTTCCTCCTGCTGCTTGGCGGGGTCCTGGAAGCCGTCGTAGTAAACGCCGAAGCTGAGGAACACCTGCATGGTGCCGAAGCGGTTGTGGAAGTTGCTGAAACACATCTGATAGAAACCTGCAAAGACGCACAGCGAGACAGAAACACTCAGGACACATCGTTTAATATAAAAGAGGCGGCACGCATTTGAATCTAAAACTGCAGCGCTGAGAGTTGTTGGGATTTGTTTTTCTCCTTCAAAATAAAATACAGACTTCTCCTAAAGTAAAGCTGCTCCATCGTCCCTTCTGGGTCTCCATACATGTGTGGTGGTGACTGGCTGACTGGGTTTTACTGTTCTGCTTTGCTCTGGTTGACTCGGGACGTTTCTGGGCGGAGCTGGTGTGTTTCCTCCAGCCAATGAGAGCGCAGCAGGTGAGTTTAGGAGTGGATACAATTCAGTGATTGGGTGCCATTTAAACTGGTGAATATGACGGACGAGGACGTAGCAGCAAAGAAGAGAAAATATAATCACAGTGAGGAGAAACACCAAGTGGATAAAGCTCGCTCTAAAACGAGGGTGAACCTTGTGTTGTCTTTTACCCGTGGACGTGGAGTTGATCTACTTCCTGTTGGACAGGCAGGTGACAAACACCAGCGGTTAGCTTGTGCTAGCGTGCGTTAGCTTGCAGTGTAGCTACAAGCAGTAAACGTACACACTACGTCCTGCAGTTGGTGAGAGCTTCTGGGAGTGAAAAGGGAGGAAGGAAAGAAGGACGGAAAGACGGTAAGAAAGGACAGACAGACAGACAGGTACCTGTCTCTTTGGCTTCAAAGTTGATCTGACCCTTTGCATCATCCACGGTGGACACCATCAGACCGCTTGGAGCGTTCACACTGACGGACAAGTGTCTGTCATGGCCGACTCCGGTAACCCACTGGACCTGCAGACAGACAGACAGACAGACAGACAAAGAGAGCTCAAATTCCAAACATATTAACACACCTTATATTTACCTGTGGGAACTGTGTCTGTGTTTTGTGATTTTTATGATATGTTAACTCTACTTTTAATATTATAAGGGCTGTTAGCATTAACGAGTTAATCACATTAATCTCATGCTATTTTGTCCCTTCAGGCTCTCTGTAGATAGTTGTCCTCAGTGTCTCCCTGTAGTCTCAGAGATGTAAAAGAAGGACACTGCTGTATATTTGAATGTCTCATTTCACTTTAACAAACTCTGCAGAATAATGGAATTTCAAACATGCGATCAAAAATTTAAATCGCGGTTAAAACGCACAGTATTTAAATTCTGCCACTAGGGGGCTCCCAATCAAATCAAAAACAAAAGACAACGTCCAACCTGATAGGGAAAAATGGGAGTGATTGTCTCTGCTACTCCAACCCCCCACCCCTTGATGAATGTGTTGACCGTTAATCAAGGCGAACAGGTGAAACCAACCTGAGGTGATTTAAGCACTCAACAAATATGTTTATTTTTTAAATTTATTTAGATATTTTAGTGTAAAAATTCTACATATTACACCTTTAACTGTTGAAATTTTGCGATTAATCGTGATAAAAGATTGTAATCCTTTGACAGCCCTCATAATAATATATGAAGTTCTGTGTGAAATGCAGCCAGACGAACATCAAGTGAACTACAAAGAGCTCAAGATGTAATCTCTCAATCAGCTCCTCGCCAAGTTTCAGTATAAAAACGCTTGAACTAAGATTGGGTTATTGAACGATTTCACTGTATATGAATCTCTCCTCGTCGACATCTTGAATAAAGACTCAAATGTTGTGATGTTTGATGACATGTGTGGCGGCCGGACGGTTTCTCCTCACCATGAAGTTCAGGTAGAAAGTTTCTCCGTGGTGAGCAAAGTGCCAGAAACACTCCAACCCCGAGGCGGGAAGCACCACGGCGAAGTCGTACTGGTCGGCCCCCCAGAACAGCTCCTGGTCCGTGATGTTGGGATGGAGGTCCGTCAGGGGCCCGCCGTGAACCAGACCCCCCAAAGTAAGAATGAGAAAGAAGCAGGCACTCCTCCAAAACATGTCTGAACAAACGCAGAGAGCTTCTCTAAATGAAAGGAGTCGTTTCTGTGTAGAAATCAGAAATGATTAACCGGCTCCAAAACGTCGCCTGAGTCTGTGGGAAAGCTGGTCTGTCCTCACAGGTGGACTCGCTGTGATAACTAGAAACAACCTCACTCCGCAGAAAACAACTCAAAGAAGGATTAAAAGTGAAGAGTCCAATCTGTCAGTTTGATGGTTAAAAGGATCACACTCATGTTGTAGGTCTTGGGACCTCTTTTTGAAGATCTCGTCTCAGAGTCTAAAGCATTTATACTCGGTCTTGTCTCGGTCTCAGACTGGGTGGACTTCAGATTTTTATTCAAGACCTGTCAAGACCACCACTGATTTGCTATTTTTCGACATCATTACTGTGATTAGAAAAACAAATAACTTTAATTCATTTGTAGGTTGATTTTTACGGACGCAACCTTGCCGGTGTTACGGTCTAATTGAGGGACACGCCCCCTAAACACAAGACGATGATTTGTCAGATATATTTATGGTCTTGAGCTCTCTGGTCTCGGTTACTGTAATCCTGACTACAACACTAGCTCATACAACAACTTTGAGGCTGAATATGTAGTGTTGCTGCAGCTAAATAGAAAAATTAGCTAAAAAATGTTAGGTAGTTGTTCTAACACTAATATGTGTCGCTACTCCGTCTACAAACCCCCCAATGATGAGAAAAGTCCATCCTCTCCGTCTTTCGCCTGCTCCACTTTTCAGAAAATGTGTGCTCAAACAGGCCGTTTGGAGATTTTCCCTTCATGACATCACAAAGGGCAGTAGCCCCTCCCCCAGGTGGGTGACACTCCCACAGCTAGGTTTTTGTTCTTCCCTCTGAGTCTGCCTTCTCACCATAAACAATAGGACATGGAGCGAGAAAGCCAGGGGGTGTGGTCAGACACAGCTCATTTACATTTAAAGGTACAGACACAGAAACAGCCTGTTCTGAACAGAGCTGAACTAGAGGGGTTTATAGGCATGATCAAATACAGGATCAGGGTGGATTTAGAAGAAGGTTGAAGAGGAGGGAAATATGTGACTGACACAAATAAGAGATACACTTTTATTTGTTTGCACAGGAAACTTTGGAACAAATAACGTCAGAAAGAAATCTTTTATTCAAACATTCATTTGGACGTTGCAGCTTGTCAAATCAGATCAACTTCTACAGACATGAACACATTTAGATACAGCAGCAGGGTCCAGACGTGTGAGAAAACAAAAGATATGATGTTAAATATGTTTCTGACTTCTGTGATTTCAGACACCGCTCTAGAGAATCTTGATGAGCAAATATAAACACATTTAGAGTTTAGAGTCTGGATCTGTTGTCACCCTGATTCATGATTTTCTACGCATTGAACAGCTTCAACAACAGACATGTTTATGTGGAGTGACTCGGAGTAGTTTGGCGTCTGGACTCTGAGTTTCTTTAAGATGGTAAAAAAAAAAAAATCATCCTGCATGTTAGGACTTGTCAGAAAATCAGAAAGCCTGTTGTCTGGACTCAGTCATGACCCAGACTCTCTCACAGCGGGGTTAATCTCCCTCCTCCATGAACTGAGTCTCTCCTGCTGCTTCCAGATCCTTCAGATCAGTACCAGGTCCCAGTTTGACGACCTGTTAGCTTGAATCAGTGCCAGGTCCCAGTCTGATGACTTGGATCAGTACCATGTCATATAATGTTTAAAATAAAAGTATTTCTGAGCCCAATGATTAAACAAGTCTTTAAAAAGTCTGGATTTAAAAGTTCTTCAGATATTGTTGCTCCAGCTCTTTTATTTTAATCCTGTTGTATGATTTGCTGAATCCGTATTCCCCTGTGAGGATTGTCGTCTTTGCTTTGACTGTTAGCGGTATCACTCCGTATGAACTCTTTGCTCCCCCTTTGGTCAGAACACACCTGAAGAGAAGAACACCTGGCACCTCGCTCCAGGTCACTGCAGCAGAGTTCGGTTTCTCCAGCGGCTCAGAATCAAACCTTCCGTTTAGAGAGAGAGACCGCCGAGGAGACGGTCACTGTGCAGCACGCCTCACTGTGGGACGATTTGAGTGACATCTCCTCACACGGAGAACTCAGCCCCGCCCTTCCAGGTGCGTTTCGGTAGAAGGGTTGGTAGTTTGAGTCCAGCGAAGGGGCTGATCCACAGCAGAGAGGGCTGACCTCCGAACACAGACCTAAGCCCCGCCCACCGAGTCTGACGCTCCCATGTCGGTTTCTCGTTCTTCAGACGCTCGATCTCCTGCAACAGACACATGGCCTGGTCACACACACGGCCTCAGACCACACAGGTTAATAGTCTAAACAAAGGGAGCGTGCGTGTGAGTCCTCACCGTCTCGTCGTTGCAGATGGAGTGGAGCTGCGTGCTGAACATGACGGCTGTGAAGGTGAGGAAGAGGAGCGCCTCCATGCAGAGGAAGATCATCAGCAGCATGGTCACCGGGGGAGAGAAATCACTGCACTCTGCACGGAAACAAAAAACAACACAAACACTTTTTTTAAACCACAGACATTACAAAGTTTGAAGCTTTGCTCTTATGTTAGAGACGGACGGCGTTCCTTAACAGATCCCTCGGACGCTTCCCCTTTAAAGGTCCCTCGAGTGACCACACAGCGTTCTGTTATTATGCCCATGAACTGTGGAACTCGCTGCTCTCTGGGTTCTTTTGGAAATTAAACAGAAGACCGTTTTAATCTAGCTTTTAATTTAAAGGGCGTTTTCACAATTGTTTCATACTGTCCCCGAGCACGATTGCTCCCCTCCCCCCGCTGGTCTGCGTTCACATTAATAACATATAACGTATGCACATAGTTTGTCTGAAAATCTGCCAAGAAGTAAAAGAAGTAACCATGGCAACCACTCGCCGACTGAGTCCATCCTGCTAACTACTATAACTGTGGATGTTTGTGTTATTTCTGGGAAGCCAACAACGGCCTTCTTCCTACCTCCACATCTACCGTGCAGCTCAGAGGATGAAACGGGCCATGCTGCTTAGACTCACGCCATATAGCGGTCCACTGCCTTGTTTGAGCACGGTTGCGTTCACATCTAAAGCGGATCGTACTCGAGGACACACGAATCGTGCCTGAGACCAACTCTTCAAGAGGACTCGGGCCCAGTACCCGAGTACGGTACGTTTGTGTTCACACTGATCAAATGATCCGGACTTTGGGGTCAAGCGTACCTGGTTTCCGACCCGGATCCCTGATGTGAAAGCAGCCTTTATAATTTTTCTGTTTATTGTTTAAAATTTCTTTTTTTTTTTTACTTCCTGTGTATCTTTTTTGTGAAGCACTTTGGGCTGCGTGCTTTTCTGTTTGAAACATGCTTCATGAGTAACGTTGAGTTAGGACTCACGTCCCCACTGGACTCTGATGCAGGTGACGAACTGGTATCCACAGAGCGCCAGAGCGTGACCGGAGATCATAGAGATGTACATCTGCAGACAGAAGAGAGAGTGTCACATAGCCTTCAGCTAATGCTTAAAAAAAACAAAAAAAAACAGTTTGAGACGTTTATGATACCAAACGGGAGAAATTAAACAGTTTAAGATGCATGTAAGGACTGCAGTACCAATTTTAAACACTAGGGGTCAGAGTTACATACTGCTCCTTTAAGTTTTAGTAAATTTCTTCAGCCCGCAGCTTTGAAACATGGATAGTCTAGATCTAAAACCGTTAAGCTAACAGAGACTTGTGGTTCAGCATCTAAGATCTAAGATTCTAACGACAAAATTAGAGCATCAAAACAAAGGTTGTGTCCGAAATCACTCACTCACTCCTCCATACTCACTTTATAGGGAGGTATATGTAGTGGACTATATAGTGTACTCGCTCACTCACCGGCCGCCGGCAGTGAGGTCATTACTGTCGCACAACTAAAACGTTTACACTACTTTTCACAATGCATTGTGGGATACAATATGCACTATATAGGGTAAGACAATGCTTCACTATATGGAGAGTGTTGTGTGATTTCAGACACAGCCACAGTCTAGTCTATTCACAAAGATTAGTCACCATCTTCACTTCCTCAATCAGCAGCCCACGGAGACTGAAAGGTTTCCAAGAGTTAGGAAGAATCATCAGAGAGGAAAACATGTGAGAGTCATTCAACAACACGGGAAAATCCCCAAACTGTTGTTTCATTATGAGACAAAAACTAACCACAGCTTCTCACATCTCCAACAATTAAATTCATCCCCCTTCACTTCCAAGTAAAACAAAACAAGCTAACTGTAACTAGTTTTTACAAAGTGTATTTCTCTGGTTTTCATCCCGCTGAAGGAGAAACTCACAGTGAAGAGGACGAAGAAGCGCTGGTTCTTCTCCCCGACACAGTTGTTGACCCATGGACAGTGGTGGTCCATCTTACGGATGCAGCGCTTACAGATACTGAAGAAGAAGAAGAAGAAGAAGAAGAGGAAAAGATAAGTCATGATTATAATCCTACTAACAACAAGGAGGAGAACAATAAGGGGAAAGAGAGGGAGCTTTATTAAAGACAGAGTCAGCAGCTTTCTCCTTCAAAATAAAATACAGACTTCTCCTAAAGTGAAGCTGCTCCATCGTCCCTTCTGGGCCTCCATACATGTGTGGTGGTGACTGTGTCTGCAGAGACTCTGTCCTCTGACTGGATTTTACTGTTCTGCTTTGTTCTGGTTGACTCTGGATGTTTCTGGGCGGAGCTGGTGTGTTTCCTCCAGCCAATGAGAGCGCAGCAGGTGAGTTTAGGAGTGGATACAATTCAGTGATAATTCAATTCAATATAATCAGAGTGAGGAGAAACACCAAGGGGATAAAGCTCGCTCTAAAACGAGAGTGAACCTTGTGTTGTCTTTTACCCGTGGACGTGGAGTTGGTCTACTTCCTGTTGGACAGGCAGGTGACAAACACCAGCGGTTAGCTTGTGCTAGGGTGCGTTAGCTTGCAGTGTAGCTACTAGCAGTAAACGAACACACAACATGAGTAAACTAAGATAAGGCAGTTGAGCTTGAAGCTGATCAGAGATTGTGTTTGAACTCTCTGACCTGCAGTGATGAGCCCGCTCCGGCTTGATGCTGCAGCATTTTGGACATTTGTAGATCACCTCGCCCGGCTTCAGCTGCAGACTCTCCAAGTACTTTTTAGTGGCGTTTCCTTTCGGGACAGCTCCCTGAGGAGAGCAGGGAGGAAAAACAGGATTCGGAAAGATTAATATTTGTGCTTATTTGCAGTTTTTCCCACTTTATGTGAAAAATCTGCCCTCCAGACTCCCATTAACTCCCTCGGCCTCCTCACCGGGTCAGTCAGCATGGTGCGGATGTGAGAGGCCAGCGCCAGCACAGCCAGGCTGTTGAAGAGCACCCCGTTAACCACGGCGTACCAGAAGCTCCTGGAGGGCAGCAGCATGACGAAGGTGACCACAAAGTCAGCGTAGAAGACCAGCGACCAGGTGATGAAGGCGCACACCATGCCGCAGCAGTCCTGGATGAACCAGAGGGGCTTTGTAGCCCCACTGTGGGAGCACCTCTCCACCACATCCTCCTCTGTGTCCAGCAGGGGGCGCTGCTGCTCCACATCTCTCAGCCTGTGACCTGAGGACATTCTGCACCAAAACAAAGGTCCTTAATATATAAAATATAAAACAGCAACCAATGTTTTGTTAAAGACTGGATTCTCAGAGGGGGATTGTTGCTCTCTGCTTGGCCATCTTTCGTCTCTGAAGATGAAGAAGAATATACCCTTTATTAATCCCACAGGTTTTGTGCCTTGCTCAAGGGCACCTCAGCAGTGCTCAGGAAGTGAACTGACACCTCTTCTGATACCAGACAAATTTCCAGACTTGGTCTGCACTGACACCTGAACAGGCGACCCTCCAGCTGCCAACCCAAGTCCCTTAAGACTGAGCTACTTCCAAAGTGCCTCAGGAAGAGCAAAATGCATCTGTAACTTCTGCCATTATTTAAAAGTCCTGCATGTAATGTGGTGGTCAATGTGCTTTTACAGCTCATGTTTAAAGGACGAAAGGTTACTTTTGATATCAGGTGTTTGACCCTGGAAGAGCAAAGAGTTTAAAGTTTCCTGTTTGTATTTTTAAGTAGCACTACACTGCAGTGGACTTTTATTCACATAGATGGAATAAAGGATAATTACACAAGCTGTATAACTCAAGTCTTCAGTTTTATAACAAACAAACACATCAACTGTGAAGCCATGGCTTAAAAACTACTGAAGAGGGGACGCTACGTCACTGCTTAGTTGAAGTCAGGTTGATTAAAACTCACCTGAAGATTCCTTTCACTTCACCTCCTCTCCTCCAGCGGCTCCATCCTCAAACTCAGTGATGATCCTCTGAGTTACATAACTGTGTGGACAATAAAACACCGATTAGAAGTGACAGATCAAGTATCGTCTAGTACTGGTTTGACTGGGATAATAATACAGATGCTAATGGAAACATTAAACTCACCGCCTGCTGGCCTGACTTTGACACCGATTACCGTCATTAGTAAGAGTCACGACAGATAACTTTAGGAGCAACGCTGACTTCACATCTGTGTGTTGGTGTGTCACACTAAGCTAGCTAACCTATAAATTAGCATAACAAACCTAGCCCCCACTACGCCTACGTAAAGCTTTTACTGCTTTCCCCTTCAGACTATTTCTCAAACTAAAATTAAGTATGATTCCATATATAACGACGGCACAACGTAAGAAGTACAATAGAATGACACAATTCAGTTGATAAAGCTTGTCATTTGAAGTTAGCCATACTAAGCTAACTTGGATAGGTGTATCGGATTAAAGAGTGACCGTGTTACCTGGCGACTTCCGGGCGAGTCCGCCTGTGTGGTTGTCGTAGTAACAACAGCCGTTAAAAACGGAGAAGCCTTAGCGAATTTCTCTTAGTTTTGTTTTTCATTACAGACATATCGTATCATTATATTTTGACATTATTTTTTATTATTTTTTATTATTTTTAATAAACTAAACAAAGATGCGTTGGCGAGGATTATTTTCAGTCATCCACAGACGCATTCAGTCGGTGTTATGTCGATAAACGCCTTCCGAGAAATTACATGCACCTAGCAGGACAATGCAAATTATGGAACACACAATATCTCTGCTGAATTTTGCTTTTACCCATAAATATTTACAATCTATGTTCCACCCTTAAAGTTCATCTACAGACACTTCACAGTCAAACACTGTTTGCAGCTCATATTTACGCAGGAACAATGTAAACGCCTCCTCTACTTGAGGCTCAATAAGGACACTTAACGCTTACTAAGTATTCACTTTAGATACCTTTAAATTCATCACATGCCCCCCGAAATACGAAGGTTTTAACACTGTTCCGAGAGGTGCATGCAATTCTCGGCAGGCATGCGTTTATCGGCACAACACCGGAAGTCACCAGTTGACACGGTAACTCGTTAAACTGGTACACCGGTTAGCATTTAATGTCATGTCTTCAGCTTATGTTTTTAATTATTTTAATGTGCACATTTAGAAAATAATACGTAAACAATGCTCGTGTTTACTGCTGCTACACGACACACGTTGTACGTGCCCTTTTAATACAAACAGAATCTAAAAAACTGCGTTAAAGCAACAAAACAGAAATATAGCCTAGCATTTTTAAACGCTGAACTATTGACGATTTATTTTCCCAAAGCATTTGTTAAGTATTTTAACCTCCTCAACTCACCTCATGGAAAACAACCACGAATAATTCCCATATGCGATATTTTATCATAAATTCCTCCGGTATATTTCCTGTGTTGTGTTTCAGTCTCATCCAATCAGGTGGGAGATCAGTCCGGAAGTTTTTGGGAGCAACTGTGGGCAAAATCTCTAACAGAGAGGAAGATAAGCAACTAATGTTTATAAATCAGAGCAGTTAGTCTTTATTTTTACTATTAAAGAACACTTCACTTTCTGAAGAAGAAGAATGGTATAACATTTTCCAATCTAGTAGATAAATGTGCACTCAAATTGACATTTAAAAAAAATGTAGATTTTCTTTTTTTCCATGTCTCTTCTCCTCTTTACATTATTCTCTCTTCTCTCTCCACCTGTTCTTTCTTGTGAATTGTATTTGTTTATAAACTGTATTTAATGTGTTGATGCTTGTCTGTATACAGATGTTGATTTTTTTCCTGATTCCTGTTCGAAGCCACTCATGTTACGTCATTTCTGTCTCTGTATTTGGATGTAATGACTTGTCAGTATAAATAAAGTAAAAAAAAATGTCTTCATCTCTTATTTAAGGAGTCACAAAATAACAGCATTCAAGAGGGCACTTGCAGCGTTTCCTATGGATGCATGTCCTCTTAGGGCTTCCGTAGCGCTGCACAAATAACCAAATTAATGTTTTTGAAGCTTCTTTAGTGTAAAAAAAGAAGCACAGTGAAGACTCAGAATTAGTCTCAATGACAGGTTTATTATTGGTTATTTAGGTGAGAATTAAATAAGGCACATTCACATCATCGTTACACATTCAACCTAAAATAAAAACAGTGGTACAAAAATAATTAAGACTTCTGATCAGGGGTTTGACATCTTTCTCTATCGGCTTTAAATTAGACACTGAGACACAAAGAGGCTGCTCTCCTAAAAACTACGCGAGTGTGTTTGTGCGCCGACGTGAATCAAAGGAGTTCAGAAACAAACGGACATTAAGACAGAGACCAAAACTCACAGAAACACAGAAAAGGAACCGAAAGGTTGTCTTCAGTCAAACACACAGAAAGTGGTGTGGACATGAGTACTGCAGCTGTTTCATTAAGTTTACACTGACTGTCTTCTATTGCGAAAATGACTGCGCTTGCTATCTTGTGAACATAAAATCATTTCTTGTTTGACATCACTGCTGACAAGTTGAAAAAACACACTAACTGTTTATAGATCGATGCACCTGCAGACAAACGAGGAGGAAATCAACCTGACTTCAAACCTGTGATAGCGGCTCGATCTGTTTTCAACATGACATTAAAGTTGACATATCCTCCTCCTCTTCAACAAGTTTAAATAAGTCTCAGAGCTCCTCAAAACATGTGTGTGAAGTTTCTTGTTCTAAATCCACTCTGATCCTGTATTTGATCATGCCTATAAACCCCTCTATTTCAGCCCTGCTCAGAACAGGCTGTTTCTGTGTCTGTACCTTTAAATGTAAATGAGCTGTGTCTGACCACGCCCCTCTCTGGAAGGGCTTGGGTGTCTCAGGCTTTCTTGCAACTCTGAGAACACACAACACACCGGCATCACCTCCGTCATTAATAAAATAAAATCATCCGTGCTTGACAGATCTATGTTAACAGATGTGTCAATCATATTTTAACACACAAAATGAACTTCTAGTATTCAAGTAAAACAAAGAAGAAACTGAAAATCAAAGCTACAGTCTAGTAGCTTAAAACAAAAACATTCATGCAGCATTTCACTCAAAGGTCAACAGTTTGAATCCCTTTTTTGTTCTTGTGAAGCTGTGAAGAAGAAAGTGCTTTAAACTCAGGCGACAGGACGAGGACACTTCTCAGACTGCTGGTTCAAACATTTGTTTCTTCTTGGCATTCAGACTGATTTTAAAAAAGGGGTGTGAAGGACATCAGAACATTTTAATGAAAGGACTCGAGCGCTCCGCTGCACATCTTCACTTCTAGCTGTCACACATTTCACCTTCTTCAGAAGCTGTCTCTTCTGTCGTTTGGACAGAGAGCTCTTCAAAATTATAGAGTTGACAATCATTTTAAATATTTCTGCAGGTCTTCTGCAACATCTACGTTTATTTCCTTTTGTCCCTGCAGCGGTTCAAAGCAGCCGAAAGGACGTTTCTGTTTGGTTTTGCTTAAATTCATCAGCAATTCATTCTTCATTTTTCAGTTTAGCACCAAATAAAAGCCTTGGGCTGTGTCTGAAATCACTCCCTATCCACTATATAGTGGACACGCCATTTTGTAGTGCTGTCCGAATTCTGAGTAAGCATGGTCATACCCTATACAGTCCACTCAATGTATCCCACAATGCATTTTGAAAAGTAGTGTATGAGCGATGGTCACTATGCAAGCAATATATACCATCATGCACTGCGGTTCAAAAGATTTTTACGAGCGGAGAGTGGCGTTTGACTCGGCTGCTCTCAAACGGACGAGAGGAGCGACCAGCATGAACACAGAAACTCAATAAATTTCATATTCAGAGCGTTTTACTGAAATCTATGATCAGTTTTAATAAAGATTAAGAGATCGTCAACTTCAGTGATGTTAGTTTGTCCTAATGATGACGACAGACGAGAAACCAGAGTCTGTGAGCATAAATAATTTAGTTTTGGTCCAAAAATATGTCTCATTATGTAAAATTCTATATTTTTATTCAATATATAAGTACTTATTATTTGTAAATGTTTCATGAAAATACACTCAGTATAATATGAGTTATCACGGAAATTCATGCTGTTATTTACCGTTGTTATTGATCCTCGGCCGTTGTTAAGCTGCGCGTTTCAGTTGCGTGACAACAATGACGTCACTGTCAGCGGCCGGCGAGTGAGCGAGTAGTGTCCGAAATGTTTTTTAATTTTGCTGAGTGAGTGCACTGTATAGTCCACTGCATTAAACTCTCTATATAGTGAATAGGGAGTAGGGAATGAGTGAGTGATTTCGGACACAGCCTTAGTGTATCTCAAGTTTTAAAGATTCACTTTATCGGATTCTTTCCATCAGCCAGACATTCATAACATTTCCAGCCGTCAGATTTTGTTTGTTTGATTTAAAAAAAAGGATCTAAAGGGAACATTTAAGTCAGCTTCAGGGAGAAAGAGTTAGCTAAAGGTCAGCCTTCTACCCTCCGAGAGACTAAAATTAAAAACAATCCTCCTTAAAGGTCCAATCAGTGAGATACAGTAAGAATGAAGCGTCAGTGTCCACCACATGACAACCTGCATGAGCATGGACTCTAGAGAGGGGGGGGGGACAGCTCTCTATAATGTTTAGCATTTGGACTGCAGTACCCATTTTAAACACTAGGGGTCAGAGTTACATACTGCTCCTTTAATTATATAACAGATTTTAACGATGGTTTTGTTTTATAGAAATGGAGGAAGCTGAGGGACGCTGAATCTAAACAAGAGCTAGCAGCAGCTCCTCCTGACGTCTCGTTTCGACCAAAGATCAGTGAGGAAACACCGACTTTTAACGTACAGCTGTTTTATCTGTCTCTATCACTGAATCTGTCTGCTCTGACTCTCCTGTTTCTGCATCTCAGTGTGTGACGATGGACCTAGAAATTAAAAGTACGCGACTCGAGTGAACAATTGTAAGTGGAGTCAACGTCCTCTCAACTGATGGTGTTGATTGTAGAATTTGAGGTGGTGGGTTTTACTTAAAGAGAAAAGAATCGCTCACAAGCTTCTGAACCTGCCTTCTTGTGTTTGAAGTCGTTGAAATGTTAAAATCGATTCGTCAGTCCCAGTGATTGTGACCTTTAGGTGTATTTTCTCCCAGAGATGTAGCTTCAGTGTTTATCAGCTCGGTACTTGCAGCTGGAGTGCTACATCAGAGAGCTGATCTAAACGTGTGTGTGCTTTTTTTTCTACAACAGGAACATATCTGGAATTTACAGAAATGTGTTTGAGACAAGTACAAAGAGCTAACAAGAGGGGAAGGGTTGGTTTTGATTTTGCATTTCAGGAATAAAGTAGAAATGTTCAGACGAAAGCTGAAATGTTGGAAAGAATGTGTCAAAAATCAAATCTAAATGAGTCCAGATATCAAGAAGGAGGGAAAAACTAAAGGATGGTTACTGGAGTCCAAATTCAAAACATTGGAGAGCACCATCTCCCACCGCCAGCAATGGAAGCGGGCAAGAGAACTGGTTCAGATAGAAGTGATTGTACTCGACCTAAAAAGCCTCTGCATGTTTCTAATAAGCTCCACGAGCAGAAACGTGCTCAAACTAGGATCAATATTGGAGATGCTTTTGAAAAATGGAGAGAGGTTAGAACACAGAAAGGTTTACAGACCAATGCGGGGGGGAGACAGCTCTCTACAATGTTTAGAGTTCAGACTGCGGTACCCATTTTAAACACTAGGTGTCAGAGTTACATACTGCTCCTTTAAGAAGAAAAATAGAGAAAACTATGAATTTGGTTGAAATGTTGAAACGGAAGTCAAAATGTTGTTCATAAAGTGGAAAATAAATTGGAAATGTGGAGAATGAAATGTAAATAAATATTTATTAATACATTTGATTAATTAAGAATGAAGTAAGAATCATAAAAGAAAAGTCAAAATGTCTGGATTAGGAGATGTCCTGAAATAAAAGCGATGAAATTATCAAAAGTTATGTTTGAATATCGGGAAGTGTAAACTTTCAAAAAATGCTGTCTTGGATTTATTTTTTGACCTCAAAGTTTCACTTCCTCCTTGAAATGCAAAATGAAAAAGTCTTTCCCCATTTTCTATTTCTCTCTACCACCAGAACTCTTCAGATGTTTGAGTGACGTCTAACACTGAGGGACGGTGACATCTACATTTTGTTTTACTAGTTCAGATTAATAATCCGTTCTCGTCTCACAACATTTCCATCTCAGTGGATCCTCCGTAGTTCGTCTCTCCGGTTTGGTTGGTGTCTCTCTGGTGGCCTTCGTCCGTCTGGATCGTGGAGCTGGAGTCCCCGTCCTCGCTCTCCGACTGAAACGCCTCGTTTTCTGTGCCCGTCTGGTCTTTGGGTAACTCCAACTTCCCGTTCAGACCCGGGCCGTAGGTGTCAGGCGGCTCTGTGGGGTCGTTGGACTCGGAGTGGTTGGCGGAGGTGTGTGTGGGGAAGGATTCAGGCGAGTGTGACGGAGCGTTGGAGGACGCAGAGGGTGAGGTCTCGCTGCAGTTAGAGTCAGAGGAGTGTGCGTCGCCGTTGTCGGGCTGTTTTTTAGGTCTGTACGTTGGTACTCCGGATGTTTTGAGGGGGTGTTTGGGCCGATTCTGCTCCGCTGCGTGTTCACCTGAGTCCAGGGTGTGCCAGCGACCCAGGTGACTCAGAGGAGGTCCTGCAGTGAGGTTCACAGAGGGGCTGCTGACCTCCACCGTCTCCCCTCGCCTCAGCCTCCTCCTCTCTGGATTCACCTAAAGAAGAAAGAGAATCAACATCAGGTAACAAACTGCAGACTCAAGAATTAAAAAGTCAAATATAGTCAACAACAATTTGCAATAAGTCTGCTACATTTACCCCGAACAGACAAACTGTACCTGGTTTGTGTTTGTGGAAGACCTGGGAGGAGTACCAGAGGAACCTTTCTTCATCTGCTGCATCCTGAATCACAGCAAACACAGTCAATACAAATCATTTAAACAAAAAACAACTTCTTATATCTGACGTTTTGGACAGTTGGAGCTGGCTGAGAGGACACCTGCTGATGGACTGAGCCAGCTTCTGTCTCCTGCCGTTAGCGTGATCCTGCAGCCGCAGACGCTGGACGAACGAATGAGCTGTAGAGACAACATGAGAGACGGGATTCAAACAAAGCTAAAAAAAAAAAAAATGGAGAAAACTTTGAAAGTTTGAAAGTTTGGGACACATGGACAGATAGTTACCCAGAGCTCCTTTGGGCACAGAGAGGAGTTTGATGGGCTCAGCGTCGGGAGAAAGTCCGGATGCTTTCTGCAGCGCTCTCAGGATCTCCGTGTTCTGCAGGAGAAGAAGAGTTCAGAGGTTGAGTGGATTCCTCGTATGGCGGCTGCTGATCTTTTTGGGCTCATTTTTGCCTCCATTGGAGAGGACAGCTGAAGAAAGGCGGGAAACGTTGGGAGGAGAGAGTGGGGGGATGACATGCAGCAATGGGGGCCACGTTTGGATTTAAACCCACGGTCGCCGCGACTATGACCACTGCCTCTGCACGTGGGGCTCGCAACATTACCGCTAGGCCATCCGGCACATCCTCTTTATTTCTTCTTTAGCTCTTTTCTATCTCAAGTACATATACTGTACAGATGATGAAAAGGGTTAATAGTGTCCAAACAAATCTAACTTACTCGCAGCATATCGTGTTCTTTAACCAAAACTGAAGTGAAGTTTTTACAAAGATTCAAGCTCGATTTAAACCCCAAACACTCAACTTCATGCAAGAACATTTCTTTATTATTGTTATCTTATAAATCGGTCAGAATTCTGCCTTTGAGGTTTGTTCACACGAGTTTTTGGAGCCAGATTTGCAAATTATTTTGCAGTGCAGAAACAATCGTCTTTTTGTTTCAGCCATATGGATGTTGTTGCAGTGATATTTTTAAGGACAAATCCTTTGGGATGAGTTCTTGCATGAAGCAGAATGTGTCTCCTTGCTCTGCACTGCTGACACGTCACACAGTTTCAGCATCCTCATCCTCCAAAAAGTCATTTTTGAGTGTGATCACAGGTTAGGCTCAACAGCTTTGTGAAGGTTTGTGAGATGTGAGAATGTCAGAGTGGCGAGCGGTGAGTTCTACCTTCCCGCCCAGTTCGTAGGCACAGTCCAGCGGCGTCCTCTGTCTCTTGTTCCTGATGCTGGGGGAGGCTCCGCCCCTCAGCAGCAGCTCCACCAGTGCCTGGTGTCCGCCGCGCACCGCCTCATGGAGGGCTGTGTTCCCCTGAAGGTTCACCACGTTCACCAACGCATTACTCTGCACAGAAAGGACAAAAACACAGTACGTTTTTTATTTTATGTAACTTCCTGATTTCCTTCACAACACTTCAGTACTCTGCTTTGTCCTCCTCACCATCCGTCTACCAGCCGGCGTTTACTTTACTGAGGACAGATTTTACCCTCAGACTGTTAAGAGAAGAAACATGCATCTCCACATGTGATGATACTGAAACTTTCTGTGATGTTGTCGGGCACTAAAATAACAATCTGAGAGGAAGTCCTTTGATTTCACCAGCAGGTATAATGTTGCAGCCTCAACTTCCAAACTTTTTGAATGCCACGAGTTGGCTATTTGTCAAAAACAAGCAAACAAAGAAATCTTATGGTTAACAAAAACAGGCAAGAAGAAGTTCAATGTGGGGTTCCAGTTGCCAAGTGGTTAGGACGCCCCAAATTGGACCCGTGGCTCTTTTCCTGCACGTCATTCACCACTCTCTCTGTCCCTGATTTCTGACTCTATCCACTGTCCTGTCTTTAAAATAAAGGCATAAAAGCCACAAAACAAGTCAAAAAGACGTCCAGTTGAGAATGACTTTTCTTCATTTAATTCAGATCATCCAAACGTACAAACATTTCATGCTGCATCTCATTGATCTGGTAAAAAACCTGGTGTCCCCTTCCTGATGTGTGATCTCACAGTGACACACCTGTAACCTCTAAATGGTTCCCCCCAGTGCTTCATCAGGTGCTTATTGCTCCCTGGTGTTTACAAAGACAACTAAAAACAAGATGAAATATCTCCTACAGCACAAAGAATGTGAAGAAAGAACCCAGGCCCCTTAACTTAAAGGGTGTTGAATCATTTGTTCAGGCTCGAGGCGCTTCAGATGAACATGACCTGCAGCGTTTTACCTGCAGCAGGATGGTGGCCGACTCCACGTTCCCACAGAGACAGGCGTGTATCAGAGGAGTGTTGCCATAGTGATCCTTCTTGTTCAGTTTGGCGTTACACTCCAGCAGAATCCTCACGACCTTAACAGAACCAGATTACACACAGTCAAGCACAATAACACACAAAATGAATCACTGAGGCAGAGAACGTTCTCGACTGCAGGACAGGTTTTAAGTTTTCACCAAAAACTTCAAGAACATTAATTCCCAAGTCTCAAACCAAAAGAGTAAATCCATCTCACAACCTTCCTGGGGCTCGCAGAGTTTCACTAATTGATTCATATTGAAAAAATAACTGTACAGACCGCTCGCCAATTGCTTGGTGAGTGGACGTCTTTATGACGTAATTCTAAACGAGCCCTGTTGCTTCAAAAGCGTCGTATCCGTGCAGCACGGGGCGGCTTCATCCTCTGAGCTGCACGGTTCAGATGTTTAAGTAGGCAGAGGGTCGTGGTTGGTGTCATTTTTCTGCACTGTTGTGTTTCTGCCACAAGATGGTGGTAGTGAGAAGCTTAAACACATTCCCTGCCCACGCCGCTCCCCTCCTACCTGGATGTGGCTGTTCTGCGTGGCCAGGTGCAGCGGGGTGGCGCTCTGGTTGGTGCGTGCGTTGACGTTGGCTCCGTGTCGGATCAGCAGACCGGTGAGCCCAGCGTGGCCGTGCAGAGTGGCGACGTGGAGCGGCGTGAAACCGTCGACGTTAGAGCTGTTGACACTGAGCGCCCCGGCCTGCAGGACGCACAGCTGCAACACACACGCACGGAGAACAGAAACAGATTATACATCGCTGCTTTTGAAAGTTTTATCGGTATAGTTTATCGTTAGCAATCGAGATTAAAAGATCAAATATTTCCTTTTTCCAAATTCAGTGAGACAGACCTGCTGAGTGGGAGCGCAGTTCGGACACTGACACAGAGGATGGCAGAGAAGAACCTCGGACCGCAGCTCTCCTTCGTCTTCCTCCTCCTCATCCATCCACTCCAACAGGTAACGCACCTGAAGCAAAACAAACAAACAGGGACGATTCAGTCTGCAGGGCAAGAAGTGCAGCTGGAGAGGTCAGCTAACTCAAAGACCTGGGATAGAGAATTGTCACTCATAGGAAGCCCCGCCCTAAACCCCACCCCTTTTCTTTCTGGTCTCTTGAGCCCCGTTTCCACCAAGCAGTCCGGTTCAGCTCGGTTTGGTAGGCTATGCATTTATTGGCGTTTCAACTTTCAAAAGCTGGGATCAATCTTGTGGATTTCTCGAGAGTGATTTCAAGGCTGTCAGCGTGTAGCACCGCCCCATGGACGACCTCGGAGGTGCTGGACGTTCTCCATTGGTGCCCTTTATAGACTGTGTTGCGTTCTTCTTCTTGGTTGAATTTATTTGCGGGCTACACTGTGTCGCGCTGTTATGTAGCTGACGCAGCTGCAGCCATTACACTCCGCTTATTAAGTACCACACCGGACCGCCATAATTCACTAAATGAGCTTCATGCTGTCTTGAAGACAACTTCACACTAGAGATTGAGAGCATAAAGTCTTTGGGAAAATGTTTACTGAGGGAACTAATCAAATTATAAGCGGGATCATTTTATCATCACTTTTATCTGTTGTTTTTCAAATCGCCCCCTGCTGGCCATGAGGTAGATCGCAGGTTTAAATAATGACATCTTCTTCTTCAGAGTACAGTTTATTGTTTAGATGGAGAGAAAATGTGACTTTGTGCTCACCATCTCCACGTCGCCGTCTGCCACAGCACGCAGCAGCTTCTCCACCTGAGACACACACACACACACACACACACACACACACACACACACACACACACACACACACACACACACACACACACACACACACACACACACACACACACACACACACACACACACACACACACACACACACACACACACACACACACACACACACACAGTCAGTGGATGGCAGCAGCAGCTGCTTCTGCATCAAAGCTGAAGAACTATTTTAGGGGCCTCTTCTGGAGGTCTGTACTTCAGTTTAAATTACATCTACATTTAGGGAGATTACTTCTTCAGGTATTTCTGTTACTATACCAACACTGAGCTACTAGGTGAGGAGGAATGTAGAGGTTTTTAGGAACTGTTTCTTCTTCACCTCTCTGTGTCGGACACGCTCTGCCTCTGGTTTGACCTCGGAGCTCAGAGAGGAGGTGCTGGAGATGGAGGAGCGGCGGCTGCTGCAGTCGGATGCCTGAGGGGAGCGAGAGGGAGACTGAGAGGAGAGGAGGAAGAGAGAAATGCATCAGGATCTTTTTCCTCAGGGGCTCCACACATAAAATCAACAAGTCTTTCTATACATGCTAGATTTGCAAAATCCATAATCTGTTTATTCCTGAAGAACGGAGAGGTGAACTAATATGAATTCTGCCTCTGTGGCTTTTTGTTGACGTTTATTAAACTATTCTGTGATTAACTGAGTGTGCAGGCTCGACTTCTCTTTCTCGCTGATGCTTCATTTTTACAGTTTGCTTCGTAGAGACAGGAGAGTAGATCAAACTCACATCGAGTCCGCTGCCGCTGCGCTCACATCCGTTCTGAGTCGACCTCAACAACATGAGGATCTGCAAAATAATAAAACATCAAATATATTAAAACACACACAGCAGGGGGATTCTGGAAGATGTTGAAGACATGGATCAGATTATTTCTGATGATCTGACGGATGGTTGTCAGAATGCCAAATTTTTAAATCTTCAATCTAAAAATCAAACATTGTGGATTTCTCATCGAAACAGCAAAAGAAATCCCAGATAACCAATATTTTTTTTTTTCAATTACCAACAAAGTGAAAGTAAAATCTGAAACATTACTGACATATTTGAGCAACTTGGACTGTGCTCTCTCACTCATTCGCTTGCAGCAAATTGTTCTGACACCTAGTGTTTAAAATGGGTACTGCAGTCCAAATTCTAAACATCGTAGAGAGCTGTCTCCCCCCGCCCCCTCCTCTCTAAAGTTGATGCTCACGCAGGTCACTATGTGGTGGACACTGAAGCTTCAGTGTTTAGCCAGCTCTGCATCGGTCTGTAAACCTTTCTGCGTTCTAACCTCTCTCCATTTTTCGAAAGCATCTCCAATATTGATCCTAGTTTGAGCACGTTTCTGCTCGTGGAGCTTATTAGAAACATGCAGAGGCTTTTTAGGATGGGTACAATCAGGAAAGGATCAGAACATGACTTCTTTCTGAGTCTCAAACATTCTGAGACAGTTTGATCTTGTGAGACCCACAGAACATTTTCTGACCTTGGAGTTGAGCGCACACTGCAGCGGCGAGTCTTTGTTCTTGTTGAGGATGTCGGTGCTCGCTCCGTTCTCCAGCAGCACCTGGATGATTCCCTCGTAGCCCCAGCGCGCCGCCATGTGCAGAGCTGTGTCGCCTTTATCGTTCTGCAGGTCCAGGCGGCACGTTTGGAGGTCGTAGTACACCAAGGCCTTCACACACTGACACACAACACGGAGCATGACCAACATCAGAGCCCAGCAGCTTCTAAAAAAAATCTTCTCCTGAGAGTTTTATTCCCTTAGCGATTCATGGAAGAATCACAACAAACCAATCTGGAGAAGCTTCAAGTCTGCTGCTGATCTGTTACTCCAACTGATTTATTAATTTAGAAATCTGATAAAAGTGGAGTTTTTCAAACATCATGGGGATTTTCACACCTCTCTAAACCGTTCCATGATTTCATGGGGTCGGTAAACTCGTGTGAATCTTTAAATATGTTCCTTTTGTTTTGTTTTTAGCACAGAAAACTTGTGAACAAACTTTCTTATTAAAGGTCATCATTGTTATACTAAAGGATCTGTGATGGATAAGTGGTTTTGATAAAGACAAAGTGAGAGTTTGACGTACGTCCTCGTGGCCGTACATGCAGGCGAGGTGCAGCGGGGTGTTCCCGTTGTTGTCCTGAGCCTCTGTGTTCGCCTTGTAGTGCAGCAGCAGCAGCTAGAGGACGGAAAAACTCATTTATCATTCATACTGGAGAACAGGAAACATAGTGCAGCAGGTCCATTAGAGCACAGAGATGGTAGAGGTGGCGTGCAGCGATCACAGAGAATAAACGTCACCACCCCCTGAATTCTCCTGATTATATCCTGCTGCGTTTTCACATCAGCTCACTCTGACTTTCTGCAGAAGAAATACGAGGAGGCTGGAGGAGAAACTCCGGGTGAAGACTGAGAGAAATATTTGGCTCTTGCAGCTCACCGTGAAAACTTCAGCAGTTTTGTGCAGGTGTACAAGCTTAAAAAGCTGTAAAAGATTAGTAACCGGCTGTAAAAGCTGCGATGTAACCTTGGAGACAAATAGGCCCGATCAAAGAACGTCCACTAAAAGTTCTTGTCCATACCACTCTCAGGCAATGCTGACTTTGCATCGGGATTTTATATATTTAAGCTGCCTAAAATTATTTTTCTGTAAAGTGTGTGTGTGTGTTCTATTAACCGTGACTCCCTGGTATCCTCGTTGGCAGGCCAGGTGCAGCGGCGTGAGCGCATGGTAGTCCGTGGCGTTTACCGGCGCTCCTTTACACACCAGCAGGTCGATCAGCTGGGACTGACCTGCCACACACACACGCACACGCACACGCACACACCATGTTAGGTGCCTAGTTATTCAAGAATTATGTATTTCATTGTGTGTGTGATACCAGCCGCTCACCACAGATGGCAGCGACGTGCAGTGGAGTGTAACCGCGGTCGTCTCTGGAGAACGGAGTGACGATGGACGGGTCGTTTAACCGCCTGCAGCGCAGAGCAAACACAAATAAACACTTTAGTCTGCTGCAGTAATGAGAGGGGGAATAAAACCAAACATCATAAATCCTCTTTGATTAGCAGAGCTGTGTCACATGTTGATAGCAGCTTTCTCAGAATGACGACATATTCAAATGCATGATTCTCCTTTGTCCCATGTGAGCCAGCGTAGATTATTTTCAAACGCTTACAGCCATGAAAGAGAAGAACAAGCTGGCCTTAAAGCAGGAAGTGAAAGAGCACACATTGTTTTTTACCTGACTTGAACACTGGAGAAAAAGGGGAATTGAGTTTTAGTGGAAATGAAACTAGAAGTCAGAGTTCCCCCCAAAAAAGAGTATTTGTATACTGCTCAAAATGTTATGTGTGTTTTTGTGTGTATTGATGCTGACCCGGACAGCTGGAGGTCACAGAGGTCACAGGAGCAGAGGGGATGACACATCCTGGCCTCCTCGTTGCTCTCTCCCTCACTCAGCAGACGTTCCACCTCAGATTCGTTCCCATTTGCTATGTGCTACAACACACACACACACACCCACAGTAGAAATTAGGGTCTGAAACATATCAGAAAGTGTCCCCAGTTTGTTAAAATGAGCTCACCTCAAACAGACAGTGGATGGGTGTGGCAGAGCTCTGAGACAGCAGACTCATCCTCTCCTTGAACATGGCCTTATCATTCAGCTCACCTGAGCCCTGAGGGGACGGACACATAAAAACATGGATGACACTCAACACTATGAAACTCTGAAGAAGCAGAATCAAAGTTTTCCTCCCGTGACTCACATGGTGTGTGTCCTGCAGCTTCCCCAGGTTGATGTACTCCACGGCTGCCTCGAACGTGCTCAGACAATAACTGAGCTCGTCTTTGCTGGAGTGGCTGAAGCAGAAGTTCCTGATGTAGCTCAGGTTGGCCATCCTGAAGATTAAGAGCATATGAATCAGAGATTAACACAGAGAGAAAACATTTCCTCTAATATTATTATTCCTTTAAATTAAACTGACCGATACAGGCCACATGGAGGCTAAAGGGAACTCCTCGGTTTTAAAATCAGGGTCCTATTTCTCATATTTTGTAGTTTTAATGTCTAAAAAGTTCACATTTGTTTTTTAAATTCTCTACAGTGGACAGCCTTATCCAACAGACGCTGAAGAGGCTATAATGGCTTCAACTGAATCCTTGAAAGACAACGTGCTCCATCAAAGAGCCTACAAAAAGACAGTTAAATTTGCTTGATTCATTGGAAGATATTTTAAGTCTTTACAACTCACATTATTAAGTTATATTAAAGTAATTTAAGATCAAAATCTCACAGTGTTAGAATGCTGGACGTCCAAACTAAAAGTGGGTGAAGTCTCAGATCATGAGGTAAACGTATGTTTGAGTAATTCCAGTAATTAAGTAAAGCCCTGGCAGCCCTGCAGCATTCTGCCCCTCGGTGGGCTTCCAGAGAGCTGGCCAATCAGAAGAAAGTGGGCACTTGGGAGGGAGGGTTTTTGAGCTGCAGATCATGTAAAGCTGCTCTAAAGGTTAAAGTGATGTATAATTAGGGGTGTGGCCTCTTTGAGTGACAGCTGGGAGCAGCTAGCTGTCACATCAGTTAACTCAGACACTTGACCTGACCTCTTTGGTGCTGACCTTCTCATCTAAATACGGTCAGTTCTGACAACACTTCTCTTCGCAGGCTCCAAAAGAACGACAGATCAGCTTTTTCTTGTGTTTCCTTTGAGAAGGCATGGGGTCAAACGTCACAGTGAACCCCCCTCCCAGCTCACCAGTTTGGGATTTCAGTCTTCACCAGCAGATAGAGGATGACAGACAGCAGGTCGTCCGCACACACCGCCTCTATACTGACTGCAGAAGAAGACACACACACACACACACACACACACACACACACACACACACACACACACACACACACACACACACACACACACACACACACACACACACACACACACACACACACACACACACACACACACACACACACACACACACACACACACACACACACACACACACACACACACACACACACACACACACACACACACACACACACACACACACACACACACACACACACACACACACACAGTTAGGTGAAACACAAAACACTCTCCCTGTGTCCGAACCAAATGACTCAACTGGCTGCTTGACAAACAGTAATCAGGAACGGATCGTACCACTCAGAGGACTGTTAGCTGGATGTTGTGGCCCGATAAGTTTAGATTTCCAAAGCAAACAGGACAAACACATTAGAGGCTGACAGAGCGCGTATTGTCCTGTGGGCTGATCTGATTACACACATTGAGAGGACGCTCAGAGATCGTGTAGAGCTCAGGCTGCTCGTCCACAGAGGTTACCGTCTCACTTACATCAAGTATTAGCCACACTTCCTCTCTGATGAGGAGAATCCAGAAGAACTCTTTTATTAATTACACCTGGGCCGTATTCCTTGTCCCTAACTGACTCAATAACTAAAGATTTCTTTAATTCACAGCAATCAGACCGATTTAAAGGAAGCAAAAAGAAAGCAAGACCACTACAAGTTGTTGTTTTTGTCCCTGACAGGCTGGGATTGTTATTCTAAGTGTCTGACGACATCACAGAAAGGATCCCTACAGATGTAAACCTTATTGTTACAGAGGAAAATTATTTTGTTTAACCAGGAACAGATCTTACATCGCTCTCTCTTCAAAGACAAACAGATTCTTCTTGCAGAAAGCTGCTGGTCCACTTATGCCTCAGCTGGTCCGTTGTTTGTTTCTGTTGACTTTGGTATTTTTGATGGTTAGTTTGAATCCAGTAAACTAAATGCATTAAACCCCCCACAAAAATATGTTAAAAAACCCCCCCAGAAACAGCTTTTACATCGCTATCCTTATCAAACCTACCTATGAAAATTTGACCTTACAAAACAATCGTGAGTCTTGTCTTTTGCTGCCGTGATTGCTTTATTTTTTGTTTCAGAGCATTGTACAAAAATATTCTTTTGGATCTGATCTAACCATTTAAATCACAAATGACACAAAGAAACCGTACTGACTTAGCTCATGGTAAACCAGCAGTTTGTCTCCTGCAAGGAACAATTCATGTTTTTCTCAAAGGAGTCTGGTGGCTTTAAAGAGAACAAGCTGTTTTCCTCTTTAACAGAAAGCTCTCTCTCTGTAGGAATCCTCTCTGTAATGCTTTCAGAGCTGAGTGTCAGGGACGACTCTCTCTCCTGATTTCAAATTCTATTCACTGTCCTTTCAAACTGAATGCAAACAGACCCAGAAATAAATCTTTAAAATGATCCTGATTGGCTCCTTTGACTAAACAAAGACTGAAATCCTGCTCTCAGAGCTGCACTGATCGTCATACACCGCCTGTCGGTTGTTATTCTGAGACATTCACTGTGGGCGTGTTTACCGGTGCGTCTGGGGGTCTGGGTGGCGGTCAGGGCGACTCTGCGGAGGCATAGCAGTTTGAGGAGGGGGGAGGTCTGCTGGTTGAGCTGACTCAGCTCTCTCTTTGCCCGAGACAAGTTTATACTGCAGAGAGACAAGAAATAAAAAACCCATAAGAAGGCTTTAGGTTGAGGATGAATTTAAAGAAGTTCTTACAGTCAGCAGAGAAATAAACAAAGAGAAGTAAAGATATGTCACTGAATGATCCAGAGGATGATCATGTCAGTTTGATAAACATCTTACCACAAGGGCTGATTCCATACTTTAACGCATGATAACAATTAAAGCATATCATCATGATATCAATCAGCTGCTGTGATCCCACGCAGCTCAATAAGATGACAATGTGTGGCTGAACTGACCTGAACTCCGGCTTGACTCCGAGGTCTTTCTGCTGCAGCTCCTGAAGACTGCGGCTGGTTTTGTTGAAGGCAGCATCCTGCAGACGAGACAACGCAAGAACCTCTTCAAAAACACGACCAACATAATTAACCAAAACATCACAAGAGCCCCGGCAACACAAGGACCCAACCACTTAAGGTGACTTCACATTAAGGACCCGGGTACGGATCTAAGAACGCTTGACCTCAAAAGTCTGGATCGTTTGATCAGTGTGAACACAAACGTACTGTAGTCGGGTACCGTGCCCGAGTCCTCTTGAAGAGGAGGTCTCAGGCACGATTCATGTGTACTCGAGTACGGTCCGTGGGAGATGTGAAGGTAACCGTGCTCAAACAAGGAAGTGGACCTCTATATGACGTCATTCTAAACGGCTCCTGTGGCTTCATAAGCCGTCGTATCTGTGCAGCACAAGAACGTTTCATCCTCTGAGCTGCACGGTAGATGTGGAGGTAGGAAGAGGGTCGTTCTTGGCGTCTCAGAAATAACAAAAACATCCACAGTTACCAGGATTGACTTGAGAGTGGTTGCCACGGTTACTCCTTCTTTCTCTGTCTTAACAGATTTGCAAACCAACTGTGTGCATATCGCCACCTCCTGGATCAGACTGAGTACATACACATGAATACTCGGGTATAGAGCGATGTTACTGATGTAAACGCAGACCAGCGAGGGGGAGGGGGAGGGGGGAGATATCGTGGTCGAGCAAGGTTCGAAACAATCGTGCCTGATGTGAAAACGGCCTCAAAAGAATAAAATAAAACAAAAACAAAAAACATGTTTGAAATAATCAATCTGTCGTTCCAGTAGAGAACATTGTTTATCATCAAGACTACAGAATGTGTGGCAGAGTCAGACGTACCTGGCTGGCTTCAAGCGTTCCCACAAAGTTAAAAATTAAATCATGGATACCATGATGGACATACATCTGCAAAGAAAAACACAAACGTTTTAGTTTATTAGAGGCCTTTTAGGTCCTTTTGGACGACCTGGGGTCAAAGTTTTGAAGTTTGATATCTGACTCTATCCAATGAAAAAAGGCCCAGAAATAAATCAAAAAATATATAATAATACAGAGATTGTCTTGTTTTAAACACATGGCAACTAAAACATATCAAAGTATCGGACATTTTGACGACCTTTGATGAGTAGCACTGCTACCGAGTTCTGCACAGTTGAAAGCATTACAATGACTGATCCTGAATCTTAATTCTGACTGATTTCAAGGAGAAGGTGAACATGTGAACAAAGAGAGGTTACCTCCACCGCCTGTTTGAGGAGAGTCATCTGCAGATCCTGCTTTGCCAGAAGTTTCTGCAGGAAAACAAACAAAGTTAGTTTCCAGGTTCATCAGAGCAGCCAGTGCAGAACAATGCATCAATCAGTGCACATGAAGTGATACGATTCCTCCTGATACAGTGATGAGGAGGCAGGGCCTGCGTGAAAACAGCTCTGACTCAGATTAGATTAGATGTGATTCAATTAGACTGCAAAGAGACAAACAGGCGTCCTCCTTTCATTATGTTACCGAGCGACATGTTTGTGTTTGAGTTCAGAAGTCAGATCGTTCCGTAAGAGATTATGAACAGCGTCTGAAACAAGATCAGAAACAATGACACATGTATTCCTGGATGGTCTAATATGCCCAGGTCGTCTCTCAATATGTAACAAAGTATCTGTGGTCAAGTGGGAAATGTTTAAATCCTCACACACAATAAGGCATGTTGGGAAACTGCAGCTTGTGATGGACAACTGACAGATGACCTGTGTTGTCAGAGGAGCCAGCACTTCAACATCGCATGTTTCCTTAATGTCTGATCATATAGTAAGCTCACTTTATCATTTCACTCACTACACATCTTACTGATTGCTCCTTTAAGCTCCACTGTATTAAAGTCATATCTTATCTTGTAGGTCAGGTTGTACTCACCAGGCGAGAGTCTCTGAGCAGACACTGAAGACATTTAGTGTAAAGACCGTTCACCGAGTCCTGAGAGGAGAGAAGACAAGAGGGAGGTCAGATCTGAAGAAAGGCACAAAGCTGAGTCCTGTTCAGACTGCCATTTCAGACTGCCGTTTTAAGCATTTATTTCCGCCTTTAGTCTGAATGTTGAATGTTGCAGAGGTGTATTGTGGGGACAAAGTGATCCCCCCTCTGTACCGTCTTCAGAGATAGTAACAGAGGCTTAAAAACCCCAAAATAAATCTTAAAACAAGAAGGAGGAGCAGAAGGGGAGGAAGGAGGGAAGACGACTTGTTGACAAGAAGACAAAAAAAGCAAAGGATGAGAAAGAGCAATGTGTCGTACTATGTGATGTCGGAGTCCTTTCCTCTCCTGCTCCTTGAAGGACAGACAGAAGCCGATGATGAACTTGTCCAGTTTCTGGGCGTGGCGGCCCAGAAACTCCCTGACGTCCTCCAGGCTCTTCAGGCAGTAGGGGGGCGGCGGGCTGAGCTCGGACGGGCTCGGGTTCACCTCCACGGGCCTGGAGATGCACAGGATGCTGTAGCTCTGCTCCTGGTCATTGTAGAAGGTTTCCTCGAACAGGATGGGGACCGACAACAGGGCTGGGAAGCCGGATCCCAGCAGGACCTGCCTGTCCTGGATCCTGACCTCCTGAAGTACAAAACATAAACCCCACAGCTGAACAGGTGCACAGAGTTTAGTCCTTCAGATTCACAGCAAATACCACCACTTATTAAGGGTTATCAACCAGATTGAACCCTTTATGCATGTTCATAAGATAAAAAACTCATGATACCGTCAGAAACTGCTGCCATGAGGTCGGGGGAAGATTTGTGAATGCTGCCTAAACAGCCTTTGTTTATATTTTTCATGATAAAGATTCATAAAGAGTGATATGTTTGACTTTAAAACAAGAATCTACACAAATTAAAACTTCCTTAAAGGGGCTTTAAATCATTCATTTGCTTTAATTACATAGCTGAAGATGCAAACAGCAAAGTCGAAGCCAAAGTATAAGAAAAAAAACTCTTGTAAGCCAAGGCAACATTTTGTCTTCTCTTCTCAGAAAAATACAAATGTGTTTGCAATGCTTTGTTGTCTCGTGTTATGCCAGAAGTTTTTTTTTCTGGGACTCAGAGTTTCCAGCTATGAAGCTGATGTGTTTATGAAGAGAAGCTCTTTGTGGGAGAAGACGAACCTTTCCATCTGCCGTCTGGTATCCGTCCTCCGCAGGCTGCAGCACATAGCTGTCAAAATGAGAGTCTGCGTAGCTGCTGACGTTCAGACTTCCACAACAAGGCACCAGAACCTGCAGAGACAGGGGACAAAAAGAGTTTAATGGAAAACTCTCTGCAGGGTCTACTTTGTTATTTGGGAAGCACTTTGTAACTTTGTTAGGGGGGTTAGGGTTGTTACAGGTTACTGTCCGGCTCAACTCGTTCCCTTTCTATTAATTTCCTTTTAGAGCCGAAGGCAGTCGTGCAGCCCATATTAGGATTTTAGTATGTGGATTTTACAGAATATGTGACCTTTAAATCTTTACATCAGGAAGTATGGTACTATCAGTCGTGCATGTGTACTGTCTTTTATGTTGTGTATTGTATAAGAGGTTTTCAGCCTGCTGTGTAATCAGTATCAGACGCTGTAATCCAGTAAGATGCATTTTTGCTGCTTTCTGCTGACGATTTGACAGATCTGCTGCTTATCTGCATTCAAACATTTGATCCTCGTCTGCTCATCTCTCAGGCGTCTTGAAGAGCTCAGACATGTTTTTATCCAGTCATTTAATACCTGTCGACTCTCTCAGATGATGCATTCTGTGGCAGGCTGGGCTTTTAGAGATTCATCTCACTGAGTGAGAAAACGTATCGATCTAATCGTGTTATAAAACGCTGACTTAAATTAGTAAAGAAATGCAAAGAAATGTTTTGTCTCCTTCAACAAGTGAACAGAAACTTGAAAGATGAATTTTGGAGGAAAGTGTGGGCTGAGGTGGTGCGAATACCACAAAAAGAAAATGTGTTTGTGTGACACCCTGACCTGCTTTGAAGTTAGGAAGTGGTTTAAAATGAAGCTCAACCCTAAAAATAAGAGAAAGACCTATACTAATAACGAGATGCTGTAGTCCTCCATTGTTGTTGCCGTGATTGAAGACAGAAGACAAGTGTGGCCAGGAAATCAGAGAAGCATTCAGTGACGTATTGACCTGGCTGTTTTGTGGCCTTGCCTGTGGAAAAGTAAACTGGTTCTCAGACAGTTTGCATGTTGAACCAGCCCTGAACCAGCCCCAGGTAAGAGCGTCACACACGTTCTAAACACTCAAAGGGGAGCTCAGGTGTGACTCACGATGCCGTGGAACTCTGCCACTCGGCTGCAGAGGTCGGGTCTCTGCTTCTCTAAGGCCACGTAGAATGGGTTCTTCAGGATGTTCTCATCATACACAGCCATAAGGAGCTGCAGGTCTGGATCCTGGAGAGAGAGAGGGAGAGATGATGGAAAGAAGTGATGAAACAAAACTTGACCCGATCAGAGGATGCACAGAATGTACTGAGAATATGAAAAAAAATAAAACAAATTTGAATGTTATAGAAGCAAACAGAATCCCAATCTTTGCATTATTATACGTCAGTGTTTTCCCCAGGTTTACAGTGTTGGGTGGGTGGGGACAAGCCGACATGCCGACATAAACACTTGAAGGAATCTTGGTGTTCATGTGTTACTTTTAATGACAGCTGTCCTTTTCTGTCAGAAAGGTATCCTTAAATTACTTCTTTCCTTGATTTCTGACTCTATCCACTATCATATCCCTACAATAAAGGCACAAAAAGCCCAAAAATAAATCTTAAAAAGAAAAAGAAAAAAAGAAGAAGAATTCTTTCTTTTTTTTTACTTGACCTTCAGGACCCCCCCCCCCCCCCCCCCCCCCAATATAATGGTAGGGGAAACACTGTACGTTATTGCAGCCACTGTGCAACATGGATCTCTGGTGTTGGGTACGACATCATGTACGCGCTGCGATGTTGAGGTACCACAACCTAGGCAAACCCTCATCCGCACACATTTATACCAAACCAAGCAGCAACCTCCAGAATAACGAAGCCTATGTGGAAGTGTAAAAATCCTGCAGTTCCTCAAGTGTCCACTAGAGGCTGGCTGCAGAAGCACAGAAAGTCACATACACACCCATTCTAAAAAGCCTGTTTTTACAGCAGAGATTAACATGTTTACAGCCTGGTTCAATAAAACAAATAGGTCTGATTAGCTCATGTCTCGATCGACACACACTGTACGGGGGGTGAATGTTTTGATGACTCATCAGTTTTGATTTGATGAAGAATAAGAGTTATTCACAATAAGGCGTGTAGCTGACCTGATTGACAGGTGGGCGCGGTGTAACGGTTTGTCAGGAGGTTTAAAACCCGCCTCAGCTCCAGCTCTCAGCCTTTCGTTAGGTTGACTGAAAGTTAGACTGAGACAGCATTTCCAGCATGGAGACCGCCATTGATGGAACTCCAGCGCCCCCTGCAGGAACAGACGGGTGACGTCACTCAGGCTTCAAACATTCATATTCTGTTCATTGTAAATTCGAAGCTTGAGCTAAAGGAAACTGGACTTGGTTGACTTTAAGCTTTGAGTGTACAATGACCTGGATGACTGAGAGAACCGACACAGACATCTAATTTCATGGCGCACAATCCAAAAATTTACAGACTATTAAAGTCTGGTGGACCAGGGCCGAGCCTAATAGCACCAACACAAACATTTCTAACTATAAATAAACGGTAATAGATTAATTATGGCCAAATCTGCTTAGTTCAAATCAGAGTTATGTGCCTTGATATTTGACAGAAATTGACCCAATATAACCCATTATTCATGTTTTGTTGAGAAGAAAACAGAACTCAAAAACAAATGTCATGAGTCCTCCATGTTCTCAGATTAAGCCATTAAACAAACGTCCAACTACATGCCGAATAATATTCAAGTTAATTCTATAAACTACTTTGTTTGAATCATCAGATAAATAGATGCTAGGACACAACAAGACTCTTTCAGATTAAGAAAGGGCTATTTTGTTTTTCAAGGTTTTATTCCAGATCAGATTCCAGGGCAAAGAATTGTCTTCAGCCATTTTTTATGCACAAAGACTTAATGACCAGATGACTTAGAACATTGGTCTCCAACCTGGGGTCCAGGACCCCCTAGGGATGGCGTCAAAGATCACAGGGGCAACTGTCACCATTTGACAGCATTGTACAACTTTTCCAAGGAATAAAAGGTTGGGATTGGGAATCACTAGCTATTTTCAGAGTGTCATTCCGCAAAACCACCGTAACAAAGCTCTGCCGTCATTACCCCTGAAGATATTCATATTGATTCTGCAACGCGTGACATTAGGGTCTCAGTCTGTGAATTCACATTGTGTTATGGCGTTGCAGGAGTACAAGAGAGCACAGCACAGTGGGAGCTCCACATACACACACAGTCAGACTAGCACACACACATCGCTGAGCTCAGCCAATCCCATCTCGCCCTTGTAACTCCTCTGCTACCACCTCCAGAGTCAATCTCTTTGTCTCCAATGCCAAAACAAGAAACTTTAGTCTCTGTCTGTCATCCATTGAGCAGAAACGTCCTCCCAAGCCTTTCTTCTTACTGTTTTCTTTGCTGAGTCCTTCTTGTGATAAAACTCTTGGTTTATGCCTTGAGTAAAAGCGATAAGTCGGATATCTGATAGACAGATAAAAAACATGCAGGTATGAACAAAACTGGCCGGTCCACGTCTTAAAATCGTCACTATTTTTGGGTTCACAGAGAAAGAACATTTATATGCACATAACCATCTTAAACACTGACAGTAGTGCACTAAAGTGACAGCTCTCCTCTCCTCTGAGTCTTTACATCTCACACACTGTTTTCAGACTTTGCAGCTTCTTAAACAGCAGAGTAGCGATTCAATGAAAAAGTCCCCAGAGCCGGAGCGTAGTCAGATATTTACACTCTTCAACCAAGCTAAAACAAAATCAGCTCAGTAGTTTATCCATAATCCTGCTTACAAACAACAGCACCACACATGACTTTAATGGCACAGGTAAATTATTTCTGCTTATAGAGCACCATGAAAAAGATCTGAACTCTTATTATGTCCATTAAGCAGCTACAAACAGCTGCACAACTTCACTCTCCATTGATCAATTCCACCTTTCTGCTCCTCTGTCAGTCCACAATCCTAGACCAGAATCTATCCTCTGCAGGTTTAAAATCCTAAAACTCACCTCATCCCTCTGCTTTGTTACCAGCTTCATCCTCGCTCAGCTCGGGTGCAGACTGGGAACCAGTCCAGCAGAGCACAAACACACTCCTCCACCCGGGAGGCCTCCTGTCAGGCTGCTTAGCGGGGATGAAACTCAGGAATGAGTCAGCTGACCCTGGTGGTCCTCGTGACCTTACAAGCTTGATGCTAACAGGGTATTCAGCAAGGCGGAGGAATTTCCGCCTCCTCCGGCCCACCACGCTGTTAGTTCACTCACGTCACTCCAGGTGTAAAGAGTGTGTGAGCGGGAGAAAAACTTCAGCAGGCAGACAGAGCAAAGGTCAGATATGATCCCCTCGAGGTAGACTGAGACTATCAACAGTTTGATTTTTACTTATCCAAACGGACAGACAAACCCAGTGCTAGAGACACACCGATATAACATGTCAAACTCCTTTAATGAGAGTTTTTATCGGTTTTCCTCAGGTCGTTTTCGCCCAATCGTCTTGACTACGGTGTGGACGGAGTTCGTTTTCATCGGAGGGGGGGAACTCCCATGAAGTTTTAAATTCTGGTCACATGACAACCTTACTAGGAGGAGTATCATCTAATTGTTGTGATGAAGATTCATATTGATCATCATGGATTGACTTCTAATGGATGAGTTAGCGTGCAGTTTCATTCGTTACAGTTTGGCCAAGACAGAAATCTGTAGTGATGGACTCTGGATTTTATAATGTCGACTTACCTTCACCTGAAGAATATATCAAGAATCAGAGGATTTATGTCCCAGCAGGACCTGGACAAACCCCTCCATGCATTTATCTTCAGTCGACTCGATTACTGTAACAGTGTCTTTACAGGTCTGCCTAAAACATCAGACAGACACCTGCAGCTGATCCAGAACGCTGCTGCTAGACTTCTCACCAAGACCAAGAAAGTGGATCATATCAGTCCAGTTCTGAGGTCTTTACTGGCTCCCAGTCTGTCAGAGAACAGATTTTAAAATACTGCTGCTGGTTTATAAAGTGCTGAATGGTTTAGGGCCAAAACACACAAGTGACCTTCTGTTTGTGGGGCGGCTGTGGCTCAGTGGTAGAGTCAATTGTTTCTCAACCCAAAGGACAGGGGTTCGATCCCCAGCTCCTGCGGCAACATGTCCAATGTGTCCTTGCGGGAAAGACACTTAACCCCAAGTTGCTCCCACTGCTTTAGCAGTGTATGAATGGGATTGCGTTTGCCTAGAGGATGAGTAAAGAAGTTGTGTTTTTTAACTAGGGCGGCTGTGGCTCAGTGGTAGAGTCACTCATCTCTTAACCGGAAGGTTGGGGGTTCGATCCCCAGCTACATGTCTGCGTATAAATGTGTATGAATGGATCAGTTTCTACTGTTTCTAAAAATGCAACGACACAGCGAGCATATGGAATCAAAGGAAACACTTCCTTCCTTTTTCTGGATCAATACAAATATTCAGGAGCTGAAAGAGCTAAAACCCACACAAAGAGGTTTCACAGCCTGAACGTGACCATCACATCGTTCTCCTCAGGGCTGAACACATGATGCAGGGTGAACACAAAAACTCTCACACACTCACACAGACACACACTTGTACCTCCAGACCTCTCCTCAGGACTGATTACACAAAGGAAACAAGAAACCAAGAAGTAAACAACCCACAGTTAACCTTTAAAGGTCAACATAAAAACCTATGAGGCTTTCAATCAAGCACAATGCAACACTTTAATCAATGAAACTTCTGATCTTTGAGACCAAACAAGCCCGTCAAGAAAACCTGATTTATGGTCAATTTAAGATAAAGATAAGATAAGATATACTTTGTTCATCCCAGCAGGGAAATTTAGGTGTTCCAGCAGCCAGCATACATACATACATACACACAAGACAATATATATATGCATACATATCCCACCCATACAAAAAACATGAGCCCACAATACATAGCCAGGATAAAAAAATGTGAAACTTGCCTCCAAAATGCAACTGGACGTGGTTGAAGAACCAGGTGCCTTTTTGCATTTTCTTTAGTAAAAAGTATTCTGCTCGAGCTTCATGCCACACTAAAAGATGTCATTGTGTATTTATTATTATGATACAAACCACGGAAGTACATGCTGCATATAAAAGACACTGAACAAGCTTCCAGGTTTAATCTCTGCAGACTAAATACGCAGAGCAGCAGCTGTCTTTTGTAGAAAATATTCTTCTCATTCAAAAAACTGTCACTTTAGTGCTGCACTTGTTATAGACACAGGTACAATCAACAAGAGGACGTTTCATGAATCTTTAAGGTCTTCTTATTGATTCGTCCCACAAATGATTCTTCAAATTTAGAGGTAAAAAATAATACAATCTGATTCTACTTTAAAACATCTCAAGTCCTGTATTTATTAAACTGGAAGTAAAGGGGAAACAGATGTTTGTGTAGATCCAGATGTCTGATAGATATTTGAGGACCTGTTAAGTCTTTATCATGCCCTAAAAAAGTAAGGACATTAAATTAAATGTCACATTTTTTAAAAGGCGTTTGACTCAAAGGTTTTGGGGATTAGCTGTGTAGATGATGGTATGGCTTTAGCAGCTTTCTAACATCACATGCTTCAGAAAAGATTTAGGGCTATTTTATTTTTGATAAATTAACTGCTAACGAACTCTAACTGTTTTATAAATTAGTTGTCCAGGTTTTGGACCCTCAGAGAAGAGGAGCGGAAGTTATTAAAATGAGCCTCGAAGCTACAAACAACACCCTCCTTTAAAGCAGCTAACAACAATAAAGGGAGCACCTGAGAGCTAACTAGCATTAGCCCTCAACGACTGTGAGGAAATAACCGATAGTGGGTTAACTCGTCAACCAGTTACCCCCACCATCAAAACCAGTACACAGAAGCGATGAGTGGTAACATTAGGGGCATTACCTGTTATCAGTGAGTGCCTCAGGTCATCCAGGCTTCGGGCATGGCAGTCTGAAACAGCCACAGCAGCCCGTCAGGAGCTGTTTACGGAGATCAGCTGGTTCAGCCTTTGGGTCTGGGTTGCCAGACATGTGAGGAAACACGTAAAACGATAAGCCTTCAAAGGAGCCGCCTTCAAGTGGGGTCCTTAAGAGTTTGTATCAAAAAAGAGAATAGGTTAGTAGATAACTCTTACAAACTGGGAGAAATTAATATTGTTAACGAAATAAAAAACAATTAAACTGTCGTTCAGTCAGAAGTAATGACCTGCTTCTAAAATATATAGCCGACATCGACCCCCTATCGACCAGTCTGATGTACTGCAATAGAGGGAGAGTCAGTTCAGTTATGATATTTACTATTATATTTATTTATCATAATTATCAAACTGTTATCCCATTGTATTACCTCATCATCATTTCATAATTTTGGAGTATTTAGTATGTATTTGTCAATCTTTTTTTTTTAACATTACTATATTAACATTTAATGTTTGTTATCATCTGCCTCATAGTAAAGACATTCCTGGTTTGAATCCCTGTGTGAAAGGAGCCCCTCTGTCCAAAAAAGTAGGACGGTACAGTTCCCTTATTTAGGTACCATTCCCAACTTTTGACGCTGGAAACGCCAATAAATGGGTACCATACCGAACTGAACTGAACCGGACCGCTTGGTGGAAACAGGGCTTTTGATTATCAGACATGGACCTCCTGGCGCTCCCGGCTCGAGCTCAAAGGTGGTCGTGCCTCTGAACTGGGGAACAGCCTCCCCCCTTCCACCAGGTCTGCCCCCTCTGTTGACTCTTTTAAGTCCCGCCTCAAATCATATCCTTATATGTTAGCGTTTTAGCCCTCTGGTCCTGAAGAGGCAGCTTCTCTCAGGTTTTCTTTGCTGCTTTCTTTGTTCCTGTTTGATAAGTACAACTAATCAAAAACATTTAAATTAAGTAAAAACAGCCAAACTCTTCTTAATGTAACTGAACTGAAAATATGAAAGTAGAACAGTGTGAATGCATTAACTAAAGTATCTCACACTTCAGTATTTCTTGCGGATACTCCAGTAAAATAAGGCCAAAGAATTACTTTTTGAGAGACCAAACAAAGCCGACACATTCAGATGAACTGAACAAATCCTTTATTGGATTTCACATTTTTGGGGTGGGGATATTACAGGTCAAAGAGTGAAACATAGGATGTGGCGTGAGACAAACAGATCCATCACAGCCTCCTCATCTGTGCACAAACAGTCTGAACACGACATAGGTCTTTAAACCCAATAACAGAAACATATATCAAATAGGTCTAGGATCCAAATCTAACCTCATTTACTCTTTATCTTTTATGAGGTCAAAAATAATATCAACTTCTAAATGTTTTAATTGTTAAAGCTGCAGTAGGCAATATTATTTTTTCATCATTTAACTTGAAATAAGTCATTTTGATGATTGCGAACCCTAACCATTTTAAATAAAACGTTCCTTTTCACAACACTGAATCAAACAAAACATCAGGGCTAGCCAGCACAAAACTTTGTAAACTCTTGTTCAAAAAAAACACATCAATAACATTACAGATATTATTGTAGCCCCCTGGTGGTGGAATAAATGTCCAGCTGTTTCCACCTTTAAAGGTCCAATCAGTGAGATGTGTAGTGAGTGAAATGATAAAGTGAGCTTACTATATGATCAGACATTAAGGAAACATGCTATGTTGAAGTGCTGACTTCTCTGACAACAATGCAGCAGCCAGTATGTCCTCCTCCTAACTTTAGATTTTGGTCCTGAATGCTCTGGATTTGTTTGGACCAGAGACGGTAGGCGGTTTTACGCCCCTCGGTTTGCCAGATATGAGAGCAGTTATCAGGTCAAACCAACAGGTGTTGCAGCGATGGAAGCGGGCAAGAGAACTGGTTCAGATAGAAGTGATTGTACCCGACCTAAAAAGCCTCTGCATGTTTCTAATAAGCTCCACGAGCAGAAACGTGCTCAAACTAGGATCAATATTGGAGATGCTTTTGAAAAATGGAGAGAGGTTAGAACACAGAAAGGTTTACAGACCGATGCAGAGCTGGCTAAACACTGAAGCTTCAGTGTCCACCACATGGCGAGCTGCGTGAGCATCGACTCGAGAGAGGAGGGGGCAGGGGGAGACAGCTCTCTACAGTGTTTTGAGTTTGGACTGCAGTACCCATTTTAAACACTAGGTGTTAGAGCTACATATTGCTCCTTTAAGAAAACGCTAAAGACCCAGCTCTTTCATGAACACCTGCTCACTTAACTATATTTATGGGACTGACTATAATGATATTAATGATAGTGTTGATGTTGATAAGAATTCTCATAAGAAGCTGTCGACATTGCGATGACGATATATTGAAAAAAACCTGTGCTCTTCCGCTGGTCACTTCCTGTCCGATCAGACTTAAAGCTGTTTGTTTGCACTTCCTGACATTGTTTCCTCCTCTCTAAATCCTCGCTTGTGTTGTACTTACTCACTTTGCACCTAAGTGTCTGCCAAATGAATTGTACACAGTGACTGTTTTACCAAGTAAAGGCAGCTCTCATTGAGGGGCCCACATGAATTTAGTGATGATTAGTTAACAAATCAACATTTGAAAATAATAATACGTTTTCTTCCGCTTATCCCAGGTCGGATTGCAGTAGCAGCAAGCGCAGTACGTCAACCCAGACTTCCCTCTCCCCAGCAACGTTTTCCAGCTCCTCCTGAAAGATTCAGAGGCTTTTCTTCATCTTATTTAAAATTTAAACATTTTAACATTTGCGCTAAACAACTAAAGTAAGAGGGAGAGACGGGCTGCCTTACAAAGAAAGAACACATTAGTGATTTGTAATTTTCCCATCTTTGTTCACTAATGATTGTTTTAAGTACTTAAAGGCTCGTCTCTTATAGACGCCTGTCCCAAACAAAGGCATGGTCACTTTATAGACTCATGTAAATAAAAGCCCTGGGTTATAAATTGAAGTTTTACAGTATGTAATCATGACTTTCATGTTATTGCTGTTAAAGATATTGTTACTAATATTTTTGGCATTGCAGACGTTATTCTGTATTATCTGTTGGTGGTTTTCTGTTCGGCTTTCTCTCCCTCTATCTCCCTTTCTCGGCCCGCTAATCAAGGCAGACGTCTGTTCAACATGAGTCTGGTTCTGCTCGATGTTTCTGCCTTTTAAGGGCACAGTCACACTGGCAAGCCGTACAGTGCCAAAGCACACTTCACCGCTAAAGTCCAGTTCGTTTGACCAGTGACCACTCTGTGCAGTGTTCAGGCACGGTACACTTCCTGGGCCCTGCTACGCTTCGGAGAGGTGTGCTTCAGCACGGTACACTTCATGCACGAGCACAAGCACGCGGGTACACAACGCTGACAGCCTTCATTATGGAGAAATCCAGAGTGTTCTGTGTGTATCTGACTTACATGACTCAGAATAAGACACAAAGTCAGTAAAAGTAGCTGTCATGTTCTCTGTGTTGTTCTCCGATGTGCGAAAGGCAGACTTGACCACACGTCCCTTTTTAAAAAATAAATAATTTGAGTCCACCTGTCTTTTAAACAGAGCACGCTTCATGATCAAGTAAAGCCATACATGTGTTGTATTACGACGTTACGTACAAGAGCTAGCTGTGGGAGTGTCATCCACCTGGGGGAGGGGTTAACTGGGGGGTTTGTAGACAGACAGTTGTGTCGTATGTATAATATGTGACCTTTAAAGTAATTTAATGAAACAAAGTGCTGATGAACTGAGTCTCCAGACACCCACAGTGACGCAGTGTGTGTGTGTTTGTGTGCCTGTGTGTGTGTTGGAGGGGGACTGGAGCAAGGTGAGCAGAGCACCAGGTCACTTGATCTTGTAACCTGCTGCAACATGTTTTATAATAAACATTTAATTAACACTCTGTGTTTTATTGTGAATATTAAATTGAATATCCATAAAAAAAAGTCACACATAAAATGTTTGCTGTTGCTTTCAATCAAAGTTATTAAAGATAGAAAATCTGAATCGCAACAAATAGTAATCAGCAGGTCGGACCAGGAAAAAAAACTGGAATTAGTACATCTCTAGTGAACGAGATACCAAGTTAATTAAATGAAGAATGTTTGACATGTTCCACATAAATATATCAGACATCAAGTCTCTCCTGTGTAAATGTGTCTCTGAGTCATGACTGTCTACAATGAGTGAGAAGCTCGAGTCCCGCTGTCTGTGTTGTTGTCAGCGCCGTGTTTACATGGACGGGACGGCCGGCTCCTCCCCTTGTGTATAAAAGCTGTTTTAGTCAAGGACTATAGAGAAGAAGAACATACTCACTGATTATTTGGATGTTAGTAAGAGTTTTTAGATCATGGTTATTCTGTGTCAATTTAGTGTGTTTAGCGTGTAAATGTTAGCGCTCTTTAATTAGCTACGAGCTAACTAAAGAGTGAGAGAAACAGAGAAACATTAGCATGCTAACACAACAATGCAGGACAGGTGATTGCAGCTTGAGCCGAGCTGGATGGAGGTGTGTCTCTGGAGGAGAGCGGAGGCTTCAGTATGGAGGAGGTGTGGCTAAACAGCAGTTTGTTTTGGTTTCATGCTGGAGCTCAAGGGTGACATCTCCTGGATCAAAAAGTCTCACATCTTTCCTTAAAGGCTTTATATGCCATTTTTTGATCCAGCAGATGTCGCCCTTGAGCACCATAATGAAACCAAAAAAACTTGCGGTGCATTGTGGGTTAGCATGCTAATGCTAGCGATCTTTATTATGCTCGTATCTTCACACTGCATGTAAATTTACCCGAAATAAGCGTGATCTAGAAACACAGTTAAGCAGTGAGTACAGTATGTTATTCTTCTTTTCTCTAGTCTCTCAATTAAACAACTTATACATGTGAGGGGATGAGCCGGCCGGCCAGGCTGCTATATCAACATAGGTTAACTATGTCAACAAACAGAAAATATGACTCGGAAAACATCACAGACAGTGGGACTCAGGTGTTACACCCATTGTAGATAGTCATGACTCACAGAGTTATTTTCAGAGGATATACTTGATTTCTATTACATTTAAGTGTGAAAAATTACATATAAAGCCTTTAAAGGGTGGAATTGATGTCGGATGACACCAATACAGAATTGTTTCTGATTACCTAGCGTGTCGTAATGAACCAAAACTCACTCCAGGTGAATTCTCCTGATTATATCCTGCTGCGTTCTCACATCAGCTCACTCTGACTTTATCTAAATACAGGTGTTAGAGTTTCATTATCAGAGATTCTCCTTTACCGTCTCCGCTGACCGTGGGGGGATAAAAATATTCCCTGCAAACTGACAGTATTTATCTAAAGTCTGTCTGCCTGCAAAAAGCTTCTGCACGTAAAGTATGAGTACATTACTGTCTTTATCAACTCAACTCTGTTTTCTGTACTTATTAGTCGAAGTGTACTACCTATATTCACGCAGTGTTGAATCATTCAGTATTGTGAAGCACTTTTTCAGAAGCTCAATATGAAGAAATCTCCGCCTCCTTTCTGACCTCGCAGTTTCCAGTTTGAAAGACTGTCAGAGTCCGGCAGTATAAGCTTTAATATTAAGAAGGTTGAAGGTAAAGTATAATGAAGTCAAGATGTTTGTGTTGGGGAGAGATATTTTCAGTTTCTTAGCGTTAGTCGTTCCTCTTCAGTCGCTGTCACTGTTGCTCTCTGGGTTCAGGTAGCAGTGGTCTTCTCCTGTGTTCTCCTCAAACCACACACCTGAAGACCAAAGCAGGAAATATACAGACAGACACGAGTTCAAAGAGCGCACCAGATCAAAGACAGGACCTCGCATTATTTACAAGAATCACAAATAACAGACGTTGGGCCTCGTTCACCAAAACATGTCATGTGTTGGTTAAAATAAATAGTCTTGTGTTCTGCCATCTCCGGCATCATCACAACCTTTCATTTCACTACCAACCTGTGTTTCTGTGTCTGCAGGGCCCTGCACTCATGCCCTTTTATGGGCATTAGTGGGCGGTTGCCTATACTAATTAGGAACAATAGGAACGCGCTTTCAACTAACGAACACACACAGAGATAAGAACACAGTTGTGAATGATTCAGTCATTTAAGAACACGTTGATGAATCTGACGGAGAGTCTTCTTCGAAATCTTCCCCCCTTCCAACCAAAGTTGGCAAAGGTCAAATGTTCTGACGCTTCCAAAGATGATGCTGCCAGATTCTACTGTGGTGTGAGATGTTTTAAGAGAATTAAAGCCGCCCCTGTTTGATATCATAGATATTAAACGATCAGAAGCCTGATGTGCGGGCAGAACACAGAGGACAGCCGAGCCCGTGAATTGTCACGTGGAGCGGAACAAAAGCCAATCAGGAAGCAAGCTGACTGAAGCAGGACGCACAACAGACATCACCATGGCGACAACAGCAAACACAAAGCATAAAGTTAGATGGATGTCATAAATTCAGGAACAACTTGTTGATTTGTGTTTCTCTGAACATCAAGAACAATCCCACTGACAGCTAGCCACATTTAGCCAAACCTTCATGTTTGTTTCAGTCGCGTTTGACCGAGGGAGATGACGAGTTCTGAGAGTGGAGACTCTAGTTGTTGGTGAATGAATCTGTTAGTGTGTGGCGTGCTGAGTCGGCCCTCTCGTTGCTCTCCACACACTAAAAGAACTGAACTGTTCAATCTGTCAGTCAATTCGTCGTCATGTGTGGGCTCTCTCACATTTTCAAAATCTTTCAGGGTGTGCCAAGTGAGTCTTAAAAAAATTACCAAAATTCTTAATGCGATTTTGGTGAATGAGGCCCTATGTGGGTTCTTTTTGGTGTTCAGCAGCGGGGTTCTTACCGTTCAGGGTCCTGTCCTCGTCCTCTTCAAAGTGCTCCATGTTGTAACTCACGAAGATATTCTGGAAAACAAAGAAACAACCTTGTGAAGTTCAGTTTGGCTTTGCAGTAATGATTTTTGTTTCTAATTTGTTGATGCTCAATTCTTTAAATTCTGCTAAGAATGTTACTATCCTGAAACAAAAAGGACAACAAATAAATATACAGAGAAAACAATAAAGAATACAAAATATCTGAGTAGACAGAAACATGTCTGACCTCTGTGTGCAAATTAATGTCATTCAAACACAAGGTGACACATTTAAAACCGTTAAACACACTTAAACATAAAACAGGCCCAACAGAGCTACATCCTGAAGTAAATATTAAAGAGCTGCGTGCAGAAAGACTTAATTATTATTGTTTATATTTAATGATTATAATGTCAGTAACATCTTTAAAATCTTCTATGGACAGTCGACCTGCTCCTGACCTTGGTCTTCAGGAGTTTTTCCCAGAATCCCTTCTGTTGTTTGACCAGTTTGAGGACCGGCTCATTGGACTTCATTTCCCAGCAGCAAAGGTCTGCAGCGATGTTGGCCTGAAGCTCCAGGTTGACTCTGTAGGTCCGACCATTTGCTCTGCCGCTGAACGCGATCGAGAGAGAGAGAGAGAGAGAGAGAGAGAGAGAGAGAGAGAGAGAGAGAGCGAGTGAGAGAGAGAGAGAGCGAGCGAGAGAGAGAGAGAGTTAACATGAAGAAGCATTATTGGGGTTTACCATACAGAGATCGGCAGCACTTCCATCACATACGACCTCCCATAGATCTGCAGGCAGGAAGTCGAGTCAATCCAAGCCTGAGGTCCACACACCAGCATGTCAACATGTCTTTGTCTTGTTCTGCCCCGCCAGCAGTCAAAGCAGTTTGTGACGCCATTACAGACAACAAATCTCACTATTGAGAAATTAAGGTAAGGTTAGGGTAATAAGGGTGGTTTTTGAGGATGACCAGGTCCCAGTTTGATGACCTGTTAGATAGGATCAGTACCAGGATTTCTCGGATGGCATTCTGTTTCAGCTGTGGAGCGCCGGTTTTGAAGATTTGAAGATTTATAAAACGTCTAAATTCTGTTTTGTCTGGTCCATCTACAAGTTAAGAAGAGCAAACTACTCTGAAAAGTCATCTTTTCAGACCGGAGTTTGGTTAGACACTTGATTGTCATGAAATGTCAGAAATCAGGAAAATATCTTCTCTAATGTTTAGTGTTGTAGTCAAGACCACACTAACTAAGAGCAAGACATACCTGAGACCAGAGCGCTCCGAGGCTGAGACATTTAGGGATTGAGACTGAGTCTAGACCAAGACCAAGACCAAGGCAGGGCGAGACTGAGATGAAACAAACCACGGCCATTAATATCACTGAAAAATCATCAGGAGATTGAACAAAATAAAAGTATTCTCTTTTTTGATTTCCAGCAATAAAGTCTCTGCACTTTCATTTTTTAAATAACCACAATGCAAAAAGAAATCTCAAATCTCCTCAAGGAGTTTGTTCATCTAACTTCTTGTTACAAATATGTCATTAAAAGCCACATTCAGATCCTGATCTCAATGGGTTATTTATCTGGTTAAATAAAGGTTAAATAAATCAAATTCACCTGACACGTCCAGATTAACTTTTTTATATTTATCTTGAAATATGATGTTGACCTCAATGGGTCAGGTGATACAGATTATAATAAGTGTAAAGAGATATCTTTATCTACTTGAAATTAGACAAATAGGCAGCACGGTGCAGTGGTTAGCGAGGAGGTTCCTGGTTTGAATCCCTGTCTGACAGGAGCCTCTCTGTGTGGAGTTTCCATGTTCTCCCCGTGCATGTGTAGGTTCTCTCCGTGTACTCCGGTTTCCTCCCACAATCTGAAGACATGCTGGTTAGGTTAACTGCTGACTCTAAATTGTCCGTAGGTGTGAATGTGAGTGTGGCTGGTTGTCTCTCTCTATATGTCAGCTCTGTGATTGGCACATCACTGATTTCTTCCTTTATGGAATATGAATTACTTTCATCCTTTTAATGCAAATCCACCACATGAAATGTTGGTTTCTGTTTTTTCCCTGGGAGTAAGTAAGCACGCAGACTGAGTGCTTTTTTGATGGTTTGCAAACAGAGTAACGCAGAAAAGGTCATGGCGTCTGTTAAAAACAAGCTACAGTATAAAAATCATGTGACACAAAATATTGGTTTCAAAACATTTTATTGCATTTGGAGGAATTCAGGGTCCTGTCCAAAAGAAGTTCAAAGTGATCACAGAAACATCTGTAGATACTGTTAGCTTTTAAAGGATCACTGCAGAAGAACAGCAGCAGCAGAAAACGGATGAACTCCAAGTATTTTATAACCTAACTGAAATGTTTTGGTTCCCATTTTGTGCCACATGATGATGTCACAGTTATTTGATGTTACCTTTGGTATTAAACAGTAGTTCAAAGTGAGAAGTGACGGACCTTTGTTTTCAGTTTCACAACACAGGCTGTATAAAGAAATGGACCATGTAATGCCTTAATATTAATGAAGCCAAATCCAAACATTCAGAGCTCCCCCTGCTGACTGGCTGTAGTATAAGCTCTGCCTCCTTCATGTTAACAGATGGAACTCCAAACTATAAAATCAAAATACCCATCAGAAACATTTATCTCAAACCAGTTTTACTGTGATATTCATCACACTGACTTGAGTTTAAATCAAAATTTGTCTAGAGATGAGTCGTAATTACAAAATAAAAAAGTATAAAAGAGCAGCGCCGTAACAAACACTAAACGCAGGAGTCGTTGAACTTTTAATAACTGATTGAGAACCTCCACAGACATCTTTGTATTTTGGATGAGGCGCGCTGTCCATCTTTATATACAGTCTATGTGTCAAACTTATAGTGTTACGTTATTTGATTTGTTACCAGCAGATCAAAAACTAATATTACTTTGTGGTGAGCTCATGTTTATGTGTGTTTAACTCACACAAAGGCTCGCCATGCTAAACATGTACCCGCTCCCCCCGGTGTAAAGTGCTCGAGATAAAAAGCTCCACTGGATGCTGGATGTGAAGTGGAGCAAGTTAGCAATCATTAGTGGCCTGCTCCGCACAGACCTGTAGACGACTCTTTGGGGGTGAAAACCACAGCTCTGGTTCTCCGGGTTCATCAGCTTCACCGTTACAATCACAGAGTCGGACGTTTGGTGCCAGCGGACCTGAGGGTGGAAACTGAAACACAACTAGAGTGAGAATTTACACTTCTAAAAGGCGACTTCTAAAACCAATCTTCATACTGATGTCTTTCTTGGTTGGCATTGTTCGGAGGCATTAATATCTGTAGTTCCACTTGTACACTCTAAATCATCTACCAGAGACTTTTAAAGGAAAGATGGGGATTCTGTTATTTTAATACCCGGGCCCTTTTATTAAATGTTTGGGTTTTAAAATGATAAATCAGTACAGACACAATTTAGAAAGCTCCAGAGGAAAGGACTGCGTTGTAATCTTCTGAAGTGCCCACAATGACAGAATGTCCACTAACTGTGCTTGTTGTTGCCACGGACAGACTCACATTATAGTAAGGATAAATAAAGTTTATTAGTTAATCCAAATGATGCATCTTGTACCTTTTAGTGGAATCATCACAGTCGGTCTTATTGGGGATGACAACCTTCTGGCTGCTGCTCTGATTGTCACCTGCAAGCCCTCCTGCACACACAATGATTTATATCACAATCAGCATTTATTATTGAAGTGTAGATGATTCTAAAGATGAAATATTATCGTGTTGTCACCAGGGTTGACGTGAGCTGCCTGGCTGGTCGGGGGGCAAAGTTCTGTTCCATCTCCAATCCTGTGGATTAAATCATGGAAATCTAAATCTTTGGGGACAGAGTAAAGACCGCCTCCTCTTTTTAAGGGAAAATTAATCTAATAGGAGTTCATTAGTGAAGACACAAACCTCATGATCTGCTCAGTGGACTTCAGATCAGGAGTGTAGGAGTTTAGTGCTTTAGCTTCTTGGATAGACAACAAGGGTGTCTGATCACACACTGGAACTGGGTTTGGTTCTGCTGCTGCTGCTGGTTTTTGTGGTTCTGGCGGTGCTGGGACAAAGGACGGCATCACTGGAGACTCTGGACCGAGCGGCTCACATGGGTCGAGTTGAGGAGGGTTAGCGCGCCAGCTGACCTCAGCTGCTCTGAACGCTTCAGCCAGAACTTCCTCCTCAGCTTTGATCCTAAACTCCAGAGATACTGGACCATCTGTGGACCTGAAAACAACACCACTCTGCTTCATTCATCAGCGTGGCGATGGGTGAAATATTCTGACAAGGACCCACCACTCAGTCCACTTATCGAGTGCCTGCTCACCCGGATGTGTTGCCTGCCTCCTTGTAGCTGTCAGTATTGCTTTTCTGCCAGAGCGCCCTCAGAAGGTTCAGGTGCTCCGGGTTGCTGACTCCCATCCCAGTTTTTAGGATCTCTGACTGCACGTTGTATTCATTGATCACAGTTTTCATTCCTGGCACCTGACTCACACGCACCTTGAATAAAAAAAACCCCAGAGGACAGTTAGTTGTCTACAGCCAACTGCGACCAAATACTGGGTCCTCATTTTTGAAAATATAAGGAGATGATACATTTCTGCAGACTTTAAAAACATGGGTGAGATGATTCAGTTTAACCAAAAACAGCATTTGCATCACTCTCTTTAATTTTTTTGTGTAATTGTTTGTTATGCAAATAAAAGTCATCAATAACACAAACAAACAAAATAAAGGACCGGTGACTTCCTGCAACTCAAATGACTGTTTATGTTTAGTGGAGTCTCGTTGACTTATGTGACGCTGAAGGCTGCACTCAGTGTAATGACGGTGCGTGCGTCAGTATTTGACACTGGTATAAAAGACGCAGCCAACCTTCTAGATGAACACATAGGTATGAGAAGTGCGTCCGGACGGTCACATTTGATCTGTTATTAACTCAGATACTTAATTAAGGAGATGACTGGCAGGTGGAAACCTACCATGGGGTCAATAAAAATGGTGTTTCCCAGACTGAAAACGGCTCTGGCTCGGTGCTGCTGACCTCGGATCTTCTGGCTGATCGCTCTGGTGACCTGTGAGCCAAAAACATGTCCAATCACCTGACAAGACTTAACACAGGACCGACTCTGCTCAAGAGCATGTATCTGATCCTTTGTACCTGTGGATCAATTAACAGAAAACCCATCACAGAATAAGTGGTAATGTGTTTGTGTGTTTGGGTATAAAAGTGAGAAGGTGGGCATGGAACCTTTGGGTGCCATTCGGTCTCTTTGTCGACTGGTTTCACTCGGCAGAGGATGATCTCCACGGCCTGACCCGGCAGAGAGTGGAACTGCTCCGGAAGCTGCAGGATCTGATGGGATTTGACCTCCTCCTCTTTCCCTACGTCAATAAAGCGAGCAAGAACACTGAAAAACAGCCGGTCGCCTTTGTCGGGGACAGACAGGATCTTTACCCTGCAAGGAGACACATGTAAATAACACATTCAATAGTGGTGGTCTAGACCACAGAGAGATCTGATTTCACCAATAAAATGTACAAAGAAATTAGCCTGAAGCTAACAGTGACATGCTAACTACATTGAATCAGAACCCACAGAAAGGCGGTTAAAAGGGTTAGTCGCATGACAGCTCTAAGGACTTTGAGCTGTGCAGGCTTCTTAAGTAGGATCAGCCAGTGAACGTATATTTCTTTATATCACACCTGTAGAAGACCTCGTCCTCCTCTACAGCGTACAACTCTCCCTCCAGGAGCTCTTTGGCTCCGGGTTTCTTGTCGGCGTAGTAAGCAGTCATCTCAGACAGCAGACTGTGGAAACCTCCCTCCTCCTTCCTGATGATACAGCCATAGAAGACTGATGCTGTCTTAATGTAGAGCGGCACAACCTGCCAGACACAACACAGGGTCAAGTTTTAACGACAGAGGTTCTTGTGGACAATGAATGAAGGGCAGGAACTGTGTAACTGTGAAGCTTAAATACGGGTTGTTTGTGGATTTATCATTGGAGCCACTTCTATTGGAGTTGATTGAGTATTACTAATATGTATTTTCCAAACAGATCAAGGTTGTGTCCTGCTGCTGCATGTAGCTCAACACAATACATTATAACACATAACCAAAGGAGAGGTCTAAAGTAAAGACAGAGATGTGAACGTCCTTACTTCTATAACTCCTGAGGCAGGGAGCACAGACTGATCCAGGCGGGGGATGAATCTGTGACGGTCAGGACACACACTGCTGTCTCTGTAAAACAACAATCACAGAGAATCACATGTGTGTCTTTTATGTGTAAGAAAGAAGAGAACTTTATCATCTCAAGCTGAGCCGCAGGTTCAAACCATGAGACAGAGATTTTAAAACGATGCACAAAGTTTACTCAGTAAGCTCATCTTCTCTGGGTAACAGCGCGTTAACAAGCGTGATTCATTGGTTCAGTCTGAGAGAATAATGTTCTGAAGGTTGAGCACAAAATGTCCTTCCCGTCAGCTTTAAAAAACAATGTTAGTAATTCTAAAACATTGGGACACTAATCATTTTAATCATGAACTGACCTGCACACTCCGAAGCTCTTGAGGTGTTTGCAGAGAGGCCTGGTGGTCTTCTGGTCCTCTCGGGCCGTGTGGACACCCTGGGCGAAGGACAGCAGCTCAGAGGGCAGTGGGGCATTCGTTCTTATCAGGAAACGAAGAACCCCGACTACATGACGGGCGTTCCTCTCAGAGATCAGCAGCACGGACTTCGTGAGAGACAGGCTGCTCTCTGATTGATCGAGGGAAGGAACCTTGGAAGAGGTAGAGAAATCAAAATGATGACAAGAAATAACATCAAGGACATTTTTTAGCTGAAAATATCCCCACGAAAATTGAGTAAATGCAAATGCATTGATCATTTATCCAGAATCAAACGACCCTTTTTGCTCTCACCCATTCAGAAAGGTCCCTAAAGTTCTCGGCCATGCAGAACAGTCGGCTGCCGAAAACTTTAGGAGATGTGGGGAAGCTGAAGTGCACCACACAAGTGGCATCTCTTATGCCGAAACACCTCAGGCACTCGTTGGTGGTCACTGGAGTTTAAATGTGGAACACAGCGGAATGAAAGAGACAGAAAGATGTCAACGTTCAGGAGGGAAACTCAGTAAATGGATCAGAATGTCTTCACAGTTAATTAAGTTTTGTCCTTGCCACTTTTACTTGCTAAACATTGTAAAGTGCTTAGCTCATGGTGGATAAATGTGGCGTCTCTGTTAATAATACAACACAGAGTAATGTCTACAGTCTAGACCTTTTTTTTTTTATAGTCTGAGATCACTTTGATTATGCATTGTTGTTTTACAAACAAAGATTGACTGATTGAAAGTTCTGGAGGTTGTATAAGGTCCTCAGAATCTGTTTACCTAGAATAAGGTGAGTGCCAGGGCCAATGTCTTTCCTCCACTGCTGGATGACGAAGTCGAAGTCGTGAGTTAACCCCTCGTGGGTCATGAGGCAGAACGCCGACTTGTTGGACACGGCCTGGAGATCAGAGAAGAAACTGATAAACTCCTCTTTGGTTTCTCAGTCAGGTTTCATCAGTTTGCCTCTTTCGATGATATAGAGATGTCGTGTTGTAGTCAAAACCACACTAACATAGACCAGAGTGCTCCGAGACCGAGACCAGACCAAGACATTTAGAGATCAAGACAAAGGCAAGGTGAGGCCAAGACAAGACCTAGAGCATAAATATCTCTGAAACATCATCATCTTGTGTGCAGGGGATGGATCACTCACTTAGACCGTAACACCGGGAAGGTTGCGGTCGTAATCGGGGGATAAAAATTAAATTGTGAATGAACTGAAGTTACATGTTCTTTTTATTAAGAGGCGATTTCTTTCTAATCACAGTGATGAAGTGGACTAATAGCCCATCATTGGTGGTCTTGATTTAAAATCCTGAGTCCGCCCAGTCTGAGACCGAGACAATAACGAATAAAAATGCTTTCAATTCCAAGACGAGACCTTCAGAAAGTGATCTCAAGACCAGTCTTGGTACCAAGACCAATTTCGAGTACCACAACACTAAAGACAGGTATAATGAAAGAGATACAGGCTACCCATTAATAACAAGTACACATTAACAAAGCTGTCCAGATGATATCATTATATTCTAAAGATTTTAAAGATAAAGAGCACAGAGATATTCAGTATATCTAAAACTGTTTTAGTTGTTTTTACCTTGAACACATTTTCAACCTCCTGAGCAGAGTTGGCTACAATCAGAGTCTTCTGTCCGACATCAGGGTTGAAATCCAGCGAACTGAGCAGTACAGAGATCTTACTGCTCTCTAGAGTCATGAGGATGATCTGTAGGGAGAGAAGGCATTCCTTTAAATGAATATGATCATACACTTAATCAGAAGTGATACAACATATTAACCCATATATAAATGTATTTAGCTCTACAGTCGGTATAGAAAGTTTGGTGAGTAACAAGCCAAAAATAAGATTGTAATTCTCTGTGGTTTAATGAGACGGACCTGATGAATGTTGCCGTACAGAGCAGCCTCCTCTGGGACAGTCAGGACAATGCAGGGGTGTGGCATGTGATTGGCTAACAAGCCCTCCATGTGACTGGTCCATCTTTTGGCAACAGCAATGAGCTGCTGGGGACAGGAAGCCTTCTGCTCGCTGGAGGTCACCTTCTGGTAATGCTGCAAGATGGTCGCCATCTAAAAAGGAGAGGGTTTTATTTGTAGACTCATCTACTGCACAGCAAACATCGGGCTGTCCATCAGGAGAAAGTGATCAGATGACCCCAATCCTGTCCTAGTCGAATGAGCTGCTGTCCATTTTCTTATGAAGTTTAAAAATGTGACACTAAGATGTACAGCTCTGCATGATCAAACCCTGAGGTATAGCACTGACTTTCTGACCCTCTAGAGATGTTTTCACAGATGCAGTCCTGAAAAGATCTAGATCATTTCAGGAGGACTGCTCTGGATATTCTCCTGAACTGTTGTTCACACATGCACCTCACCGCGGGAGGAGGGGGGGGGGGGGGGGGGCGTCTCCTGAGGTAAGACATGACATAGAAAAAATACTTATTCCTCTTATCCCTCATCTCCTGATCTTACATCCAAAAACAGACCTTTGTTTTCCAGCTGTCTTATTTTCTGTCTTCATTAGATCGATAACATCTCAAATAATCAAACAGGAGGAATCAACTGTCAGTTGTGAGTGTTGTCAGATGTTGGAATTTTTTTGTTCAGTCCTCGCTGTAGGCTGAGAATTATTTACACTCGTCTGAAAACAAATTGTTGTTGCTTTTCAGAGTCTTAATGAAGGTCGTCAAAATTCTCAGTACTTTGGAACCGTCAATAATGAGTTTTAAAACGACACAATCTCCGATGTTTCAATGACTGATGCTTTCCAAAAATCACTGCCGACCCCCTGATATTATTTTCAGGGAGCTGGTTAATGTCTGCTGGTTAGAGTGAATGATGAGCCGACTGTCACCTGCTCCGGAGCGAGAGTGAAGAGCTGGTCGGCTTCGTCCAGCACAAGGTGGTACAGACGCAGGAACAGGAAGCAGTGGCAGGACAGCATACGGACCAGACTAAAGGGCGTGGTCACTAAAAGCAGGCCTGACACAAGAATAAATGTTTAGGGTATCATATGAAGAGCTTAGTTTGAAATAATCATAAAAGTGTCACTAAAATGAAGTTAGAATCTGACCACTAGCAGACTGAGATTGTGCTTCGCTCACAGTTTTTTGGGATCCTGATGGTCTTTGCTTCATCTTTACCGATGCCTAGCAGCACAACAAAAGGGTGGAGGGTGTGGGCGACCTTAGTCTCATCCAGTAGGTCGTACACGGCCTGCACCTTCTCCCAGCCTGGACACAATAACACCGCTATGGGCTGGAAACCAACAAATCAACACATAAAGAATAGGTTCAAAGGTAATAAAAATGAACTCTGACACAAGTCTTACAAGAACAAAGTTATTGGCTGAATCAATTTACTGGAGCATTTGCAAAAAATTATACTAAGATCCTGATGATGCAACCTTAAAATGGCCACTTGTTGGATGTCATTGGACTCACCCCTGCGCTGGAGGTGAGGGAGGTAAAGATGGAGTTGAGCAGGATGTGGGTGAGGAGCGGGGCGAGGTAGCTGAGAGGCTGGTCGGCGTTGGGGGAGACGATGACTGTGTTGCATCCTCGAGCCACAGCTGGCCAGCTGTAACGGTCAGCTGGAGACAGACTGTTGTACTGTTTCCTCTGCAACACCTGCAGGCAGATCGATCGCTGTGTGAGTCTGCAGCGTGAACATGTAGCTTTGTCTTAGAGTGAACACACATCTTCCCCTGATACAAAATTTACAACAAGTAAAAAAAAATCTGTGTCAGACACGGGTGATCAGAGGAGGGTCACTGATTGTTTTACCACCCACAAAAGATCTCCCTCCATCACTCTGTAGTCTGACTGACACCTGTAACTGTCTGAGCTCCGGTCTGGAGGAGAATCTGAAGGAAACCAATCAGTGGTGGCATCTAACTTTGAAATGAACAACTTTCTTACTTTGGCATGACTGGGCTGAAAGCAAAACATTACACTCAGCCACATTTTGAAAGATGCTATGACTACATAAGAAGACTCTTATTGTTGATCATGTTTGTACAGGCTCCATGTTTAACGAGAGTATGCCATTGCACCAGCAGGTTCCTTTGTTTGTTGTGGTTTAATTGTAGATACTTTATTCATCCACGAGGGGAAATTCTGGTTTAAACTCTGTTATTGAGAGACATGCTACTCACACACAGGCCTGAAATACACACATGCACAAACAGGACCTGTGGACATGCATTAGTGGAGAGATGTCAGAGTGAGGGGGTTGCTTCACAGGGAACACGCTACAGCTGTTGGGGTTCGGGCTGGCACCTCGTCAGCCAGCATACTTCCATACTTTGCTCCATACCGTACTGTGACTTGAACCAACGACCCTCCGGTTCCCAACCAAGTTCCTACAGACTGAGCTACTGCCGCACTAAAAAAAACTGACAGGGAATCACTTAACCTTGAAATTATTACTGCTAGCGTCAACCAGGCATGCCTTTGTTTACCTGGAAAAACAGATTGACCTGCTTACAAGGAGTAGAGCAGCTAACAGAGAACGTAGACAATATCACTGATTTGGAATTGCTGGAAGACACTACCAGACACGACTTTCCACAAATCAAATTCACACGAGACCCAGAGCCATACTGCCTCTATCATTTATGTTTAAATTTCAGTCTGTTTCAGTAAATCACTTGATTAAAACAAGCTTTTTGTGACTTCTATTTGAGAAGTGCAGGTTAATAAACTCGGCCCTGAGATATAAAAAGCGAGAGGAAAAGAATCCGAACAGAAACATCATCACAGTCCAAAATCTCCTCTCACATTGTTTTCAGAACAAAATAAAAAAAAAATTCCACCCGAGGTAAAAAACTCCAAACAGACATTTTGAAGAAATAATAAGATATTTGTGATAACAGCTTGTTAGTGTAACTAAGTAGATATTAAACATATAAATAATATTTAGTGTGACACTGGTCTGCTTGTTACTTAGTCTCCTGTTCTCCATTATTTAAGGTAAGTCATTATAATTGAAGGGACGTGTCGATAGCTCCATCCCTGAACACATCCTTGTTTACCCGGCGGAGAGTGTCTGTGACGGGGGCATCATCCAGGCAGGAGCAGGGCTCCACTGGGAGGGCGGAGTGCACCAGAATCCCACTCCTCCTGGGATCAAAGTGGACAACCTGAGAACAGTGAGGCAACACGAGAGATTATAACTTATGAGTAAAAGAAGAACTGGTACTTAGCACAGAAAATATAAGCTACATAATACGTGTTTCTATGTCATCATCAATAAACTGACATGTATCAGGAGGCAGCTAACATAACAGAGATCAAACAGTCCTGTCTGCTTTAACCATGGACACCAACATTTTGTAGATCCAGTCAGAGCAGAAGCTCCGGCAACACCGAGGTTTGAGCCGTTTTCACACATGCACTCCTGAACATTTCAAGAGAATTTTAGGAATGCCCCAGAAATCCTCCTGATCTGGTTGTTCACACATGAAGCTAACAGCGGCAGACTATTCCTGTAGGACGGGGGGAGGGGGGTCTCTGAGCGGAGGAGGCCACAGAGGCCGGTATACAATGCCATAACTTAAATATTTGTCTTTACATCAATGCTACGTGTATTTGAACAGAATCTCAATCTGAACAAAAGAGTGGAGAAGAACATACTGGAGAACAGGAAACATAATGCAGCAGGTTCATTAGAGCACGGAGATGGTAGAGGTGGCGTGCAGACAGTTTATGGTCGTGCAGCGATCACAGGGAATAAACGTCACCACCCCCTCCCACTCGCTCCAGGTGAATTCTCCTGATTATATCCTGCTGTGTTCTCACATCAGCTCACTCTGACTTTCTGCAGAATAAATACGAGGAGGCTGGAGGAGAAACTCCGGGCGAAGAGAGAAACATGTGTCTGTTTGTGTCACACATGCAGCTCACCCTGAAAACTTCAGGAGTGTGGAGGTGTGAAAGCACTAATAATGTGAGAAGATACCTCTTTGTCTTCAGCGTCTGGATCAGAGTTCAGGGGCTCCGGGTTCAACCATTCCAGAAGGCTTGCAGGGACACAACAGAACACAATATGGCTTCAATACAAAAGATAAAAAACACACTAACAAAACGTGAAGCAGAAAAAAAAAATAAGCAGCTTTCAGCCACCACAGGAAAACTCACATTATTTTAGTCAGGGACTGGAGTGGTCTTTAAAAATAGTCATTTTGTTTAAGGCCAGCATTCAGCCCGATAAAGACTTGAGAAAAACACACATATGGACTTCAATGGTAAATGGACTTCAGCTTGTATATGTATTTTCTAGTCTTCAGACTACTCACAGCTCTTTGTCACACCGACACATTTACACACTGATGGTTGAGGCTGCATTCACACGCCGCTGACGAAGCAGTGGGAGCAACTTTGGTTTAAGTGTTTAACCCAAGGTTATGTTTTCAATGAGAAGAGTGTTTGCAGCAGAAAGCGGCCGTCCAGATAAAAAACACAGCGCTGTTGGCGTCAGCGAAGCTTTTTTCCAAATGTATGATATTCTCTGTAGTTCTGCCGCCTACAGATTGTCTATTCTTACATACCTAGTATTATTCTATTATTGTATTTTTTCTCCCTTTATTTAACTGATGTACATATGTTTGATTTTTTACTTTTTGTTATTTTTGATAATTATATTCCTGTTTCTGGAGCTGTTGTAACAAAAACATTTCCCCCATGGGGGATCAATAAAGTTGATCAATCTATATCTTTATTGTCTTATACCCACATCCTCTTTGATCTGAGTTTGCTGGAGTAAACCATCTCAAATAAAAAACATAAAAAGTAACGGAGCAGTGTTGGTCATACAGTGGCCGTTGTCAACAGACTGTTGTCATAGAGACAGGACGGACTCACAGCGCTTTTCTTCTCAGCGCACAAACACTTCATGCAAGAGCTCCTGAGGGCACAGCCAGTGCTTTTCTGCCCATAAAAATACTCAAGGTGGACACGGGGCCTTAGTGTGAGCATTGTGTCATCCTGACAAACCAACAGATGTGAACGTTTTCTCTGACTGGAAGCTCACCGTGAACAGACCCGGTCTTCTTCACTCCTCCACGTCTTGTCTGCTGCTTCAGACTCTACAGATGTTCTCCTGAACAGAGAGGAGACATCACTTCAGGCTAACAGGATGAACATTTCACATTAAAAGGAATGTGTCTCGTTCCCTTTTTAACATGTTAATCACACTGTGTTGTGGTCATGCTGTCACAGATTGTGGTTTGAAGTTCGCAGAGAAGGCTACAAGCGGAACATTTTACTCTACCTTGTTTCCTCTTCAATCTGACGGATCTCATGAAAACCTCCAGCTCCTCTTTGTCTACTGACAAATAACAAATAAAGCCAATGTAAATGTTTGATTTACTTCACATCAACACAATCAGCTCAGTCATTACAGTGTGTATTATTACCGCTCTAGCTTCCTCACCTCACACTGAGAAATGACGCCTCCTCGTGCTGTGTCACCACCTCTCTGTCGTATGAAGGGTTCAACCTGTGGGACGAAACATTCAAGGGAAACAGTTCAGAACAGTGTGACAGCAAGTTTGGTATTAAGAGTGAAGGTCTACTGCTACCTGGCCCTGGTAAATAAGTAAGTGACAGTTCATTCATTAAGGAAGTAAGGCCTCATTTGGACTGGAGTCACGTCTTTGTTTGTGTTTTAAAGAAATGTAAATTGTCCTGATCTTAAGGTTTTTAATCCCCAGCACCTTTTAGACCTGTCTTAGAGTTTGTCCTAAAGGTTTTCCACGTTGACCATCTGACTCTGCCCTAACGTGTTTATTTTAAGTCTCTTCTGAAAATCAGCAGAAGGTGTGCAGCTTTTATTCACTGTGGCTGTTTTCGAAACCGCATATGTACACTATACTACTAGTACATACTGATTTGGTCAAAATGCAGTATGCAGTTTGCGAACAACTGCGAGATCCGCTGTATGCCAAAAATACCAGGATGTCATACTGATTCGGGAAAAATGTACAGTATGCATCGGACCAGTCTACCTCGTGTATTGTTTCCCACAATGCAAAGTGCCAGGTCAGAGATCAAAATGCCGGAGCGCAGCTGTTTGAACTCGGCGGTGGCGGTGACTGAATATCTTGCCATATTATGAACCAATAACAAATATGAAATGTTCATATATTATATGTCTTACCACCTCGGATTTTCCTGATTTGTAGACTGGACAAGCAGTTGCAATTACAGGGTCCTTGGCTTGCTCTATTACTACATATTATTCACAACTGAGTAAAAGTTAAACCTGAAGGGCATTGTGTATAAATGACAGAATATATGAGAGATTGTAGACTTAGTAGTAGTTTTATTTTAATTATGTTAATTACCTCCAGATGAGCTGTTGTTTATTTCCGCATTCCAGGACCAGAAACCAGTTTAACCGTGCCAAGCATACTGCAAAATAACCGACGACTGGCAGTCATACTACATACTATTGTTGAAATCAGTATGCAGTACACAGTATATACTGCATACTGATTTATATAGTAGTATGTAGTCAGCGGTTTCGAAAACAGCCTGTGTCCTTGAAAATGATGACGGCAGTCATGATAACTAGATCAATGATTAAAGGTCCCATGAAATGAAAAAAGCATGTTCCAGGTTTTAATCCAGCGTTCCTGTTAAATATTCATTTATCTGACAAATATATTTTAATTAATCATCATAATAACTTTATTTTCTCTCCCTGTAAAATGTTTCATGTGTCTGATGGCTCATCCTGCACTCAGAGGCGTTCACTCTTTTTCGACCAATTAAAAAGCTTTGTCCAAAATACGTCACGACACGGCAGTAACAGACTCTCGACTATTTGGTGACTTGCTATATGAGATTGTTTATTTTCAGAATAAGATAAACAATCTAAAAGAAGAGAACATGCTCTGGTTTCCAGTTATTCAGACCTGGGAATGACTAAAGTCATATTCCATATTTCTCCATGGATCAAAGATGTATCTGAAGAGTTTATCCTGGACGCACACTGAGGATGTTTCATGCTGTATGATAATTATGTGTTTCATGTGTGTGTGTTCAGTTTTAAGTGATTTACTGAGTAGGGAGGGTGGTAGGTTCCTGGTTTGAATCCCCATCTGACAGGAGCCTCTCTGTGTGGAGTTTGCATGTTCTCTCCGTGCATGTGTGGGTTCTCTCCCTGTACTTCGGCTTCCTCCCACAGTCCAACGACATGCTCGTTAGGTAAATGCTTTTGTTGGTGTGTCTCAGCGTGCCCCGTGATGCTCACAGACAGTCATGACAGCAGAGAGAGGAGCAGGGAAAAGTAGCTGCAGCTAGGCTACATCAAACGCGATGAATACTTATAGCATAGTTTTTATGACTTTTTGATAAAACATTTACCCGCCCTGTGGCGGAGAGCCCTCTGAAAAGTACTCGCCAAACGGAAAATCTACCTGCATTTGGCGCTTGGCGGGTGTTAATTTCGGACCCTGCACACACAGATCTACACTCTTACTCCTCTTCCACAAGCCTTGCTTGATTATGTTTGTTTGCTTAGATTAGTTTGTAATAGTTATTTGTTTGATTAAGTTCATTGATTTTGGATTGATGTTGCTTTGTTTAAATAAATTCAGTTATAATATTAAGAGAGCAGTTGTTTGTGATTACTGGTGTATTTGCATTGTGATATAAGCTGGGTGCGAGTGCTTTGTGTACGGATTTCACGCCTTCACGGGCTAAATATGTTGTTTGTAATAACCAAGAAGGTGATAGGGGAGGGAATCACCAGAGGCCCCACGATACGATATTAATGTGATTTAAACATTTTGCGATATGCTGAGAATCGCAATACAATATATTGTGATTTAACTTTGTTTAAGTAAAATCCAGTGTATAAGACGCACTTTTAAGACCTATTTTTTCATCTTAAAAGTTGGCTGCGTCTTATACACCGGTGCGACAGTGTTTCAGTATAAAATACTGAAAACACGCGCCGTCATTACAGCGGGTGCAGCAGCCCCTATCACTGCAACCTGATGTGATGAAAAACCCATCCCCATTCCCCGTGTATTGAAAGCTGAGTGCACGCTGCGCTGGGAAAGACAGCAACACAGACCAGGCTGGCTGCGTGACTTTTTCCACATCTTTTCTTCATCACGAGGTCATAATCATGCATTTACAGAAACAGTGGTATATTGTTCCGTAAATAAACCTTTTGAAGTGTTCTTTTGATTGAAAGAGTCCTCTATTAAAGTTAAAGAGTGACGAGCGGAGTCGGGCAGCTCGACTCGCAAGCTAGGAGTCTGTGCCTCACAACTTTCCCTGCAGCACGCTGAGAGCTCAACTACTGTACTGTAGCTAGTAGGAGCGCAAACTCCCGAACGTGAAAACAGAGGGAACTAAAAGAGCGACACAGCTGCACAGAAACTGCACCTTGTAGACATCGCTGAACACAATGTAAATGAAAATCGTCACGCAGGAAAACAGTTTAAAAAAAAAAATTTCTCTAAGAGACCTTCAAAACAGGGTGCGTCTTGTATACCGGTGCAATTTATATTCCGGATTTTACGGTACATATTTTGTCCACAAAACTAAACTAAATCAAGAACTGTTTCGTCACATAAGAAAAAATGCTCAGTCTATTCATCTCACTTCAGTCTTTTTATTTCTGAGAGTCGAGCCCACAGACCGACCAACACTGTGATCAAACTAAAACCCTGTAAAAGGCTGCATCAACTTCACAATCTGAACCGTTGGTATTTCAGTCTAATCCAACTTGAACATGATTTTTTTTCTAAAAATTGTCATACCCCTCAGAGTCATGAATCAGAGTCAAAACATGAATATACCCCTTTTCTGGCCCGTGCTCACTGTAATTGTCTCGTGTTGTATCATTAGTGTATTTACTGTTGTCTTGCAATAATACAAAAAATTAAATTATGATAATAACATAAAATATTGATACTTGGTGGCCATGAGACGATATAATATCGGCACACAAAATATCGTGACATTATACTGTATCGATTTATTCCCCCACCTCTAGAAGGTGACTGTTGGCTACTGCTGTTTGACCCCAGAAACGTTTTTCCTCAAGCTGGAAATATGCTTGGCTTTTAATGAAAACTGGAAATTGACAAATTACAAGTACGCACAAGGAGGAAAAAAATAAATCAACTGTATCCCACAATCGAGTCAGCATGAGTCTGCAGATTCGTCATTAATACAAACAATGCAACTGGAAAAAACCTCTCATTCATAACCAAATTTAAATTTTAAACAAAGCTACTCCTGAACATGTCAGTGACCTCAGAGAAAGAAGAGAGAGCTTTATTACACTAACTGTGTTGTTGTAGTGGAAGCGTGTCCATCGAGTCCTGTGCAGGTGATGGTGGCTGAAGCGGTCTCTTCAGGTTGACAGTCTGTGAGCTCCTCCTGCTGACTCACCTGGAAAACGTGAAAATAAAGGTTTTGGTTGTGAATTAATTCTTCAGGAATGCATAAAATGTTTTAAAACAGACACATAAATGTGAACAGATCACAGAGGGTATGAACTGAGGCTTAGTGAGTGTGTCCAACAATCATGTGTTAAGACAATGTGACAACAGCACTTCAGCATTATCACTCCTGATGAATGCCTTTAGCTTGACAAACTCTCCCTGGGCTCTAACATGTAACAACAATAATAATAATAATAATAATCAAGTTTATTTATAAAGCAAAACCAACATCACAAAGTGCTTTACAGAAAAAAAGAAAAAATCCCAACAGTCAAATGCACAACAATAAAATCCTATTAAAAGCATGAAAAATAAAACAACAGTGCAGGAATCATCCAATTAACAGAGAAAAAGGGAAACAACCGAGACAAAGAAAAACATCCTGGATGAAACAAGGATTATAAGAAGGCCTTACGATAAAAATGTGTTTTTAAAAGTGATTTAAAAGAAGATACTGATGTAGCTAGTCTGAGATCCTCAGGCATGTCATTCCACAGCCGAGGAGCCCGAGCTACAAATGCTCGATCTCCTTTAGTTTTCAAGTTTGAGGTGTGAACAGTAAGGAGGTTCCTGCGGATACCTGAGGATCTCAGGTTACGCACTGGCTGGTAAGGGGACAGTAGTTCAGAAATATATTCTGGGGCCAGACCGTGAAGTGCTTTAAAAGTAAGAAGTAAAACTTTAAAATCAATCCTAAAAGAAATGGGTAGCCAGTGTAAGGTCATTAAAACAGGAGTGATATGTTCTCTCTTCGTTTTTGTTAAAGTCTCGTGGCTGAATTTTGCACGATTTGGAGACGGCTGATTAATTTTTGGTTTACACCTGTTAAAATATGGTTACAATAGTCTAATCTTGAAGATATAAAAGCATGAATGATTGTACTCACAGCGGGAGCCGCTTGCTGAGAGCTGCTGCCAGGATTCAAAAACTTCAGAAACCTTTGGGTCAAAGAGAACGAGCCAATGACTGAGTCAGTATCAGTCATATTAAAAACATTAAATGTGTTTCAGACATTTACTGCGTTGATTGATGTCATCACTCACCTGAACAGGCTGAGGTTTTTTGTCAGAGCTGCAGCCAGAGACGAGTCTGTCTCCACTGATGAATCACTAAACATGAGAGCAGCTCAGTGAACTTCATAAGATACAATAAAAATATATACACGATAAAGAGTCTCCAGCTTTTTAAAACCTGGCAGCGCTCACCTCTCTGCAGCAGCAGCAGCGTCCAAGCCGTTCTTTGATTGGCTACTTGAAGAAAGTTGTTCATCTGTGGCACTTGTCCGGCAGCCGTCCTCACAGGTCAGATCATATTGTCTCTAAAGCAGCAGAGAGGTCTGAGGTGAGGATGTGTTAAAATTTACTTCAGAACATACACTGACACAGCGAGAGAGCTGCTGACCTGAAGTGAAAAGGGAGCCGTCTGCCAATCAACTGCTCCGCCTGCAGCCAGACCTTGTGACATCACTGAGGAATAAACCAGATGAGAGCCCCCAAATCAGAGTCACATTTCTCATTTTCCCAAGTGAAACCCTTTGCCAACCAGGTATGGTCATAACGAGCCCCGCCCTCTGTGCTGTCCATGCATGTGTTGAAACATGTGGCTATCTGTGCGTTTACCAGGAGGTGGTTGTGTTTGTGCTGTCGGCATGTTTGCAGCTGTGCACAGAGTCCTTGAAGGGCTGAGCTGCTTTAAAATGCTGGACGACAACATGACAGGGCATTGGTCCACCTCATCCAGTTGGCCGCCATCGGCTGACTCTCTGATGTAAAACGCAAACTTCTTGACCACCAGGTCGTCGTTTACACAGATCTGAAACATTGACAATGTCTTGTTTGTGGTTAACTGTTGTTTAAAACCCCGAGCTCCGACAGCAAACTGTACAGAGAAGTGTGACTGAAGATAGACAAAACAATTTATAAGAACTGTCAAAAAAAAGTATAAATAAATGTTCATCGTTCGTCATGTTGATAACGTTAAGATAAAAATGTGTCATGTCGCAATGTCGTCAACAAACGATCAATGTCTGCATTTGAACTCGTTCTTAATGAGCGTGATGGAATAAAAGTTCACCTTGACGTTCCCTACAGTGAGGTAGAGCTGGATGGAGGTGGAGTCTGATTCCGACTCAAGCAGCACAGCCTCCGTCCGAGTCGACGCTGGTGGAGACAAGAGATGATAGAAAAAGGAAAATCGAGGTTTTAGGCCTGGTTAAATATCACTCTCACTGTTAAACAGTTTGGTGGGGGAAGTAATAAAATCCTCTTTTAAAATCAGCTTTTTGTGCCCATTTTCACAACATATCAGAAAGTTTCATCACTTTGTACTTAATAAAAAAAGTCCATAACCTGCAGTTAATGCAGATTGGAGGGGAAAGGCTGAGCAAAGTTAAATATTTTTATATCTTATTGATCTCAGAATCTTTGTTGAACGTGAATCATGTTGTTGTCACTGGAAAATGGAAAAAAAACAGCAATGCCTGATAGCATGTTGTCGCGATATTGATATGATCAAGTCGGGCCTCTGCAAGAGATATGTAGAGAACCATGCCCCTAACTTTAGCGTTATCTTTAGGATGAATACCTCGCCTATGGGCTAGACTAGCACAACTGGCTTAACAAGACACTATTACATGTGTGTTCCTATACAACATAGGCTTACTTTGCTGCCCTTAATCACTGCAGGAGAAATTCTTTCACCAGGACAGACCTCCAGGTGAACATGAAAACTGATAGACATATAGAAAACAGCTGCCATAGTCGATGGTTGATGTATACTAGCTAAAAGCGCATTAAATGTTTCCTTGATGAGATGAAATGGACAGAAATAAAGGAGAACACTAGACGTTGCTCACCTTGCAGCAGGTTATGCAGGTAGAGCGTGGCGGAGCTGTCCCACTGAGAGGATGAACTGCAGAGGAAAGAAATGAAGAATAAACTGTTCACTTCACAACACAGAGATAAAGTGGGTCGAAGAAAATCAAGAAAGGATGTGTTTGCATCACAACTTAAGAACTACTTCATTTATTTTCATGGATATTTCACAAATCCATCAGCAGTTCTGAGGTAAACATGAAGCGGGTCTTACATGAGCTCTGCCATCTCCTCAAAGACGGACACTCTCAGGGTCGCCGGTTTGAGTCCTGCCAGGTGAAACCTTCTCACCCAGAAAGGCAGCTGGAGAAAGTTCTGCACAGCAACTCTGATCCTGTTTAAACAGCACAGAAACACAATGGAAGACAGTCCATGATTATCTACCACATAAAGACTCTTTATGTGACCTTGTGGGGTTTTTTAGGTTTCATTTTGTTCCCCCACATGTTCACAACCCTTTTAACACACTCTTTAAGACAAGTCAGAAAACAAAAACGTCCTCTGAAAACATTGTGTGTGGATGATTTATTCAAATGGCGGTGGTTAAGTGAAGAGGAGGGGTGGACTGGACCTGGACTTACTGATCTGACGACACAACGAGTCGTTCTCCATGGTCGACCAGGAGGCAGCGAGCCTGACAGGACACTGAGCCCATAATGATGGACTCCACCACAGCCCGACACCACGACTTCATCACCGACCAGTACACCACACACACCTGAGAGGAAATACAGCACATAGAGGACGTTATCTCTGTTCGTAATTCGGCTCCTGAAAACATAACCCAAAAGCTGCTTATGTTCCAGAACCAACTCAGCCAATGAATGTGGGAAAAAAATAAGAATACAATTTAAAAATGTAAGACGGGGCATTATAAAAAAAACCTTAATCTAGCATCTTACTCATGAACCGCCTGGTTTCTTCTCATGAAAAAAAGATGTTAATACTGTGAAAAAACATGAATTCTGATCAATGTAGAAAAGAATATCATATCACTGCTTTAGCCCCATCACCTTACTAAGACATCAAATTCACATCAAGTCCAATAAGGTGTCAAACAACGCCCCTCCCCCCCGCCTCACTCAGGAGCGTAAACCTTGCAGGTGCTGCATTACCTGTCCCTCTTCTAACGATGTGGGCTTTAGCTTGCGCAGGTCCTGAGTGACATCGTGGTAGAAGAGGTTCATCTGAGCAAGCAGCCTGTCGTACTGTACTGCCGTCTCTGCGTCTCCACCCAGACCCCGGACAACCCGACCCCAGAGACAGGACGGGTTGTCAACCTGCAGAGCCCAGAAGAAATGTCGAATTTCACTGATCCACTCTCTAGTTCACACGATTTCCAGCTCTACTATCCTTGTTTTGTTCCATTTGAACCTTTTTACATCAGTGGCATGAAGTGGAAAGCCTGGACGTGTAGTGTGAAGGCTCTCACTTTGAATACAGCTGAATTAAGATGTCATATTATGAACCAAAACAGGCTTCTCTGAATTACTTTATGAATTTCTGATTTTTTTTTTACCAGAATCACCACTGTGACATCACAAGGAGAGCACATTTGAAATGGATCATTTTTCTCTGTGTTGTATGACTTATGCAGACCACAAACAAAGGACTGGATGGGTTTATTTCACATTTTGTGGGTCCGTAGACACTCAGGTTACCCAAATACATGTTCAAAAACACTGAAGAAGTGGATTTATCATAATATGTCACCTTTAACTGGAAATCACCCTCAAGCTTTGTGACAGAACAATAAATGTATTGTGAACCGAGTGAATGTAACATCCCTAATCTGTCTAGATCTAGTCACAATTGTAGGGATCCACATAAATCAGGTGTTTGCTGAAGTTTAATCCTCATCAATCTTCACATTAACTTTAATCCTCATCAACCTTCACATAAAGTTTAATCCTCATCAATCTTCACATTAACTTTAATCCTCATCAACCTTCACATAAAGTTTAATCCTCATCAATCTTCACATTAAGTTTAATCCTCATCAATCTTCACATTAACTTTAATCCTCATCAACCTTCACATAAAGTTTAATCCTCATCAACCTTAACATGAAGTTTAATCCTCATCAACCTTCACATGAAGTTTAATCCTCATAAATCTTCACATAAAGTTTAATCCTCATCAATCTTCACATAAAGTTTAATCCGCATAAATCTTCACATTAACTTTAATCCTCATCAACCTTCACATAAAGTTTAATCCTCATCAACCTTAACATGAAGTTTAATCCTCATCAACCTTCACATGAAGTTTAATCCTCATAAATTTTCACATAAAGTTTAATCCTCATCAATCTTCACATAAAGTTTAATCCGCATAAATCTTCACATAAAGTTTAATCCTCATCAACCTTCACATGAAGTTTAATCCTCATCAACCTTCACATAAAGTTGAATCCTCATCAACCTTCACATTAAGTTGAATCCTCATCAACCTTCACATAAAGTTGAATCCTCATCAACCTTCACATAAAGTTTAATCCTCATCTAATCCTCATCAACCTTCACATAAAGTTTAATCCTCATAAATCTTCACATAAAGTTTAATCCTCATCAATCTTCACATAAAGTTTAATCCTCATAAATCTTCACATAAAGTTTAATCCTCATAAATCTTCACATAAAGTTTAATCCTCATCAATCTTCACATAAAGTTTAATCCTCATAAATCTTCACATGAAGTTTAATCCTCATCAATCTTCACATAAAGTTTAATCCTCATCAATCTTCTTCAACATGGCGCTCACTGTCATTACAACATTTAGCGAACTTTGGTGATTAGTCGGTGAAAAGCTCACTTACCTTCAAAATTAATATTTTCAGCATCGTGTACGAGCTCGTCGACAAACACAGCGGCACTAAAACAACACAAGAAACAGAAAACACGACTTAAATTATTGATTTACAGCTTCAAATACCAACGTATAAATAACGAACCAACGTGAAGGTGAAGAAGCTGTTAGCTAGCCAACCGGCGTCAAGATAAACTAGCTTTAACTCGCCTACAAATGTAATTAAAAAAGTACCCGGATGAACGGGGCTTTGCATGTGAATGTATGAAATGTTTGTGTAATACATTTGTTTTATTTAAGTCTTGTTTTACCTGTTAAACCTTCCTATTTGTTTCCGATAATGTGGCCGGCAGCGGTTGGTGCATTGGAAAAGGTGGTGTACTTCCTTTTCTGACCGATAGCGGTCGCTATGGAGACGATTGAGATCGCCATGGAGCTATAGATAGATAGATAGCGACAGATAGATAGATAGACAGACAGACAGACAGAGATAACTTTAGACAAGAGCGCAACATCATATACAACCAAAATATTCACATAAGACTGAAAATATTGTACTCACAACAAAAAATGAAACAAAAACACACGCGTGATTTTCACAAGTTACAGGGATGTTTACGGTCGCAGAATGACTTTCAAATTCACCTGGTGGTCATGATGGTTATTGTATTGGTTCTTCATTTATTTATTTATTTTATTTGCCGAAAGAAATATCGCCTACAAATATTTCTGCTGTGACATTTTTTTTTTAATTGTGCAAAAGAAATATTTTATTAATTGCAAAAAATATTTTACCTTCTGCAAATTATTTTCACCTTCTGGAAAATTTAATTTAAGCAAAAAAATATTTTATTAGTTGCAAAAATATTTCACCTGCAAAAAAAATATGTCGACCTCTGTGAAAAACATTTCACTAAATGAAAAATATTTTGCCTTCTTTTTTGTCTTTCTTTTTTTGGGCCTTTATTTGAGAGACAGGACAGTGTGGGAAGTCAGCGACTAGATCCCAAGCCACCCAATTCGAGGACAGTGGCCTCTGTACATTTGGCACGCAAACCAACCATTAGATATTATATTTCACCTTCTGCTTAAAATATTTCAAAATGCAAAAATATTTCACCTTTGGCAAATGAAAACGTATGCAATAAATATTTTATATTTCAATGTAAACATTTTTGCAAAAGTTTAATGGGTTATTTGGCAGTCAGTGAAATGTTTAAGATGTTTCTAGAAAGAAATGAAATTTGTTTTTATGTATTTATGGTTCATGAAATATTTTTTCATTTTGGCGGATGGTAAAATGTATTTTTGCAACCATTAACTGTTTTTGAATTTGACCATTAGGGCCACCGTCTTATAGTGACTTATTGCCCATTTTTATATAGGCCTAAGTAATATGCAAAGACTTTAATATTAATGTTTTATGTACGTTTTAAAAAGTCGTCTGGAGAGCTGGAGAGTGATTTGTTGACTATGTGCTTTACCGCCGATCCTACAGGGGGCGACAAAAAGGCGTCCGCTGTCTATGCGTAACAGAAAAGCAAAGGAAGAAGAAGAAGAGATTTGGACGTTTTGGAGGCAACAAAACAAAACTTAACACACTTGTCATTGAACGATAATGTCATAAGCTCTACTACGACGGTTATTTTTCTATTTTAACTGAAACAAATTGGGACTTTTAGGCAGTTTTTTGTCTGTGTGTCTTCATGGAGACCAAAGCGCCTGTTCTGCTGAACGCGGTTCCTCCTTACGGACATGTTATTTCAAGCGACAAATGGAGAAACTCTTCCCTCTTACAAAGCTTAAAGGGTAACTAACTAATTATTTTTATGTTAGCAGCCCAAAACTAAACTTTCTACGACTTGAAGTTATCGCTAGTTAATGTCTCTGCCGTTAATTTTACAACCAAACAACCAGATTGCGCAGAAAACGCTCCTTGGACATATAACTCTTTACACTTATTTTTCTCAAGTTCGAATTAAAACGTGTTTTTTAATATGAATGTACACGTGTCCCATTCTAATAGATACTGTCTTCAATTCGGCTTAGATGTCATTACATAAATTGGCCAAAAAGTGTCATATAAAACCTTTTTGTTATTCGCCATACGCAGCTCAGTTATAAATGCAGGGCTTTACAATTTGCCTTTTACAGGTATAAGCTGTTTTTAGTGGATTTTACCAAACCCGATATAGAGGCTGTGCTCTAAAGAGTGATTTAAACCAGTTTCCTGAATTTAAATGTTTAGCATAATGTTACTATCACATGACTTTTTGTATTTGTTGATATTTCTAAATGGGGGTTCTGCGGAGTAGACAGACGGCCATATCAGAAGTGACGTTCTGCTTGATTATACAGATATGAATTTCTGTGTCACAAAAAATACCCTGAAGGCTGTCTGCGCCCCCCTCCCTCCTCTGTAGAGTCGATGCTCACTCAGGTTGCCATGTGGTGCACACTGAAGCTTCAGTGTTTAGCCAGCTCTGCATCGGTCTGTAAACTCCTAATGAGTTCTAACCAAAATGCTAAAACAAAATATCAATCATAAAGTCCAACTGTAAATATATTGGTTTTTAACCAGCTTTACTTCCGCTGCAGGTGCAGGTGTGAAACTAATCTTTGAGAATGAGCTCGGTGCTGCAGATTTCCACTTGCCAAATAAAAGCAGGATCCTATACGTGTCTGAGTGCGACATCATAGCAAGAAACAGCTACAAGAGGAAACTGGTTCGCTACAGAAATGTGAGTTTGATGCACTGACAGTGTGCGTGCGTGTGTGTGAGAGAAATGCCTGTCTGTGTTGTTATGAAATGTTGCTTTCCTGTTTCACAGAGCAACAGCAGCAGTTTCCAGATGCTTGTTCTGGTGGAGAACACCAGAGTCAGTGAGCAGTACTTCCCTGCTGTGCAGAAGTTTGTGGCGTTTGACCTCGGACTCACCCTCCTGCCGATCAGCGGGCAGACCGAGGCCTCGCAGCTCCTCGCTCAGATGGTAATGAAGTGAAGACAAATGACGGAACCTCAAGACATTACACTGAAACATTAGGTTACAGTTTATCCCAGCAGAGACACAGACGTGGATCATATTTAACCAGTACCAACTACTACACCGCTCTCTTCAAAAACACCAGCCTGCATTGATAAAAACAGTCATTTTACCTTGCAGAACATGCAGTTTCTGGTCTTATGCTGCCTCTGCAGGTTAGTTTGTTTCAGTTGCAGTATGTTACTGTAACTGTCACACACTTACACAGGAACATGAGCTGATTGAGGCAGCAACTCCAATGTTCAGCAAGGCCACAGACGTATTTTAGTCGGTTGCATTCCCCAGCAGGATCATAGCTGGTTGGAACAATTTCAAATCTTGTTTTTCCCATTACTCATTTACACACAGAGAATATGTAAAGGTAAGGCTCAGGTTTTAGAATAGCAGAGTAACCTTTAATCAAGCTAATAACGGTCATCTACTGCCTCAGACAAAAAGGCCAAAATGTTGTCTTGTGCTGGTTTGAATCTGCTCTGGTCCTCTACAGGTTCACAGGGAGGGCAGGGACAACCCCTTCAGGAGGAGCAGTTCGTCCCGGCTGTTGGACCCGCTCGTCCTCGCTCTGGTGCAGCAGGTCCCCGGGGTTGGCAGGGCCAAAGCTCTGGCCCTGCTGCAGCACTTCTCCAGCATCGGGCAGCTCTGCAACGCCTCCCCCGCCGAGCTAGAGCCCATCGTGGGTCACGCTGCAGCTCAGCAGATCCACAACTTCTTCCATAAATCCTCCTCCTCGGCTGCAAGATGACGGCTGCACTCTGGGTTTTTGACCAGGAAGGTTTGAGCTGAACGACGATGCAGAGACACTCCGGCTCACACGGACACTCAGTCTTGGTCTGAAAAGTGTGTTTGCAGTGTTTCAAACTTTCAGAGACAATAAAATGAACTCCTACGGGAGGGGCAGCCATGATTAAAGAGTGAGGGACTTAACTTGAGGCGACAGAGAAACAATGCTAATGTGGCCCAAAAGGGAGCTCAGTAACTAATGTAGGTCCGCTGATTAGACTGCTTGTTTTCTTTTGCATCAACATTAAAATGAAAATCAACATGAGTTGTTCTTTTTCCTCAGCGTCAAAGCTTTTCCTTTTGTTAATGACACACCAATTATCTCAAATAGTCACATATTAAACCTCATCTACTCAAATCACCTTTGGGAAAGCTGTTTACAAATTAGATGATTCACTGGTCAACTATTTTATTAGGCTCTTTGAACGAAAATGAAAATAAAACTTCTTTACACACCAAAAACATTCAACAAGTTTCAGCAAGTTTGTTCAAACAGAAAAAGAGCGAAAAGCAAATCACTTTTGTCTAATTAGAAAACAGCTCATCAGCTTTTTGTTATCACTTCTTAGAGAAACAATCACATTTAAGATTAACGTTACATATTAACATGAAAAACAAAACTGCTTTCATCTTCATCCATCCATTTTCCCTCCGCTTATCCGTGGCCGGGTAGCGGTAGCAACAAGCTAAGCAAGTTGTCCCTCTCCCCCGTGCATTTTCTAGTTCGTTTTTCACTGCACATCTGTGTGAGCATGTGTGAAACAAAAATCTTGACGGAGCAGCAGCTGTACTCCCAGCTCCTCACACCTATCTCTAAGGCTGAGCCCAGAATCCCTTTTGAGGAAACTCATTTCAAGTCAAGTCTATTTTTTAAAGCTTTATATGCGATTTTTTGATCCAGCAGATGTCGCCCCTTGAGCAACAGCATGAAACCAAAACAACTCGCGCTGCATTGTTGTGTTAGCATGCTAATGCTAGCTATCTTTATTATGCTCGTATCTTCACACTGCATGTCAATTTACCTGAAATGAGCGTGATCTAGAAACACAGTGAGTACAGTATGTTATTCTTCTTTTCTCTAGTCCCTCAATTAAACAACTTTTATATGCGAGTGGATGAGTCAACCAGCTGTCCCGGCGATGTAAACAAAGTGAAGATATGACTCGGAGAACTCGGAAAGCATCAAAGACAGCGGGACTCGGGTGTTACACCCATTGTAGACAGTCATGACTCACAGAGTTATTTTCAGAGGATATACTTGATTTCTATTACATTTAAGTGTGAAAAATTACATATTAAGCCTTTAAAGCACATTTAAAAACCACAAATGTTGAGCCAAGAGCTGTACAACCAAGAGAAACAACATGAATTAAAATAAAAGACAAAGAGCACCCACAGACAAAGTCCTACAGCCTCCAGCAGATGTTACCTTTAAGGTGATATTCTTTATAGGTGTTGCCAGACGGAGAGCACATACACTTTTTTGACTAGAATATAGCGGCTAAGCCTAAACTTGAAGCCACTGCATAGACGGGCTAATTAAGCCGATTCATTTCCGGCTTCGCTCCTGAGCGTAAAATAAGACAGTCCAATATCTTGGACTAGTGTGAGTGCTCTGATCCATGCTCAAGCACGGTACACTTCCTTGGCCCTGGTTAAATGCTGAAGGCTACAAGAGGTATGCTTTGTGAATTAGACCTTGAAATGAAGCAGGTTAAGTAAATTATGCTTAATTTTTGGTGCTATTAGTGGATGCAGTCGATTCCTTGCGAATTCGCTCCAGTGTGACTGACAGGAGAGATGATCAGAGGCGTGGAGTTTTTACCACCATTGTTGTTGTAGGGACAGAATAATGGGTAGAGTTTCTTGGTGAAGTAGCAGCCAGTGAAGGAGTAGATCAGAGCTGCAGCATCAACGTCATAAAAGGAGACCAGACCCTCCTCATAATCCACAAACACCCCCACCTTCTCAGGACCAGACTTCAGGGAGAGACTAACTGGATCCCCGGTAAGAGCTTGATACGTGTTTTTATTCCTCAACCATATCGTCCAGTTTTCCGGAGGCATCACTGAGATTCCTCCCTTCCGCTTCATTGACTCTGAGGCCACTCCTAAAGTCCAGTCGGTCTTCCCTTTAACCTGAACCTCGTAGTAAAATCTGCCTGAAGAGAAACTCTGCTCTGCTAAAACACATGTAGCCCAACTAAATCTCTCTGGATTGTCGGGGAGATTCTTCTTTACATCGCCATGTTGAACTTGTTTTCCATCATCAGACAGGATGAGATAGGGATTCGCTGTTTTCGGATCAAGTGTCACATCCACCTCATACTGCTGGACCCTACTCAGCTCAAGGTTCTTTCTTTCATTTTGTTGAGCTGACTGTTTGTACTGAGCAGCCATCTCAGAGATGAACGTATTGACCCGCAGCCTAGGTCTGTGGCAGAAAATCTCTTTACAGTTGGGACACTGACAGCAGTCATTACCATCCCAGTATGTAGTGATGCAGGTTTTACAGAAGTTGTGTCCACATGGTGTGGTGACAGGATCAGTGAACACATCCAGACAGATGGAGCACAGGAACTGATCTTCAGTCAGCAGACAGCTGGCAGCAGACATTTTAACAACCTGAGGGAAAAAAGTAAAAATTTGTCAAATTAAGACAGTCAAAGAATATGTTGATTATGTTGTACGACGATTGTTGGGTTTTCTTGGCAGACACACCTCTTTAATGACACATGGAGGTCTGGGACAGGGCATGTGAAACGGCACTGTCCCAGACCTCCACTTAAGTGGTCAAACCCCATTTTTCCACTTAAATGTTCAGAAGAATAAAACAAAGTGCTGTTGACTTTCTACTGAACTTTAAATCACTGAGAGACTCCAAAGATCAACTCAGCCAGGCTAGTTAGCTTGAAGCAAAACCAGTTTATCCTGTGTTTTCTCCGTGATGACTAAATATAGCGAGCGCTGTAAACATGTATGTCAGAACCAACTCAACCACTAAGACTGTGGAATGAAATCTGGTTTGTTGTTAATAGCAGGAAAAAGGTTTAAAAGTTTGTTACTATGTTAAGATTAGCCTAGCTGTGACTCGTCTGAGTGCAGTCACTATTGTTTGGCTTTTATTTGTTTAGTGGTCGAGTTAAAACATCCTTTTCACTTCAGTGTTTTTGGTTTGTAGTTCAGTGTACTCACCAGTGTTTGTGAGAAAAACCTTCAGTTGAATTTGTCTTCAGAGAGAAACAGAGAGACTCGTCTCGATGCAGCTCTGATGTGACTTTCACTTTCACTAACTTTCACTTTCATTACAGAGAAAAACATGTTGGAGCTCCTCCTCTTTCAGTGTAATTGTCTGTTATCTGCACTTGTCTGCCTTGTTGAAGTGTTTCATGTGCAGAGCCAGTTTGTGTCCTGTTCATACTTCATTTTACAGATAAACAAGTTCTTGCAAGTTGAAGTGAAAACTTCTCTATAACTGTTTTTTTTACCAACTACACAAGGAAGGAGCCTATTTCCTTATTAGTGAAACCTTTACTAAAGTATAACAAGATGCTCCACGTCTGTCATTTGAGAACAGGCTGCTGCTGCACTTATAAAGACTTAAATAACAACTTTATTTGTTAAAGGCTTGAAGAGTTTTCCTTTCATAATTTTTGCGCAGGCTGGTCTCGAATTCGTTAATTTACGTGATTTTTTTTTTTTTTAAACATGGCCCTAATCCACCGTCGTACAAGCCAAAGTTCACAATGGAAGAAAAACATGATCTACTACAGTCCCAATACCCCTCTCACAAAATCCACACGAGTAATTATTCAAATTAAATCTCAAATGCAAGAAGTGATTAAATGGATAGATGTAATTTTCAAGTGTCCTGTGCATGTTTAGGCATCACTATAACTCAACACATGGATATATAGGCTAATGTATGATTTTAAAAAAATGACCAAAAAAAGGTACTTTTATAGAAAACTGCATGTTAACGCATACAATGTAAAAGTACATTAAGCAGAGGGGTTAACTCTGTCATTGCAAACTGCATGTTGGCACATGGAAATATTTAAATGTACCACATTACAGAAGAAAACATCAATAATTATGTTTTGTTTGAGATTATTATATTAATATTTAATATTGCTGTTCAAGGTTATAGAAACTTTGACACAGGTTATTCTACCTGCCCTGGGATCAGTAGAGAGATTTTTGATTTTACAAAACAACTTTATTTACAATAATTAACGACAATTAACAACATACTTTTATACAGGAAAAAGAAAACTGAACACTTAATATCACACAATTGACTTTTTAGATGCTAAAAACAAGGTTGAAGATGAGTTTTTTGTCTTCTACAGAGCAGATTATCCCTCCATAGCACCATGTTTCAATGAAATCTTTAATATTGGTCATCGCTGTAAAGAAATTAAAATCCACCCAGACTCTGGCTCTCACTAAGGAAAGGAAGAGGTCGGTCACTTTCTTTCCTTGCCTGTTCTCCAACTGTTTCTTCCTGCTAAGATAGATTGCCAGTTTTGCTTGTCCTGATAAAAAGTTTAAAAGTTTCCATTTAACACATTCATTTTGTTGTACCCTGCTCCAAAGATAAAAACTGTTTTTGACCATGTCTCTCCATAAAAACCTTCTTTAAAACCCCAAACAGATCGTTGAGTCTGACACACTCTGAAAAGCAGTGAAAAATTGTTTCCACAGACCCACAAAGAAACACTGATCAGACACAGAAGGATTAAAACGAGAGACAAAAGAGTTTACGGCTATTGCTCCATTTAAAATCCTCCGTTGCAGATCACCAGATCTCTTGTTCAGAGGGCTTTTATAAAAAAAAAAAAACTCCACACGGGCTTGATGTGGTCAGCCACTTTCAACCATTGTCTCCACTTGGTGTCCACTCTGTTTTTCAGTACATTCTCATTTAATACTTTAACACACACACAAAACAATTCCCTACCTCTGACATTAGAAAAGGTCAAACCTTTATCATCAGTCCCTTTTGAATGTATTTCATTTGAAACACAAGAATTCATTGTGAGGCCTATTTCAGGAAAAGGATCACTATCAATAGGTACTTCCTTCCAGCTAGTAATCCTGAAGCATCTCCTTCTCTTCCCCCGTCAGTCTGAGACGCAACAGTCTGAGCACTCTGTCCACAAAACATGCAGACCGGAGACCAAGAGCAGAGGTCACTGCTGCTGTATTGTTCAGTTCAGGTCCAGCTATGCCCACGATCTGTCTCAGTGTGGTGTTGTCAGTGGAGATGAGAGCATGCGTGAGGCCCATTAAAGATGTGTCCTGAACATCCAGCCGGGCCCCATAGATCAGAGGCTCCTCCAGCAGCCAGTGTAGGGACAGTGTGGGCTCTAGTCTTTTCCATAAAAACAGTTTCCAGGTTTTAAAAAGGCGCTGATAAAAAGCAGACAGGTTTCATAGATTAAAACAGTCAGTATTCATTAAAAACAGTGAGGAGTCTAGTCCTAGTCCATTCACTTTTTTAAAAATGCTGCTGGCCACTGGTCTCCAGACCACATCAGCTTGGCCGGTGAAGAATTTCTGTCGGAACTGGATTCTGAAGGCGGCTACTCTGCTGGCCAGGTGGACCAGACCCTGCCCTCCTTCTTCTTTAGGTAAAAACAGCACGGCCTGTGGAACCCAATGCAGCTTGTCCCAGAAAAGTCCAACATCACCGATTGCAGTTGTTTAAGGAGTCCAGCAGGGGGCTCTATAGATGCCATATTGTGCCAGAGTCCACAGGAAACCCGGGCCCTTTTCCGAATTGTCACAGTTCAGTATGCAGTACGTACTATTCAGTAGGGAGTTTCAGTATACTGAACTTTAGTGGTCATTCAGTATGCATTTTTAGGGTCCACCTCAGTATACTGAACATTTCAGTGTGGATACTAACTTCCGGGTTTCATGCAGTATGGATCGGATGCGTGCTTTCAGGAAATGAATTGTGTTTTACCACCTACAATGCTGTGCGAAATTAAACGTAAATCGTCACGTCACGTCCGCCTCCAAATCAAAACAAACGAGCGTGGATTAATTGAATCAATTTTGAATCTAGAGTTAAAGTCCCGACTGAAATCACTACTTTAAATTAACAACAGAAAATATAACAAATATCTGCATTATTATAAAACCTTTCCCCCTCTATTTAAATAATGATTTCACTATTTAACAATTTTAATTTAAACAAACACACAAAACACACACACAAAACACACACACAAAACAAACACACAAAACACACACACAAAACAAACACACAAAAAAAACACAAAACATACACACAAAACAAACACACAAAAAAAACACAAAACATACACACAAAACAAACACACAAAACAAACACACAAAACAAACACACAAAACAAACACACAAAACACACACAAAACACACACACAAAACAAACACACAAAACACACACACAAAACACACACACAAAACACACACAAAACACACACACAAAACACACACAGAAAACACACACAAAACACACACACAAAACAAACACACAAAACACACACAAAACAAACACACAAAACACACACACAAAACACACACACAAAACACACACAAAACACACACACAAAACACACACACAAAACAAACACACAAAACACACACAAAACATACACACAAAACAAACACACAAAAAAAACACAAAACATACACACAAAACAAACACACAAAACATACACACAAAACAAACACACAAAACAAACACACAAAACAAACACACAAAACAAACACACAAAACACACACAAAACACACACACAAAACAAACACACAAAACACACACACAAAACACACACACAAAACACACACAAAACACACACACAAAACACACACAGAAAACACACACAAAACACACACACAAAACAAACACACAAAACACACACAAAACAAACACACAAAACACACACAAAACATACACACAAAACATACACACAAAACATACACACAAAACACACACACAAAACAAACACACAAAACACACACAAAACAAACACACAAAACACACACAAAACAAACACACAAAACAAACACACAAAACAAACACACAAAACACACACAAAACACACACACAAAACAAGCACACAAAACAAACACACAAAACAAACACACAAAACAAACACACAAAACAAACACAAAACAAGCACACAAAACAAACACACACCCCGCAACTAAACGTTAAACCGATCTCAATACACCCAGTAACAATAAAGTACCCAAAACAACAACTAACACATAAATTAGATTAAATTAACACTCACTCAAGAGCTCCGCACACTCTCACACACCAACTCTCAGCACATCCACTCAGAGAGAGAGAGAGAGAGAGAGAGAGAGAGAGAGAGACTTTAGATCTGTGTGTGTCAGGCCACAGCACAGTTTGCACTCATTAAGGTTCATTACAGATAAAACCTGCTCACATGAATAAGTTGTCACAAACACACGGGGTGGATTTGAATTGTCCTTCCTATCTCCTTTCACTATCCACTTTACCTTAACCCCGGGGAAAACGTCATGAGGTCAAGGAAAGATGTTAGGAGAATTCATATTCATTTAACAGCATCACCACCTCATGACTAATTTCAATAATGCTACACACGGTGTGTTTTTTTTAATAACAATAACTCTTTTCAGTGTAGTTAATGTGTAATTTTCCATTATTGTATTTTTTATTTAACTGATGTTAATATGTTTGATTTTTAACTTGTATTTTTGTTTTTAATAATTATATTCCCGTCCTCTGTTTTCTTAAGCTGCCGTAATGCACAAATTTCCCCCACAGGGATCAATAAAGTTTATCTTTATCTTATCTTTAAAGGACTTAGGGAAAGGCGATCTCATTGCTCTGACAATCCGACCACATTTCCACTAGGCGACGTCATTAAATGTGACGGGCCGGCGGAGGTTAATGACGTGAGTCTGCCGTGTTGAAACGAAACTACAATGTTCTGAAAATGGACTACAAAAAACACATCTAAAACACTTTCCCCTGTGCCTTCTTACCAGTGAAATAATCCTAATTACCACAAGGTTGGGATTGAAATAAAAGCAATATAGACTACCAGACTACGAGTAACAAAAGTGAAACCATCACCTTCCTGTCCACTCATCAATCAACATCAAAATAAATGTGAAATTAATTGTTACATTTCTGTAAGATATAGCCTACACATAATGTTTTAAGCATACAAATGTACAACTGCACAAAGCATTCTTAAGTGAATGAAATATTCGGGTATTTTAGTAGTAGGCATTATAAAATGATAACATGTTTCCAAACCAACAGACTTGAATTGCTTCTTCAGCACTGCGCAGCAGTCTGATCAGCTCCTTGTGGAGTGCACTTTCTTCAACTAAGTAAACTCAGTTAAAAGACTTTTAATAAGAGTCTGGCAGTCCGTTCTTCTACGTGTCCGCAATATCGTAATCTAACTCTGGCTCTGACTTTTTATGCGCTATGAATCTGTGTCATCTCCGCGCACAATTTGAGGAAGCATTTTAGCGCTGCTCCACGGTTAAACCAGCGGACCTCTGTATGATCGGGCAGCCTGTGCGTGATATCATGTTTGGATAAGAATGAAATGTTCAGTAATAGTTATATTTTTTACGGTCTGATGAAAGCTGGTGATAAAGTCGCAACAGCAGGCTACTGCATTTAGAAGTGATGTCGCGCTGAAACTTTTAGGTGATCAACACAACACGTTCACCTGTGGGTGACATAAAAATAAACCATCTGTAATTAAAATTAGTTATTATTCATTTTAATTGACTGTTTTTACAATAACCAGAGGCAAAATAAGTCTATCATCAGGCTCAATGCCGGTGTCCGCAACCTACACTTAGTCTGGATGTGAGGACTGAGGGCTCCGTGTCTTGGCTGGATGGACTCTCAGTAGTGGGGATGGATGGAATGACAGTAGTAGGGCTGGTTGTAACAGTAAGCTTAGTTTTCTTAATGAAAAAACTTTAAATGTTTCTACCGCTCTTCATTTTCCCTCGTTTTGGCGCGTTTATTTTCTTTTTCCGTTTCAGTTAGGCTACTCTGGCGCTCAGGTTGTCGCAATTTTTAAACACACGCAACTTAGAGCAGTGAACAGGACCACAGCCAATCAGAGGCAAAGACCCACCCGAGCTCTGTCTCTTGTTGGTTTAGACCACGATATGATCCTACCATGAGTGTGAGTTTCGGTCACAGGAGAACACAGAGAGATGATGCGCTTGCGAAAGAAATCTATTTTTTCACCCGGGCAGCGTCAGGTGCACCAGTGCGACCTAGAAAAAATGTTAGTCGCACTCTTAAAAATTTTGGTCGCATGTGCGGGAGCCCTGTAACACAACAATACAGCGCGAGTTGTTTTGGTTTCATGGGCAAGGGCGACATCTGCTGGATCAAAAAATTGCATATAAAGCCTTTAAAGCAGTTATTATAACAGATCAAATCATGTTTGATTGTATTCATCAAAGCAGTGAAGTTGGTTTGATTTAGTTCTTAAAAGTAATGTGACTCAAAAGAAAAACAAATGACAGGAATAAAGTTAACGTGTATGCCAACCAATAAAAATGATCACATAAATTGATGAGTTCTCAAATAGTTCTACTCAGTGTGACTGACAGGAGAGATAATCAGAGGGGCAGAGTTTTTACCACTATTGTTGTTGCAGTGATTAAATAATGGCAGACCCCAATTTAAACAGCAGGACAGTGGAAGAATGGCATCCCGTAGGGTGGTGCAGTTTGGCAGAATTTAGATCTATAAAATGGAGATAAAGTTTCATGTCGGCTGTTTCAGGTTAAACTAGCGTATCAACCAGAGCGATGTGTTACGATGTGTAACGCCAACATGCCTGAGCCAAATGTGGTTACACATCGCTCCGGTTGACGGCAATGCTAACGTTAGACACACTCTGCAAACCTATTTGACATTTGCTGTTTAGTCTGAAGTATTCGGTCAAATTCAACAATCACCTGAGTTTTGCAGGAAAGAAGTAAATGTTGATGAATTTTTCCTCAGAGGGAAACAGAGAGACTGGTGTTGACTGCTGTGTCATCAAGGCACGGTTTAATTTCACTCTGACTGCAGGTAACGTGATCTCAGTCAAACTCTCTTCAGGACGTTTTATTGCCCTCTTGGGAGAACTTCTGATAAAGACTTTGGAACAACATGGGCTCTGACTTCTTTAGTTATGCTTTATTGTAAAATTGGCAGCAGCCAAAAGAACTTAACAAAAGGACGCACGTTAAAAGACAATTTGTGCAAGATATATTCGAGCACACTTGAACCAACGGACTACTTTTATGATCCCACAAACACTCCAAACTTCATCTCACAGTTTATGGCCTTTTAATCAAGCTGTTCTTCCCGGAGAATAAAGAACACCAGCTGATTTGACAACTTAAATTTTAATCAAAGAACAAGGTGACCCTGACCAGGCCCGTCCAAGGCAATAGTTGGGCCCCTGAAAGGCCCAGTGAAAGGTCCCTTCTGGATCTGATTTGATTAACCAACACATGTCAGTGTTTCCCCTAGGATGGAGTTGTAGCAGCCCTGGTGAAGTGGAACAATGTTTTAGTTGCGTGCAATTTAAAAAATATATCTTCTTTAATTATTAACATTTATTGGACAGAATAGTCAACCAACAACCACCCAATACAGTAAAATTACATAACTAAATCAGTGAAATCCCAAAGAGCTGTGCCTCCAAACCATGCATCTTACCAGGGCTTTTCTATTTTCGTGGTGGTTGGACGTCAGCTGTAGTCTTTGCAGTGTGTTCAAGTACAACTTTTTGGCCAAGACAATGTTAGGCGACGCCACAGACGGCCTTCTTCACCACTAGTTCTTTGCTACCTGCTTGGTGTGTCAGGGCCTTTAAATGTACAAGGAAATATCCACAAACACTTGCCCACCACAGTGCCCATATGATTTGCTTTAGCCTACTTTGTATTTGTTTTTTTAAATTATCCCTGTATGGCCGTCACCTTACTCCTTCAGCCCCTTCCCCTTCACCACCTGCCTGTAGCGCAGAATTAGCTTAATTAGCCATTTACCCTTTTGTAGTAAAAATGTTTTTGCCCACAAACATACTTACTTTCAGCCTAATGATTCTGCATTCCTCTTCCTCTTGAGAGGAATGCGGCCTTAATCCTTAATCGTCTGCCGAGAAGACGATCAAACTTGACTATCTAGAGGAAGTAAAAGTCGGATATGTCAGAAAAACACATTTGTCTACAACAAATGTGTTTTTCTGACATATCCGCCGCCAGCACCGAGGGGCCACGCGGCCTCGGGTGCGGGGATCTCAAAACCGGTAATGATCCTTCCGCAGGTTCACCTACGGAAACCTTGTTACGACTTTTACTTCCTCTAGATAGTCAAGTTTGATCGTCTTCTCGGCCTCAAGGCAAGGGTTTCAGCATCTGTGACTGAAGGAAAGTGTAATGTTATTTGTGATTTTGCTAAAGGCTGCCACAACACTCAAAGTGAATAAATAACAAATGAAAACTGAGCATATAGGCTGCACTAAAAGTTCAAGGCATGTAAGGGAATTTTGTCAAACTGATTTTTTTTACAGTCTCTGCCGAATCACCTTTCTATGACCGATCAACTGGTAATTACCATCTTGAAGAAAGGTGTTCTGCTATTGATGAAGTCTCTTTTTAAGATCGATGCAATGTAACAATCGGGAGAGAACCATCCATGAGATGGGAGATGAGAGAGATAAACGTCAGAGATGCTGTGCCACAAGCTGCAACTGTAGGAACTACACTAACTATGGTGATACAGATCTTCTTCCGAGATGGTATTTCTGGTATTTCTTGGAGCATCCACGTTGTTGTAACCCTTCCGCATCGTCAGCAGGGATCTCTGGGTCTCAGGTGTTTCGCCCCTTAACCTGAACACCTCGCCTGAGTGGGGCAGCGAAGACTGACTAGCCTTCACCTGCAGAAGGGTTCCAACTGTGGGCTCTCTTCAGCCACAGCCATCTTGAGCTGGACTCGGCTGCTGCAGCTATGTCCCTGGTGGCTTTCTTCAGCTGTTTGGGCTCCAGGCCCACCCTCTGGAGGAAGTAGCGCACCGATTTTGCTGGGAACCCGTGGCAGCCGACTTCAATGGGGTAGCTGGTTGCATGCCACCCCTTTAAAACAGGTTCGTCGACCAGGTCTTGGTATTTGGCTTTTTTCAGTTGGTGGGACGTGGCTAGCCTCTCTTCCCAGGGCACTGTGAGCTCAGCAACTGTGATACTGTGATGGTTTTCGTGCTCCTGGATAGCAGTAATTGTCGGACGGCATTATCTCATTTCCTTTGGAAAAAGGAATACAATATAACATACATCACAAACGTGCAATATATTTATCTGTATAGTAATTTTACTCATAGCTTTTCTTTTTATATCTATTTATATCTGCACCTTATTTTTCTATGTAAATACTTGCTGCTGTTTTTTATCCTGCACTACGAGCCAAATGCAACAAAATTTTGTTCTTATCTGCACTGTAAAGTACAAGTTTGAATGACAATAAAGAAAGTCTAAGTCTAAGTCTAAGTCTAAGTAAAGGATGGTCCAGTGTATCCTATGCTAAAAGGAGGTTATAAAGGAAGCATTGACGCACCTTTCCTTAGCTTTTACCACGAATCATGGCCGCCACTTAAATGTTTCCGGGTCATTTCACTCAGTTAGGAACCTTCAAAGCAAAAAAGACAATTTGAATGCACCCAATGGGCTGCCGCTCATGTCTCTCAGATGACATCCACGTTTCCTCCACTTGCGTCCCTCTTAGCCCCTCCCACCAGAGATGCACGGAGAGATGCGAGGAATCAAAGCAGAGGAGAGAGGAACGAGGAAATAGGATTTAAGAGACATGAGACGTTCTTTCCTCTCACAGTGTTTAGTCTGTGTACTTTACCTGATAACAAAATCATGAAGAACAACCTGCAGTCTGCTAATAAAAAACATACAGACCATTTCTACAGGCACAAAGCACCATTTTATTAGGATCTAAATTTCTGCAAAACAGGATGCATAACATTTTCAAACCATACAATCATTAACGATCATGATGAATGTAAAACGTGTTTCTGAATGACTGACTGACTCCTCCCACTCTGTCAGACTGTCACGCTCATCATAATCAGATTAAAAAGGTCAAACAGTGTGAGTGATCATCAACAGAAATATCAGCTGTTATGATAATGAAGGAGGCGTTTATGATCCTTCGGTTTTAACACTTTTTGTTTGATGGTGAATCAGAAAACAGATCAAACAAAAGGTTGAGGAGTGATCAGCCGCCATTGTGTTGATTTCATAAAACTTATACTAAATATTTTATTGTTAATTACTCATGTCATACACTTGATTTAAAACACCACGATCTGTAACCCGGACTGTCGACTGATTGACGGCGACGAGCTTCATATCAACTGTTGAGTCGGTCGCCTTCACAGATCTAATCAGTGAAATACCTTCACCTCGTCACAGCACCGTTCTGCCACAGCGAAACTAAATTATGTCAACATTAATATGAAGATTGAAGCAAATATAATAACGCCTTAGTTACTTTCCCCAGTAACTAGTTACTTTTATAATCAGTAACTCTGTTAGTAACTTAGTTACTTTTTGATTGTAGTAACTAGTAACTGTATATAGTTACTATTTTTAAGTACCGTGCCCAACAGAAGATGTGACATGCCATGCACACAGTGTCCCCGTTTATAACCCGTTCATTTTGTTGTGACATTCTTAGGTATCAATCCCAGTATGGTTGAAAGGGGCCAGTGTTAATACGTACAGCGGGGAAAATAAGTAAATATATTTCCGATGGGGCTATTGGGATGAAATTTTCACCAGATGTCAGAAACAACCCAAGTTATCCACACATACAAAGAAATCAAAACATATATATGTCCATGAAAAAAAGTTATGTGTAATTAAGTGAAATCATAATGGGAATAAATATTGAACACATGAAGAAAAGGAGGTATAAAAAGGCATGAGAAGCAATCCTGCCCCCTATCAGTGCAAATTAATATCAACTGGATTGGTCCTAATTGATGGCCTATAAAAAGGTTTCTCATTACCAAGGTGTCACACAAGAAGCATTTCATGATGGGTAAAAGCAAAGAGCTGTCGCAAGACCTTCGTAAGCTTATTGTAGCAAAACATAAAGATGGCATTGGTTACAGATGCATTTCTGAACTTCTGAATGTTCCAGTGAGCACTGTTGGGGCCATTATGCAGAAGTGGAAAGAACATCATTACACCACTAACCGGCCATGACCAGGTGCTCCTCACAAGATTTCTGACAGAGGAGTCCAAAGAATAATTAGAAGAGTTGCCCAAGAACCAAGAACCACTTGCGGAGAGCTTCAGAAAGACCTGGACTCAGCAGGCAAAGTTGTTTCAAAGAAAACAATTAGTAATGGACTCAACCGCCATGGCCTTTAAGTATGCTCAACGCGCAACACACCACTGCTCGAGAAAAGGCATGTGGAAGCTCGTTTAAACTTTGCCGCACAACACTTGGACAAGCCTATGAAGTACTGGGATAATATAATCTGGTCAGATGAGACCAAAATTGAACTCTTCGGCTGTCATAGCATACACTATAATTGTTTTCCGACCAAACAGTTCTGGGGACTTTTTGAAGAGGAACTATCCACTAGGGAGTTCCCTGAGAACTACAGACGGTGATGTTCTTGTGTTTCAAATACATGGGCCAGACGTGGCCATCGAACAGGCCGGGGGGGTCTGGCACAGTGTAGTTCCTAGAGCTCCATGGGGACTTAAATTTTGTCTGCATTCGCACCGCCATGGTGCTGGTTCATATGAACCTTAAAGTGACGTAAGCCAGCAGACAGTTGCTATAGCAACGTCATTCTTGCAACACAACAGAAAATATGGAGGATACCGTGGTGGGAGCTGTTTGTGTGTTGTGTGTGATTGGGTTCATGAATGAAATTGAGTTTAAAAGGAGACGTGCAAGAGAAAAAGCCTTTGAGAGACTAAGAAGATGGACAGCAAAGAGGAGACGACTTATTCAAAAGTTGGCAGCACTTCACACGATTGAGGCGGACAGGAGACGAGAGCGCTGCAGACTTAAGTTAGCTGCCCTAAAGTGCTCTAATTTTTAGCTTTAAAAATTTGAAGTGCTCAAAGCAGTTAATATGAGCCTAACTTGGCATATTTGTATTCTGTATTTACTTTTCTAACCAACATTTAAACTCGTATTTCATTAATTTACCCAGTGTTTAGCCTGCAATACATTTGTTTACTATTTCAATATATATTTCTGTCTCTATTATCCATTTAGGCTACTTTGTCTTTAACCTGTATTGTATTAGCATATTTAAGACCGTCTGTCTTTAGGTAGCTGTCTCACAGACTGCCTGGTGGTGATGGGTACTAGATCTAGCAAACACTAGGGCAAGCAACACCTTGTTATTACTTTCAAATAACGTTTTATAAAGTCAGGGTTACCCCGCTTACCCTCTTCAGGGGGTTCCAATAGCGGACTGCAGCTACCAGAGCTGCCGCTGGCGATAGCCTCTAAAAGCCCGACTGCTGAGTCCTTCATGCCCGCATCAAGCGTACCACTTGCTGGTTTTCCTGTCAGATCCGCTCTGGTTGTTGTGGTCTTTTAAAAAAATCTTGTTTCAGCTTTTTGATCTTCTAATGGCACTGCTTAGCTGTGTGGCTGATACCCAAAGTAGCGAGCTGGCATGAGATACTTTGAAATATTTTGATGTTCCGCTTTGATGACTCAAAATCCTGTTGGATTTCCTCCGTCGCGTAAATGCATAATAACACCTGGACTTCGTTGTCGGTCCAATTTTCTGTGTTACTTACTTTTTTATGATTTACAGAGCTTCTTCAACTGATATTTAGGCCACTGTTATTTGATAACGTTTACTGTGGGATTTAAAAAATGGCGGTTGGTGGTACTGGATTGGCTCTTGTGTTCGACCAATCAACGTACACTAACGTATGGAATCCCGTGCATGTACGTCACTCAAAGTCCCTCTTTTGATGAGAGAGTACCTACCATGAAGCAGGAGCTAAAAAGGTTCCTCTAAACAGGGTTATAGGAACTACAATAGTTCATAGTTCCTGCGGTCCGGAAACAATAAAAAAGAGGGAATGTTCCAACAGCTCATAGAACTATGAAAAAAAGGAGGAATGGGCAAAAGTCACAGCTGAGCAGCTGTATTAAATACATTTCAGCAAGTGTGTTCAGTACTTTTTCCCTGTGTCATTCCACTTTATTACACACAACTTAATTTATGGACTTTTTTGATTTTGATTTCTTTGTATGTGTGGATTACTTGTGTTGTTAACTACATCTGGCGTTCAATACATATTTTCCCCGCCGTATAACATCCCCATCCCAGTTATTAAAAAAAGGCCTTCTATCTGACTTCAAGAACGACTAGTATTATACTAGTAGTAGTACTATTTCCTGAATGGAGATTTCCATCCATATGTGACAGCAGCCCTGAAGCGGAATTTCTCCACCCTCCTGTCCAATGATTTGGCCTGGAATTGGCTCACTTGCCCCCCTTTGACCCCTAACGGGATAAGCGGTATAGGCAATGAATGAATGATCAGACGGGGGGAGTTTTTACCACCATGATTGAGATCAGGACTAAGGTATGGGGAGAGTTTCTCTTTGAAGTAGCAGCCAGTGAAGGAGTAGATCAGAGCAGCAGCATCGACGTCATAAAAGGAGACCAGACTCCCCTCAAAATCCACGAATACCCCCACCTTCTTAGGGTGAGATTTCAGAGAGAGACTGACTGGAGGGTCAGAAAGGGCTTTGAATTCTTGTTCATTCCTTAAACAAATTGTCCAGTGACCGTTCAGAGGATTCAGGATGATTTTTCCCTTCCTCCCCATCGACTCTATGGCCACTCCTACAGTCCAGTCGGTCTTCCCTTTAACCTGAACCTCGTAGTAAAATCTGCCATAAGAGAATCTCTGCTTTGATAAAACACTGGGACAAGTATCAAATCTCTCCGGACTATCTGGGAGGTTCTTCTTGACATCGTTGTGATGAACTTGTTTGCCATCGTCAGACAGGATGAGTTCGGGATGTGCTGAATCAGGATCCAGTGTCACATCCACTGCAAACCTCTGGGCCATCCTCAGTTCTGCCTTCTTTATCAGCTTACCGAGTGTCTCCTCCAGCTTGTTCACAGCTCTCACAACATTCCCCTCATATGAAGGTGGATGGACTCTGACTTGAGTCCAGTCCTTGGTGGGTGGAGCAGCTTTCAGAGACGTGAAGTTTTGGAGGAGTTGAAGGGGGTCTTCAGAATGTGAGAGCTGCTTCACCTCAGCGCTTCTCTTCTCCAGCTCAGAGATTTCCTGTTCCAGCTCCTTGATGAAGCCTTCAGCCTCTTTCTCCATCTTTCTCTGCGTCATTTGGATTGTGTTGATGAGCTCGGCCTGGCTTCTCTCAACAGATTCTTTCAGAGCGGTGAAGACCTGAACACCTTCTGTGGTCTCTCTCTCTGCATTCTTATTACTGAGCTCCACTGAGTGCTTGATCTCCCAAATTTTTGTTTTTTTCCTTTGGATTATCTGCTGAATTTCAGCCTCTGTCTTTCCCAGCTCGGTCTTCTTTCCTTCATATTCTTCTTTCAGAGGAACAAAATCATGCATCTTGTGGTCTAAAACGCTGCACAGCATGCAGACACACATCTGGTCGTTCTTACAGAACAGCTCCAGCAGTTTGTCGTGCTTCTTACACATCCTCTCGTCCAGGTTCTCCACGGGGTCGATCAGCTGATGTCTTTTCAGACCTGAACTCGTCAGATGAGGCTCCAGGTGAGTCTCACAGTAAGAAACCAGACACACCAGGCAGGACTTCTGAGCCTTCAGTTTGGTTCCAGTGCAGACGTCACAGGGAACTTCTCCTGGTTTGGACACGTGTTGCTCTGAGCTGCTGCTTCTGGCTTCCTGTTGAGCTGACTGTTTGTACTGAGCAGCCATCTCAGAGATGAACATATTGACCTGTAGCTTAGGTCTGGTGCAGAAAAACTCTTTACAGTTGGGACACTGACAGAAGTCATTACCATCCCAGTATGTAGTGATGCAGGTTTTACAGAAGTTGTGTCCACATGGTGTGGCAACAGGATCAGTGAACACATCCAGACAGATGGAGCACAGGAACTGATCTTCAGTCAGCAGACACCTGGCAGCAGCCATTTCGATAACCTGAGGACACAAGTCAGAATGACGAGTTAAAACAAAAATCAAAACATCTACATTCATTTATAAATTAAAAAGAAAATCTGCACAAATTTCTGTAAATGTATACATTAAAATCAGCTTCAAATGTACAGGGCAAGCGCTAGGGACATGTGGAATAAGTATCCATTAGATGTTTCTTGTCAACTATCACAGACCTTTCAAAATAAAACATTAAATATAACCTCAACCAATATCTTAAAAATTCGATCTGGAGAAAATGACCAAGCCTGCCTTTAAAGTCCTTGAAAAAGTGCCTAAAACTCCTGCACAGTCTAGCTTTCAATGTTTTGGTCACATTGCAAGTAGGACAGTGTGCATTACTTTCCCATGGACCCAGTTTATAAAAAAGATGTGCAAAGTTTTTATTTACAGTTTTCAAAAAAAAATGCTCCATTGAAATGTAAAGAAAAATACTCGCTGCCTTCTGCAAAAAAACAACAACCTAATAGTTGATTTTAACACAAGTCCCACCTCTGACAGGGTAAATAGCCAATCACAGTTGAGGATTTTTGGGGTGGCAAGCAGGGTGACCAATGAGATTTCGCCAGCCTGTTATTTTGGCGCTCCAAGCACCAGGGTCCGTATTCACAAACATTCTGAGAATCCTCAGAGAGCTCCTAACTTAGCTTCAAAAATCTGCGCAAGGATTTTTAGCCTAGGAGTGATTTCGGAACATTCTCAGAGCGACTCTGAGCGAGGAAGAGACAGAAACTTTAATCTTAGTTTTTTCAGAAGATGTGATTGGTTTATCCCAAAAAATGCAGAAAAAAAATCAGACATTGTGTAATTATGAACACTATGAAATTAGCATCTGTCTGATAGGTTAGATCATTTTTCAATGACAAAATACAATACAATATCTCATATAACACCCAGACTGTCCATCTCGTCCTAGCATTAAAAATACTTTAACCTTCTTTGATAAATTATCAATTAATAGTGTAACTGAGACCATCGTCAAAATGAAAAATACCACCTGTTCTCTCAATACTATTCCTACCCACTTTCTTAAAAAAACTCTTGCAACAACTGTTCCATTTGTTAAAAATGTATTGAACTCCTCAATCTCATCTGGTTTGTTCCTGATTATTTCAAAGCGGCAGTAGTTCAACCAATCCTAAAAATACCCACTCTTGACCCAGACGTTCGCAACAATTTCAGGCCAATTTCAAAACTACTGTTGCTTGCAAAGGTTTTGGAAGAAATTGTAGGAGAGCAGGGGTCTCATTTATAACCGTTGTGTACGCACAAAACGAGGTCAAGACCAAACGGCAACCTCCGGTCTTGAAAAATGAAGCCAATGCGGAAGTAAAAAAAACTGCAGTTCGTCGAGTGTCCGCTTGAGGCTGGCACCAGAAGCTCCAGAAATTAACGTGTTTACAGCCTGGTACAAAAAACTAAGTATATCTGATAAGTTGACAGCCTCATGTGCTCCCACTGTGTGAATTTTCTTAAGACTCAACAGATTTTATTTTATTACATAAAACGGCTCTGCCCATATACGGGTTGTGGCAGATTTGATTGACAGCTCTGCGCCATCTGTGTGTCAGGTCAGGAGGCTAGGTAACAGCTTGATCCGTCTGATTTCTCGTCTTTTTTACTTCGTTTGGAGAGTTTGTTTAACACATATCTGACAACATACACGGCTTGCTGTGCGGTTAACAGACCATCCAAGAAGTTGATTCTTCAGTTTTTTTCAGTAACTGATATAGTAGTGTTATATTTACTGCTTACTCGTGTGTTGGTATATTTACGGACCTAGCTTGTTTAGCATTAGCTTGTAAACCAGTTGGCTAACTGTACTCAGTATAGCCCATTATTTACGGTCAATGGTTTAGCCGATCAAGACTCCCATTCATGCCAAAGAAGCTAATGGCAACATAGCTAGCCAGGACTATTAAACTGGGGGAAATTTTAATTCTGAAATGTTAGAAATTTTAATTGGCAAGATGTTGAAAAGACAGAGTTTGTGTGATGTTAAAAACTAAAGGTCCATCTCGGTGGTTAACCGTAGACTGTAAATATGGTTATCTGACGTTATGATGAATGTTATACTCCACGTAAATGTCGACATTAAAAGACAAATTTTGTGTATAAAGTTAAACAGTAATCGGACGATACCCACTGGTTAAACATGTTACAGAGGATGATATTAATGTTACATGGTTGACGTTCATTTTGACGGCCCACAAACTCAAACTTCCAACATTTTCTGTCATTATTATTATAACATAAACAGGCGATAACAAGTACAAAACTAAAGATGTCGACAGACAGAGATCGACTATATGTTGAAGCTTGAACATAAAAATTAGATTTGTGCAAACAACAAATTCAATTTTTTTCTTTTTGTATGAGTTCAGGGAAAATTAATATGGTTATTAATATAGTTCTTCATCGTTACAGATGCTTACACAGAATATAGCAGTAGAAATATAAAAGATATAAATAACATATGGAATGAAAATAAGATATAAAGCCATAAGTATGAGAAAAAGTTTGAAGAATACAGCCATGTACAGAGCTCATGATAATAATAAATGAGCTACTGTATGTTGGGTACTGAAGCACAGAGAGTTGGGACCTGTTCATGATTTAAATAATTCAGGTAGTTTTTGTTTCATGTTAAGATGAAGTACTATCCACAATAAACTGCTCTATTTTTCCTCCAAAATCTGAGGTAATTTGATGTGGAATATCATTGTGCAAGTGAGTGAGAGAGCTGAAAATACCATGATTACAATAAGGTTTAACTTCTTAACTTTGAAAAGATGTTGATTACCTGAATACTGTACCTTTGTTGTCTGGGTAGTACACTGCTGAATTTATAAATGTACTCTTACACACAGATGAATACAGAAAATGCACAAACAAATTGATTTAATGAATAACTGCTATTTTCTGTCTTTCTTTGCCACCCTGATGACCCCGCACTAAAAAGTAAATTTTCACCTGGATCCATGTCACATGCTCAAGCTTCTTCAGAATTATTTTTCAACAGTTGAAGTTCTGGTGAGATAAGACGGCAGTACATCAAGGAGCTCCACAAGCTTCAGGAGGAGGAAGGTTTGCACCTTGGAAGACTGTATTCATGCTTCAGCTGATCTCCTCCCAACAACTTGCAATCTCATCTCATCTCATCTCATTAGGTCTATCCTCATAATTAGTCACAGAGCAGACGGAGTTTCCCACGAAAAAATGTGGCCAAACAATAAAACGTTTTTGTTCGTTGAGCAAACTTTTGATTAATAATATCATACAGTGAGGGAGACTGCTGACTGAAGTGACCTGACAATATGTATAAGTCAGTGTGGGTCCCATAAACATGTAAACATTGCAGATATTCTCATGCGTAATGATGAACGGTGTATGTTTTCGCACTTAAAACAGCGTGAATGCAGCAGCGACGTGGTGTCATTCTCTGATTTTTGTAAAGTTTGTGATCCTCCTGCTGCAACAAACTACCGATATGTCCCTTTTATCTTTCACTTCATTCACAAACTCCTCCGTTTCTGGGTCAGAATGTTTTGTTTCTTCGTCTAAACTTCCAGGTTTCGCTGCGATCCAGCGCTGGAAACATTTAATCTGTCCCGTTGTTTGTATTTATTTTTATTCACGAGCTGCTTTGCATTGACCGTTTATGGTTGAATGTGGGCGTGTAGAGGGCGGAACATGGGACTAATCTACGTGCGCACATTTCCAGATGGATCGTGATTTATAAAGGGAACATTGTGTGCAGGTGTGCTTACGAACGGTTTTATAAATCTGAATTATTTTATGCGCACGCCATTTCCGGGTTTTTGGCGCACGTACATTTTTAGTATGAATTCTACGCACTCTTTTATAAATGAAACCCCAGATCATTTCATTTATGAACGAAAATTATGTCTTCGAAGAATTTCAGGTTTTAGGGCAGTTTACAGGACTGAAACCACACTCCTTAGGGTTTTAAATGACTTCTTTTAGCAGCTGACTCTGGGAAACACACTGTTGATCATAGTATTTTAATCAGGCTTAGTAATTAGTGGAACATGGTAAGCCCTGTTCTGCAAATTCATCCCATTTATAAAAAGGGACTGAAGGTTAGGAGCAACAGAACATAGATATCGACAAGCAATTGTGTTTTTCTTATTGTTTGCACTGCTTCTTTAGTCGGTCTGAATGCTAAAATCGTCTGTAAATAAACATTTTAAAGTAGATATTTAAAAAAGATCTTCCCGGGGGGGGGGGGGGGCATGCCCCCAGACCCCCCTAGGAGGTTTGGATACATGTCACCTTTTTCATCCCAGATGAGTTTGCACCACTGTTTTAAAAGTATATAGCCTACAAGATGTTTCAAATCACATGCTCACTTGTGCAGCAGCTTCTACACATGCTGATTGTTATCAGCAGGAAAAGGGTTAATCAGTGATTGGATGCACCTGTGGAGGTAACCACAGGACAAACTCAAAATGCATGTCTCACTTTGTACTGAAAAAAGTCAGAGATGGATTGAAATGTCTGCATAAATATTTTCTGTCTATTCTGCCCAACTACGAGTCAAAAATATTCCTCATGTAGTTTTGAAAACATTCCTCTGTTTTCTCCTCAGCTTGAGAAACTCTTCATCCTGTTAAAAGTCCTCCTCACAGTTTAACACTTGAGGAGTTCTCTTAAGTACGATGTAGGATTAGAGCCATGTTAAAAAAAATATATATTTTTTGATTTCGAGATTGAACTCGTAAATATACGAGAATAATCTCGTAAATTAACGACTTTAATCTCATAAATTAACAAATTCGAGACCAGCCTGCGCGAAAATGATGAAAGTATTCTTAAAGTCTTTAAAGAATAAAATAATAAAGTCATTATTTTAGTCTACATCAGAAGAGCATCAGCAGCCTGTTCTCAAATAACAAATATGGAGCATCTTGTTATACTTTAGTCAAGGTTTCACTAATAAGTAAATGTGTAGTTGGTAAAAAACAGTGAGTTCAAGAGAAGTTTTCACTTCAACTTGCAAGAACTTGTTTATCTGTAAAATGAAGTATGAACAGGACACAAACTGGCTCTGCACATGAAACACTTTAACAAGGCAGACAAGTGCAACAGACAAAAATAGTTGTGTTGGGGCTTTACTTTTGCAAATATGAAACTACACATGCTTTTGGCTTATCATCTTCAGATTTTCATAAAATATCAGGAACCTGAAAAGATACTGCAATAAACTGTGGCTTTTCCGAAGAAAGAACCACACTGACTTGGAGGAAGTTGTCAAAAGAGGAAAAGACTCTACTTTCATCATTTTCTACTTTCATCATTTTGCGCAGGCTGGTCTCGAACTCGACTTTATTCTCGTAAATGTACGAGTTTAATCTCGAAATTAATTTGTGGCCCTTATCCTCCGTCGTACTTAAGGGCTAAGACACTTTGAGAATAACTTTCATCTTTACAAGGATCTAGTCTTAACTTTGAGGGGAAAGAGTTTTCGTAGAATTTTGTCACTAGGAGCAACTCTTAATAGGCCTACTTAAATCCCTGTACACGCACCATCACAACAGAGTTATGCATGACGGCCCACCTGACTGCAGTTGGAAACGGTGAAATTAGCCTGTTTGTTTCTCTATTCTCTCTGATGTAAACCAGCCTGAGTGTACCCTACTGTTTAGTGGTCTAGTTAAAACAACATGTCTGAAGATTCAGTACGTTTTTCTGTCTTTGTAGAGCAGCATACTGACCAGGAAAGCCTTCAGTTGATTTTGTCGTCCGAGGGAAATAACAGACCGCACCCTGGACCAAAGCTGTGCTGTGGCACAGATTGAATTTCACTTTCGTTTCTGAGTCACGGTGTTACCTAAATTCAGCTCGGGTAACGCAGGTTTTACTGCCATCTGGAGCCAACACAGTGACACAGCATGGAACAAAATGATTCCTGACTTTCCCAGTAAAGGAACCTTAAAGTATAAAAAGACAACACAACAACAAGAGAGAGCTTTGCAAGATATTATTTTATTTTACAAGATAATCTTTTGTTCCTTTTGGCCTCCGGTCCCTTTGTTTTTTGTTTTTCTATGATAACCTTGGAGGGATATTTAAATTGAATAAAGCTCAGGGTTAAATCTTAAATCTGTGTGGTGTCCTCCTATGTTTTCTCTGTCCATGTTTTTCAGCCCAGGTTTAGTTAATTTTGGTAAAGGAGGTCGTAACATCCATCACATTTATCTACACGTTCATCAGAAGTTTATCAGCAGAAGTCCAATGGCGTCTCTGAAGTCTTTCCTATATACACTGAATTGAGCAGGTGAAAGTTTCTCAGCCACTCTCACCTGCACTCCTTCTCTCTCTCTCTCTCTCTCTCTCTCTCTCTCTCTCTCACACACACACACACATACACACACACACACACACACACACACACACACACACACACACACACACACACACACACACACACACACACACACACACACACACAAGGTCAGCCTGCCTACACAACTGGCATGAGTGAGCTAATGAAACAAACCTCAGTGCTGCTCTCTAGTGTGCAATACTACACTTAAACACCATAAGACTGACTGTGCCTGTGCATGCAGGACGAGATTATTTTTTTAAACAGAGGAGGAAATACCCGCCTGCAGTCAGGTTTCAGAGCTCATCACAGAACGGGAAATCTCCTTTAGTGTTGTAGTCAAGACCTCACTAACAGAGACCAAGACATGGCCGAGACCAGAGTGCCCCGATTCTGAAACTAGACCAAGATATTTAGAGATCAAGATCAAAACCAAGACCATAAATATCTTTGACAAATCATCATCTTGAGTTTAGGGGGCGTGTCCCTCACTTAGGCCGTAACACCTGGAAGTTTGCTGCCGTAACCGGGGGACAAAAATCAAACTACAAATGACTTGAAGTGATCCGTAGTTTTGAAAAGGAGCGTTTTCCTTCTAATGTAATCACAGTAATGATGGAGACAAATAGCCTATCAGGGGTGGTCTTGGCTGGAGTCTGCCTAGTCTGAGGTCGAGACAAGTCACAGTAAAAATACTTTCACTTCTGAGTCAAGACCGAGACCTTCAAAAGACCGACCAAGACCGATCTCGAGAACAACACAACTGCCCTTCATATCAAATCAGTCCAACTAGAAAAATGTCAAAAATCAAGCCACTCCTTTAGACCAAAAACCTGCAAACAGTCATCATGCTTTTGTTTTAACGAGGTTAAATTATTGTTACTTTCTTTTTCTCCGTCTGCAGAAAAAATAAATCTCTCTCCTCTCTTCAACTGGTCCAAGATGCAGTCGCCAGGGTTTCAACAGGTACCAAGAGACACAGTGCGGGGATCCTCGCATCCTCGCACTGCGCTGGCGGTTAGTTTTAGAGTTGATTATAAAGTTAACCCAGAATGCTTTTGCCCTATAGCTATATTTCTGACCTTTTAACTCCTCATGTACCAATACAGGCTTTGGGGTGCTCAAATGCTGCTCTCCTGGTGGTTCCAAACTCAAGAATAAAAAACAGAGGTGACTGAGTGTTCACCACCCGGACCACCAGACTCTGGAACAACCTCCCAGAGGAGAGTATAGCTGAATCTAAGTCTCTTCTTAAAACTCACTTTTAGGGTCTAGCCTTCCTGGGATCCTCTATCCTCCCACTGCATTTGTTATTTTTTGTTTTCTATTGTTACTGGTTTTTTTATGTTTAGGGGCGTATCCAGACTGAGGTGGCCTACCTGGGGTCACAGACTTCAGCAGGGGCGGCATGAAATTTAAGATCATCCAGCGACTGGGCTGAGTCAACAACAGTGTACAAATATACAACGAATGCCCCCCAGTTATACGTTCACAGAGATGGTAGCGGTGGCGTGCAGACAGTCTATGGTCGTGCAGCGATCACAGGGAATAAACGTCACCCCCCCTTCCACTCACTCCAGGTGAATTCTCCAGAGAATATTCTGCTGCGTTCTCACATCAGCTCACTGACTTTCTGCTGTAAAAAATGATTGGGGCTGGCAGGAGAAACTCCGGGTGAAGAGAGAAACATTCAGCTGTTTGCATTCACACATGACGCTCCCCCTGGAAATATCAGGAGATTTTCAGGAGTTTTGTGCAGGTGTGAAAGCCCTACAGGAGACATTATGAAGCCACTCATGTTGTTGTCATTATTCCACAAGCGGCTTTTCTTTTTCAGTATTCCACTTGACTCAGGGCTCAGTTGAGTTTATGTTCTCGAACTGTAAAAGTAGTCAACACCCGCTTCCCGGTGTGCTCGCTCTCATTGGCTGTTGCAAGTATTCCATCGGAGGCAGCCAGATTTGTAATTGTAAATATCAAACACGTTTGAGGGAGGCTCCTCTTGATCTGGAGCAGCAGAATAATAACACCACACACTTGAGGATTGTTTCGAGAAGCACCCTGATAATTGGGAGCGGGATTGGGCCTTAAATCGGCTTGTACGTAGCCAGCTGTATGCCCACAATGAATCTTCAGCGTGAAGCAAAAACAACTAGAAAACGCTGTTTAAGCACCCCAGCCCTCGTCCTCCAGAACTTTCAGGCAACAATAATCACAATACAGAAAAAATAAACTCCGTCTCTAATTGTATTGTTTGCTTTTTTTTGGTCATGTAGGCCCTATGACTATTATCATTATTTCAAACTGTTGAATAACTATTATAAAAACTCCTCACAGGAGCTTTATAGAAGTGAAAATACTCCATCATGAGTAGGAACTCGTTTATAGGACGTGAGTATGAGCGAGACAGTTCTTCCCGGCGTCCCTGAACGCACCATGGTGAGTCCTGGGTATTTAACATTCTACCCTGGACAGCGGCAGGTTGTTGCGCAAGCGCAGCCCATTCAGTGTGCATGAATACGGAGTGAGGAGAGGACAGGAGCTCTGGGAGTACTGGGACTGGGAGGACACAGCGGACTGGACGGACCGGACCGGACCCGGGAGCAGGCGGACATGGAGGGACAGAACGGCAGCAGCGGCAGCATCCGCTCCCGGCCGCAGGGCAGCGCGACGGAGAGCAAGAAGAAGAAGAAGAAGATGAAGGAGATCCCCGACAGGGTGACTCTGAAGAAGGAGATTGGACTGCTGAGCGCGTGCACCATCATCATAGGTGAGGCAGGAAAACACGCGAGCTCATGCTGCATGCGGGATCACTTCTTCTTCTCTCTTTCTTTACTGCAGAACTTTTAAAAACAGCTTGAAGAGTCCTGCAGGGTTGGTTCAAACTGCCCCCAAAGTGTTAGAATGACGCTGGAACTCCCTGCAGACTGCTAATTAAAAGTCTAATTAGGCTGATGATAGTTTTGCAGCTTATAAAATGAAGGACTCCATGTTTGTTTGCATGTGGCTTCTTCACATCTAACTGACTTGTAGTGCTTACGTGGCTGAAATATATGAAGTCCAGAAGCAGGCTGGTGGTCAGGCAGATGAACATTGTCCGCTGGAGCAGAATGAGCAGCAGGGACATTTAAACACTTCTCAGCACCGTAAATATGAGCAGCGTCCGCGCAGGAGGGATGGAGAGGTGGAGGGGGGCCTGCAGGGCCGAATCTAGAGTCTGTTTGGGGCCCCAGGCAAAAAATGCACAGGGTGTCTCTCCAACCAGAGTTTAAAAATAATCTGACACCAAGAAGAAAATCCAAAATTCACATATTGATAAAAAGATCATTCAAAACCAGGACAATAAAAACGTAAATAGGTCATGTCAGCTGAGCTGTCTGAGAGTTTGTTAAAGTGAAATGAGACATTCAAAGATTCAGTGTCCTTCTTTTACATCACTTAGACTACAAGGAGACACTAAGGACCACTATCTACGGAGAGCCTGAAGAGACAAAATAATGAGATTAATTGCTATCAAAAAAGTGAATGCATTGAGAGTTTCACTCTGATTTAACCCCAAATTTCTCCTGCCAGCCCCTATAGTATTTTTCTGAATTTGTCGACAACTGTCTTAAAGTCTTGAATGAACTTTAGTGATATAAAAAGAAAAAGAAGTTAAAGGTCCAATCAGTAAGCTGTGTAGTGAATGAAATTATAAAGTGAGCTTACTATATGATCAGACATTAAGGAAACATGCTATGTTGAAGTGCTGGCTTCTCTGACAACAATGCAGCAGCCAGTATGTCCTCCTTCTAACTTTAATTTCTGGTCCTGAATGCTCTGGATTTGTTTGGACCAGAGAAGGTAGGCGGTTTTAAGGCTCCCCACGCGGCCGTTTTGGACGCCCCTCGGTTTGCCAGATATGAGACCAGTTATCAGGTCAAACCAACAGGTGTTGCAGTGATGGAAGCGGGCAAGAGAACTGGTTTAGATAGAAGTGATTGTACCCGACCTAAAAAGCCTCTGCATGTTTCTAATAAGCTCCACGAGCAGAAACGTGCTCAAACTAGGATCAATATTGGAGATGCTTTTGAAAAATGGAGAGAGGTTAGAACACAGAAAGGTTTACAGACCAATGCAGAGATGGCTAAACACTGAAGCTTCAGTGTCCACCACATGGCAACCTGTGTGAACATCGACTCTAGAGAGGAGGGGACGGGTGGAGACAACTCTCTACAATGTTTAGAATTTAGACGCAGTACCAATTTTAAACACTTGGGGTCAGAGTTACATATTGCTCCTTTAAAGTGTGAAGACACTGTCATTAATTTCTTGACAACGCATGTCACACACAGTAATCACAAAGTGAAATTAAAGACACAGGAATTAGTAGAATAACAGGAAGAGTTGGCGCAGCAGCAGCGACAACATTTAGGGCCAGTCCCAATATTCCTCTTGCCCCTTCCACTTAGCTCTACCCCTACAGTTTGCAGGTTTAACTCTGTTCTGAGGGGAAAAGGGGCACTCGAAGACGAGGAAACGAGGGGAAGGGCATAAAGGTTAGAAATGACTAACTAAGCCTTAGCCACCGAAAAAGTAACACCAGCTCAGGGTCGCCCTGTTTGCTCTTATATGTCATGTAGAGGCATCGATTTTAAATGACGTCTGTTTTTTAACCATTAAAATACGCCTCTGTATTTCAGCGTTTCTATGAAATGGATCAGAGTCTGTTCAAAGAGTCTGTCTAATTTGATAATCAAGTTGTTGCTGAAGCTTTCTTACCTTCCAGCCTTTCACTCTCTGTGCACCTTGGTGGTGAAGATGTGCCCACTCTGCTTCTTCAAGATTCCCAGTTTATCTTAATATCTCTGTCTTCCTGCGGTTGTCAGGTGATGGAAACATGTCAAGTTTTGCAGAGATGGTAGATTAACGAGCTCGTGCTCCAATGGTGCTCCGCTACATTCCTAAACTCTCTATGCCCTCCATGAGCCCGAGCTGTGAACACACTCTGAATATCTGTGGTCAATTGATTTAAAAAAAATTTAAATTCAGTATTCAAGATGTAAAGAAGCAAGAGATATTGCTGAAATGATTGCATGACCACGCTTTGGTTATTGTGGATGTTTCATACAGTGGAAAAAGTTTGACGATTATTTTATTTAAATGATTCCCAAAACAATCAATGCAAAGGTGAAGCTGTTATTTAGATTTACTTAAAAAAAGTGTATTTATTGGAACAGCATCCATGTGCCTAGTAGAGGAAGAAAAAAAAATGATTTATGTAAAAATCGAGTTTCCTTGTCTTCTGAGATTTTAAGTAGATTTTAAAATCTTTTTTTTTTTTTTGGCTAATCAGTCACTCGCTGCTAAGTGCTAATTGTAGTTCTTTAATTTAGTAGAGTGTCAAATGGAGCAGCAAGAAAGTTAACCAGCCTCACAGATCACTGGAGTAGATCCTGATATATATGTGGATTAAAAAATAGACTTTGAAGTCATGGGTCCAGAATCGTTTTGAATCGAAAAATAGATTCTGAATCGAATCGGGACCCCAAGAATCGAATCACATCACATCATGAGTTACCCAAAGATTCTCAGCCCTAGTGGATAGTAGTCCAAACCTGCAGTTAAAGATTGAATCGCTGCAGCTCAGACAGTAGAGCGTGATGCCCACTACATGCAGTAATGTGCCTGAATAGATCCTCTTCCTGTCTGCGTGTTTAAACCACCATAAAGGAGACACAACGCCCACATTTCAGCATTTAGCACAGTAGTTCTCTGAGGGCGCGGTCACACTGGCCATCCGTACCGTGCCCAAGCACGCTTCAACCCTGAAGTCCAGTTCGTTTGACCAGTGTGACCGCTCCGTATCGTGCTCAGACACGGTACACAGAGGTGTGCCAAAGCCGGTACACTTCATGCACGAGCACAAGCACGCGGGTAAACAACGCTGACAGCCTTCATTATGGAGAAATCCAGAGTTTCATGGCTGTATCTGACTAAAATGACACAATATAATGAACACAAAGTAGCTGTCATGTTCTCTGTTGTTGTTCTCCGATGTGCGGGCGTCCGCGTCTATTTAATTTTTATTTTTTTTTATTTATTTATTGCTGTGTCTGATTAAAATAAGCTGTAGAGTAGCTGTCATGCTCTGTGTTTTTCTCCGATGTGCGTCTCTCTCTCTCTCTCTCTCTCTCTCTCTCTCGTCCTCCTAAACTTTTGTAAACTGAGCACGCTTCATAATAACATAAAGCATCAGTCTAGCCAGCTGTTAGTGTCTGAGGACTCCTGCTCGGGACTTTCTTTTCTGTACTTTGACATTTTTTAGTTGGTTGGATTTGAGAAACATCTATGGTGGACAATCAGCTGCACATGCATGAAGACACCTGCAGTTTAAAGACGTGATTTAAAGAGGACATATTATCCCCCTTCTCCACCTTTTCAAACATTCCCCTGTGGTCTAAATGAAACATCTGTGCTGTGCTTTGATCAAAATGTAACATGAATCAAGCACCAGAGGAGGTTTGTGACCCTGTATAAACCAGCTCTCTCAGAATGCTCTGTTTTGGTGTGTGTGTGTCTCTTTAAATGCAATGACCCCCCCCTCTGAGTTTTCCCCGTAGACATCACTCCTTCGCTAGCACGAATAAAATTGCCGACCTGCTCAAAAGTTTTGTTCTAGGCTGGGGGTGGAGTCCATGGGTGGAGATACCAGGGGAGGGGAGGAGATTTGTTTAACCAGAATCCCACTGTGACATCACAAGGAGAGCAGATTTGCATAAATGCTCTGTGTTGTAAGACTTATGCAGACCACAAACAACACTTTTGCTCCTCAAAGCCCGCTGAGATGCAAAAAGTAATATGACTCTGATACAAACAACAACCAGAACACTTCTGATACCAAAATCCTATAGCACCTACAAGTTTGTATTTTCAGCTTTTATTCTTCTATAATCATCATTTTGGTGCTGAAGTGTTGCCAACGTTTTTGTGCACTCTGTCACATTGAAACCACGCTCTCTGTCTTTCACGCTCCGCAGCTTGACTGAAGGTTTGAATTTTTTTTCTTTTTTTTTAAGTCTAATACGTAGAGATTTTAATTCAAATATCTAAATTAATTAAAACTTGACGAAACAAATGTTATATCAATATTTGTGCTTACATTACCTCAAATATTTCCAACATTTTTAATTCACATAGATATTATAGTAATCATTTCTAAACAGTCTGGGAATTTTTTTTGCCACTTTCATTGTTCTGAATGAGAGCTCCTGTTTGGATTTTGAGGAAACGGTTTCTCATCCATTCAGAAAAAAGCTGCCAAAAAAAGTATGGAAGACTTTGACCACCTTAGTGTTTGTGCTGAATCTGTAGAGTCTGTTATCTGTGTGCGTTAGAGATGTGTGTCTCTGTGTTCCCGTCACTTGTTTAAGGACTTTTATCTTTGCTAGTCGTCCAGATTGGATGCCTGAATGCAGCAGCAGCAGGGCAGAGGGGTTAACAACTTTGTTTCAGCAGTTGTATGTTTCCAGATCAGATAGAAGAACTGACCTCAGTGTTTTGTGCAGGTTTTGGCCAACTGGGCCTCGGCTGAGCTACTGAAGCCGGACATTTCTGTAACAATCCCCAAGTGGAACAAGAGAAAGGTCCTGTGTGCAGAATGCAGAAGCACCTTTGCATTCAGAGGGAGCACAGCGAGAACGAGCTGGCTGCTCCGCGCTCTGCAGCCGCACAACCAAACAACAACACTCTGTTTCTGCTCTCCTGCGTGTCACTTTCAGGGAGATGCAGAAGGTGAGTCGGTCACTTCCCACCTCTGCAGTCGGAGTGGATAATTTATGTCGGCTTATGTAATGGCTGTCTGTGCCACTTGGCTGCCTTCTGCTGTGCTACTGACAGCGCTGTAGTGTGAATGTGTGCGACCTGCTGGTACTCTACACTGCATACTGAGGCTGTGGGCTGGAGTGCCTGTCCCGGCCTGACTGATGGTCTTTACCTCCTTCTCTAACTCACTCTGTTATAGAGCTCTTTGTCTTTTTATGCCCTCTGTGTAAACTCACAGAGGGGGAAGGTATGGAGGTTTAAGTATCTCACACACAGCTCCTGCTGGTTTTGAGCTGTAGAAGGAGAAATTAATTTTAAACTGGGATATGATGTGAGTAAAATCAAACAATGTCAATAACAAGATTGGGTGGTTTGGTGGTCATTTCTTGTTTTTTAATTACTTTAAGTTGCAGTCAATCTCCTGCACACGGTCTAAACATCAGTTTGGTACCGAAATGTTGCCAATGTTTTTGTGTAATAAAGACAGCATGCAGGAGATTTAATGCTATTTTTTTATGTTTTCATTCGTCTCCTACTCACCTGTCTTATCAACTTAAACTTCAACTTAATTATCCCAGAGGTGACTTTTTTTTTTTTTGCAGCCAGGTGAAAAGGAGTAGAAGATATACTTTTTTGATCCCGTGAGGGGAAATTCAGTTTTCTGTTATTGAGACATACTACACACACAGACTGAAACACACACACACATGCACAAACAGGATCCTAACGACATGCACTGATAGGGAGGGGGGGCTGCACACAGCGAGCGCTCCTTAGCTGGTTGGGTTGGCGTCTTGCTCAATGGGAACCTCGGCAGTGCTCAGAAAGGGAACTGGCCGAGACTTGGGCTGAGTCGGGACTTGAACCGGTGACCCTCTGGTTCCCAACCCAAGTCCCTGCAGACTCAAGAAGCTTATAGAAACACAGGTACATAGAAACAACAAACACCATGAACAACATGAATACTGGAGTTCATCAGATAACAACAGGAAACTAAGAATGTATTAAAACGTCCACAAAAACCATCATTTAACATAACAAATAAAAATCATCAGTCCTCATGGTCTTCATTGGAGTTCAGTCGTTTGATGTCTTGAGGTTTAAAATAATTGTTCAACCTGTTGGTCTTGCCTGAGGGCAGAAGCTCAAACTCTCCAAACAGAGGATGTGGAGGACTCTGTAGGTCTCAAGTGTTAGCTGCAGCTCTCTGACTGAAGGTGAGAAACAGATCGACCCCCATTGATCCTACTGGTAACTTTAAGGATGTGTTGAAACCTATTTTTACCTTTTGAGAGATTACAAACAAATGTAGTTTAAAACTCAGGAAGTCCCGGCTAACACGGGGCGGTTCGCAACCTTACACTTGTCCTATGACTCACATCCCACATGGGACCTGAATAACACCCGTTGGATTGTTGCCGATGTGAAATACTGTCGGAGGATAATCGGGAGAAACGACTGATTGTTAGTACAGCGAGAAAAAGGGTTAAAAATAGGGAGACTATGCTATGCTGGTGGGGCAGTGGTTTGTGAGCGCGCCCCATGTATGGAGGCTATAGTCCTCTAGGCTGTAGGCCCTCCTTTCCTGCATGTCATTCCCTTCTCTCTCTCTCCCTGATTTCCAACTCCATCCACTGTCCTATCGCTCAATTAAAGGCACGAAAAGCCCAAAAATAAAAATCTGTAAAAAATAAATAAAAACCCGCCTCTCGACCAATGACAGCTGGGATTGGCTCTGATCCCCCCGCGCCCCCTAACGTGACATTAAGCGGTTTAGATATTGGATGGATGAATCAGCAGCTACGGGCCTATCACAGATGCTATTTTCAGAACATGTTATGCAAAAGAACAACGCTCAGAGTGATGTAGAAACGGATTCATCTTGTAGTTTGTCCAGCAGAGGGCGCTCAGACTGCTTTGTTTACAATTCTCTCCGCACTCTCTGCAGCACACGGCGGCCCACACTACAGTTAGATGATAATGCAAAATGATGTAACACATCTTTTCATTAAATTATTTGTTGAAGAAATCTGCTTTGTGAGAACCTTCAAACTGATAGAAAGTACAAATTTTCTCCGCTGATGGTCTCAAAAATCCCTTTTCGGTCAGTCTCTATTTATCTGTCAGCATCTGAAAATCGTCCTCCTTCTCCTCAGGGAACATCATCGGCTCAGGGATCTTCATCTCTCCGAAGGGCGTCCTGGAGCACTCGGGCTCGGTGGGTTTGGCGTTGGTGGTTTGGGTCCTGGGAGGTTGCATCGCCGCGTTGGGCTCCCTCTGTTATGCTGAGCTGGGCGTCACCATCCCCAAATCTGGAGGAGATTACTCGTACGTCACGGAGATATTTGGAGGTCTGATGGGGTAAGTCGATAAACAAACTCCTTTAAAACTTCTTCTGCTGTCAAAAAGACAAACTGCAATGCTTTGATTCTGGGATTGCATTACGTCAGTTGCATGAAACCCTGTTTGTGTTCACAAAACTGTCTCATGTCATCAAACGTCTTTGTCTTCTTCAGGTTCCTCTTGTTGTGGAGCGCCGTCCTCATCATGTACCCGACAACGCTGGCAGTCATTGCCCTCACCTTCTCCAGCTACGTCCTGCAGCCCGTCTTCCCAGACTGTGTCCCTCCTTACATGGCCACACGGATGCTGTCCGCCACCTGTCTCTGTGAGTCGCTTCAACATCTTCAGCGTTTGGTGGAAACAGGACGGTTAAAGGAGCGATATGTAACTCTGACACCTAGTGTTTAAAATGGGTACTGCAGTCCAAATTCTAAACATTATAGAGAGCTGTCTCCCCCCGCCCCCTCCTCTCCAGAGTTGATGCTCACGCAGGTTGCCATGTGCTTGACACTGAAGCTTCAGTGTTTAGCCAGTTCTGCATCGGTCTGTAAACCTTTCTGTGTTCTAACCTCTCTCCATTTTTCAAAAGCATCTCCAATATTGATCCTAGTTTGAGCACGTTTCTGCTCGTGGAGCTTATTAGAAACATGCAGAGGCTTTTTAGGTCGGGTACAATCACTTCTATCTGAACCAGTTCTCTTACCCGCTTCCATCTCTGCAACACCTGTTGGTTTGACCTGATAACTGGTCTCATATCTGGCAAACCGGGGGCGTCCTAAACGGCTGTGTGGGGGTGCCTTAAAACTGCCTACCTTCTCTGGTCCAAACAAATCCAGAGCATTCAGGACCAGAATCTAAAGTTAGAAGGAGGACATACTGGCTGCTGCATTGTTGTCAGAGAAGCCAACACTTCAACATAGCATGTTTCCTTAATGTCTGATCATATAGTAAGCTCACTTTAACATTTCACTCACTACACATCTTACTGATTGGACCTTTTAATTGAGTTCAGTTGTGATGATGTGCAGTATTCTTTATCTTACACAGTTTGCATATTTCATGATGAATGTTTGTTTTTCTTGTGTTTTTTCTTTCTGTTTTTCCTCCATGTTTCTTTATTTCCTGAACTGATGAATTTATCTCCTAATGAGATAAGAATGAGAATGATTAAAATCCGGCTCATCAATAAACTACAGGTCCATTCCTCTGGCACGAGCACTGCAGGGAAAGTGGTCACGTGTGAAGCGTCTCTTATGTAACTTCAGGCTGAAGGCTTTTAAAAAGCTCTTTTATGGCCGTAGTAAATAATGCACGACATCCCTTTAGGAGGGAGGAGAGCACAAGAAGAAGACGGGACGAGGTTTGATGTCTGTAGAGAAGAATATGAAAGCTGATGATGAAAACTTTACAAAAATACACACATTATAATCACCCTAAAATAAAATATTCTCCTCATATGAGATTTTTATAAAACTTTAAAAACTACTTATTCAGGGCGCCGGTGGCCGAGGGAATAGTTTGCACGCCTCATGTACAGAGACTGTGGTCCTTGAAATGGGTGGCCCAGGTTCAAATCCAACATATGTCTCCTAACCCGCATTTCATTCATTGGCCAAAATGTGTTTTAAATGTGGCATCTTAAGGAGCGCCTGATAATCGAGTGGTTGTGTTGCGTGCACCATATACCACTCTCTCTCCTCCACACATTTCCTGTCTCTCTTCAGCTGTCCTGTCCAATAAAGGGAAAAAAAATACAAACGTCAGCGTCCAAGAGAAATCACACCTGACCGACCCAAATGCGATCATTTGAACCGGGACAAAACCTGAAGGTATCTGAAGAAACCCCAAAGCATCGTGTTAGGGTACTGTTGTAGTACTCGATCTCAAGAACACTTTTTGAAGGTCAATCAAAAGCATTTTTACTTGGTTTTGTATCGGTCTCAGACTGGGTGGACACCGGATTTAAATCAAGCTGGTCTAGACCACCACTGATTGGCCATTACTGTGATTAGAAGGAAAACTTTTCTTTCTAAAAGAACAAATAACTTCTTTTTTTTTTCCCCGGTTACGACCGCAACCTTCCCGGTGTTACGGTCTCGTCCTGCCTTGGTCTTGGTCTTGTCTCGGTCTCGTCCTGCCTTGGTCTTGGTCTAGTCTCGGTCTCGCCCTGCCTTGGTCTTGGTCTAGTCTCTGTCTTGGAGCACTCTGATCTCGGGTATGTCCTGGTCTCTTTGGTTATTGTGGTCTTGACGACACTATGTTGGGGTTCTTGGGAAGCAGCAGAGAGCTCCGGCTGCACTCCTCCAAAATGTAAACGTCTCCATCAAATATTGATTGTATGAAAATAAAAAAGGTTCAAGAGGAGTAGTTACCGTGTCACAGGACGGGCCCAGCAGACGTCAGTGTCTCACAGAGCCGTGCTGACGTTACAGTCGTTAGTGGGGAGCTGTCACGCTGCCTAACTGCTGGGAGTTTTGCCTGAAGTACCTGCACTGCTGTCCGTTAATCCAGCCGGCCTCTTTGTCTCATCAATAACGTCTGGCCTGAATCTCCGTCTGCAAGGTGAAACAACGTGTGATTCCTGCGCCTCTGACGCCATCGTTCACTTGTTGGAGGAGGATTGATGCTGAAACCTGAGCTCAGCCGGGCCTCCTCGGGGATGCTTGTGTGTGTGTGTGTGTGTGTGTGTTTGTGTGTGCGTGTGTGTGTCTCGAGGGGAGGGTCCTCGCCACGTTTTCTTTGCAGCGGAAGTGGTTTGTTTTGTGGCACTGACAGCTCGTCTTTGTGCCGGAGAGTGAGGCCACCATGAGAGAGAGCCGTGACAGTGATGGACGAGGTGAAACAATCACGCCCCTCCCTCACTCGCCTCTTTCCCACATTCCTGCCTCCTGGGGCAACTCGCTGCTGCCGCCCACCACCAACAGGAACACCAGCACCGGTTCCCCGAATCAGGAACTTTATATTGATACTGACACTATTAAAGGAGCAGTCCGTGAGGTTGTTCAATTCACAGTCAGAGCACTTCAACACAGACTGAGTACAGCTGCATTAAGTCGTCTAATGCTTTGCAAGATGACTTTGTTGATGTCGTACGAGGGATGTAATCAAGGTTTTGGAAACTACACATTTTAAAACAGAACGCTTCCTATATATATTCTTATAGAGCTTGGAGTGGCGATCTAACAGCCAAAAAGGCCACTGAAGGGAAAGTCATTTTCAAAATTACAGGTAAAGAAGAACGTCCATCATGGAATATGTTTCAACTCATCTTAAAAAACACATTAAAGGTCCAATCAGTAAGATGTGTAGTGAATGAAGTGATAAAGTGAGCTTACTACATGATCAGACATTAAGGAAACATGCTATGTTGAAGTGCTGGCTTCTCTGACAACAATGCAGCAGCCAGTATGTCCTCCTTCTAACTTTAGATTCTGGTCCTGAATGCTCTGGATTTGTTTGGACCAGAGAAGGTAGGCAGTTTTAAGGTGACCCCAACATGACCGTTTTGGACGCCCCTCGGTTTGAGACCAGTTATCAGGTCAAACCAACAGGTGTTGCAGCGATGGAAGCGGGCAAGAGAACTGGTTCAGATAGAAGTGATTGTACCCGACCTAAAAAGCCTCTGCATGTTTCTAATAAGCTCCACGAGCAGAAACGTGCTCAAACTAGGATCAATATTGGAGATACTTTTGAAAAATGGAGAGAGGTTAGAACGGGAAGGTTTACAGACCGATGCAGAGCTGGCTAAACACTGAAGCTTCAGTGTCCACCACATGGCAACCTGCATGGGCATCGACTGTAGAGAGGAGGGGGCGGGGAGATGGCTCTCTATAATGTTTTGAATTTGGACTGCAGTACCCATTTTAAACACTAGGTGTCAGAGTTACATATTGCTCTTTTACTCTTTGAAACGTACCTGCCCCCCCGTGTAGGTTTCTCCGGTTTGTTTTTATCCCTGACGGAGTGTGTTTTTCTCCTCAGTGCTGCTGACCTGGGTGAACTGCTCCAGCGTTCGTATGGCGACCAGGATCCAGGACGTCTTCACAGTGGGGAAGCTGATGGCTCTGGGACTCATCATCGTGGTCGGCCTGGTCCAGATCTGCAATGGTAACCTCCTCGGTCTTCGGCCTAAAGCTTCACAGCTCCCTGAAGTGAAAACAAACTGAAATGTCCTCTTTACCTCGCAGGGAACTACGAGGCTCTGACCCCTCAAGTGGCCTTTTCCCTGGACAGGACGCCGTCGGTCGGGCAGATCGCTCTGGCCTTCCTGCAGGCCTCGTTCGCCTTCAGCGGCTGGAACTTTCTTAACTACGTCACAGAGGAGGTGGTTGAACCCAGACGGTAAATATTTACAGCCTGTCGACATCTTTCAGAGCCGTTCTCAACAGTGCAATCTGACCTATGACCATCCAACCTGAGATATCATACATGGTCCCACATTCTAAAAGCTCATACTGAAGCACTCTTTTGGTCACCTGTCAATCCTAACGTTGAATATGGAGCTGAATCCCAGATTAAAGCACAAGCAAGTTCACTCAATCAATATTAGATAGCACCATGTTGGTTTTAATTTCACCCGCACTGATTGTGTCGCCAACAGCGTCAGATTGTTGTGCTTTGCTCAGAAGCAGCTCAACATCCTCATGCATATTCGATTTATAAGCTTCTTTTATTTCCAGTGTTTTTCAACTTCCATGCATGTTAACAGATTTTTGGTTTCGACTGTATCACCTGTGCATGGTGTGTGTGTGTGTGTGTGGCCTGGGTCAGGAATCTACCTCGTGCCATCTACATCTCCATACCATTGGTGACCTTTGTGTACACGCTCACCAACATCGCCTACTTCTCCTCCATGTCACCCGAGGAGCTGCTGTCATCCAATGCCGTCGCTGTCGTGAGTAAAGCGGCTCCATCATGATTGGCAACAAAGATAAACTGTCATTTTTACATTTCATTTTTCAGACATGAGTCAGTGTTGGATAAGGATTGCTAGTCTAAAACTAAAAAACAGCATGTGAGGCCTATGTAGCGTTTAACATGCAAGCCCTCTCATGGCCAGTAGGGGGCAAGTCAGCATCCAGTTTTGCATCTTGGCTTCTGACTACTGTTTCCAAGACTCAAATCATGCCACCAACTGAAGATAGACTGATGAAGAGTAGAGAATTAAAACATTGTTTTGTTGCATTAATCAGTCTGTACGCATGAGTGAGTGTGTGTGTGTGTGTTTCTGCTGTTCAGACATTTGGAGAGAAGCTGCTCGGGATGTTCTCCGTCATCATGCCGATCTCCGTGGCTCTGTCCACCTTTGGAGGGATCAACGGCTACCTGTTCACCTCCTCCAGGTGAGACCTGCTGCTCTGCCTGCTCCGTCATGCTCACACTGTGCTGTAGTATGAGTGCTGACCGGCTGTGTGATGTGTCTGTCTGCAGGTTGTGTTTCTCTGGAGCCAGAGAGGGTCACCTGCCCAGCCTGCTGGCCATGATCCATTTTAAGAACTGCACACCTATCCCTGCCCTGCTGGTCTGCGTATGTACTACTTAACTTTCATGTCCCTTTATGTAATGAATGAATGAAACCTTTATTACCCCTAGGGGAATTTGCCTTGCACAGAGAGCATAAAAAATCTTTGTATAAAGGGGACATATTCTGAAAAATCCACTTCTTCAGTGTTTTTGAACATATATTTGGGTAACCTGAGTGTCTACTGACCCACAAAATGTGAAATAAACCCATCCAGTCCTTTGTTTGTGGTCTGCATAAGTCTTACAACACAGAGAAAAATGCTCTGTTTCAAATTTGCTCTCCTTGTGATGTCAGGTCAGCAATTTTATTCTTGCTAGCGAAGGAGTGATGTCTATCAGGAAAACTCAGGGGGGGGGGGCTCATTGCATTTAAAGAGACACACACACCAAAACGGAGCGTTCTAAGAGAGCTGGTTTTATACAGGCTCACAAACCTCCTCTGGTGCTTGATTTATGTTATATTTTGACCACAGCACAGATGTTTCATTTAGACCACGGGGGCTGTTTGAAAAGGGGGGATCATATGTCCTCTTTAATTATGCATCCATATACTGCAATATTGGAGATGCTTTTGAGAAATGGAGAGGTTAAAACTCAAAGGTTTACAGACCGATGCAGGGCTGGCTAAACACTGAAGCTTCCTGTGAAGGAGTCCCTGAATGTTCTTCCTCTAAGCTTTATACCTTTGTGTTTGCAACCAGCGTGGATGCAATCTTAGATTTCAAAGCTAGGCACTGATAATAATGAACAGGCAGGATGTTTAGTGTAATGAAAGTGGAAGTCAGATGAACACTTTAGAGGTTAACCTGAGGGTCCTGCAGAAGTTATTTAAATAAATTCACCACATATTCCTCACCTTGCTGTGTATTTCAGTGCGCTGCCACCATTGTTATTCTCTGCATCGGAGAGACACACAACCTGATCAACTACGTCTCCTTCATCAACTACCTGTCGTACGGCGTCACCATCGCCGGCCTGCTCTACTACCGCTGGAAGAAACCCAACCTGTACAGACCCATTAAGGTACCGACATTTCTCTGAGTAGTCACAAGATAAAACCAAGTAATTTTAACCGACGTCATTTATTTGCATGCACCTTTCTATTTCTACACATTTAAATATTTCAGTTGTGAAGCCGGCTGTGATGGCGTTGTTAATGAGTCCAATTAAAAGTTGTTTGTGTCGCTGACAGGGTCAGATAGTTTTGTAAAGAGTCTGACGGCGTTACAGAAAGGATCCCTACAGAGTCAGACCTTTTTGTTTCAGAGGAAGATGATTATTCAAGCAGAAACAGCTGTTACAACGAGCCTTCGAGCAGATCGAAACCCACCGATAAAAACATTAATGTCACCTCACATGAAGTGGGTTTTCTTCCTCTGATGTTCTCACCTCGTCCCCGTGTCTTCCTCAGGTGAACCTCTTGGTTCCTGTTTGTTACCTGATGTTCTGGGCGCTGCTGCTGGGTTTCAGTCTTTACTCCGAGCCCGTGGTCTGTGGCGTTGGTTTAGTCATCATGCTCACCGGTGTACCCGTCTACTTCCTGGGCGTCCATTGGAAAGAGAAACCAAAGTGCATCTACAACTTCATCGGTGAGTTTCTGTTGTGATAAAATAGTCAGACTCTTTGTGAACCTTCACTCATATTAAACATCTGTCTTGTTTTTTTTTTTTGTTCCTGCAGAGAGGGCGACGTACGTGGGCCAGAGGTTGTGTTTTGTGGTCTTTCCTCAATTTGACCCCATCGAGATCGACAGTCCGTCAGAGAAGACTGACCGCTCATCAGGCAGGGGCAGTTTGTCTGCCAATTCTTAAAACTTTGTTTTGAAGTAGATCTTTGCTGTTTTTGCTTTTTACTCTGTCACTGTAAGTCCAGACACTCCGTCCTGCTGCAGGAGCTTCATGTCTGATGTCCGACCCTCTGAGACTCTGGTTTCCCTTCAGCTGAGTGGAAACAACCTTTTTTCTTTTCTACTAAGTCGTCAACAAGCTAATGCCGACAGTGTCGCACTGTGAAAGAGACTTTGAGTCCCGTTTTGGACACTTTTTCTGTCACACGTCAGAACGCCGACCATGACAGTGTTTCTTCAGAATGTTGTTGGTCCAGTGTCTCCCACACAGACGATCCCTGGGCGGGCAGCCGAGCTCCCAGATACTGTCCTTGTTTTGACCAGCGAAAATGCTCAAACTGACTCCTGCTCAACCGAAAGTCGGACTGAAGGCCTTCATCATCCAGACACCATATTGTTCCCTTTATTTCAGTATATCATGAACCCACCTCCACTTTTTAAGTCCCCCCCCCCCCCCGCCCTCATCCCATAGGACAGCAACAGGAAGAGCTCGACATCTGCTTGAGTCTGTTTTCCATTAGAGTTACCGTTATCACATTTAATCGGCCCGTTGTGCACGCTGCCCGGCTCCTCAGGCGCACCACGCCGTTTTACCCAACGCACTTTTGAGTCATTTCTGAGCGACCGAGCGTCTCAGTGTGATCCCAACTTAAGGCCTTTTGACCCCCCCCCCCCATACCGCCCAGGTACAGCGTCATTCTGTGGGAAACACTGCTGCCTTTTATCGTGCCTTAAGGCTTTTTCACACTGAGTTTTAAACAAATTAACTTCAGATTTCTTCTTTTCTTCTTCACGCAAAAACAGACTGGAGAACTTCTTCGGGTTAAATGAGTCTGACTTTATAAAAAAAACAGATATTTATGTGTTTATTTCAAACTTCAAACGGGGAAAATGTACATTCAAATGTTTATTAATATCAACTGATCCACTTTATTAGATTTTAATATATGTTTTTGTTCGAGTGCCTTTGCTTTGTGTATCTCATTTGATTATTTGAGAAGCTCTTTGGTCTTCCATGCATCATCTGTTTTCTTGTTTGAAAACAGTTTCTTAATCTGCTCTCACATTGGTCCACATCACTACAGTAATGAAAAAGTAAGGCTGTCAGTATTAACGAGTTAATCAGGATTAATCTCATGCTATTTTGTCCCTTTAGGCTCACCGTAGATCGTTGTCCTCAGTGTCTCTCTGTGTGGAGTCTGCATGTTCTTAGAATGGGTGTGTATGTGACTTCCTGTGCTTCTGCTGCCAGCCTCTAGTGGACACTCCAGGAACTGCAGGATTTTAAACTTCAGCATCGGCTTCATTTTTCAACACCTGAAGTTGCCGCTTGGTTTTAAAACCAAACAATCCGCATGTGTCGGAGGAAAATGCCCGCTGTGTGAATATGACTAAATGGGACACGGCTTCATTTATTTTTGAGTCTTTATGTTTGACATTCTTCTAACATGTATTTTGCTATGGAAGCCCAGAGACACCATGCAACCAATCTTTTTATTTTATTCCGTTTGCCGTTATCTCAGGATAACACTGCTCGTGTTCCTCTGGGAAGAAGTTAATTTCTTACAATCTAAAGAAAACTAGGGCTGTCTGCATTAATGAGTTAGTCACAATAAATGAGGTCTGAACTGAACGCATTCATTTTTTTAACCTTGATTAATCTCATCTGATTTTGTCCCTTCAGGCTCTCGTAGATAGTCGTCCCCAGTGTCTCCCTGTAGTCTCAGTGATGTAAAAGAAGGACACTGCTGCATCTTTGAATGTCTCATTTCACTTTAACAAACTCTCAGACAGCTCAGCTGACGAGTGCAAAGTAATATCCACCTTATGACATCACACATTGACCTTATGACATCACACATTGACTTTGTTACCGTTCCTTTGAGCTGTTTGAGGTCAGTTTGGGATCTCTAACCACTTCCTGTTTCTGTGCTTCACTTCATGTCCTAACCTTCCATCTACCAGAAGCTCCTTACTGTATTTCAAAATAAAAGCACACAGCAAGTGAAGTACTCTCAGTTTAAGACAGAACTAAATTTCAAAATAAAAGAATTTTTATTTGAAAATGCGAAATAATGGAATTTCCAACATGTGATTAATTGTGATTAACTATTTAATTTGGTTTAAAGTTATCCTGATTAGAATTTCTTTTTTTTGACTGCCCTAAAATTAACTCGTAATCTCGGGAACACCAGCGTTGTTATCCCGAGAAAACGAAGCATAAGGTCATCTTGAAAATGAAGTAAAGTCAAATGTATGGCTGTGTATCTGCTTTGGGCTTTACGTGCCATGTTAACTAATCACCTGTATGCATGTTGTCTGAAAGGCCCTGTGTTCTAATGAAGCCTCTATTGATTGTTGTTCATTTACAGTCACATGGGTTTAATCATAAACTTTACACTCATACATGCAACTGTATTTTGTCTCCAAATGTTCAGCTGCACAGCCCTTCACATGGTTTATCATTCATGAAGCTAAATATATTTAAAGCTCACAGACTCTAAACATGTTGTATGCATTCTTGATTTTGTTTTCTGGCGTCCTCTCACAGTGGATACGTCTTTGTTTTAATATAAATTAATCTTTAAAGGCCTTACTCATCAGTTCATAAATAAGATTGTAAAAACACACAGCACAGCATCTGCAGCAGCTGGTCTCCAGTTCTCGTCCCGTGCAGACACGTTCACACTGTAAATTATTTGTAAAGCACGCAGCGTTTAAAACATTACATGAGATGTTAACACATTAGAGCACTTTTTGTTTGTTTGTAAAAATTAGTAAATAACTTTATTAGAACAATAAATCCAGAATAAATTGGACCAGGACTCTGTCTTTGTGTGTTTTTTCTGCACACTGCTGGTGAATCTGACTAAATCTACCCGTTTGTTGTTCTTTATATCATGTTTCTATGATGATTTGATTTACACTTTTCACAATCTTAATTTTTAAAGGTCACATATTCTCCTCCTCTTCAGTGTAAATAAGTCTCAGAGTTCCTAAAACATGTCTGTGAAGTGTCTTGTTCTAAATCCTCGCTGATCCTGTATTTGATCACGCCTATAAACCCCTCTATTTCAGCCCTGCTCAGAACAGGCTGTTTTTGTGTCTGTACCTTTAAATGTAAATGAACTGTGTCTGACCACGGCCCCTCTCTGGAAGGGGTGTCTCTGGCTTTCTCGCTCCATGTCCTATTGTTTACGGTGAGAAGGCAGACTCAGAGGGCAAAACAAACACCTAGCTATGGGAGTGTCATCCACCTGGGGGAGGGGTTACTGCTCTGTGTGATGTCATGAAGGGAAAATCTCCAAACGGCCTGTTTGAGCACACAAAAGACAGAGTCCAGATGGACTTTTCTCATCATTGGGGGGTTTGTAGACAGACTAGAGACACATATTAGAGTTAGAGGAACATGGTGAAGTGGATTTTATATATATGTGACCTTTAAAGTAAAATATTTTTTTGGAAGAATTTCCGCTATTATATTTAGCAAACATTTAAAAACTCTCTGGTCTCTGATGGTTTTTGGGAGTGAGTAGAGTGGGAGCAGCAATGGAGAAGGATCTGTCCGCCCAGGAAGGATGGTTGGTTCCTGTAGGAGGGGGGAAAGGAGGTTTGGGTCAGGAGACTTGAGTGGGGGTGGGAGTCTGCCGGTGGAAGAGCTCAGACAGGTATAGTGAGAGTCTGGTTAAGGAGTTTTTTAAAAACATTTTCTGTTCTCTATTGGGGCCAGGGATTCATAAAGTGCGTTAAATCCAACAACAACAAAAAAGAGTAAGGATAGTTTGGAAAACTTTTGTTTGTGACTCAAAAATGTCCCCAATTAAATAAAAAATTACCTTAATATCATTACCTGATCTACATTATAACGATAGGCTGTCACTCTATGATGCGATGATGACGTAGTCGTCTAAACAGGAAGTTTAAACAGGACGCTTCTTTTTCTCTCCACCACGTGACCCGCACGTTACCGCTGCTATCGTCATCATTAGACAACCTAAATGCCGGTGAGTTTCTTAAAAATCATCAACATTTCACAAATGAGTGTATTAATGTCACTGTCGCTTACATACTGATAAGTTATTAAGCTGACGTCATCTTAAAACATAGCGTATTCACGCGCACAGGTAAAATATTAGCATAGCATAGCTCCTGTTCGGGCTCTACCGCAGAACCTCATTCAGATAATTGCGGTTTGTCGTTTCTTGGCTTTTCGGTCAGTGGAAAAACCTAATAGATTATAAATCAGCCATTTAAATAAATATTTATAGCACTGTTGAAATTTTGGCGTACTTTAAATTCTCCAAATGCGACTTACTTGTTTTAAAATCCATTTAATTTGAGCTCCTGTCCCCTGAGTTATACCTGACGACCTGTAGGAGTATTTAGACATGAATACAGCGAGTAATGCTAATAACATTAGTTTAAAGTGTGGGATAATGCGCGGACTGTTCACTCGGCAGTGGAATAAAGTTTACAAATTGAGGTTTTAATTTTCATTCTTCGGTTTTGATCTGTGAAGTGTGCACTTTGGCTTGATCTTAAACCGCGTCAAATCACCTGATTTCTGACAGGAGTTTGGCGTGACGTTCTCGTGATTGAAAACATGGCAAAACTAAGCTACAACATGTATGTTTAAATGTATGTATGTATGAATAAATGCTTACAGAAGTACATGCATGACTATCTTCTCCTCTGTGATGTTATCAGGAGGTCTGAGCCGCCATGATGACAGCTGGCAGGCTGAACTTCTGCAACATCACCGCCCTGGCTCCGATGGTCCGGGTGGGGACTCTGCCTATGAGGCTGCTGGCTCTGGACTACGGAGCTGACGTGGTTTACTGCGAGGTGAGGGTGGAGGCTTTGGCAGAGAAATTAATCTTTTAGTGTGTATAAAAGTTGTTTAATGACTCTTTTTCTGTCTCTTTCAGGAGTTGATTGACATAAAAATGGCTCAGTGTCACAGGGTGGAGAACCGTAAGAATCTCTCACTTTATCTTCTCCTTCATGCCACAGCTTGTGAGAGGATCGCCCTCACACTTTGATGTTCTGTGTATTTGTCAGAGGTGCTGCAGACGGTGGATTTCGTCGCCCCTGATGATCGAGTGATGTTCAGGACCTGTGAGAGGGAGAAGGACAGAGTCGTCTTCCAGATGGTGAGACAGGAAACATCCGGAACGTATTTATTTTCCTCGTATGTTTTCTCTTGAGGGGTCACTTTTTCTCTTTGTACTTTTAGGGGACTGCTGACCCAGACCGAGCGCTGACCGTCGCCCAGCTTGTGTGAGTTTAGAGCACGAAACAGAGTCCGACTAAAAGTGAAGTTTTCTTCAGTGAAACCTGTTTGTGACTTGCACTGCATTCAGGTGCTCCTCGGATAGTCCCAGTGTCCGAGTCGCTCTCCCATCTTCAGTTAGTTCACACGCTTTCAATTCAGAATGTCGCAATGTTGTAACAAAAAGAAACAACATGGATGCTGCGTTCTGTAGACAATGTGAGGAATCTCAGTGTATCCGTGTGACCTGCTATCCTCATACTCAATATGATCACCCAATAATGATATCATAAACAGACTTAAACGTTTAATTCATGGCTCCTGTTCTTGTTCTTCTGTTGTTGATCAGGGAGAAGGATGTGGCCGCCATCGATGTGAACATGGGCTGTCCAAAAGAATACTCCACCAAGGTGAGTCTCCTCTCAGTGACCGACCTGCAGCTGCAACGCCTTCTCTAGTTTTTGATCTCTAGGTGTCCCTAAAAAGTCTTATTTTAACCTGAGAGAGGTCTTAAAGTTAAGATGAGCCTTTGAGACATGTTTGAATACTTTGTCATATTTACTCTGTCTAGTCAGCAGGGGACAAACGATTTGCAGAAAAAGTTTCTAAACGTGGACCAATTGGAATAAAAGCCTTTTGAGTCCTGCATGATATCTGGTATAAAATGGTCCTAATGTTTCTTTGTGTGCGTCAAGTCTTTAAACGTCTTATATTAGACTTTTGAAAAAGTGTGCAGCAACCCTAGGTGACCTTTGACCTCTTGCAGGGCGGGATGGGAGCTGCTCTTCTGTCAGATCCTGATAAAATCGAGGCGGTGAGTATTGGGAAAGCTATTGTGCAAAAATAAAAATAGTTAGGCTTTTATTTTGAAGTTTTGAACTGGTTTTACCTGAGAGTACTTTAGTTGCTTTTATTTTGAAATACAGTAAGGCTCTTCCTGTAAAGTGAAGATTAGGACATGAAGTTAAGCACAGGAACAGGAAGCGGTTAGGGATCCCAAAGTGACGGTCAAACAGCTCAAAGGAACGGTAACAAAGGTCAATGTGTGATGTCATCAGGTGGATACGGAGACATTAAAAAAACGACTTTTGTCTCCTAGTAGATTCTGAAGAAGCTTGTCACAGGCGTTTCCATTCCCGTCACGTGTAAAATCAGAATCCTGCCTTCGGTAAGATGTGAACATTATCCCTGTGTGTGTCAAATTACTTTTTAAAATGTTATTCCCCTTGTCATTGTTTTTTACATTCAATCTCAAAAATGTGATTAACATTCACTTCCTGACGACCTGGATGCTCTGTTCTTCTGGTTTCAGGTGGAGGACACGGTCAGTCTGGTCCAGAGGATCGAGAAGACCGGCGTCGCTGCTGTGGCTGTTCACGGCAGGTAAACAGCAGCACATACTCGTCACACCATGAACGCCGGCTTGGGGAGGGATGTTCATTCTCTCGCACAGGAACACATTCAAAAACAAACATGCGTCCAATCAGCAGTCGGTGGCGGGCTCCAACTGTCAGCTCTCACGCAAGCACTCAGTCTCTGTCTGAGGTTCTCTTGTGCGTCTTGGTCGGTCAATCGATGAGAAACAGAAACACTGAGGTGGTAGATATCCGTCTTCACTGCTGCTTCACAGTCGGGTCAGCCGCTCTGCGTCGAGATCCACCCCGGACACTTAACACACCTGGACCACAACAGAGTTAATTAATTAGCCCCACCTACTACCAGCCAGCCAACTTCAAAACAGGAAGTCATGCTGACTAAGAGATACCATATCTCCATTTTCAGAGTTATTTTTACATCTTTATTGACTTTTCAGATGCTTTTATAACATTTTTTACGCATTTTATACTTTGCCTTCTTGAGATCTGATCCCTCTCATCTGCTGCTCTTCTTGTTAAACTGCACATTTTGTCTTCACCTAATGTTTACCTGGTGTGTTTGAGGGCCGTCTGCTTCATGTCTACAGTGTTCCTGTGTTTACCTGAAACATGTCCGTGTTGCTCTTCTGGTTGTTGTGTTGCTCAGGTTAAAGGAGGAGCGTCCTCGACATCCCCTTCACTGTGATTACATTCAGGCCGTCGCTCGGGCTGTATCCATCCCTGTCATCGCCAAGTAAGACTCAAACACTCTGCAAACTTTTCTCCTGACAGAAAAAAAAAGATCAAACGTGTTCGGTTTATTAAAAAGTTATTACACCCGGTGTCTGTCCTTCTCTCCTGCAGCGGAGGCTCTCTTGACATGGTGAAGACAAACGCAGACATCGAGGAGTTCAGGAAGGCGACGGGAGCTTCTTCCGTCATGTTGGCACGCGCAGCCATGTGGAATGCATCCGTGTTCACCGACCAGGGGCCGCTACCTTTGGAGAAGGTCATGGAGGACTATCTTAAATATGTGAGTTTGTGCACAATCGCAGAATGATATCTAAAACAGGAGACATCAGAGTTTTAAAGATGTCTTCACTTGGGGGCGCTGGATAGCCTAGAGGATATGTCGCTCGCCCCATGTACAGTTGTAGCGCTCGTCAATTCAAATCCCACCTGTGCCCTTTGCTGCATGTCATACCAACACTTCTTGGCTGTCCTCTCAATAAAAAGGCAAAAAAAAAAGACGTCTTCACTTCATTGATTGGACGGTTGTGTTTTGTCTCTCTCAGGCGATCCGGTACGACAACAACGCCTACAACTCAAAGTACTGTCTGTGTCAGATGCTCCGAGACAAGGTGGAATCTCCTCTGGGGAAACAGGTCCAGGCGGCTCAGACCACCGCAGAGATCAGGTACTGGACTTTATTCTGGACTCTGTGGTGTTGACTGTTTGGGTGTGATGTCATGTTTTGGGTAATGTGATGTGATGTTGTGATGCAGTGAGGCGTATGGGCTGCAGGAGTTTTACCAGCAGATTCAGAGCGAGCAGCAGAGCAGGAAGGACGCCCTGCAGACCGACAGCCAGCCGGACCACCCCGTGATGGACGGAGACATCACCACCATGGCGGTGAAGTTTGAGCGGTCAGTTCTCAGGCTCCCTATCTCATTTAAAATACAAAACAAATAAAAAGGGCATCAGTCCAACAATCTTGAATTCTGTGTCACTTCAACTCTTGAATTCAACCATGCTTTTATTTTGAAGGACCTTCTGATTAGCCACTGAAAAAGGAACCTGTCACGCATACAAACTATTAGAAAAGAAAAGTCTAAACCTGCTGCATTAACGTTCATTAGAAGGTTGAATTCAGGCTCATTAGACTCCTCAAGCTCGTTTCAGTGATTATATGAGAAGGTAAAACACGCTGAGGATAAACTGGTGTTGGTTATGAGAAGTTGAATGATCTCTACCTGTGTTTCTTTTTGGCTTGTAGGAGGGAGTATCCGCCTCACATCACTCCGAAGATGTTCCTGCTGGAGTGGAGCCGCAAGGAGAAGCTGGAGCAGCCGCTTTATGAGACGGTGAGAGTCAACAGAGTTACTAAAGTCTGTCCTGTGAGCTTCTGTAGAGATGAAGCTGACTCAGAAACAGGTGCTTCAAAAACCCAGAGTTCATCGAGTGAGGCTAAGATGTTCCTGCTGGTTCCATATGACTTGGTGTGTTGGGTTCACATTCAAACAGAGGTCGATTGTCTTTATCTCTATACAAGAAAAATAAATACTACAGATGATTATAATACCCTGTAAGTTAGGATTTTAAAAGCACATCATGTAAGTTTGTAAAGACCTTATTTAATGCTATATTAAAAAGATCCGGCCTATCCATCATGAGCAATTTAGCAAAGCAGCAAAAGTTACATTGCTAAGGAAAAACTGCCTTATTAAAAGGCAGAACTCTTCGGCCGGATCCCCGGCTCATGACAAAACAACCTTCACAACCTAACAGTCAGTAAACAATGTCAAATGGGAGTGTGGCTAACATTAGCATTGCTAACAACACCAGCCTTCAGCCGTCCTTGCAGGTTAACGTCCACATGTCTGCACTAAATGTGGTTACACATCGCTCCGGTCAATCTGTCAGTTTAACCTGAAACAGGCGAGACATAACTTTATCAAACGGCGTTGTGTTATGGGATGCCATTCTTCCACTGTCCTGCTGTTAACCTCGGGGTCAAAGTGCAGCTTTAGGCTGGATGGCAGCATCCAATGAGCGGAGCTCCCCGGGGACCTATGCTAGGATCCTTCAGCTCGGCTTTCAGAACCATCATCCCAGACATCCTGCACCAGAAACTCACCCAGCTCACAGTGCCGGCCTCCACCTGTCAGTGGATTACCAACTTCCTGACTGACAGGAGACAGCAGATGAGGCTGGGGAGCACTACATCTAACACCTGGGCAATCAGCCCTGGTGCCCCCCAGGGGTGTGTTCTCTCCCCACTGCTCTTCTCCCTCTACACCAATGACTGCACCTCAGGGGACCCTTCTGTGAAACTCCTGAAATTTTCAGACGACACCACTGTCATCAGTCTCATCGAGGACGGAGACGAGTCTGCTTACAGACGGGAGGTGGAACAGCTGGCTCTCTGGTGCAGTCAGAACCATCTGGAGCTGTACTCGCTCAAGACTGTGGAGATGACAGTGGACTTCAGGAGAAGCCCCCCACCCCTCCCCCCTCACCATTCTGAACAGCATAGTGTCTACTGTGGACTCCTTGGATCCACAATCTCTCGAGACCTGAAGTGGACCTCCCACATAGACACAATCAGAAAGAAGGCCCATCAGAGGATGTACTTCCTGCGTCAGCTCAGGAAGTTCAACCTGCCCCAGGAGCTGCTGGAGATCATGTTTTACACCGCCATCATCCAGTCTGTTCTCTGCACCTCCTTCACTGTCTGGTTTGGATCTGCAACCAAACTGGACAGACACAGACTGCAACGGACTATAAGGACTGCAGAAAAAATAATCGGTGTCGACCTGCCCCCCATCCAGGACTTATACCAGTCCCGGGCCAGGAAACGGGCAGGTAGTATCACTGCAGGCTCCTCACACCCCGGAAACAAACTTTTCAAACTCCTCCCCTCCGGCAAGTGTTACAGAACACTGTACGCAAAAACAACCCGTCATAAGAACAGTTTCTTCCCCCAGGCTGTCACTCTGATGATCGCTAAACAGTCACAGAGTGTCAGACCTGTCGCGGTGAAATGACTCTAAACCAACCGTCACTGTGAATATATATATATATATATATATATATATAATTTAAATGATCAATATACGCACACTTATTTATGTAAATACTGTAATTGACATCTTAATTGACCCATCTGTCACATAACTGCATTTTACTTATCATGTTACTTCAGCATCTTTTGCACTATTCACCACTGCAATGTTTCATGTTTAGTCATGTAAATATTAGTCTTTTCTTATTATGTCTATTGTTGATATTTAATGTTGCACCTGTACATAAGAGAGCACAGTTCAACAAAGTTAAATTCCTTGTGTGTGTAAGCATACCTGGCCAATAAATCTGATTCTGATTCTGAGCTACAGCTCCAACTAGTGGCGGCTGGCTACGCTACACAAACTGTGACAGGATTTGGAGTGCCTGACAAAGTGCAGATTGAAAACAAACTGAACCAAATAAAAAATGCACCAATGTGACAACTTCACCCCGAGTTCAACTTAGTGTGAAAGAGACCTTAGACGTCTGGTTTTGTTGTCGTGGTATTCAAACAGATATCGATATAATTTGATTTTTACTAGTTCCATATCGAGGTTTTCATTCTGGTATCGTGACATCCCGAGTCTGTGTTGTGTTTTCAGGTGCAGCGCTCTCAGGACCGAGCCTTCCAGTCCACCGTCACCGTTGCAGGCAAGAAGTACCGATCATCTCTGTGGTCAGTAAACACAACATTCACAGAGAAAGCTTGACGTGTTATAAAAGAGATCCACAGAGGGATTCTAATATTTAATCCTCTCAACTTTTCCAGGGAGAAGTCGAAGAAATTCGCAGAGCAAGCTGCCGCCGTCGTCTGCCTGCGAATTCTTGGCGTACCCGAGGGTCGTATCGGCGAGGAGGACTCCGGTCTGGTCTGCAAGAGGAAGAGGGACGGGAAGCTGAACGGCACCACAGAAGAAGAGGGGAGCAAGAAGCGACATGTAGTTGATATCCAACAGGAAGCGGACGATACAGAGACCGCCGTGGTGGCTAACGGGGACCATGGCGACCCCGACACGCCTCCAGAACGAGCGTAGAGTTTGTTTAGGACGGTGAAAAACTTTTAAGTCTAAACAAAAGGATGAAACGTCTCGAACAAACGATGGACGTTTGCGTGAAGCAGAGGAAGGAATCAAGGAGTTCAAAGACGCGGCCTTCAGAGGTGATTTTAATTTTTCCGCAGCTCGACCTCTTCACCTTTTTCTTTGTTTGAACATTTTGTATCATCCTGGAAAGTGACATCGAAGTTTCAGTTCTTTGTCCTCAAACAAAAACCGCAGCTACTCGACTGGCAGAATATTCTTAAGCTTTTATTTTTCACTTGTATCTCTTAATGAGAACGGTTTCTACATGTTCAAACTGGGATCTTCCTCCTGGATATTCAAAGTAAACAACCCTCCAGATTTGGCATCAATATAAACGTCATATTTTATTTTTTTTACCTGCTTACTGAACACTACCAGGAGAGAGTTTGCAGCCAGCAGGGGGCAGATATTCATTTAAACCATGTGGCAACCTCCTGTGATGAAATATGAAGCTGAGGCAGAAGTGTAAAAATCCTGCAGTTCCTCAAGTGTCCACTAGAGGGTGGCTGCAGAAGCACAGGAAGTCACATACACACCCATTCTAAAAAGCCTGTTTTTACAGCAGAGATTAACATGTTTACAGCCTGGTTCAGAACACCAAATAGGTTCTGATTCGCTCATGTCTCGATCGACACACACTGTACGGGGGGTGAATGTTTTGATGACTCATCAGTTTTGATTTGATGAAGGATAGAGTTATTCACAATAAGGAGTGTAGCTGACCTGATTGACAGGTGGGCGCGGTGTAACGGTTTGTCAGGAGGCTTAAAACCCGCCTCAGCTCCAGCTCTCAGCCTGTCGTTAGGTTGACTGAAAGTTAGGCTGAGACAGCATTTCCAGCATGGAGACCGCCATTGATGGGACTCCAGCGCCCCCTGCAGGAACAGATGGGGGACGTCACTCAGGCTTCGTCCATTCATATTTACAGTCTGTGATTTAAACCTGTGCCTTAGAGAAAAACATGTTTTATTGTCCTCTGATTTTTTGGGATGGACGTTAAACTCATTTGCCTTCTGGTTTGCATCTTTCAGTTTCTGTTAAATGAGACAAACTCTGGTTGAAATGAGTCTGACTGTATTTTTATTGTCATCAGAATATAAAGCAGATACACAGTGGGAACAATGTTTCTTTTGTACTTCTGTCCAAGTCTTGAAATCAAATTAGCCGGCAAGTCGGAATATTCGGTTTGTTTAGAAGAGAAAAAATCAAAATGCGGAGACCAAAGTTTAAATTTAAAGCACTTAAATGCATCTCCAAATTTAAGTGCCAGACGTACGAACAAAAAAATAATTAAGATGGTAATATATCTAATTATAAAGTAGAGAATACTTGGTTGAAAATATTCAATCTGAGAGAATAAAGCAACTAATTTGTCCAGAAAAAAATAGATCAAGTGAGAACAATTTGAATTTTAACTTTTTGTTTTGTTTGTAACTTAGTCCCTAATGTAACTACCACATCCTGGTAGAGCTGCTTAAAAATAATTAAATAGTCAAACTTTGGCGTGACGTAGGTGACAGAATAATTAAAATATCAGTGGACATGTCGTTTAATTGATCCGCAGCCTTTGCTCCTTTGATTAAAAGTCCCGATTTGAACCTGAGAGACGGTGACACCCAGCCACTGACGTCATCACCGAGCTTGCTAATGGCACGTTCAGGGAAAATGGGAAACATGAGAGTTCAGATCTGTTTGATAACACAGCCGTATGCAGTGCTTTCAAACTTAAGTTGCTTCAGAATGTGTACGAATGGAATTAAATTAGCAATTTATATTGTCTTTGTTTATTCAAGTGAGTAGTTTAATTTATAGTTTTTGTCTGATTATTAACCAAAAATATCTTGGTTGGAAGATTTCAAATTAAATAAATTACCGTCACACTGGGACAATTAACTGAATCTGACAAGAAGCTCCAAATTACACACTTCCATATTTTAAAATCGTAATACGGAATAAGTTTTTGTAGCTGATGTGTCAATTAAAAAAGTGTCGAAACGGGTTTTTGTCTTTTCCTGACTTCGTTGTCTTCAGTAACACAGACTTTACGTGAAGACCTTGAACGCAGCATGAGGATCAACCTGGAGAGTTAAAACTCAACGGAACACAAACACCGAATACAACAACTTCTCACAATAATGGGAGTTTTACGGTTACGCCACGGAGCACGGAGGCGTATTTTCTGACCGTGTGCGTGTCGGTTGTCAACTTTTAGTCGGGGAATCGGTCGACGTGTTGCTCGCGCTCTAGTTTCAACAAGAGTTCTGCTTTCAGGCGGATGGAAGTGAGTGAGACAGGTCACTTTTAGAGACAGACGGGTCGGTGTTTTAACCTGCCGTGGAGGACGTTTAACGGGTCCCCGGTTCGATGTCCACGTTAAACTGCGCGGAGGAGCTGGACTTCAGACTCATCTTTGAGGAGGACGGAAGACAGACAGCAGGTACGTGTCGTTTTGGCGACGATAGTTTGCAATTTGTCAACTTCAGTAAGCTAGCAGCAACTACGCGGTGTCAACGGATGTTACCACTGTGGACTTCAAAATAAAATAAACGAATACAACTGTAAAAGGAAATACCAAATCAGATTCATAGATACATACATATTGTACAACATACATATTGTTATACCATTGTTATATTGTTGATATACCATTATTACATAATCTCTGATTTATATAATAACGTTTAAATAAATTAAAATAAAAGTAGGTATTTGCTTACTTGAACGTTCTTTTCTAAAAGTAAAAAAGACAAAAAAGGGATAATCTTAAATCTTAAATAAAAAGGAAATGTACAATTAGATATGCAAATATTCACATTTGAGGAATACTAATTATAGTAAATGTTATTTATACGGCACCTTCCATAAAAATGTTAAGAGCTTCGCAAAAAAATAAAGGAAAGTATGTTAAAAAAACAGATGAAAATTTAAAAGTTAAAAATACGATTAAAGAGAGGAAAGAGAAATACATCAGAGTAAAGAATTTATAAAAGCTGTTTTTCCTAATAACAAAGTCTTAAGACTTAGATTGGAATGATTTTAATCCTGTTATTTAACATTATTTTCTATTTATCTAAGTATTTTGATTGATATTGTAGTATTTCATTTACATTTTAACATAAACAATCTAATTGTGGACATATCACCTGTAAAAGCGATAACCGTAACATTGGTAATTTACTTTGAAAATTACAACCGGAAGTGATGCCTTTATTATTTTGTTGTTTTGACACTAACAGCTGTCTGTTGACATATTTAGGCGAATATTAAAATGTGGATAAGGAGATGAAGAAGTGACTTAATCAGTTTTATTTTGAAACCACTGAAGGCTGCAGAGAGTCTTTAACGTATCGATGATTATTATTGATTAGTTAGCTGGAGTTTTTATCGATTGAACAGCAGGCTTAACTAGTTGCTGCAATCATTTTGGAGCAGTTAATGTTAATATTTGTAAGCATTAAAACCCATTTTAGGAGCCAAATCATCTGAAGTGACAGATGCAACGAGGGTTGTAAAGATCTCAGAGTTGTTTTTAAAAATGATTTTACATGTTTTATTAATCCCAGACATGCTCTACACTCACATAAATACACACACATGCACAAACAGGATCTCGTGGTCATGCACAAATGGAGAGATGTCAGAGTGAGGTGGCTGCACATGACAGAGCAGTTGGAGATTATGTTCTGTGCCTTGCTCAAGGGCACATCGGCAGTGCTCAGGAAGTGACCTGGCACCTGCTACCAGACCAACTTCTAAACTTTGGTCCGCACCGAGACTTGAAAAGGCGACCCTCTGGTTCCAAACTCAAGTCACTACAGAATGAGCTACTTCGAAGTCAGTCAGCCAGTAGTGTTAGCTCTCTCCCCTCACAGTGAGGAGGTTCCTGGTTTGAATCCCCGACGGGAGCCTCTCTGTGTGGAGTTTGCATGTTCTCCCTGTGCATCCGGGTACTCCGGCTTCCTCCCACAGTCCAAAGACATGCTCGTTAGGTTAACTGGTGACTCGAAATTCCCCATAGGGGTGAATGTGAGTGTGGCTGGGGAACAGTCCAGGGTGTAACCCCAACTCTCACCCAATGACAGCTTGGATTGGACCCATCCCCCCGCGACCCTGAACAGGAAAAGCGGTAAAGATAATGGACGGGTTGATGGATGCAGGCAGTCTCCTGCACACTGTCTAAAATACACAGATTTCGTTTCATTACTAAAAAAATGTATATACACAACTGTTGCCCAATTCTATCTGCTCCTCAACTCACCTGCTGTGCTATCATTGGCTGGAGGAAACACACCAGCTCCACCCAGAAACATCCCGAGTCAACCAGAACAAAGCAGAACAGTAAAATCCAGTCAGAGGACAGAGTCTCTGCAGACACAGTCACCACCACACATGTATGGAGGCCCAGAAGGGACGATGGAGCAGCTTTATTTTAGGAGAAGTCTGTATTTTAATTTGAAGGAGAAAGCTGCTGACTCCATCTTTAAAGTCTCCATGAAACAGCACTTCAAGAGTCTCTTTTTCAAAAATGACCCCTACCTCAGTTTGTGAGGTAACAGACAATGACGCACTAATTTTGATAACAGATGGATGATGAAGTAATTTACTCAACATGACCAAGCTTTATGAGGTATATTAGACGTTCTCAGGCTGTTCATCAGTTTGACTTCTTTTCCTCGTTTCATATGAAACTGATTTGATTTCGTTTTCATTTTTTCAGTCACAACAAGCACGACATTTAAAGACATAAGTGTGTTTTGATGTTTTAAAGATCGAGCGGTAAATCAATGAATCCCGGAAATAACCTGAAAAGAATTAATTAATAAAGCTGCTGCCCTCGTTGACTTTTCTGTTCTGCTTTTAAATAGTCATTCAGGATGAGGGCCCGACAGATACGAGATATGTAGCGATAGATAGATATAGAAATACATTTATTGTATTGTTTTTATTAATTGTTGGTTATTATTAACGCCTGAGCGATTAATCAGTCGGGCTCTATGCAGGGTTGCAAAAAGATAGTTGTGGCAGTATTTTCTGCAGAGTGAAGAACCAACTCTTGATTGATTAATCCTTTTAGCTCTACGCTGATTCAGTTACAGTAAATTGTGCCTCAGAGGATTGTGTAGTTTTGGATAATTGGATTAATGAGTCTTCCTTTGAAAGCAACGTCTTACACATGCAGTGAAGTGGTGCCTTTATATGTTTTTTATATGTGAGCTCAGCTGTCTGAAGTTCAACATTTATCTCTAAAGGTTAAATTAACTTGTGAAATCAGAGATTTATGGAGCCTAAAGTACATATAGAGGACGGATGTGGATCAGCTCTGAAGATGAGTCAGTTTCACAGAAGTGAAAACACAAAGTGTCCTTGTGTTTAAAGCAACAGTATACTTTTCCACCTAAAATAGTTTTCTAAAAATTGGATGCAACATACAGTCAGCTCACGGCTCAATAACTTCCTCGGTTTTGTGGTCACAGTTTTTGGTTCGGTTTGGGCCGTACCGGGGCAAGGATTACAAAAAACAAAACATTTTTTAATTGTATTTATTTATTTTACTTTTAAGCAAAAAAAAAAACGGTTCCATGTATACCCATTCCCTGTGTTTGGTGTAAAGTCTCAATGACATGAAGTGCCATGTAGAAATGTACAAAAAGGAAGACATTTCAGTGTTTTAAAATTTATTTTTGTGTAATTTCCGCAGACTTTCAGGTTGAAAAAGGTCATAAAGTGTTGATATTTCAAGGTGTACGTTAGCTTAGTTTTTAACGCTGCTTCTCCGTTCTCACCATTTCTGCATCTCGCAGGGATCAGTAGGTGGCTGAGTGACAACCTGCTAACGTCACAGCCTGCTAACGCCACAGCCTGCTAACGCCACAGCATGCTAACGCCACAGCCTGCTTACGGCACAGCATGCTAATGTCACAGCCTGCTAATGGTCAAAGCCTGATAACATCACAGCATGCTAACGCCAAAGCCTGATAACATCACAGCATGCTAACGTTACAATCTGCTAATGTCACAATCTGCTAATGTCACATCCTGCTAATGTCACAGCCTGCTAACATCAAAGCCTGATAACATCACATCATGCTAACGTTACAGTTTGCTAACGTCACAGCTTGCTGTAGTCTGTTGCTGTAAACTTTTAGCCAAACTCCGTATTTCTATTTGAGTGGGCGACACATGTTAAACGATGTGTGCGGACATTATTTTGTCAACATTTTCTCTTCCTTGTCTTTTTACCCGACACTGAAACATCTCCACAACACTAACTAAAAAGATGGCGGCGTTTCTTCATCCTGCTGACTCTCCTAACCGCTCGCCATGTTAAAGTAATGTGAAGTGTTGTCAGCTTCCCCAACTATAGATTGGATATTTGTTTCGGGGGAGGGGTTTCCTTATCCCAGCGCATGTACTCACAGGCACCCACAAACAGAGCCAAGTCTGAGAGAAATACTTTGCATGGAAGTTCGTTGTATGCAAATTTGTAAAACCGCCGTGTACGAGCACGACCTGAACCGTGGAGGCCAAACCGAAAGGTTCAATATTATATTCAGAATTGTTGCATTCCTAGTATAAGGGTTGACATAATAAACAATGACTTTCATCAGGGAAAACGTTTTCTCTCTGATGCCTGCTGTGGGCCACCTGCTATTGGCACTAATTAACTTTGGCGAGCTGTAAAGGTGTCCGTGTTTCCCCCGTTTGAAATACAGCCACCACTATGCTGTTTGCTAACTTGTTAGCAAAGACAACCTGAAGGAGGTCCAGTAGTTCTAGCTGAAAGGTGGCATATCGCCACCGACTGTAGTGGAGACAGAGACATTTTTTTAAGTAAATGGATTCTCCCTCGGCGTATTCGAGGACGAGATCAGTATTTCATGTAAATGTCCTCATCGAGTTGTAACTGTTGCTTCACTTAACAGTGAATGGAAACATGCTGAGCCTCACATATACAAGAATCTTTAATAAATATACTTATTTGGCTTTTGAGTCTTTATCTGTAGTTCAGTCCCCTGCTGTACCACATGGCATCAACCAGAAAATGAATAAGACAAAAGTGCTGCAGCTGAAGAAGCACAGAGGAAGTCTGACGGTGATGAAATTGAGCCCATTTCATAAATGCGAAAGCAGCGAGCACATTCTCATAAACATTCAACAGCTAAAATAAATAAAGCAATAAAAAGATGGATGCACAGTGAGATAGATAGATAGATAGATAGATAGATGGATACATAGATAAGAGAGATAGGAGGGTGGTTGTGTCTCAGACAGAAAGACGCCCAGCCGGTCTGCTGGCAGTTTTTACTTCCTGGTTTTCTAACTGCTCTGTGGCACCCAGCTGGTGGCATCTCCTCCCCCCCTCTTTCTGCCCCAGAGGGCGGGAGGGCATACGTGGCATCATGTCTCATTTATCTCCCTTCAGCACACTGAGGGTTATTGTTTGTAAAGAAGCAGCAAGTGGAGCTGTTCTAGCCGATCACTGGTTCTGCTTTGTCGCCTTTTTTTGCATATGTAGCATGCAAGGTGTGTGAGAGCGAGAAAGAGGGGTATTATTAGTAGTGTTGTGGTTGAGAGTGTGTGTGCAGCTGTGTGAATGAACATACTGAAGTGTTGAGGAGAATTTGTGACTACAACTAGCTCGGTTTATGAACCCAGCTTGTCATGAAACCAATACCTGATTCTCTACCATGGCCACAAAAAATCCCAGGCAGGCGCCCAATATTTGGTCATTTCTTGGTTTAAATAAAACGTCAATGCTAAAAAAATTGCCAAAGTATTCATGCAGTTTAGACAGAGTCAGCTCCTCGGCTCTCTGTCAGTCTGTTTGTTGGGAGATAAATGTAAATTTTGCATCTTTATAGGGCGCCGTATTTGCCAACCTGTGAATTAGAATGCATCACCGCTGTCTTTTAGTTGCAGAAGTTTTTGGTCAGATTATAACTGATTAGGGTCTGGATTTGTTTGTGGGGGGGAGGAGACAGCTCTGAACAGTTTTGAAGTTAGACTGCAGTACCCATTTTAAATGCTACGTGTCAGTTACATATTGCTCCTTTAATAGTTGACTTTAACAACTGATGTTGAAATGCCAAAATAATTCGATGTTTTTTTGTTGTTTGCATATTTTGAAAGAGTCTGCTGCTATATGGCAGCTAAAAGATAAAAGGTGTTTGCAATTCAAATAATGACACACCTGATTTACATGTTGGTTAATCTCTGTCACCTCATAGGTCCAGATCTCAATGTGAGGACACCTCACACCTCCACTCAGGCTCTGACCAGACAGCCCGTCCTCCAGGAGCTGCACAGTCACCCTCCATGTCTCCCCTCCTCAGACAACTACCAGCATGTCGGATACCAGCCACAGGGGGCCCAATATGGGGCCCAGGGAAACCCCAGAGCCTTTGACTGCCCCAGTATACAGATAACCTCCATAGCTCCGAACAACCATGTGGAGCTGGGTAGTAGCCAGGAAGGTTTGGCGGTGGGTGGAGCAGAGGGGGGTTACTCTGAGGCTTCCTGGTCCAGGGGCCAGCTCTACCTGCCCCTTGACTCCTGCTACAGAGACCAGGCGCTGTGCCCAAGCCCCTGCAGCAGCCTGTCCTCGAGGAGCTGGATGTCCGACCTCTCCTCCTGTGAGTCCTTCTCCCATGTTTACGACGACGTGGAAGGGGAGCTGAGGGACGCCGCCCGCCTCGCTCTGGGATCTCCCATCGGGTCACCCATGGGGTCCCCGGGCTGTGGGGGCGGGGCCTTCGGGGTGGAACTGTGGCAACAGAAGTACCAGCATCCTCTAGCGTTCAGTCCACAGCTGTCGCCTCATCAGTCACCCCGTCAGTCACCCTGTCACTCCCCCCGTACCAGTGTCACAGAGGAGAGCTGGCTGAGCCGCCGCCCCACCTCCAGGTACATGACATCATGTTTTCCTAAATATTTAACAGGAAGCATAATTAACATTAATTTCTTTTTCCTGAGAGTCTTAAAACTGAGGTATTAATAGTCAATAGACACCAACAAAATAAACAATTTCCTCTTAGTTGGTTCAACAGCAAAAACTGTAAATATACCAGGGTGAAGCCAGTGAAGTCACCCATGGGTTACTGAAGGGGGCTACATAATTTTTCCAGTAGTAAAGGAACTACGCTTCCCACAATCCATTGCACTTTTTAAACTTATTGTAGTGTTTTTACTGTTAATAATAATGTTGTTGTAGTTTGTCTATAGTGTGTTGAACTTCAGTGGTAGCAGTGACAGCTAAACTTTGCGAGGGTGGTAAGCATTGCCGTGGTAACAGCTGAGCTGGCTCCACCAATCAGAGACGTCGCTGTGGCACTCTAGGATTGTGGGTAGTGTAGTTCTGCCCCCTGAGATCACAATTAAACCATGTTTTGTTTTTTGTTTTTTACAAGGTTGATATCATACAAACTTGTGTCTTCTACACAAGCATATCATCGTTTCACACACTCAATGGGATTTTAACTTTCACAACCACACTGTTGAGCTCCATGGTTGATTGATTGTATGTGACATAATAGGTCAACCAAAAGAAGGTCCAATAGTTACAGTGGGGGGATATCGCCATCTACTGTAGTGGAGTCGGACACACTTCCGTCAATAAATCGATTCTCCCCTGATGTACACACTGGGACACAAACAGTAACATTTAAATGGACTAATTAAACTACAACCGCTCAACTTAACTGTGCATGAAAACATACTGACTGACTGACACCTTTTAAAGTCCTGCTAATCCTAAATGGACTTTTCTTGTAGACCAACCTCCAGACCGACCTCCCCGTGTGGGAAGAGACGTCACTCCAGTGCCGACCCCCACGCCCGCTCTCCCTCCCCACATCACTCCCCAAGCCCCACGCCAGGTGCCTCGCCACGAGGTAGCATCACTGGTGATGACAGCTGGGTAGGTAGCCCAGCTGGCACCCTTGGTTCCCTCCTGATGTCTGGGTACCAAGAGCTAGATGTCCCCTCCAAGACCAGGAAGACGTCTGGAAGCCAGCTGGGCCTCCTCAACAGTCAGGGTGACATGGGGCTGGAGTCCTTCCTGGATTCCCCCGGGGAGGAGGGACGTGAACAGGACAGCCTGGCTGAGCTCTTCCTTCAGGTGCCGTCCCACTTCAGCTGGAACAAACCCAAACCTGGAAACCCTCCTCTGTTCAGGTTGGCTCTGTTTTCATTCATTCACTCAACTTTTATTTAATCTTGAGATATAATTGAGAGTATGTCCTCTTATATTCACATCAAGACTACAAACATCAGAGTACATTTCAAACAAACAAACAAACACATAATCAAGCCAACAAAAAAAATGTAAGTAACATGAAATGAAAACAGGAAAAAAGCTGAGAAAGCTGAGAACAGTTAAAACTGTTTTATTCATTACCCATGATAACAATTAAATGTAATATTTAAAGGTCACATATTCTCCTCCTCTTCAGTGTAAATAAGTCTCAGAGCTCCTTAAAACATGTCTGTGAAGTTTCTTGTTCTAAATCCACTCTGATCCTGTATTTGATCATGCTTATAAACCCCTCTATTTCAGCCCTGCTCAGAACAGGCTGTTTCTGTGTCTGTACCTTTAAATGTAAATGAGCTGTGTCTGACCACGCCCCCTCTCTGGAAGGGCTTGGGTGTCTCGGGCTTTCTCGCTCCATGTCCTATTGTTTACGGTGAGAAGGCAGACTCAGAGGACAGAACAAACACCTAGCTGTGGGAGTGTTACCCACCTGGGGGAGGGGTTACTGCCCTTTGTGATGTCATGAAGGGAAAATCTCCAAACGGCCTGTTTGAGCACATATTTTCTGAAAAGTGGAGCAGGCAAATGTGAGTTTTAAAGTTTTCCAAATGTGTGCCGCACAAAAGGTAAAGGATATTTTCCAAGGAGAAGGACAGGTGAAAAACGTCTTCAAGATCTTTAACGAAGTTCAGTTGTCTTTGGCTCAAGCGTCCCTTTTATAGGGACGTTTTTTACTTGGAATGCGGCCATGCTAGCTTCTTCATCATGCTATGATAAGCGAAACGTCTTTCAGCAGTAGCCTCATTGATTGATTAGTAAACAGAGACTGAGCGGTAAAATCTGAAAAGGAAACATTCTTTAGGATCACTTAAACTCCATTCAAAGATCCATGTTGTCTGATCATTGTGTGTATGTTGTTTCTGCCTCCAGGACCTCTTCGCCCCCTCCTCTGGACTGGCCTCTGCCCAGCCAGTTTGACCAGTGTGAGCTGAAGCTGGAGGTCCAGCCTCGGTCCTACCACAGAGCACATTACGAGACGGAGGGCAGCAGAGGCTCCATTAAAGCCGCGACTACAGGACATCCAGTTGTTAAGGTAAATCTTCACTTCTGACTCTGTAACTCAGTTTGACTTCTCCCTGACTTTTATTTCATTTTTTGCTCCTGCAACTTCCAATCTGAACTTTATTCTTAGGTCTTTTGTCCAGCCTCTGAAAAAGAGGCTTTAAATAAATTTTCTGGGAAAATGATGACAAACTCACAGGCCGTTATTTTGGGAAAGTAATGACGAATGAACACAAGCCATGTCTGCACAGCTACATTTTCTTTTTAAAACAGAAATAACCTCCTCATCCATAAGAGCACTTTGTTAACTTCATAACGACATGCCTGGAAATTCAGAGTACGTGACCAATAATGTACTGATGGCATCCTGTGTAGCCGGTACACACAAAACAGGCACTGTCTGTTGTCCTCCGAAGAGAGCAGATAAAGCAGCTGGAGACAAGAACTATCTGAATAATAACTTCCTTTGTGTGCAAGCTGACTGTAGTGATATTTAGAAACACACTATTAAAGTGCACAACAGCAGCTGGCTGTGACAGCAAGGTCAGCTGAACCTTTAGGACGCTGAGAGAATTACAGTACATTGCTTTTGTATTTAAAATCTATGCTGCCTTCACAAACATCGCTGTGTGTGGCAGGAAATATGTGCAGATTTCCAGCTGACAGGGAATATTTGTAATTATGATATTAAGCTCGTGTTCGTTGGTGATGCTGAGTGAGAGAGTGAGAGCGTTATTCCCCCGGGGTGTATTTGAGCCGAGCATTTGAGACAACTGACACACACATCTGACTTCAGCCTCCGTCTGAGGAGGTTTCTATTGACAATTGTAAACGCTCAGTCCTAAATTGAACTTGTACAGTGTGAGCACATTAATCGAGATCTTTGGTCTCAGGTTGTATGCTAACATGCCACCACAACTTTTTTACAATCATACAGATTGTAAAAAAGCCGACTTAAGAGCGTTTCTCAGCACTGTGTGAATGTGTGTGTGTGTGTGTGTGTGTGTGTGTGTGTGTGTGTGTGTGTGTGTGTGTGTGTGTGTGTGTGTGTGTGTGTGTGTGTGTGTGTGTGTGTGTGTGTGTGTGTGTGTGTGTGTGTGTGTGTGTGTGTGTGTGTGTGTGTCTCTCTGTCGCAGACAGCAGGAGTAGGAGGGGAAGAGCATGCACACTTATTAATAAATAGTGCATCGTGCCCTCTCAGGCTGCCGTTACTACACCTGAGTGAGCGGCCCAGTTAAAGTGTGTGTGTGTGTGGGAAATACTGGACGTTCATTACCTCCCCTACAGTCATTATAATGCCGACGCACCTGACTGACAGAGGAAGCCTCATGTGGGTTAAAGAAAATTTTGAAACTGGGGTTATTCGTTACTGGGCACACTTGTTCAATAAGCCTTCTCTAATTGGTTGCTTCACTGTACCTTGAGTTTTAACAGATTTTCTCATCATTTAAGATGATCTACATACACGACATTTAAGAAATCCCTCAACAGAGCCTTCAAACATGGGTACTCCGGCTTCCTCCCACAGTCCAAAGACATGCTCGTAAGGTTGACTGGTGACTCTAAATTGCCCGTAGGTGTGAATGTGAGTGTGTCTGGTTGTCTGTCTCTATTTGTCAGCCCTGTGATTGGCTGGTGAACAGTAGAATCACAGGCTGGTTGTACACCAACTCTCACACAATGGCAGCTGGTCTGTTTAAAAGATGAATTTAAAGACGGCACCATATCGTTTGGACAATAAAATGAGCAAATTCTGATTTATTCAATCGATAAATGTCTGAAGGTGTTGTCCTGTTATCAGAACACAACATGTTACAGATGTAGAGTCCTAACGGCACACAGTGATGAGCCAGCAGGGATGTATTAAAGAGTAAAGGTTGTGTTTTGCTGATGTGAACGGCCCCGTAGATCACAGAGGAGAGGCAGGCCGAGGCACGTAAAGCTCCATCAAGGCCTCGTATGTAACGGACACCAGCCGGGCTATTCTGGGTGTCACATTCTCAGGCTGCTGCTAAAGTCAGACTAGCTTCCTGCTGCGAGATGTGTAAAAAGTCACACTGCTGCTGGGTAACACAGGAAACAGAAAGTCATGCTTACGACTGCAGGATGAGTTTTTTTTTATTTGAGTGTGAAATCCTCAAAGACGGCAGAATCCTCCAGAGGATCAATCCTGATGTGAAATATAAAATCCTGCTACAATACAAGTAGGTTTGTTAGGATGCTGCATAATTATACTTTGATACTATTCTGGTAAAAAATTATTATCATATGGATACCCAGTTAGATACCACAGCAACAAAAAATGGACGTCCTAGGCACCCAAAGTTTGGAAATTCTTGTATTTAATTACTTCTGCACTTTGTTGTTATACGGTGGCTCCAAGCGGCAAACTCTGATGTTGAAAAATGAAGCCAGCAGGGATGTATTAACAAATGACACACCCACTCAAAAAAGCCTGTTTTTACATCAGAAATGAACATGTTTACGGCCTGGTTTCTCTCCTATAGACGGATAATTCTCCTCTTCATTTTGCTTGGTGTACTTTCATTTACAAACTTTGGTTTTCACAGGAATAGTGCATGCACCTTATAGCAGGGCAACAAGAGTGAGTGCTGTCAGATGGGGTCCCCTAAGGGCACGGTCACGGTCACACTGGTCATCTGTACCGTGCTGTACTCAAGCACGATTTCCCCCCCGCTGCGCCATTCCCACGCTGGCCAGCACGGCCCGCGGTCACACTGGCCAGGATTAACCGTGCCTAAAAGCAAGTACCTCTTGTACGTAACGTTGTAATACAACACATGCACGCTTTATGTTATTATGAAGCGTGCTCAGTTTACAAACAGGCGGACGAGAGAGAGAGAGAGAGAAAAAGAGAAAAAGAGACGCGCAGTCGAGTCCGTGCGGACGCCCGAACATTGGAGTATAACACAGAGAACATGACAGCTACTTTGTGGCTTATATTGTGTCATTTTAGTCAGATACAGCCATGAAACTCTGGATTTCTCCATAATGAAGGCTGTCAGCGTTGTGTACCCGCGTGCTTGTGCATGAAGTGTACCGTGCCGAAGCACGATACAGAGCGGTCACACTGGCCAAACGAACTGGACTGTTGAAGCCAGTGAGACTGCGCCCTAAGGGAGGTTTCCTACAATCATTGCAAAATTTGCAAATTTTGTGCCACTGCTTTGGTTTAAGTCTGTGGGCTCTTAGGGGCCCCCTACTGGTCTGGGGTCCCAAGCAGTTGCCTGCCTTGCCTGTTGACAAGCAGTGCCTCTGATTAAACTTTTGCATTTTTCTGAGATGCCAAAAGGACTCGTAAGAAATGTAAGTTCATGCCAACCTGTGAATGTGAATGGACCACGGGGGCTCTCTTTCTTTCTTTTGCAGCAGCTTTTTTGTTAAAAAAATGACTAAAATCTGAATTTAGAAAAACATGGTGAAGCATGTTTTGCATAATATGTGACCTTTAAAAGTAAGTCAGGCTAATGCATACCTGAACTTAAAGACAGGAGATTGATGGCTCCCTTTATCTTACTCAATCAAAAAAAAATGTTCCTACATTTTTTTATATTCCTCTAAACTTTCATTATATTCTCCAGTAGGTCCAGTTGGAAACTGGAGAGCGAGAGAGTGGAGCATGACATGCCGATCAGGAGCCACAGGTTAGACTTGAACCTGTGCCGCCTTCTCTGAGGACTGTAACCTCCCTACATGGGGTGCGATCTAACCGCTAGGCCTACATTTGGCCTTCACATTTGGCCTTTTAATTGTCTCACCCTTCGTGGAATTTTCACACTTGGAGACGGGGAATGAAGACGTATCGTCCCAACGAGTTTGAACAAGTCAAAGTGACATGACTGCTGAGATGTTCTGCAGGAAAATACCTGAACTTCACACAAGTTTTTATTGACTTTTGTCTTCAGCTGACGGGATATAGCGAGCAGCCGATCAGCCTGCTGTTGTTCATCGGCACCGCGGACGACCGTTTCCTACGGCCTCACTCCTTCTACCAGGTCCACCGAGTGACAGGGAAGATGGTCACCACCAGCTGCCAGGAGAAGATTATGGGGGGCACCAAAGTCCTGGAGATCCCCCTGCTTCCAGAAAACAACATGTCAGCCAGGTAAAATAAGGGAAACCACATCAGAAAAGAGTTTGAGTTTAATTTCCTGAGGCATACATCAGATTCAGACTTCAACATGGACTCATAGTGTCATTTCTGTGATCCTATCAGTGTAGAATATAAAATGGTATTAATAGCTGCAGTATAAGTTAAAGGTACAGGGGATGTTCCGCAACAAAAGAAGTTGCAATCAACAACCTGACCTTTCTGACTGAAACAGCTTCAAGCCCATTTCTACACAAGTCTTTATTTTCAAACCCTTGGAACAATAAATGTTTTTATTCGTTTTAATGTGTTAATTTCATGTCATGGAGTACCTCAGGGCTCAATTCTTGGCCCACTCTGGTCCTTTTATTTAACTTTATACTGAAGGCATAATGTTTATTTATCATTTATTATTACTGATGAAGGATGACTGCTGTAGCAAAACCATCTACTGTTTGACTGTTTGATGAACATTTTGTGAAAATGAATGATGATACCGATGTTTAAAATAATAATGTAGCTGATTACCGTGCCTTTGAGCTGTTTGACTTTTTTCTTTTTGTATGTGAATTTAACATGCTAACATATAAAACAGCATTCTGTAGCCCTGATGAAGCTCTGCAGGAAAGATGATATTAATATTTTAGGATTCACAGTATGTCTTCTTTACAGCATCGACTGCGCCGGCATCTTGAAGCTGCGTAACGCCGACATCGAGCTGAAGAAAGGAGAGACAGACATTGGACGTAAGAACACAAGGGTGCGAGTTGTGTTCAGGGTCGCCATCCCTCAGCTGGACGGACGGATGCTGTGGCTGCAGACAACGTCTGTCCCCGTAGAGTGCTGTGAGTCACCTGGAATCAGGGTTTCTGCAGATCCTTGAAAAGTCTTAAGAAGTCTTATTTTTACTTGTGAGGGGTCTTACATTTGAAATGGCCCTCTGAACGTGTCTGGATACTGTTTTTAAATCGACACTATCTGTTTAATGTAATTGGATTTTTGTCTAAGGGCGCACTCAAATATTCCCGTACCGTGCTAAAGCAGGATCCCCCCTCCTCACCATTCCCCCGCTGGTCTGCACTCACACTGCTCCAGGACTAACTGGGCCAGGGCCAAGGAAGTGTATCGAGCTTGAGCACAGATCTGAGCACTCACACTAGTCAAACGAACTGGACTTAAGGGGTGCAGTGTGTTTAGACATGGTGCGGATTGCTTAGTGTGAGTTCGCGCTTAGTTGATAATATTGTTATACATTTTTATGGCAGCGGTTTTCTTCAGTGAATCACTGACTGAAGCAGTTTTATGCTAAAATTAAGTGTCTTCTGCACGTCAGGGTGTCTGCACGTCGGGCTGCCAACAATGTAGCTCGTCTTGTTTTTGGGAATGCAGCTTACTTTAAAATTCTTTCAGTGTTCATCGTCATCAAGGTTTTTATCAAGAGTCAGATTCTCTGCTGAGTTCCCCACCTCTCCCGAACTAAAGGTCTCAGTTTTCTCCAACACTTTTCAAAAGCAACAGATGGTCTGAAGCGGCTACAAGCCAAGCCGAGCTGCTGCAAACATTTACTCCGCTTGTTTCTCCAATCACTAAACATCCAGATGTTGATGACTCAAGTCCTTCACCCAGTTAAAAGATTACGTTTAAAATGAGCAAAGTGTGTCATTGTTATCAGTAATCATAAGTATTATAATCCAGTACTAAGTTTACTTTCATGGCCAAGCCATGAAGAAAAACAGAAGAGGAAATGAAGTGGATGTGAGATATTGTGTTGACAAACACAGATTGTAATCAGTGAAGTGTGTTTCCTCATAAACTGTTTTGTGTTCCAGCCCAGCGCTCGGGCCAGGAGCTTCCTCAGGTGGAGAGCTTCAGTCCCACCTGCTGCTCTGTGGACGGAGGAGAGGAGCTGCTCATCATTGGTTCCAACATTTCCTCAACGTCCAGGTTCATTTTCACCGAGAAGGCACCCGGTGAGATCAGTTTGTAAAGATTCACCAGAAAATGTAACATCAGATTTTCTCATGTAGCTGAATATAAAACTTTGAGGCTGTTTTGTTTCATAGATGGAAGATCGCTGTGGGAAATGGATGCCAGAGTTATGCCAGAAAAGAGCAGAGGAGTAAGTAAAAACATGAGTCAAAAATGTATTTGCTAAAAATAAAAAAATAGATTGAATGAATCTGCTTTTTTGCAGCACTGACACTGAGTTTGGTTTTTACTTCAGGAATTTTGTACAAGTGTGAACAAGGCTTGTGTTTCTGTCTTTCAGTCTAGCATCGTGGTGGAGGTCCCTCCTTACAATAAGAAGACAAAGGACCCAGTCCAGGTCCAGTTCTACGTCTCTAATGGGAAGAGAAGAAGAAGTCTGACACAGAACTTCACCTTCCTGCCCGCAGTCAGAGGTCACCTTCCTGCCGCTGCTGCTGCAGCAGTCAAACAGGAGAGATGGGAAACAGACTGCATCTCCCACAATCCCCCTGGCTTCTGTCCCTCCTCCTGCCAGATGCCCCCCTGTGATCGTGTCCCAGAACTGGTTTATTATGATTCTCGCGACCTCCCGGTGCATTGTGGTCCATCTTCACAGAATCATCCCGCTGCCTCCTTAATGTTCCCTCACCCCTCCTCCTCTGCACCCTCTCAGACCTCCTCAGTCCTCCATCAGACCTTTATTCCTCCTCAGACCTTCAGGGCCCCCACTCAGACCTCTTCCCTGCCTCCTAAAACCTCCTCAATCCGTCCTCAAGTGTCAACTATACCTCCCCAGACCTTCAGCATTCCCCCGCAGACCTCTTCCTTTTCTCCTAAAACCTCCTCAATCCTTCCTCAAGTTTCAGCTTTACCTCCTCAGACCTTCAGCGTCCCCTCTCAGACCTCGTCTGTCCCTCCTCAAATCCCCACAATGCCTCCTCAGGCCTCTTCGTTGCCCCTTCAGACCTTCACCATCCCTCCACTGAGGGAGCAATCTTCCTCTCCGAGCTCCAGAAGAGTCTACGTGGCCCCTGCAGGTTCCCAGAAGGACACTCTGCTCCCCATCCCAGGAGAACCTCCAGGAATCAAGCAGGAACCAGAAGACCAGCCAAATCTGGGCTCCTTGGGCCTCCAGGAGATCACACTGGATGATGGTAGGATGCTTTAAGTGAAGTCTCTCTAACTATGTTTTAAATTTGATGTAGTACTTTCTCAAATAAAGAAATGTAACCAAACTAACGGGATACAGAGTCCAGACACTAAACATCGCTTCGCTTGAACGTGAAGTAATGTTAGCACTATTCAGACCGCCGTTTCAAGCCACGATATTTACGCCTCTGTGACATTTTGCCTTCAATCTGAATGTCACAAAGACGCCTCTGTAGCATCTTCAGAGGAAGTAACAGAGACGAGACGATATCAGCGGAGCCAACCAGGGAGAGCAGCGCTGTGTGTGTGTTCATGTCTGACTGTGTGTGTATGTGGAGCTCTTGCTGTACTGTGCTTCCGTTAAGCCCAAACGCAATGTGCATTCACAGACTGGGACACCAAATATTACGCCCTCGCAGAATCAATATGAATATTCAAAGACATGCTTAAGGCTGAGTTTAGTTACGGCACTATTGCGTTTTATCCAGCCATCTGAAGATGTTTGGCAAACTTGTACAGATGAACACAAGGAGAGAAACGGCCTTTGGATTCAGATCTGACGTCTCTGATCAAACTCAGCGTGTGTGTTTGTTTGTTTGCTGTGCAGCTGGCTTCCTGAGGTGTGTGTGTGTCCTGTACATTTCGCCCTGTGATGTTGGTTATTTATACGTCAGGCTCCTCTGTTTGTGTGTGAATAGTGTTTCTCTCTGATGTGGGTTAATAATAGCTCGTGTCTGTGTTGCTGCTCTGAATGATGCAGACGGAGGTTAAATTTGTTGCTGCGCCTCAGCTGGCGGGCAGCAGCTGTCGTCAGGCCTCTGACCCCCCCCCCCCCCCCCCCCCTCGCCTTTCAGTGTGACTTTGACCTCAGAAATGTCAGCCCATTCACACAGGGCGGCCGCTCATCCTGCAGGTGGATTAAAACACCTGCAGGATGAGCGTGCCTGCTGCAGGTTTAATGATTATTACTGATTGTTTGTAGACTTGAATGTCTAGACTTTTGACCCCTTACTACAGGTTGTGTCCACTTAGACCAATTATTTTTTTTATTTGATTTATAAGCTGACATGCATCTATACATTTTGTTTACTTTGTTCTCCATGATAACAAGTCATTTCAGGTTGTTTTCTTGAAATCTCGGCTTATTTATAGAAAAAGTCTTAACTGACCTCATTAGTGGGGCTAATGTCAGCATGTCACGTCGTTGTCTGAGCTGTCAAAGCGACCAGAATATTGTACTGCTTTTAAGATCGCCTTAAAATGATCCCGTTATCACGAGAGAACGAGCTTTGTTATCCTGAGTTAACAAGAACAGTAAGTCACATTCTGAAGAAAACAACTGCACTCACAAAAGTGACTAATTATCCCAGGAAAACGGGGAAAATAAAATGTAAGGATGCACGTTAGCTCAGAGTTAACGTACTTAAGGACTCAGATAAATAAATCAAATAAAATCCAAGCTGCAACCCCTGGTGTTCAAATATGAAGCCGATGCGGAAGTGCAAAATCCTGCAGTTCCTCGAGTGTCCACTAGAGGCTGGCTGCAGAATCACAGGAAGTCACATACACACCCATTCTAAAAAGCCTGTTTTTACTGCAGAGATTAACATGTTTACAGCCTGGTTCAAAAAACCAAATAGGTCTGATTAGCTCATGTCTCGATCAACAGATGGGTGACGTCACTCAGGCTTCAAACATTCACATTTACAGTCTGTGATAAAATCACTAATTGGTCTTACTGGATCTGTGTTAAGGGATCACAGAAGGGTTTGAAGCCTGATCTTTTTAACAAACAAATAGATGATATTTAAATAAAGTCTTGAGTAGAGCCCCTCTGATGAGGGTACTCAAGACATACATATCTAAGAGGGTAAAATTTCACTTTAATAATACTTGTACACACTCTAAACCAGTTGTGGGTCAGACCAGCTGAGATGCTGAGCTTCATGTCCAGCAGACAGTGATCAGAGGGATGTAAACTCTGGAGTCAGAGCGCCCTCTGTTGTATGAACATAGTGATGACACCATTCATATGTCCAGACAATTATTGAAGGCTTTTAAAGAAACTTTAGTGGTCACTCTTTGAACTGGTCTCACAGCTGCTGATGACATTTTAAACCCCAAGACAGATTTAAAAATACTTGAGAGGAATCCCGCTCATGTCTCGGAGTCCAGTTTTTTGGACCGAGAAAGGGAAGAGGAACCAGTTTGTTTGTTTATTTGGATCCACACACGTGCAGATGAACTTGTGTTTACAGGCAGGGCATCATGTTTCTCAGCAGAGCTATATTTAGACTGAGTGGCGTGACGATGAAGCCTTTCACTGCCGTTGGAATAGACTCAGCAGAGCAGCTTTACTGCTGATGCTTAAAAGAAAAATAATAACACAATTTGTCACCTCCACCGAGAACGCCATGAACTGAAGTACTGGTTTATGATGCTTAATGAGGCCCTTACTTCCTCACACAAACCGTCTGAGGGGTCATTTGAGGCAGTGTGCATCATCACAAGTTAGAAGAAGTAAAGGGAAGTTTTTCATATAATGTTGAAGTTAAGTTTGTGTTCAGCATCGCACTCCTGTGGCGGTTAAGGGAGCTGCAAACATAACCTGATTTTCTCTGTATTTATTTGTTTACTTTATATTCTACTTGGTCAAAATGGAAATGTTTAAAAATATGTTTTTCCTGCTGCAGTGAACGAGATAATCGACAGAGACATCGGCAGTCTGACCAGCGGTGTGCAGCCCGACCAGTTTGACCAGTACGACTGGGAGCACAAGTCCAGCGACGCGGCCTTACCGTTCTGTGGAGGTCCTCAGTGATCCCACTGCTCCCCACAGGAAGTGACCGTGACTCTTCTTCTGCCGTTTGATGTCTGGACTAACACAAACCAGCAGTCACGTTTGCACAAAGTGCATCAAACGGATCCTTAAGTGCCTGAGAACCAATCAGCAGCCTCCGACGAGTGAAGACAGCTCGTCTCATCAGGGTTTCATAAGACTGTTTCCTCACCTGTCTCAGGAATGTTTTCAAAGACTGAACCAAAGAATTCTAAACGTCTCATGGCTGAAGTTGGAGGAACTGAAAAACAAATCAAAAGACTTTAAAGGTCACATATTCTCCTCCTCTTCAACCAGTGTAAATAAGTCTCAGAGCTCCTCAAAACATGTGTGTGAAGTTTCTTGTTCTAAATCCACTCTGATCCTGTATTTGATCATGCCTATAAACCCCTCTATTTCAGCTCTGCTCAGAACAGGCTGTTTCTGTGTCTGTACCTTTAAATGTAAATGAGCTGTGTCTGACCACGCCCCTCTCTGGAAGGGCTTGGGTGTCTCGGGCTTTCTCGCTCCATGTCCTATTGTTTATGGTGAGAAGGCAGACTCAGAGGGCAGAACAAACACCTAGCTGTGGGAGTGTCACCCACCTGGGGGAGGGGTTACTGCCCTTTGTGATGTCATGAAGGGAAAATCTCCAAACATCCTGTTTGAGCACACATTTTGTGAAAAGTGGAGCAGGCAAAAGACGGATAGGATGGACTTTTCTCATCATTGGGGGGTTTGTAGACGGAATAGGGACACGTTAGTGTTAAAGGAACATCGAGAAGTGGATTTTATATAATGTGACCTTTAATGTCACACAAACACAATCAGTCCCGTCATCGCAGAGGCTAAAGCCACACAAAACTTTTAAAAATAATAATTATATTATTTATTGGCCGATTAATTAAGAAATGTATTTTTGATACTGTGGATCTGGTCCAGAAAAAACCTAAAGTTGTTCAGCTTCATTTTTAAAGTTTGTTTTTTTCTCGTTTGTTTACATTTCTGTCTCTGATTAATGTTCATGCTGTTCGACCTGAACCTTGTGGTGTGATGCGTCAGACACTGATCTCTAGACATGTATCAAAGGTTGAAGTAAAAAGACGAGAAAACAGAAGACGCTCTGTGTTTTTTATAAATGGATTTAAGAATGATGAGTGTGAGTTGTAAAATACTTTATTCGTGCAAACAGTCGGCAGAAATTATGCATCACGTCTGGAGTAAAGACGTCAGCACAAATTTTAAACTATCCTCCATTTCGAGTCATCCAACCACCTTCAGTCCTCAGAGCTGTGACACCTTTCATAAGCTAAGAGTTTGAGGAGGATCAGGCCATATGTAAAGATTTATTTGAGGTCTTTTCTTGGTTGAGTGTTGCAATGTCTTGATAAAAAAAAAAAAATGTAAACATTCAATTAAATATGTCAGCCTGTGCAGCAGGCAATGCAGGTTAACATAATAGACTTCCATCAAGAGAAAGGCAGTGATACAAACAGAAGACAACTCCCACCTGAACCATCAGCTACACCTGTTCCATGATGACCTCATCTCGATCCAAAGAAATGGGGAAATTACCATCCATGATGATACACAGGCCTTGTTAAAAGGAAGAATTTAAAACATGATCCACATAAATATATCAGAAATCCAGTCTATCCTGTGTAAATGTGTCTCTGAGTCATGACTGTCTACAATGAGTGAGAAGCTCGAGTCCCACTGGCTGTGTTGTTGTCAGAGCCGTGTTTACATGGACAGATGGCCGGCTCCTCCCCTTGTGTATAAAAGCTGTTTTAGTCAAGGACTAGAGAGAAGAAGAAGAGCATACTCACTGATTATTTGGATGTTACTAAGAGTTTTTAGATCACGTTGATTCTGTGTTAATTTACATGCCATGTGAAGCTAAGAGCTAACTAAAGAGTGCTAACATTAGCATGCTAACACAACAATGTAGGACACAGGTGATTGCAGCTCGAGGAAAGGACAATTTTGTCCGCCGCCTGCGCTAAATTCCATCATGCGAACACAAGTGGAAGGGGGTTGGAGGTGTGTTTCTGGAGGAGAGAGGTGTGTTTCTGGAGGAGAGAGGAGGCTTCAGTATGGAGGAGGTGTGGTCTAACAGAAGTTTGTTTTGGTTTCATGCTGGAGCTCAAGGGCGACATCTACTGGATCAAAAAGTCTCACATTCTTCCTTTAAAATAAACTATTTCCACGCAAACTGCAAGAAAAGACTTTCATCACTGAACGACTGATCATTTCTTTGAATCATCAGCGTCCACATCAGCATCTTAAACATGTTTTTAATCCGATGGGCAGATCCCAGTTCAGATCTAAGAACCTGTTGAGGTAAAGCGTTGCCCCCTCAATGCTCTCTGGAGTATAAATACGGTTGAGTTATTTAAAGAGCTGCTGGTCGGGGTCCGTCTGAACGAAGCAGATCTCCTCCATAGCTGATTTCGATCCAGTCGTCCAGCAGCTGTTTGTGCAGGTGTAAACCAGCACCGTCCCAAACTCCAGCTCCGCCTCCACGCCGCTGTCCCCCCTCTGCAGCAGACTGACCAGAGCCGGCATCAGCTGTAGCTCAAACGTCCGTGATCCTCCACAGCAGCCGCACGCCGACACCACCTGCGCCATGTTGGACGGCGGCTCGGAGATGAAGAGCGGTTTGCCTCCTCGACAGTAACGCATTATCTGCTGCGGACACAGAGAGATCTTCTTCATGAACCTGGAGAAGACAGCGTCTCCGTGTCGGGCTTTCGTCTTCTCATACTTCTCCTCGCCGCCTTTGCCCTCGCCGCCGTCCAGCTCTCCCACCGCCACCCCTTCTCTCCTCTCGTACTCTCTGAGCAGCCGCTGAGCATGCCGTAGGTCGTCCTCCTCTCCGAACAGATCGGACTCCTCCACCACACTGATGAAGAACGAGCGGAGGACGGGAACATCCTCCTGACGCTCTCCCAAACTGAGGTCCTGAAGCTGGGAGCTGACGTCAGTCTCACAGGCAGCTGTGAAGAAATGAATAAATCCAAATAACCTTAAAAAAGCTGCTCTAACAGAAAAAACATGACCGTTTCAGTTAAAACGTAGAAGAAGAATATGTTCAGGGGTTTGTTACAGTGAACTGCAGGGTGGTTTCTTTGGAATTAAGAGGTTCTTAAAGAAAATATTTTTTGACCTCTTTCTCTAAATTAGAGGGGGACAGCATTTTAAAATGTAAGCCTTCTTTTTTTTTAGGTAAAGACTGTTTTTCCAAATTGCTTCAGTCAGTAACCTAATGATCATTTGGATCCCTAAGTATGTAAATATTTGGCCCAGGTTTGGTCTGGTTGGACCCTAAACTTTACCTTCTTCGTTGAGTTATTGCTATTATACTTATTGCTATATACAAATATTTACCCTGTGCCTCAGGAGCTGCTGCTGCCTCCTTGTGGATCTCCTTTTTCATACCTCCTCCCCAGTCTTCTTCATCCTCCATCCCCCAGTCATCAGCGGTGTCACACCAGTCAGTGGCCGCCAGAGGAGCCTCCTGAGCCGGGTCGGGCCGGCTGGCTGTGCCCGCTGACTCCGCCTCCAGACACTGAGAGCGGAGGACCCTCCAACTGTCTGACCTGCCGCTGCACTCCACACCTGGGCACGCAAACAGGTGGAGGTTTCTGTGGTAGGGGGAGGCCTCCAGGGGGCAGTACACCTGCACCACATGAGCCAACGGGGCTCCGCAGCGACCACAGCGGGTAGACTGTAGAGAGATGCCCGGTAACCAGTCCGGCGGACCCCCGACCTTGTTGGTCAGGTATGAGGACTGGTATCTTTTAGAGTCCAGCTGTCCATCACACACACCGATCAAAGTAACCTCCTCAGGGCGTGAAGCCATCTCTCACATGTTGACAACGCCGAGAGGAAGTGCACGTTATCGTCAGTGGTCCGTCATCAAAACATTTCCGCAACCTGGAATGGGAATAAAAGTCATAAAACCAGACCTAGAGTAATATTAATGTGATTAAAGAAATAAAACATCTAGTTCTATAAAATTCTACAGAGATAAAGACGTCACACAATGTTTAACTTACATGTAAAAAATGTACACTGCTTGAAAAAGGTTCCTACCGGAAGTCCTCACTTTAGTCGCATTTTTTCCCAAAACTTTTTCTTGAGAAAGTTTTTTTCGTTCTTTAGTCAATTAATAAATGGGTGTTTAAACTGTTGTATATTTGATAAATTACTTCAAGCAGAATATTTAGATGATAAAATAGAAATATAGCAAGCAAACTGACCAGTAAAAACGATACAAAAATATAAAAAAACTATAAATTAAAAAGAATAAAATATATATGTGTATGTATATTATTTTTTAGACATCTTTTAAGAAAAGCTTAATTTTTATTTCAAATAGCCATCGACAAATAAAGTTTATTTAAAAAAAACAACGCCAAAACAAATTAACCGGAAGTTGCGTTGCTCTCCAAACATGATGATGCTGCTGATGTCTCTGACAGCTAAGCGGAGCTACAAGACTTATATCTGTTCTTTATATCGTGTGTTAGGTTTTTCTAAATGATTGAAATAATGGCACAAAAAGTGAACTATTTATTTAATTTAAAACGTAACATTTTGTCTTTTTGTGACTGAAATGAGCCGATACGAGAGACGAGAGTTAACGTCAGTGTTGAACGTCCACAGCTGATTTGATAATATAAAACAAGATAGGGATGATTTGGAAAGATACTGTAACACAAAGTCATTATTTATTTTACTATTTTTTATAAATTGGATTATAATAGCTCCAAAAGAGGCCAACCTAAGCAGAGCATATGAAGTCTAATCAGTGTAAACAAAGCGTTGTTGTTGTTGTTGTTACGTAACAGTATAAACCACCGTGATCATCAGTGTTAACACGGGCAGCTCTTCACCACCACCATCATGCCTTTTGTGTTTCTGGAGCGGTTCCCCTGGCCCAGTTTACAGACGTACACTGCGCTCAGTGCTGCCCTGCTGGTCGGGACCGTCCTGACCGTCTGCTCCTCTTCCGCCTCCAGCAGCCCGGAGGAGAGCCTCAGCGACCCGGCCCACAGCAGCTCCAGGATCGGCCGCTACATCCGGGACGGCGGGTATGGAGATGTGGCTGCAGATGTCCTGCTGCACCTGCTCACTGACAGTGTCTTTGTTTGGGTGAGTTCAGACTAAGAGTGGTGATAAAAAATGAATAGATAGATCAGCCTTTCCTGAGTGTGATGGTGTGGGCACAAACCAAGACATGGCTCTCATCAGTCCTGAAGGTAGCAATCTGTACTTCTGGATATCTGTAGTTTTGTATAGTATTGCAAATGTTTTATATAATAAAAAATTAACACACATTTATAAACAGTTTAGAAACAGTACAGATATCAGTGATAGGCAGATACGGTATGAACAGCATGGGGCCTAACACAGAGCCTTGAGGAGTCCCACAAGAAACCTTAAATAATTCAGGTTTTACAGTGTTCAGTTGTAAATCTTGTTCCGTATTACATAAACGGCACTGTGAGATTAATTTTAACAGTGTGTGTGTGTGTGTGTGTGTGTGTGTGTGTGTGTGTGTGTGTGTGTGTGTGTGTGTGTGTGTGTGTGTGTGTGTGTGTGTGTGTGTGTGTTGTGCCTGTGTGTGCAGGTAATGGTGAACACGGCCTGCTGTGTCCTGCTGCTGTTCGCCAAACTCATCCAGTGTGTGGTGTTCGGACCGCTCCGTGTCAGCGAGAAACAGGTCTGTGATTGTCTTTGTCTGAGTATGTCAGCTTCTCACCCGGATCAAAACTTTAAATTCTAGATAAAGAGTCACTGAGTACAATTCAAACACCGGAGAACAAACGTGTAAATATGGAACTAATATTCAGAGATAGGTTTAAATCCAAATGAAAACTCCTGGAATGATTATTTTCCTTTTCTGTCCCTCTGCAGCATTTGAAAGACAAGTTCTGGAACTTCGTCTTCTACAAGTTCATCTTTGTATTCGGCGTCCTGAACGTCCAGACGGTGGACGAGGTGGTGATATGGTGGCTCTGGTTCGCCGCCCTGGTCTTCCTCCATCTCCTGGTCCAGCTCTGCAAAGACCGCTTTGAATATGTAACGTTTGTTAAAATCATACAAGAGTATCACATGATCACAGCGTTTATATTATATCAGGATTTTTATGTGAAGCTAATATTTTTTAAAGTACAAGTCTGAGGGGGATGCGCGGGAACCATGTATGTCATTCCCCTCTCTCTCTCCCTGATTTCTGACTCTATCCACTGTCCTATCTCTAGATTAAAGGCACAAAAAGCCAAAAAAAAACCCAACAAAAAACAAGATTAATCACGATTATAATAAAAGGACAAGTCTGAGAAGTTTATACCAAGTTGAACTTTCAAAGTGTCTGACAACATTCCTTAAAGGTACCCCCTAGTTTTGTCACAGATTTTGTGTGTGTTTTCCTGCAGCTGTCCTTCTCCCCGACGACTCCCCCGTCCAGCCACGCGCGTGTCATTCTGCTCCTGGTGGTGCTGCTGTTGTGCTGCGGGGGTTTGGCGACCCTCTGCAGCCGCCTGGCTCGCAGTCAAGGCCGACACGCCGCCGCTTTCATGGCTGCCGAGGTGGGACACTCTCTCTCAGTACGGCTGGTTAAAAAAATCGATTCATCAATGCATTGCAATTATTATTTTCCCAATTCAGGGAAATCCTGAGGTCGATTTTTTTACGTTGTAATGACACCCCTCTCCACTAGGGGGCACTGTGGGTGCTGTGAATTCAAGTTAGGCATCATTTTACACTTCAGATCAGAGTGTACTTCACGTTTTAGACTTTGTTTATTAAAGAATAATGCAATGATAAAATACATTTTTGTTTTAAACTAATACAAACACATAATTATTTAACAAACATAAGAAGGTACTGTGAGTAGTTATCTCAGTATTTCTCTCACCTATGTGTAATATTGAATCGATATCAAAGCATAATGATCAATATCGAATCGATATCGAATCGAATGGTGACCCAAAGAATCAAAAACAAATGGAATTGTGAGGTTGTGGACAATACCCAGCTGTATCTCTCAGACACATGCTCTGAAAGTCTTCACACCTGTTGATGCGTTCTGTGTTTCAGTGTATGCTGGTGACCGTCAGGACCACACATGTCATGTTTCGGTGAGTGACATAAACATTCCTCTCTCGTCTCGTTTGTTGCGCCGAGAGAAGATTTTAGTGTAAATCTGTTTGACGTCTTTCACTGCAGGTACTCGATCCACCTGTGGGACGTGAACCAGGTGGGCAGCTGGGACAATAAGTCCTCGTACACTTACTACACCGACCTGCTGATGGAGCTGCTGTTTTTAGGCCTCGACCTGCTGCATCACATCCACATGCTGGTCAGTCTAAAGGAGACATAATTCAGTCTCACATTTAACAGTCTTATCATTATTTATCTTTTCTCTAAGTGGCTGAAGGTGAGTTAAATCATCGTTGAATCTGGTCAGGTTTATTTTACACTGAGTGTGTTTACGTGGACTTGAGGATCCCAGTTTGAATTTTCCTCGTCTCGTCTGTCTCAGCTCTTCAGTAACATCTGGCTCTCCATGGCGAGTCTGGTGATCTTCATGCAGCTCCGTTTCATCCTCCTGGAGGTTCAGAAGAGAATCCGCCGCCACCAAAACTACCTGCGAGTCCTCCGCAACATGGAGACCCGGTCAGTGTCACAGAGCCGTTTCTCAGTCTATTTCTTAGACATGCTGTGTTGAAGTTGGAGCTGATTGAACCTGATGTTTTATCGTCTTTCAGGTTCTCTGTGGCGTCCGCGGAGGAACTGGCAGCCAATAACGATGACTGTGCGATCTGCTGGGATGTGATGAGCTCAGCCCGGAGGTTGCCCTGTGGTCACCTTTTCCACAGGTCAGTGTGTGTGTGTGATTATGTGACTGTGATGAAGAACTCAATCGTTTAAGATGTTTGAGTCACTGAGTGTTTCTGTGTCCTCAGCTCGTGTCTGCGCTCCTGGCTGGAACAGGACACGTCTTGTCCAACGTGTCGGATGTCTCTGAACATCGGGGAAGGACGTGAAGGTCACACAGAGCGGGAGAACAGGGAGGCCGCCGCTGAAAACATGGCCGCCGGCCCAGGGGTCGAAGCTCAGCTGCACCTCAACCAGCTCAACCACTTCTTCCACTTTGATGGTGAGACATAGAACCAGTGACATAGAGAGACTCCACAACATTTATCTGATATATGGAGTCCCTTTAGAGCAGTGGTTCTCAAACTATGGTACGCGTACCAACGGTGGTACGAGGGCTCCCTGTGGTGGTACGCAAAGAAATCTCCACAATATAAAAAACAAACCCGTTCAACATAAAACGTCAATATTTTTTGTCGTACTCTTATCTGTCTTGTATCTATTGGGTTGTATTTATATCAGATGTGTTTTCCCTTCTAAATTAATCTAGTTTTTGCAACAAACAACTTTAATCTGCTCAATTTATGCTCGCACGCACAGACATAAACAACAACAGGAGTACGCCTCGTGTTTTGAAAAGTTCCACTTGATATTCTGTTATAATTCAGTACTGAAAGAACAGCAAGCAGCTGTATACATTAACATATATTTTGTTATTTATTGCAGTTCAGTCAGCACACAATCCGCAGCAAGCAGCTAATTATATTCCCGTTTTCTGGAGCTGCTGGAATGCACAAATTTCCCCCACGGGGGATCAATAAAGTTTATCTTTATCTTTTACATCAACATTTTAAAAACGGAGCCAGGAGAAGCTTCAGTTTTGATGCATGTACGGACAGCAGACCTTATCGCTCCCCCTCCCTCTTTCGCTCCCTCTCTCTTGCTCTGAAGCTGATGTGATTCTGCTCTCTTTTGATGTCTTAACACTCCGCAGGAGTCGAGAGGGATTTTTTTTTTAAAAGGCAGTTTTGCTATGTTGAATGCAGAGAGAATAAAGCGGCTCTGTTTGCACAGAGCCTGCGGCGCGCGTACCTGCACTCTCACGCGTTCTCTCTCTCTCCCCCGCTCCCTCCCTCTCTCTCAGGCACGCAGCAATTTTATGAATAAATGAAAAATTTAATGAGAACAGGTTGGAAATATACATGGGCCCAGGTATCGTATTGGAGACTAAATATTTCCAAACAGGTTGTTGGTATAAAGTTGTCATTTTTATTGTTCTGCACTTTTGTGTGTGCCAGTTCTAGCGCTAGCCCTTAGTAGGCCTACAGCGTGGCTGCCAGCAGTCAATAATAAATAATATTCTTTTTATGAATATATTTGCCTCCTGCATTAAATGTGTGTAGAAATAGGCCTACAGTGTATTTTAACATCTACCATAATGGTGGTACTTGGAGAGCCAAATATTTTCGGAGGCGGTACACAGTCTAAAAAGTTTAAGAAACACTGTTTTAGAGGGATAGAGTCTGGTACAAAATGTTTCCTGTAAAACAAACAGTCAATACAAAAACAGCTGAAGCATGGAGGGCGAGTAATGCATCAACAGAAATCTAACTAGTGATAAACGTTGAGGTTAAAAATCTAAAATAAAAACTCAAATTGGAAGACTTTCTGCTTTTCCTCTCTGACTTTAATAAGGTGGCTCATCATGGATTTGGGTTTCCACGGGCGATGACTGACTCAGCTGACCTGATCTCCTCGAGCAGATTGTTCCACACAGAAAACACACTATCATGCACAAACAGATCAATGCTAGACGTTTCAGGGAAACTTCAAACTCTTCATCTGAACGATGTTTGAGATATCTACGGTTTAAATTAATAAATGAATCTCTTTTTACGTCTCTTGAGGGCTGAGTTTTTAAAGATCTCAGTTCGCTGCTGTGATTTACTTCCAGACTTTTTTAATGTGTGATACTTTCTTTACTTCCTGTTTCCACTCTCTGACCTCGTTATGTGTTCCCAGGTTCTCGTATTGCCAGCTGGTTGCCCAGTTTCTCAGTGGAAGTCATGACAGCCACTAACTTTTTGGGCCTCGCACCACCCGACGTGTCTCAGATCAACCCGATGGTGAGTGAACAGGACGGGGCGATGTTTTGAATCTTAAACCGGCCCTCGTGTTCTTACAGAGAAAATGTGTGTGTGTATGTTTCAGGCTCAGCAGATCCACGAGATGTTCCCTCAGGTTCCCCTCCCGCTCATCCTGCAGGACCTGGAGATCACCCGCTCCGTCGAGGTCACCACAGACAACATCCTGGAGGGGCGGATCCAGACCGCCGGCCCACCACTGGTCAGTCTCAGAGAATGCAAAGAGGGGAACTGAACAAAATGTTTCTGTAGCGCTGAGAGTTCTCCGGCAACGCTTGTCCTGCTTGTTTAAGGATGAAAAAAGTGACCATTTGTCCATTTTTGAGCAGAGCTTGAATCAGGTGATGTTTTAAAATACATTTCCTCTCTCGTCAGGTGTTCGAGCGCCCACTCATACAGGTCACCCCTCCACCTGAGGACGAGGGCGGAGCCAGCAGTGAGTCAGAGCAGGAAGAGGATGACGAGTGGGAGGACGAGTGGGAGGATGAGGAGGAAGACGAAGACGAGGAGGGAGATGAGGTGGAGGAAAAGAACGAGATGGAGGAGAAGCTGGAGGACGACGTGGAGGAGGAGGAGGTTCAGTTTTGTACGTCCACGGAGCGACGGCAGAAGCTGCTGCTGCAGAGGAAGGAGGAGCTGCTGCAGCGAGCGCGCAGGTAATGAAAACATCACAACCTACCCTGTTTCTGTGTCCTTCTTTTCCATCACTTCCACTACAGAGAGACACTGAGGAGGCTTATCTACGGTGCACCTAAAGGGACAAAATAGCTTTAAGATTAATCACGATTAAAATACATTTAAGTTTTAATTTCAGACCTGAAGTTTACGGTGATGTAAACTGCAGTTCCTCAAGCTGCCACTAGAGGCTGTTTCCAAAAGTGTGTAAATCCAAAGCAGCAAACTACGGTGTTGAAAAATCCTGGAGTTCTCTGAGTGTCCACTAGAGTCTGGCTGCAGAAGCACAGGAAGTCACATACACACCCATTCTAAAAAGCCTGTTTTTACAGCAGAGATTAACATGTTTACAGCCTGGTTCAAAAAACCAAATAGGTCTGATTAGCTCATGTCTCGATCGACACACACTGTACGGGGGATGAATGTTTTGATGACTCATCAGTTTTGATTTGATGAAGGATAAGAGTTATTCACAATAAGGCGTGTAGCTGACCTGATTGACAGGTGGGGAGCGGTGTAACGGTTTGTCAGGAGATTTAAAACCCGCCTCAGCTCCAGCTCTCAGCCTGTCATTAGGTTGACTGAAAGTTAGACTGAGACAGCATTTCCAGCATGGAGACCGCCATCGATGGGACTCCAGCGCCCCCTGCAGGAACAGATGGGTGACATCACTCAGGCTTCAAACATTCACATTTAGAATCAGAAATCCTGACTCTACCTGATGAGCTGCAGAGTTTCACACAGCTGTGATTATTCTGCTGCAGAAGAAGAACGGAGCTTCTCCGCTGCGTCTGCATCATTTAAGGAATAAAATATCTCTCCACTCAGTATCAAAGATTCTTTTTCAATCTTCTCTGGGCTGCGTTCAAAAGTCGTTCCTGCTGTTTTTTTTAACGTGTTCTAACTGCGTCTCTCGTCCTGAGCTCACAGCTGCACACGCTCATTAGCTCTGACATTAACGGTGCTCGGAGCCGAGGCACCATTAGAGAAACCACGGCAGAGTTTTTAAGTGAAACGCCAGAGATTCTGCACGTTTAAAGCCCATTTACTCCAAACCACCTGCACTTAACATCACTGCTGAGTGTCTATGAATCACAGCAGCTGTAGATTTACCTCCTCACTCTGTCGATCACCTCGCAGAGATGTGACCGTGTGCAGGTAGATAACCCATCAGAGCGAGCGTGCTGCTCTGTCACAGTTTCCTCACATTAACAGAAGTTTTTACTTCAGTCTGACAGCTTTTTAAATCCATTTCTATAGATCTGCGTTCCTGACTAGACATTTTTATTTTGTCTTCTCCTTTATGGCTCCTTTCCTCACTGTTGTGTTCTCTTACGGTTTTATTTTGATGGTTTCTTCTTGTTCTAAACGTTCTCTAGAAAGTACCTGGATCTATTGTCACAATCATGACACCGTGGTTACAGAGTAATAGAGCTTTTTTGGGCCATCCATCATTGGACCGGGCTGCACGGCCCTGCAGTGGTTAGCGAGGAGGTTCCTTTATTTGATCATGTTTATAAAAGCCTGAAGTTAAATTAGTGTTTTTGTCAGTGGAGTCTGGCTTGTTTGTGGAGAGTGATGCAACATCTGATTCTGGGTTTCTCTGTAAAATGTAAAGCGCTCTCTCTCTCTGCAGGGATCCTTTCTGTGATGCTGTCAGACACGTAAAAAAACAATGGGAGCCTGTCAGGGACAAAAATAATGACTTTGAGTGGACAAAACGTTTCCTTACTTCTGGCTGAATCATTGTAGTCTGCAGTTATTAGTCATTTTTTTCAAACCCAGAATTATTGGATGATATTTTAATATTTATGTGAATTTCCAATAAAAAGCCTTTCACTGACTTTTTAATTTAAAATGTCTGCAGGAAGTAACAACAGAGATCTGGGACAAAACGGCAAAGTAGAACAGACATCATTTAGCAGCTCTGATGTCTATTGAATTTATTCTATTGTGCACTTTACTAAATTAGCGCTGCATGGTGGTTAGCGCGCAGAGGCTCTTGGTTCAAATCCCCGTCTGACAGGAGCCTCTCTGTGTGGAGTTTGCATGTTCTCCCCGTGCATGTGTGGGTTCTCTCTGTGTACTCCGGCTTCCTCCCACAGTCCAAAGACATGCTCGTTAGGTTAACTGCTGACTCTAAATTGTCCGTAGGTGTGAATGTGAGTGTGGCTGGTTGTCTGTCTCTGTGATTGGCTGGTGAACAGTCCAGGGTGTAACCCAGCCTCTCGCCCAATGACAGCTGGAATCAGCTCCAGCCCCCTGTGACCCTGAAATGGGAACGGGACAAGCGGTATGGATAATGGGTTGATGGACTTTACATTATTTACTCCTTTCCGTCTTCTCCTCTGATGTTCCCTGTCCTCTCTGCAGAGACTTTCTGAGCAGGAGCATGAGGTCGACCACGGGGAACATGGACGCCTCAGACAGGGACGCTTCCACCTCCGACCCTCTCACCCTGAGACGAGAAACACTAGCGGCCGCAGCAGAACGGCGCCTGCAGAGGCAGCCTGACTCCGCCCACTGAGCAGGACAGGAAACTGGCCGAGCTTTTTACTGACTACGTTACAAACTACTGGTCTGATTCGTCTTCTGCCGATGACAGTGTTAGAAAAAACAAACGCTTTTATTACCTGATGATTGAAAAACATCACTTTTCACAGGTGAGGCTGCTTCCAGGTGCTAAACGGATCCCTCAAGACGAGGAGCTTCTGATCCACATGCTGCAGTTTGTCCGTAAGAATTAGAAAAGAGATATTTTTTATAGCGTATCGTTGAAGATTTGAAAATAGATATTTAGGAAGAATGAGCTCAGACTACCTGTTGAACGCTGTGTTCAGGTAACAATGGGGTTGGAAATGTAGCAGCCTGATGCAGGTTAACCACACTCCTTTTTTAAGCCCCTCCCACACGTGGACTTTCTCTGCTCGAACAGTCCGTCTTTTATTAGTCAGATTTGTTTGTTTTATGTTTCTCTCTCTTAACGTCTGCTCGCTCGTCCGCCCTGCTCCTGTTTACACATTTCTATCCAAACTTTAACAATTTAAAAGAGAAAAGACTGAAACGAGTTTTGTAAATATAAATCATAATGAAGACGACAGTTTGACGGCTGCAGCTGGAACCAATAAATAAATAAATAAATTGTCGTGATGTTTTGTTTTTAATCAGTCTTTTTCTTCTTCCTGGTGAATGTTTTTATAAAAATGAGACAAACACATATAACTTGCGCTCTCCATGTACAGAGGCTGTAGTCCTCATTGTAGCGGCCGTGGGTTCAAATCCGACCTCGGCCCTTTGCTGTATGTCACCCCCCCCCCCCCCCCCCCTCCATCAAACACTTCTTTGTATGGATGGATGTGTTGAGGGTCATTGAAAGCGGCGCAGCACACAGAAAATATATCAAATATCTTTCTTTTCAAAGTTAGTTTCAGTAAAATGTTTCACCTTTCATTTTTTTTAGCAGGATATGACCGGCTAAAGTTACCGTTACCGGGTTTTTATCTACCATGAGGCTGCCTTCATTTGGGACGTGTCAAAATGAGACGGCCTTAAATTATTCTCAAACCAAACTCATGAACAGCAAAGATGGGAAAGGCTATCACACTGTGCACATAGTCAGGATATCAATAAACAAATCAGGTTAAATATCCCTCATTTGAGTTTGAATTAGAAAGAGGCGTTTTCCTTCTAATCACAGTAATGACGTGGACAAATAGCCAATCGGTGGTGGTCTTCACCGGTCACGAGTTAAAATCCGGATTCTGCCCTGTCTGAGACAGAGACAAGACCGAGTGAAAATGCTTTGATTCCAAGACAAGACCTTCAAAAAGTGGTCGTGAGCCTGGTCTTGAGAGTCCAGTTCAGTTGGTCAAAAATTGGGATGGTCTTCTATTTGAAATGTTAATTCAATTCAATGGTAATTCAAACCGCTCTGAGAAAACCGGAGACTACAGAGTGCATCTTTGTTGAACATTAAGGATCAAATATCAGCGAGTTTGGAGAGCACAGATCACACACTGATGAGTCAAAGTACACAAGTTTAAATGTAAAGATAGTCTCAGTCTTTCAGAACATAGGGTTCTGTTTCCTGTCCTGCTGCCAGCCTCACGACCTCTCCGAGTGCATCAGAGTCTAATCACTCGAGACGCTGCAAACTGTTCAATAAATCATTGTTCAGTCTTAATGAAGTCTCTCTTGATTGAGACACTTTACTGATATGTAAAATAAAGACACGTAACCATTAAAGGAGAGCGATTTGAGGACACATTAAAAGTTTTAAAGATCTCTGTTCTCCACAAGAACAAGAATAAATGTTTCATCTGTGGCCATCAGCCTCTTCTGTAATGAAACCCGTTCTGGACAAATCATAAATTCTTTATATGCATGAATCCCAAGTCGTTAAAATCTTCACTGACGCTCTTCAGGCTCCTGCAGGGTGAACGCTTGCTCTCCTCCACACTTCCTGTTAGCAGCTGCAGCACTGAAACCCCGTTACAGAAAACACAACAGAGGTTTAAAAACACATCCCGCTCTGTCAGATTGATGAGATTGATGTCAGACTGATACAGGGCGAGAACGGGATGTTTACGTTTCCTGTGTCGCCTCAGAATCCTCCAGGAGGAGCTGGAGAAGTTTGCTGGGGAGAGAGAAGTCTGGGTTGACTTCCTGCGCTAGCTGCCACCGAGACCCGACCTCGGATTTGAGTGGCAGTCCTCCTGAAAATCTAAAGAGACTCTCAGGAGAGCGTCTGTGAAAACAACTAATGATAGTTCAAAAAGTCTTTATCTAATTCCAGTGTTAGAAAGTCTGCTGAAGGGATCTGTGTCATGAGGCGTGAGACTGCGCCTGCTCAGGGATTTAAAAAAGTTACATGTGTGTGTCGGTGCTGCCTGGAGAAACTTTTGAAAAATTGCAGAAGGAGAAACACATTTCACTGAGAAAAAGAGTGTTTCACAGAGCAGATATAGACAGTAGTGTTGAAGTACTCGAAGTCAGTCTCACTTTTTGAAGGTCTCGGTCTCGTCTCAGAATCGAAAGCATTTTTACTCGGTCTTGACTTGGTCTTGGTCTTGTCTCGGTCTCCCCCTCCTTGGTCTTGTTCTTGTCTTGGTCTCGTCCTGCCTTGGTCTTGGTCTTGCCTCAGTCTCCCCCAGCCTTGGTCTTGTTCTTGTCTTGGTCTCGTCTTGCCTTGGTCTTGGTCTTGGTCTTGGTTTTGGTCTTGGTCTTGGTCTTGTTCTTGTCTTGGTCTCGTCTTGCCTTGGTCTTGGTCTTGGTCTTGGTCTTGGTTTTGGTCTTGGTCTTGTCTCAGTCTCCCCCAGCCTTGGTCTTGTTCTTGTCTTGGTCTCATCTTGTCTTGGTCTTGGTCTTGGTCTTGGTCTTGGTCTTGGTCTTGGTCTTGGTCTTGGTCTTGTCTCAATCTCCCCCAGCCTTGGTCTTGTTCTTGTCTCGGTCTCGTCCTGCCTTGGTCTGGGTCTTGTCTCAGTCTCACCATGCCTTGGTCTTGGTCTTGGTCTTGGTGTTGTCTCGGTCTCTGCCCGCCTTGGTCTTGTCTCTGTCTCTCCCTGCCTTGGTCTTGGTCTTGCCTTGGTCTCGCCCAGCCTTGGTCTGGATCTTGACTCGGTCTCGCCCTGCCTTGGTCTTGGTCTTGTCTCGGAGCATTCTGGTCTCGGGTATGTCCTGGTCTAAGTTAGTGTGGTCTTGACACTAATAAACAGAGACAAAAGGCAATTACCTGGCCAGGTGTGATCAATCAACCTTCATTGGATAACAAACAAAGTACTTTGAAGACCAAGGCATCAATAAAAACAACTTTTGTAACACTTATACAAACCTTCCCTTTTTATGTATTATATTAAAACTGTTTTAAATCAATAATAAAAACATGTATCATCATAATCCAGATACCTTTGTGACTCTTTGATTTAGTTTCTCTTTCTTTCTTTTCTCATTATGCAGTTTGTCCTCCAGCCAGCAGGGGGCAGTCACTGCTCACTGTTCGTCTGCAGCTCGTCATGTTCTCTGCTCAAACAAGATCATATTTATGTGAATACAGAGATGAGTGACTTTCTCTCTGCTCTCAGATGAAAATCTCTGCAGGGAACTCCACATCTTCATTTCTGATTATTATTATAATTATTATCATAGACGCTTTAGGGGAGAAATCTTTATTCTGCTCATGAGAGGCTCGGACACAATCTGACTTACAGAACATTCAAAGCAGCAGTGAGAGAAGTCTTCAGGGGATACAGCATGTCACTTATATCAAATTCAAACCATTTTAAAGGCAGGCTATAAAACTTTACAGGAACAAAACTGTTAAATACACGTCAGAAAGGAGAAATCGTTACACCGCTCCCCACCTGTCAATCAGGTCAGCTGCACGCCTTATTGTGAATAACTCTTATTCTTCATCAAATCAAAAAACGGATGAGTCATCAAAACATTCACCTCCCGTACAGTGTGTGTCGATCGAGACATGAGCTAATCAGACCTATTTGTTTTTTTTAACCAGGCTGTAAACATGCTTTTTAGAATGGGTGTGTATGTGACTTCCTGTGCTTCTGCAGCCAGCCTCTAGTGGACACTTGAGGAACTGCAGGATTTTCCTTCTTCTGATGCTAGCTCTACAAACTGAGAAATGGTTGATTGTGCATCACACTATGTTCTAGAAGCTCTCTTAGCTTATCAAAGGAAGAATGTGTGATTTTTTGTTCCAGTAGATGTCGCCCTTGAGCACCAGCATGAAACCAAAACAAACTGCTGTTTGGCCACACCTCCTCCATACTGAAGCCTCCGCTCTCCTCCAGCATACCACGTCCAACCCCCTTCCACTCACGTTCGCATTAAGGAGTTTAGCACAAGAGGGGGGCAAAATTGTCCTTTGCTCGAGCTGCAATCACCTATGTCCTGCATTGTTGTGTTAGCATGCTAATGTTAGCACTCTTAAGACTCTTACTAACATCCAAATAATCAGTGTATCTTCTTCTCTCTAGTTCTTGACTAAAACAGCTTTTATACACAAGGGGAGGAGCCAGCCGTCCCGTCCATGTAAACACGGCTCTGACAACAACACAGACAGCGGGACTCGAGCTTCTCACTCATTGTAGACAGTCATGAGTCAGTCATCAGTCTTGATTTCTGATATATTTATGTGTAACATGTCACACATTCTTCCTTTAAGCTAATGAATACACGTCTTTGTTTATCAGACAGCATTCAGCAGCATTTCCCTCAGAGTTCATTATTATTATTCAGAAAGCGCTTGAGTTTGTATTTGACACTAAACTGCAAAAGTGTTTACATTTAGCATTTCCTTAACCTGTAGCCACTCTCTGGCTCTGACCTTTTATCCAAATTGGATAAAACTCTCTCTTGGCCTTAACACATTTTTCCTGATAATTCCACATTTGCATACATTTATATTTCTTGCATGTTTGGAGCTCAGATCATCTTCCTGCACCTGACTCATTGACATGTTTGCAGCCATAATAAAATGATGTTACTGTCTTTTAGGTCCTGAGACTCTACAGGTGTTAACTTTCCCATGCTCACCTGCTTATTATGTCTGGAGGAACTTGACTGACCACTGAGTCCTGATCTGTGCGGGGTTTATCAGACAACTGGCAGCAGACTTCAGAGGTGGAAAGCCTCGCTGAAGGTGGAGAATCATGGAGCGGTTGATCTGAGCGACTCAGGGAGATTAGAGTCGAGCCAGAGGGTTCATGTGTTGTCTTTTCTCTGGACTCGTTGGTTTCAGCACTCCACCAAACGTACTTTGTTCTGCCTCTTCTGAGTCATGCGGCGGCTTTTTAGGATTCTGCCTGATGGTGAGCCGAGGTTCAAAGTGAAGAGCTGGCTGTGAGTGTTTGAAGTGAATAGAATAAACTAAAGACACTTTGACAGATGTGTTCTCTGAAGATGAACATACACACATTCATGGAAGGATTTATGAATGTTTCTCACACTGTTAGTTTGCAGTTCTCTGCTTCTGATGTGTCTGAATGTTTCAGTTTCACTTAGAAAACCTTACATTTCCACTGAAAGGCCCCCTGCAGGCTGCAAACATATGAAAACATTTATTTATTTAAAGTTTGAGCAAGTGTAAATAAAGATATGCTCCAGTGTTTCAGAATTCATAGTGCTGAGTAAAAAGGCAGCTTTACATTCAGTATATATCAACACTATCTCTGTACACCGATGACACCCAACTGTTTGTCTAAATGATGTGGGGGTTTCCATGTCGGGGCCGGCCTGCACTTGTTCTCTGTCCATCCAACTAACGAGCTACCTGCGGAGGTGTGCTTGTGTGGGTGTGTAGCTGGCTAGATGTCACTTTTCCCTCCATGCCTAACCTGGCTAAGGGGAGCGGACGCGGTGTCAGTGGCAGGGATGTAGCATCTTTGCCATGTCGCTCACAGATGCTGTGCCATGCGAGTGCTGAGGCTTTATGACATCCAAGATCCTGCGGTGCCGAAAGCTGACTCCTCTTTGGGATGCTGCAGCTAAACCCAGCGCAGAAATATATAATTCTCTAAAAAGCCAGAAGCATGTAGATGCTCTAATTATAATTTACATGTGATAGTTTGATGTGTCCATTTACAGATATCTGAAAAAAGGACGCTTGATGCTAAAATAAAATAAAAAAAAGTTAATGGAGCAGTATGTAACTCTGACACCTAGTGGTTAAAATGGGTACTGCAGTCCAAATTCTAAACATTGTAGAGAGCTGTCTCCCCCCGCCCCCTCCTCTCTAGAGTCGATGCTCATGCAGGTTGTCATGTGGAGGACACTGAAGCGTCAGTGTTTAGCCAGCTCTGCATCGGTCTGTAAACCTTTCTGTGTTCTAACCTCTCTCCATTTTTCAAAAGCATCTCCAATATTGATCCTAGTTTGAGCACGTTTCTGCTCGTGGAGCTTATTAGAAACATGCAGAGGCTTTTTAGGTCGGGTACAATCACTTCTATCTGAACCAGTTCTCTTGCCCGCTTCCATCGCTGCAACACTTGTTGGTTTGACCTGATAACTGCTCTCATATCTGGCAAACCAAGGGGAATCCAAAACAGCCGTGTGTGGTTGTCTTAAAACCGGCTACCTTCTCTGGTCCAAACAAATCCAGAGCATTCAGGACCAGAATCTAAAGTTAGAAGGAGGACATACTGGCTGCTGCATTGTTGTCAGAGAAGCCAGCACTTCAACATAGCATGTATCCTTAATGTCTGAACATATAGTAAGCTCACTTTATCATTTCACTCACTACACATCTCACTGATTGGACCTTTAAACTGTTGCTCATAAAACATTTTTGCATCTCATGATGTTTCAAATCAGTTTGGGCTAAAATGTCACATTCAGGAACACATGTTTCCTTAATGATTATATAGTAAGGTCACTTTATCATTTCACTCACTACACATCTTACTGATTGATCCTTAAATGAAGTGCCTTTGATTACATTTCATACGACAAAGATTCACAGTCAGTTATTCTTCTGACATGTTAAAGGAGGGGGCGTTAAACCTGATTTACTCGAACAGGAAGAGATCAGCAAAGAGATCAAATGTACCACTTCCTTCAACGGGGTCACCAAAGTCGACACTAAACTATAAAGTTCTCCACATTAGCTTTAAGTTTTAAGTTTTGTTTCCCATGTCTCAGGTAAAACCTCCAGGCAGTCACCAAATTAGGTGAAGTTCAATCCAGTTAAAGTTTGCATTTTTGTATGTAGCCCAAAGAACAAACAGTAAGTGTGAATCCTCCCAGAGTAGAGAGTAAATGAAAAGAGCAGATGCAGAGTGAATGTTTGAGTGATTGCACTGCCATTAGACGTTGTCTTCGCTCCCACCTGCAGCTCGTCTCTGTTAGACGCCCTGAGGGAAACACAAACATGACATGAAACGTGTCAGCTAGGAGCACTTCGCACATTTCTTAATTACCCTACATAACCTTCCACAAATTGCCTGTTGTTGCCACGTGTGCTGTAGATTGCGCAGGTTGGAGCGGTGTTCCCTCAGCTGGGGGGGGGGCAGCGTGGGTGGAGGTGGGGTGGGTAGTTGTAGTACAGAGCATTAGAACGCTTAACCGCTTATCAGCTGGACCATGCCATCGCTCTCTCAGCACGACTTTGAGCGGCTGAATAGAGTTTTGTAATTGGTTCTGCTGGAGCCCGTGCAGGAGCATCATGTCAGCTCAGTTTAGAGAAACATCCTGTTGGGGACTTGGCGTGTGGATGCCGCTGACACCCAGCTGAGAGGTTCAGGCTGTCAATAGCTGGGTGCTTTAAGCTGCCATCAGTTTGGTTTAGGGGGCAAAGTAATAAAGGAGAGAGCTGTCATGCAGCTGCAGGCAGGCCAGAATTTATTATTAACTGAGGATTAAGATATTTCATTTCGAACTTCTCTTGCTATGCAGTATTGAGAAAAAGATGCAGACGTATGAGGCAGCCCTGGCGGAGGAAGTGTTTGGACAAAAATGTGGACATATGGGTGCTGGTGGCCCGGTGGCTGGTTTGCACCCCCCAGGTACATAGGCTGTAGTCCTCGAGGGGGGCAGTCTGACCTGTGGCTCCTACTTGCCCACTTTCTCTCACCTTGATTCCCGATTCTCTCCACCGCCCTGTCCATCTAATAAAGGCATTCAAAAGCCTTTAAAGGAAGAATGTGTGACTTTGTGATCCAGTAGATTGCCCTTGAGCACCAGCATTAAACCAAAACAAACTGCTGTTTGGCCACACCTCCTCCATACTGAAGCCTCCTCTCTCCTCCAGAGACACACCTCCAACCCCCCTCCACTCACGTTCACATGAAGGAGTTATCAATTAGAATGCACCATAATTAAGCACCATTAAGCGGTGGACAAAATTGTCCTTTGCTCAAGCTGCAATCACCTGTGTCCTGCATTGTTATGTTAGCATGCTAATGTTAGCACTCTTTAGTTAGCTCGTAGCTTCACATTGCACATAAATTAACACAGAATGAGCGTAATCTAAAAACTCATACTAATATTAAAATAATCAGTGAGTATGTTCTTCTTCTCTCTAGTCCTTGACTAAAACAGCTTTTATACACAAGGGGAGGAGCCAGCCGTCCCGTCCATGTAAACACGGCACTAACAACAACACAGCCAGCGGGACTCGAGCTTCTCACTCATTGTAGACAGTCATGACTCAGAGACACATTTACACTTGGATAGACTTGATTTTTTGATGTGATATATTTAGGTGTAACATGTCACACATTCTTCCTTTAAAACAAGAAAGAGGGAGTAACTTTTGTAAACCGCCAAAAGAAGAGGGGGTGATTGTGGGGAGTGGTGTAGTGCTGCCTAAAGTGGTGGGTATACTTTTGATTCTTCCCCAAAAGTGGCCTGTACAATCGACGATAAACGGCCGAAGTGTCAGACTACTCCTGCATATTTAGTCAATGCACACTAGCCAATTAGAGACCAAGTAAGGAGGGGCATCCCTACTAGCATCCTTTCACTGGCTGACTGTTGATTTAAGGATTTTAAGAATCTTTTAATAATTTTTAAGGCCCAACATGGGCTGGCCCATTTCCATACTTACAAGCTTTTAGCCCCAGGACACAGCTCTAGTAGAGCTCTGCTGGCTGTTCCAATGTCCAGGCTGAAAACCAAATCAATGACATCATGAATCTGTGGACCTACACCCTGACATCAGTACCAGTCTCTGAAATCCTGTTTGGGTCAGACAGGTTTAGTTAAAATTTAAATGCAGAGCTTTAACAGAGTATTTCTACACCGGGGTTTTGCTGCATGTTAATGAGCCACAGGTCGGATTCTAACCCAGGCTGCCTGGCCGGAAGACTAGAGCCTCCATGCGTCGTGCCCATCAACCACTAGTCCAAATAGTGGTATCAAATATCTGAGTCCTTTTCCCAATCTTAATATGACGGAGTATATCAGAGCTATCGAGCTGCTTCTGTCCAAACAGCCGATAAACACCAACATCAAACTCGTAAAATAGATTAAAACTAATAAATCCTGAGAGCAGAAAGAACGACAGAAAGATGCATTTCAACTGCTAAATTCAAAACATCTTATCCTGTTATGGAAAGTCATTAGAAATGATTCTGCTGCTGCTGTGGTGATGCAGGTCGGGTCTCAGGTTGTGGATGTCAAATAACCTTTTCAGCTTCTAACACATCTGACTAAGTAGTGCCTCGCATCAAACTCCTCTTTCATCTGCTCTTCTCTTCCTCTTCCTCATTCCTCTTCATCCTGTGAAGGGCTCAGCGGAGAGGCCCGCGGCTAAACACATGCAAACACTTCCTCTTTATGTGTGTGTGTGTGTGTGATTCATTCAGATGATGGTGGAGATCAGAATCCATAATGAAGACGAAGGATGCCTCCCAGGGGACGAGGCAGTTCAAGAGCCGCTGACCCGCTTCTCTAAGCAGTCTCGACCCTCTGAATAATAACACTTCATGAATCTGAGATCTCTGAGGGGCCGATGGAGCCCCCAGAGGCTCCGAGACCTGGGAACAGACAACAGTCTTCATCTGGCAGAGACATGTCCCTCAGGATTATCATGTGTTCATCTACAATTTTTGGATCTTGAACAAGATTGTTATAGTTTTTATAGATCACAACGTGCTCAAACTAGAATCAATATTGGAGATGCTTTTGAAAAATGGAGAGAAGTTAGAACGCAGAAAGGGAGTCATTGGCGTACACGGATAGTGTTGATATATTCTGAACGTAAAGCTGCCTTTTAACTCAGCACCATGAATTCTGAAACACTGGAGGTTGAATCTGCATTATGAAACCATGAGCTTCTTGTTCATGCCATATCCATTAATCATCAACACACTGTGGAGGTCAGACACACTTTCCAAGCCGCTGCCTGTGTTGACGAGAGGTCAACATGACATCTCATTTAAGATCAGGACCTCGGGGTGCTTGTTTCCAAAACGTCCCCGCTGTGCGAGGAGACAAATGAAAGTAACCACGCCTGAAGAGGCCTCTCTGTCCCGCAGACAGTCTGCTGAAGGACACCAAATGCTCACTGACACAACGCCTCGGGCGCTGTCAGCTGTTTCACGGTGAGGGGAAGGTAGAAGGGGAGAAAAGGAACCTGGAAACATTCACCTGTAGACGTCGGGTGAAACAATCAGGAGAAACATCACAGAGATGCTCACAGTTATGAGCCAGCTTTGATATATTTAATTATGAAGGTGAGAAATGTGTTTCATTATCTCCCTCCGATATGATATCAAGGCTTACAAGTTATGAAGGATGTGTGAGAAGACTTGATGTAATTAGAAACGATTTATTCTGCGCGACAGTGTGCAGATATGGATCTGTGAACCCTAATTCAACATGGCTGCTAATGCTGCCACTTTAATGTTATTACTAGAGGCTTTAAAGTCCAATAAAGAACCATTTCTTCCTCTTTCATTTGCTTTATCTAGGCAGACGCTGACGTCTGGAGATAATGGACTTTAATTTCTGTCGCAGCCGGGGCATAAAAAAAGAAAGAAACTTTATCAGGGAACTTTTTTTTAAATATTTTATTTTTCAGCATAACTTTGAAATTATTGAAGACGAGCTTGTCAGTTGTTATCTCTCTGAAACAATATGTGTTTCTTTCTCTCAGTGACAAAGCGCTATGTGACTATAAGAGTTGGTCATGGTTCAGTGTGAGCAGCTCACGGGGATGAAAAGTATCAAAGCAGCACGTACAGCAGCTTATAAACCACCAGACAATGCAGAACTGTAATCTCTAATACACCCTGTTACATCATGCTGTACTTCATCTGCTGTGTATGGAAACCTTTAAACATCCTCCATATCACCACTGTGGAAAACAACAGCGGTTTGACCTCCTTCATCTCGGATGGCGTCTTAAACCAACCCTGTAAGAACCATCCGGAGCCCACAGCGACATTTCTCTCCTGCTGAGGAAAACAAGTCCATCCATCCATTTTCGCTCCCTGACATCCCTCTCCCCAGCAACGTTTGGGGAGACCAGTTCTTGGTCCACCCTGGGGTCTCCTCCCAGTTGAATGTGCACTGAAGACCTCGCAAGGGAGGTCACCAGGAGGGCATCCTGATCAGAGGCTGTCTTAACAGAGCTGCCACTATACACAAGCCGTTTTCACACATGCACTCCTGAAAATATCTAGATCATTTCAGGGGGACTGCGTTGGCTCGAGATGAATTCTCCTGATTATATCCTGCTGCGTTCTCACATCAGCTCACTCTGACTTTCTGCAGAAAAAATACGAGGAGGCTGGAGGAAAAACTCCGGGTGAAGAGAGAGAAACATTCAGCTGTTTGTGTTCAAACATGACGGTGGCAGTTTTTCAGGAGTTTTCTGCAGGTGTTCAAGCCCTAACAGAGCTCATGCAGTGAGAGATTTATCAGAGATGAGGAAACAGAGAGCAGGTTGGACAACCGCAGAAGAGACCAGGATGAGGTCAAGCGAGGTCACGTTGGAGCAGCTTTCACATTTTCTTCACCAGTAGAACTTTCTGTTCATCTCACTAACTCGGTCAAACCCGATTTATTTACTCTGCTTCTCTTGGTGTTTGAAAAACACTCAGGGAAGAATAAGAAATCTCTGACTGGAGAAGAAACAGAAGAAGCCGACTGAAGAATCCCAAAGATGCAGATTAAACTTGACTTCTTAAATAACTTCCAGTCAGGGTCGTCTTCTAAAGGAGGAACATGCTTTATAAAACTTGAGGAGTTAACCACTTTAGAAACTTTGTGGACCTTGTGATACGTTTTTGTTTTAATCTCACAGTGGACATTTTGGTCATTTAGGTTTCCTCTTAAATCTGCGCAGTCGGCCTTATAATGGGCTTTAACGTTCGTTCGTTAAGTTGTTTTTATTTTGAAGTTTTTCTTAAGAGCTAAGCAATTATTGTTATCATTAAGAGGGTAATGACATTAACAGAAAACATGATCGTAGTGTCATCCTGTAGAGAAAACAGGCTCTCACTCTCTCTCTCTGTCTCTCTCTGTCTCTGTCTCTCTCTCTCTCTCTCTCTCTCTCTCTCTTACTCTCTGAGGCAATGTAGAGGAGGCGTTTAAACTCTTGCAGAGTGTTTGTCCTCACCCCGACACTGAACTAAGTCATCGGATAACTGACTCAGAGGTGTGGACAGTGAAGGAGAACTACAAGATCACAGGAGAACTACAAGATCACAGGAGGACTACAAGATCACAGGAGGACTACAAGATCACAAGAGAACTACAAGATCACAGGAGAACTACAAGATCACAGGAGAACTATGAGATCACAGGAGAACTACAAGATCACAAGAGAACTACAAGATCAAAGGTACAAGATCACAGGAGAAGAACTACAAAATCACAGGAGAACTAAAAGATCACAGGAGAACTACAAGATCACAAGAGAACTACAAGATCACAAGAGAACTACAAGATCACAAGAGCACTACAAGATCACAAGAGAACTACAAGATCACAAGAGCACTACAAGAACACAGGAGAACTACAAGATCACAGGAGAACTACAAGATCACAAGAAAACTACATGATCACGAGAACTACAAGATCACAGGTACAAGATCACAGGAGAAGAACTACAAGATCACAGGAGAAGTACAAGATCTCAGGAGAACTACAAGATCACAAGAGAACTACAAGATCACTCTCTCTCTCTCTCTCTCTCTTGCTCTCTGAGGTAATGCAGAGGAGGCGTTTAAACTCTTGCAGAGTGTTTGTCCTCACCCCGACACTGAACTAAGTCATCGGATAACTGACTCAGAGGTGTGGACAGTGAAGGAGAACTATAAGATCACAGTAAAACTACAAGATCACAGAACTACAAGATCACAGGAGAACTACAAGATCACAGGAGAACTACAAGATCACAAGAGAACTACAAGATCACAGGAGAACTACAAGATCACAAGAGAACTACAAGATCACAAGAGAACTATAAGATCACAGTAAAACTACAAGATCACAGAACTACAAGATCACAGGAGAACTACAAGATCACAGGAGAACTACAAGATCACAAGAGAACTACAAGATCACAGGAGAACTACAAGATCACAGGTACAAGATCACAGGAGAAGAACTACAAGATCACAGGAGAACTACAAGATCACAGGAGAACTACAAGATCACAAGAGAACTACAAGATCACAGGAGAACTACAAGATCACAGGTACAAGATCACAGGAGAAGAACTACAAGATCACAGGAGAACTACAAGATCACAAGAGAACTACAAGATCACAAGAGAACTACAAGATCACAGGAGAAGAACTACAAGATCACAGGAGAACTAAAAGATCACAAGAGAACTACAAGATCACAAAGAGAACTACAAGATCACAAGAGAACTACAAGAACACAGGAGAACTATAAGATCACAGGAGAACTACAAGATCACAGAACTACAAAATCACAAGAAAACTACAAGATAACGCGGGAATCATGTTAACAACAGGGCTGCTTTGGCTTAGTCCAAAGCAGTGGCCCAAAATGTGTAAATTTTGCACTGACAGTAGGAAGCCTCCCTTATGGGGCCCCATCTAACAGCACTCACTGTAGTTGCCCTGCTGAACGCTAGTGGGAGGGCCCTCTAATTAAAATTTGCCTAGCGCCCCAACGATTCTAGAATCGCCCCTGTGTTTTCCTGCATTGTCATTTCCAGTTATTTTCAAAAAATCTGGACCCATTTAGGTTGTCATCTCAAGAGAACACCGCCAATTCATTTCTGGGGATCTCTGGGGATCTCGAGAGAACGACTGGAATGAACATGTTATCAAATGAAAACAGACTTAAATAAAATGGAGGCATGTCTTCTCAGTGCTCGTATATTTCTGATATAAATATGATAACTTCTGAACAGTCTGTAGGTAGATTAATTAAGACTTCGATCCACGACTTCTTCAGGCTTTGACATCTTGATTCAGAGTCAGATGAGCATCAAGTTGCTGCCGTTCCTCTGCAGGGCTCCCCAGGGCGAAGGTTAATTTTAACGGCTCTCTAACACGTATCAGCCCGGCGCCGTTTAATATCTCTTACAGGCCGGCTTGATGAAACACCTTCACACAGAGGGCCTGAGGGCTCCGGGTAGTCTCAGGCTGAATGAAGGCCCAGAGTGCAGCACTGACCCTGCACGCTGCTCCGATTAGCATAATTACATTTCAAACCGGTCAAGATCGCCGCGAGAGAGGAGCAATCAAACAGTCAAATGAGGCATGCAGGGTTTATAGACGGCTCCCAGATTACATCCAGAGGAACCTGCAGCAGGGCAGTGACGGGGCAAACTGTTGCAATATGCATGACCACAAGACATTGATAGGAGGACAAATTCCACATCCTGATGATTGGTTTCATTCTTTCGCCTAAAGACGCCCGAGCAGGGATCATTGTGTTAAACTTTTCCAGGTATCTTCAGGCTATTGTGAGGCCATGGAGGCTCTCAGTTTAATATCAATTTAAGGGAGATTAATCAACCGTCGAATGTGGATTTCAGCTATAAAATCAGAACGAGACGGATCGCCCTCGAGAATGAATATCATAATGTCACGTGGTTAACATCTGCTCTTATTATCTCTGAATCTTTGACAAGACTCTTAAAGGAATTTATGTTTAACTCCTTGCGAGCAATCGTCTATTTATCTGGCTGTGAGGAGAATACAGTTGGTGACTCTGCCGTCACCGCTGCCTCGTCATGCACGTGACTCAGGTGTTTGACCAGACTCTCCAGCTGTGGGTTTCCTTCAAACTGCTTGATGAGTCTGACGGGTGTAGGGGAACTGAGTCTTCCTTCTCCAAGTAGTCCACACAGTAGCGTTTGATGTCCATGTTCTCCGTCCGCTGCCTCAGGATGTTCTGATGATGAACACCACTTGTCTGATTTACCACCAAAACTTTGTAATTATTGTAATTATTAGGTCTTAGAAAAAAAGCTTCAAACTCTTCTGGCTGTGAGGAGAATCTCAAATTAAACTTACCTTGTGAATCCTAGCGACTAGCGACTTTTACATCCATTTCAAAGTTAGACAGCTCGCTTTAAAAACTCTGTGCGCTGGTGGCACAGTGGTTAGGGCGCGCGTCCCATGTATTGAGACTCTCGTCTCAAGCGGTAGGCCCGGGTTCACTTCCACCCATGGTCCCTTTCCACATGTCATTCCTCGCTCTCTCTCCCTGGTTTCCGACTCTGTCCACTGTCCTCTCTCTGCATTAAAGGCATGAAAAGCCCAAAATAAATCTTTAAAAAAAACCAAAAAACCAAAAAAAAACGGCTCCTCCTCCTTACCTAAACTCTCTCATCCAGGTCTACACTCCCTCCCCTCCCACCCACTACGCTCTGCCAATGAAAGGCGTCTGATTAAACCTTCACAACAGGGTCCTAAGACGCCCGGTGGTGGAATGAAACCAAACTCCATTCGATCTGCAGAGTCCCTTTGCACCTTTAAGAAAAAGCTAAAGACCCAGCTCTTTATGAACATCTACCACCTTAAGGATGATGATGATGATGATGATAATTAGGATGGTTTTGATGCTGATTAGAACTCTCAAGAACAGCTGTGGATGTTGTGCTCTGTCTCTGGTCACTTCCTGTCAGCACCTGTATGTCTGATCAGACTTCCAGCTGTTTGTTTACACTTCCTGACGTTGTCTCCTTCTCTCTAGATCCTCGCTTGTGTTGTTCTTACTCTCTGATGTACGTCTCTTCAGATTAAAGCGTCTGCTAGAGCTATAAAGGGAGTATGCTATAGCTTTAGCACACACACAGGAGACATCCCCATTTCCAACCGGTCTATGAACTCAATCATTATTCACTGGATTTCAAGGGATGCAGCAATTTCTGTCCAACTTTTTTTTTTTCCCTTCTCCTTTTTTTATTCCGTATTAAAAATATTTTGTATTTCTGGAACCCTTGGCAGAGATGATCAGGATCCACAGGATCAAGTATTACAGCCCCCTTAACTGAACTGAAGACTAGCCTATTTGCTTATGATATTCTTCTCACGTTAATTGACCCACCACATATCCTTAAGTACACTTTAGACACTGAAAAGGAATTTGGAACTCTGTCAGGTTACAAGATTAATTGGGACAAGTCTGAAGCCCTACCGCTGAACGTCCATTGTCATAAGATACACATTACCAACTTACCTTTTAAATGGTCCCATGAAGGAATGAAATACGTAGGAGTAACTCTTAAATCTGATATAAGTGAGAATGTGTCTTTTAACTTCAGAAATCTTATAACCAACATAAAACATGACTTAGAGAGATGGAAGTCTCCGCCACTGACTATATGGGGAAGAATAGACACATTAAGATGAATGTGTTACCTAGAATAACTTACCTCTTTGCAGCGCTACCACTCTCTGTAGATAGGGGACTCTTTAAAGAAATAAATAAGCTCTTCCATCATTTTATCTGGAGAGATAGGACCCCAAGGGTAAGCAGAAAGAAGTTGTATATTGACAGGAAGTTAGGTGGTCTTGGACTACCAGATGTATACAATTATTACCTTGCCTTCAACTCACGCTATCCTCTTAGCTGGGGTTATGGCTCAGATTTAAGAAAAACAAGATGGGAAAATATAGAACAAGAAATCATAAACCAATTAAAGGTAAAAATATATATGCAGGGCCTTTGGTATAGCCCCTCCTGTAGAATTATCGACGATCCATTAATCCAGTTTTCCTGTGACATTGCTGAAGTTCTACAGAAGTCTTTGAGCTTTACAGCAAAAACATCCCCAAATGCTCCCATTTGGAACAACTACGGGTTTACTCTGGGTGGTGGGCCTATAAGGAATGACAACTGGGAGGCTAAAGGAATTGTTATACTAGATGACTTGAGAACCTTGCATAGCAGAAAACTGAAAACGTTCGACGAGATGAAAACCACATATGGCATAGAGAATAAAGACTTTCTGTTATATATGCAAATAAGGTCTCAGCTGTCTAGGCACTTAGGAGAGGCGGTAACCATACCCAAAATGAACAAAACAGAAATAACTCTAAAGAAAACAATAAGTGAAGGAGAGAAAATTTCTTTCAAGGTGTACAAACTTTTGAATAGATCACTAGATGATTGTTGGAGAACAACACAACGGAACTGGGAGTTAGATATAGGTAAATCCCTGGATCCTGAGACATGGGAACATATTTGGAAAACACTCCACTTACTGCTTCTCTTGGTAAAATTATTGGTAAAAATGTGACTTGTGAGCCTGTGATGTGTCTTCTTAACTATGCACCTTAAGGTACTTGGTCAAAACAAAATAAGCAAATAATAACAACCGGATGTATGACGGCCAAGAGACTGATTGCTAGCCACTGGAAAGAAACAGGAAAACTGAATCATGATCCATGGCTACATTTCTGGAGACTGTTTCAATGGAAGGTGCAGCCTCTAACCCGGTTTATGAATACAAGGAAGACCAACACATATGGAAAGACATTTTGGACATTATAAAGACTGTGCCGATATTCCCCACACTCCAAAGACAGACAGTGCAAGCTACGTAACCAGAAAATAATACCTCCCTAAGTACACCCTGTCTTTGCCCCTCTATAGCTATATGATATATACTTCCTCTGTGACCTCTTTTGTGTTTTGTTGTTGTTCTCTGCCTGTTTTTATTTTTTATTTTTTTCTCTGTCATCTTTTTTTGTCGGATGTTGCAAATGTCTTAACAAAAAGAAAAAATGTTAATGCATACTGTAAGCCGTCTTTAAAGTTGAACTTAAATAAAAAAAACTTTAAATGAAAAAAAATATTTTGTATTTAAAAAAAAGTAGTTTTAAAACAAAGAAATGAAAGAAATGTAAAAACTAATAAAAAGACGTGTGTGTGTGTTAAAGATGGAGGAAGTACTGAACACACGTGTTTGTTTCCTGTTGGCATGGTGAGACATATCTCTCTGCAGTGACGTCGGTATCCTAGCAGCTGCAGTCTGAGCAGAGAATCTCAGAGACAGACTGATGAGTCTTTTCAGCTCTCTGTAAATACGCTAAACGCAGGATGTAAAGTACTTTAAGATGTGCAAACACCAGCTCAGATAAAACTCAGTCAGAGCTGAGTGCTTGAATTCCCCGTGCACAGACATTGTATTCCTCTGCAGGCTCCGGCTTCATAGCCTCAAACACAAACCTTAAATGTCAGCGTCGACCAGCGCAGAGATGCACATCACACTTGAGTGAATTAATTATGCAGATGTGAGCGCCCTGATGAGGGTTGAGTACACCTGTATTTAGCCCCACTTGAGCCTTCAGGGTCCCATTACGGCGTGACACAGCTGTTAGCATCGCAGAATCAACAGCATCATCACAGAGAGCCATTTGGGAGATTTTTCCACAAGTGCTCCCTCAGTTTGATTTATGCAAATCAGCAGCACGCCTCTTAAAGACGGAGCTGTTCAGCTGTGTGAGAGGCAGGCAGGAGTCAGCTGTTGTGAGCTCCGTCTCTCTCTAATGAAGACTTCAGATAACCTGCTGACGTGGGCGGAGGGAAGCTCGTTTCTCCTCGGAATAAAGACGAGAATATTCATGTCATCTTTGTGAACCTTCAGCAGACCTCAGCTCGGAGGTGACAACACAAACAAAACAAACAAAAGCAGAGTGAAGATAGAGCTACAGATAATGAGAGTGTTTACATGGGCTCCAGTGTCCTGTTTATGATCCTGATCCTGGTTTTTGATCATATTCAGGATCTGGTGTTAACATGCACACAGAGAAACCTGCTTATTCATACCCGTTTACATGATAAATACTAGTATCCTATATGATTATGATTTATGATTAATGTGTCTTACTTGTGCAGTCGTCTGTGTTCAAATTTACAACAAACTAATATTTTGAAATCTGAGAAAAATTAGACCACTGTGGCTTATTGCACACCAAGCACTATTAAATGCAAACATGGCGTTGAAGATATGACCTCTCCACCTCATTTCCACAAACAGGAAGCCGCTGCAAACGTGTTGGGAAACCATCATACTGTAGCCTGTTCACCACAGACTTGAACACACTTCACAACTACAACAAAATGTGTCTTTTTTTGATGCCAAATTTCCCTTTTTGTTGAGCAGATTGAACATCCCATGGTTACTTTTAAGAAATAATCCAGTGAATCACTGCATTTCTTTCTTTTCTGTCAAGTTTAAATAAAGAGCAGAGAACATAGCGTCTCTGTTATCTGTCCGTGGTGCTGAAATCTGAACCAAATGAGTTTCATACAACAGCCAACCATGAATGTGAGGGGCGGAGCTAATTGTCAGTCTGTAAAATCACTGGTCAGTCATCTTTTTTAACTTCATGTCATGCTGCCATACGTTGATTTTAGCATAAACATTGCCAGTTTTGTTAGCTACTAGCCTAAATCATGTTTAAAGATAATGTTTTTTTATATTGAAGGTAAGCCTCTCTGTCGATGGAGGCTGGTTGATTGAAGAAGAGAGATCACAGCTAACACGCTGAAAAGATGATATATTGAATGAGCAACAAACACAACAGATGACTCACAGTATGAGCTGGAAGCTGATTGGAATGCTAATGAATTAATCACAGTTTAACTCTGCTGAAACCACAGGGGTTCAAACTGGAACATCAAGCTCTGAGGTTGACCCAAAATGGAGATAAGAGTTAAGATCAATTTCATAAAGACTAAAAGAGAAAGTCCTCTGGGTTACAGATGTTAGTTAAACAGAGGCTGGAGAAGTAGTGAGATCGGGAAAGCCATCACTCACATTTCTTTCATGACAAATCAATCAATCATTAGTGTTATCTTGAGACGCTTTACAAAAGAGCATATGGGATAAGATGCAGGATGGATTTCTTCTTTGTATTGCTCTCGTTCCTGTTGTCCACACTTCCTCTCTGCTGAGGTGGAGGTCGGAGCAGGCCGTGTATGAATGAGGATGGCGGTGGTTGTCGGGACGTCAACGTCCGATGGTGGTGGCTGGGCGTCAGGGACGTCGGGTGGTAGTAGTGCCAGATCACCTCGCTGAAGTTTTAGGGGGATCTCCATCTACTTGAGAGTCCGGCCTCTGCTGCCAGTAAGACAGGTTTGGGTAAAAAAACACCAGAAAAAAGAAAAGGAAGCTTTGCAAAATTGTCTTCAAATCTCGTTTTATTAAACCAACAACCCAAACGAACAGAAATGACAGAAATAAAGCAGAAAATGTATCACGATTACAACACTGGAACCATTACGACCCATTCACAGAAGGATTGTGCAGCTTCGGCTCCTGCTAAACCTGTGTAGATGAGACAAAAAGATGTCTTATTCACACGTCACACACAAAGGGTTAAATGCTCCACTTACTGCGCTGCAGCGCAAACAGCGTCTCTGTGTGTCAGAGCTGTTTGAGAGAATTTAAATGATTATGCAGGGATTTGGGGAAAATATGATCCCAGTCCATGCAAATCAACATTGTTGCAAAAAGCGAGTTGGTGGTAACTGCACCGCAATAATTAAAAGACATGAAGGTGAAGGTGAAGATAGCTTCTCTCCACATTAGAAATACAAAACAAAAGAAGAGCAAACTGCACAGAGCAGAACAACTTTTTGGATGTGTTTGCAACAAGTGGCAACTGAAAAAAGGAAACCAATGTGGAAGTGCAAAATCCTGCAGTTCCTCAAGTGTCCGCTAGTCCCCAGCTTTAAGCCACCTGTCATGACAGAAGGGAATCTGGAGAAATTTTTGTAGCTATTAGAGGCCAAGATCCACTCTTGGTTAAACAGGCCCTTAAAGGTTTGGGTTTTGCATTCAAAAATTATCAACATCCACTTATCATTTTTGAATCGTGGTCAGGACTTTAGCATCCTTTGTGGATGTGGTTCGAAAAGCTACAGATCTGGTCGTTTCTTAGAAAGTTATTTTGTATTTTTATACACTTAATGTAACGGTAATGAAACAATCTGACAGAATCTGAGAGCATCCTGTCCGCTTAATTCAACATTTTACAACAAATAACCAAAAGGTCAGAATAAAGTTGTACCATCTGTTTCTCCTTTCATCTAATTTCGTTTTTTATTACCATTATTGTAAAAAAATATGTCGGTATGTGTCTTCATTCATCCTCTTCTTCGGTGTCCAGTGGTCCTCGGTTCTTGGGGAGACGCGGTTGGATTTGCTGCCAACGATTCGGAGGCCAGATGATGTGAGAGGCCCGGCCATGAAGCAGCCCAACGGACACCTGGGAAAACAAAACACAGTCAGTCAGTTTGTACATTTTAGTTTGAAAACCGTTTAATTGTAAAACATTGTAAATATTGAGCACTTCAGCAGCAGTGTAGGCGTGAGAAGCCTTTTTGTTGGTTCCTTTGTTTTCTCCTGTTTATGTGTTTAGGAGCTCAGGTAAGAACTCTGTCATTAATTCATTTTGTTTCCTTAGTGCAGGCCAGCGGGGGAATGGGGAGGGGGGGCACTCAGGCTTCAGCACGGTACGGGACTACTTTGATTAGTTTGAGTGCGCCCTGAATCTGAACTGGACTGGTGTTTCAGGCTCTCCTGGGAGTGGGAAGACTGTGGGTCCCTCATTATGTTGTGTCCAGGTTTCCCTAGAGTATTTGGTCCAACTGCTTCTAAATGATTTATTAAAGCTTCAAAAGTGAGCATTAAAGATGCTGGAGAGCGTCGCTTCATGCAGAGGAATAATTCTCTAAACCGTCCGCTTTACATTCACGCTCTGCTCCAGAGAATTACAGACATGATCAGCACCGATCATTTAGGCTGGCAGGCTGACAGCTAAAGATCTGCTGCTCACTGTCGTCCAATGCCCTCCTCGCTGCACCAATTACAGCTGCTTTGCATAAAAGGTCGAACACACACACATTAGCGAATGTCAGATGCTTTCAATAAGGTCTGCTATCGCTGAAAGGCCGGCGTGTATAGATAAAAAAAAAGCCTCAGCGCTGTGTTCGTCTCCATCTTCAGAGAAATCTTTGGAGAGCAGGTGAAGTGAGGCCGACTGCAGACAGACCAGGAAGTGTTTGGTTTGAATTCTACGGTGTCCTGGAGGCTGAAGTCTGAACGACAGCTGAAGGTCAAAGACGTTTCTTTAGCCCTCTTTCCCCCGGGACCAGGGACAGTTTGAGGAACTATGTAAATAGACTTGAGCTTGTAAATTTCATTTCTAGTCTTCTGACTACTCAAAGCGTTTTACACCTTCACATTCACACACTGATGGTAGAGGTTTCTATGTAAAGTAGCCACAGCTGCAGTGCTCTCTTTTCATCTTTACACTTACTGTATGAAGCTCCTGTAAGCTACACAGAGTGAGATCCACTGACATGAAAACTTGACTCCTCTCCATTTTGAAGTCAGCATTTGTCTTTTATTTCTTATTTTTCAAAGTTTACAATATTTAGAAAAAATGAGACGCAGCATTTAGAGTTCAGACTGGAAACTTTAAGTAGAGATTGTGGGTGTTTTCTTTCCTCCAGACTATTTCTTATCGAGCTGTGAAGAGTGAGTGGTGGGCAGCAGAAAGCACTGCAGGCCTTATATTAAAGGAAGAGCTGAGACTTCCTGCTGGATAAAACACATCCAGAACACACCGCATCGATCTGGAAATGTTCCTGCTGCAATATTTGTTAAAGTAGAATTAAAAAAGAGAGATGGATTTTAGTTTTCACAGCTGTTGTGTTCAGATGTTTTCACTGTGTTTTAATGGAAACAAAGATGTAGATGCAACCATCAACAAAAGCCAGTCAGTTCACTTTTCAGACGGCTTCATCCCACCATGAGAAGGAAGGCTCAAACATCCTCTCTTTTGAACAACGTGTGTTACTGGAAGAGTCCTCTAGAGGGAGCACCTCATAAATCAGAGCCCGCAGAACATCAAAGTAGAGATTCCTGGTTTGCATTGTGTGATGTGAACAAACATGGCGACACTCAAGGAGGTCTATCTAATGTCATGGGGGCGTAAAAGGCGAAAGGCGCTCCATCATATTTTCCCCAAACACGTTGAGAAAATGGCGAGTGTGTGTCTCTCGTTTTGCTTTTTGATGATACCTAGATTACGTTCATGTTAGCAAGAATCTGTTGAATGCAAACATTAGCTGTTGTGATAATCTACTAAAGCCCTTAGGGGACTTTTTTGGTGCACGCCCCCGTCTGTGGAATATACTAAATCATTACATTCATTCAAAGCATTCTAATATTTGATATAAATTATGTTTTTTTTTTTTTTTACAATGCTTGTTTTTCTGTGATCTACTATGTGTGTCTGAGATCTACTTTGTTTGTCTGAGATCTACTACGTTTGCCTGAGATCTACTACGTGTGGCTGAGATCTACACTGGGGCTGTTTCCGAATTGCCAAGTACCTACTAAATCTTTCAGTAGACAGTGCCTACTATCCGTGCTGTATACTGTTAGTACCTACTATTCAGTATGCACACACAGTAGGCAGATATTTGTCCCTACTTAATCTGATTCATTCAGTAAGAAAGTGATGTCATTTACATTACCTGAACCGGCCGCATTCAACCGTTTTTGTTTTGTTTTTTTGTTTAGCTTTATTCACATATACAGTCAGGTAAACAAAAAACAATATCACAATGTAAATCAAGTAAAAAACAGATTAAATAACTAAATAACATACAGTACAAACAGGAAAGTACAAATGAAAGACAGTAATGTACAGAATATAAACTAAACCAATAAAGACGCATTTAAATAGTGAAATCATTATTTAAATGGAGGGGGAAAGGTTTTATAATAATGCAGATATTTGTTATATTTTCTGTTGTTAATTAAGAGCGATTTCAGTCGAGACTTTAACTCTAGATAAAAATATATTAAATTAATCCACACTCGTTTGTTTTGATTTGGAGGCGGACGTGAAGTGATGATTTACATTTAATTTCGCACAGCATTGTGGGAGTTAAAATACAATTCATTTCCTGTAAGCATGCATCCGATCCATACTGCATGAAACCCGGAAGTTAGTATCCACACTGAAATGTTCAGTATGAAAAAATGCATACTGAATGACCACGAGAGTTCAGTATACTGAAACTCCATACTGAAAAGTACATACTGCCTACTGAACTGTGACAATTCGGAAAAGGGCCCGGGTCTTTTTCAAACCAGCCACTACACCCTCTCCCTACCCACTACCCCTCCGTTTGTGCGTCCTCGCGGAGGGTTTACCATATTAAGTCTGTCCAAAACCAATTAGCGGGGAGTGGTAGTGGGTTATAAAACCCTCCACCAGCGAGTGTGCACCGATGCTGACTTTTGGATCACGTGCGACGCCTATTGTGTCCAGTCGTCATGGATGAAGTAACCTGTGAGTTCAAGTACCTACAAACACTGCTCCAACTAAGATAGACATTTAATATCGTCATACAGACGTTAACAACTTCAAATGTGTTTTGTATTGAGGATCAAATATATGTTTATTTATTGTTAAGTGTTTCATATTTACAGGGACTGTTGCAAAAAAACAAAAGAATATTAAATCATGTTGCAGACAACTTTTCACTGTTAATATTTATTTCTTATTTTTCTACTTTTGATGTTTTTGTGAAATCCAAAAAATACACTTTGCTGCTCTGATGTTCAACGATATTATCCATTAATTTAGGACACCCTGATCTATGAAATTACAATAAATTAACTTAAATTATAAATTACAATAAACAATATAGGCTCAATCTAATAGTTTTGTTATAAGTCTACACTAATATAACTAAAGAAGAAGAAGAATAATCTAGGCTACATAAATATTTTTACAGAATACATTAGCTACAAAAAAAAGCTGTTCCCGCAAGATAGCGCTGAATAACCATGGTAACACACAGTTCCTGTTTCCACCTGATAGAGGGAAGTTTGTCCCAAAGCCTGCCGCTGTATTTCTACCCTACACCTTGATGAAGGAGACTTCATTCAGCTGTGAGTGTGACTTCTAACGGAGTGCACTCCGTCACGGAGGGGGAGTGTGTAGGGGTTGGTTTGAAAAAGGGCCTATGTGTGTCTGTGATCTACTATGTTTTTTTGAGATTAAAATGTTTAGCATGTTTTTCACCCTGGATTACAGAGATATAACATCATCTGAAGTGTCAGAGGAAAATGGCTGACATGTAAATATTGTTAAAACACATGAGATCATTTCTGTCTGTCTGGTGTGACTGCAGACTCCTGCTGCACACCCACAAACATCACGGGAAAAACTGTAAATCCAGAGGAGCTGTGTGCCGTTCTGGGTTTGAGATCTGAAAGATTTTCTTCTGATCTCCTCGGCTGGATTCTTCCTCTCAGCTCCAGATCTCTTCTGTTAGGCCTGAAATGTGTCCTCTACAGGAAGCAACATCTCCTCTGCTGAAAGGAGAGCAAGTACAAACAGCACGCAGAGAGGGAGGGGTCAATACAAGGATGTTAATCATGTTTGTGCACCGCAGAGACGAGGCAGAGCGGTGATGAAATCTTCATGTTTGGAGGAGAGGCAGCTTCAGCCAGGACGGCAAACTAAGTAAACATCAACATCCTTCAAGACGTGCTTCACCTGCTCAAACCTCGCCAGGAAAAACACACACACCATCCGAATGCATCGTCTGTAGCCTTCCTTCAGATTACTGTAAAGCTTTGCAGAGGACGCAGGTAAACCCGGCTCAACATCAGATAGGACAGGTAACCCCCCGCTCCCCCCCCCCACCCCCCCCTTCCTGACCTCTGATCCTGGATTTACACTAAACCTTTCATCGTTTTATAGACAAACACGGTTTAACAGAAGAGTTCAAGAAGAAACTTTGGGATAAAGGGGAGTCAAATCGTTGAGACCTGTAACCTCCAGTGATCGCTCCGGGCGCTGCAAAGAGCCCGATCAAAGTGCGTCCACTAAAGGTTCTTGTTTTTGTCCCTGACAGGCTCAGGTTGTTTCCACCAAGCGCACCAGTTCAGTTCGGTACCAATTTATTCGTTTTCCACTGTCGAAAATTGGGAATGGTACCAAAACAACCGATCAGTACCGTCCTACTTTTTTGCTGGACGACCTTCGTTTACTGTCGCTTCACTGAGTTTATTGGCAGGCTACACTTGTTGTAGTTGCGCTGCTTTGGTGTCACGCTATTATGTAGCTCACGCCACATTCTCCATCCGACTTTCTGACAATTTCTACATTCTTTGTGTCTGTGCAGTCAGCCGTTCGCTGCCACTCTAGTCAATGCTCATGTTTCCACAGAGAGCTGCGGTCTGTCTATTTTCTACGACGTGCTGCAGGCACGCGTCAAGCTGGACAGAATAGAACGACCCAAACAGGAAGTAAGACAAGTAAGCACACAGAGCGTCCGGTCCATTTCAAAATAAAACACAACATACAGACTCACGATCGCATTTTCCATCACTTTATCAACATTATGTTTGTCTCTTTATTCCTGCGTGATCTTGTAGTTCTCCTGTGATCTTGTAGTTCTCCTGTGATCTTGTAGTTCTCTTGTCATCTTGTAGTTCTCATGTGATCTTGTAGTTCTCCAGTGATCTTGTAGTTCTCCTCTGATCTTGTAGTTCTCTTGTCATCTTGTAGTTCTCCTGTGATCTTGTAGTTCTCCTCTGATCTTGTAGTTCTCTTGTCATCTTGTAGTTCTCGTGATCTTTTAGTTCTCCTGTGCTTTTGTAGTCCTCCTTTGATCTTGTAGTTCTTCTCCTGTGATCTTGTAGTTCTCTTGTGATCTTGTAGTTCTTCTCCTGTGATCTTGCAGTTCTTCTGTGATCTTGTAGTTCTCCTGTGATCTTGTAGTTCTCCTGTGATCTTGTAGTTCTCCTTTGATCTCGTAGTTCTTCTCCTGTGATCTTGTAGTTCTCCTGTGATCTTGTAGTTCTCCTTTGATCTCGTAGTTCTTCTCCTGTGATCTTGTAGTTCGCCTGTGATCTTGTAGTTCTCCTCTGATCTTGTAGTTCTCCTTTAAACTTGTAGTTCTCTTGTGATCTTGTAGTTCTCCTCTGATCTTGTAGTTCTCCTCTGATCTTGTAGTCCTCCTGTGATCTTGTAGTTCTCCTGTGATCTTGTAGTTCTCCTTTGATCTCGTAGTTCTTCTCCTGTGATCTTGTAGTTCTCCTGTGCTCTTGTAGTTCTCCTGTGCTCTTGTAGTTCTCCTGTGATCTTGTAGTTCTCCTGTGACCTTGTAATTCTCCTGTGATCTTATCTTGTAGTTCTCCTGTGATGTGTTTTCAGCTGTTCATGGCTGCACTCACACTCCAAAAATTAACCCAGTGGGACAGGGCGCACGCCTTTCGACGGAGCAAAAACCATGGCGCTGAAGGAATGCAGCACACACGGACTTTGTAGAAATCCGCTTACCAAATAAGAGCACGGTTAGCTGTGGTGACGCTACCAAGGTCATGGTTTATCGTACCAGACTGTACTGAACCAAACCGGACCACTTGGTGGACCCGTGGCTCAAGTCTGCTCTTTATTTACATTGTTTTGTACTGAGTAACTCTGCAGCAGTTCTGCAGCCTGATAAGAGAATAACGTCATTAAACTGTGAGGTGTAAATGAGGTTTTCAGGGCTGTAAAGTGTTGATAATTGTTATGTGGGTCAAGCACGCTGATGTGGTGTTCAGGTCTCACCGGTCCAAAGCTGTTGCTGTCCAGACTGTGTCCGTGATGATCCCCCTCGATCCAGAAGTGACCGTCAGGGACTCGCACATATCGGTTCTTATAACCCAGAGTCCTAAAGAGAAGAAGAGAGAGAAAAACATCTGATAATCATCCACTTTTTGTTTTTAAATTCCTCCGGGCGGTTGAAATCTAACGATGTTAAAACATCTGAGGGATTTTGTTCAAAGACGTCTGATTTCTCCTCTTTGTGCCTTTGGCGTACCCGAGCGACAAAACCTCCTCCCAACTCAACGAGCGTCGAGTTTCACAAGATCAATACTGAGCAGAGAGGTGGTTTAAATTCTCCCTGGAAAGACTTCAGCAGTGTTTGCTTTGGAAACATCTACAGGAACTTAGAAAAACGTCTCTGAGGCAGAACTTCAGCTCGGAGCTAAATGCTCTTACAAGTGTTCAACGTTTACTTCAGTACCGTACTCAGGTGAAGTCTGACCAGCACCAGTATCGACGCAGTAAAGTGGACTGCATCATAATACTGGTTCCATCAGTATACCAGTATAAAATGCTGAGTCATGCACCGTCATGGCTTCAAGTGCTGCCGCACCAAATCGGGTTACTTTATTTACAGACACAGTAGACTTGTACAAACACTTGTGCCGCAGCGGGAGACTCAATCACAACTTCTTAAAGCCTACATTACCCATAAGCCACCTATTTAAAGGGACAGGCTCAGGCCGGCAACAAGTGTTATACCATTAAGTATACACGATAAAGCTTGAGGAGTGCTGGTTTCATTGCAAAGACTCCACAGTTCGCGCGCTGGTGGTGCAGTGGTTGATGCGCACACCCCATGTATGGAGGCTGTAGTCCTCCAGGCAGGCGGCCCGGGTTCGGGTCCCACCTGTGGCTCCTTTTCTGCATGTTATTCCCTACTCTCTCTGATTTCCAACTCTATCCACTGTCCTATCTTCCATTAAAGGCAAAAAAAAGCCCAAAAATAAGTCTTATTAAAGACTCCACAGTTAAGACAACAAGTGACCAGCAGAGGTAGGCAGCGTGACTCCAGCAGAAGTGCTCGCAGGGTCTTATATTTTGGATTTTATGGTGAGATGAGAAACGCAGATGAATATAAAAATACATGACATGTGCCATGTTGTGTTATGGAACTGTTCAATGAAGATGTAGACTTTTAAAAGCCAAATTCAGGCACAAGTAGGATACGTTTTTTCAAGCAGGGCTAAAGTTAGCTTAGCTTAGCATGTTAGCTAATGTTTGCTTATAATTGCACCACTGAGCTGCCGCAAGAATCTAGATTTAACATCTCTTCTGGGTTGATTAATAATTGCTTCAGTTCCTGGGATGAAGAGAAAAAAAAAGATGGAGATTGAGGATATATTTGCCTTTAAGGTGCTCATTGATGGAAGATTAAATCTGCAGCACAATTATCACTTTCATTTCATTATCGTTAATCACGAGGCTTTAAATCATCCCTGCGGTGTCTCGTCCAATCACCACCTTATCACTGGAACAAAGATCAGATCAGAGGACCTGCGGAGACTAATAAACGTGGAGGAGGGGTTTGTCTCCTCTCAGGTCATCATGTTTATGAGGAGAAGGTCCGACGCCCTTCATCATCCCTGCAGACTGTTATAGGCCCGTTCCAGCTCTGATTTATCTGATAGCACGAGAACACACTGAGTTATAGCCTCAGTGACTTTTTAAATGGAAATTTGTCTGCAATTCTGAATGCGTGTGTGTGCGCGCCGGTCCGGGAGGCCGGCCGACCGAAGAGGCCTTGGATACATAAATATTGATTTAGCAACAGCAGCTGGATTTACCGACTCACAAAAGAAAAACAAGCCAGGACCTTTTTGCAGAAATAAAAAAAAGGTTACAGACTATATGACACCCATTCTGACACTCGTACATTCAAAAAGAAACAAGTGAGAAATCTTCACAGGACCAAAGACAACTGACTTCTGTTGAAATAAGGACCTGTAATAAACCCAATGACACCTCAACATCATCCTGAGGAAATGGTGTGGACACCGGGGGCACAACAGTTTGCTCCCAGAAAGCTCCAGAATAAAGTGAGAGATTCAGACAGAGAAACAGACGTCTCATTTTTGCACAAATGTAGAGATTGTTTTATTTTGAAATCCTCCACTCATGGGGCGTCGTATAGCCTAGCGGTTATGTTGCACGCCCCATGTACTGAAAGTACAGTCCTCATTGCAGCGGCTGTGGGTTCGAGTCTGACCTCGGCCCTTTGGTGCATGTCATCCCCCCCCCTCTCTCTTCCCAACACTTCCTGTCACTAATAATCTCTAATAACCGCAAAAAGACCCAGAATGACAAAAATAAATACTCCTCAAGAGGACAACAGCAAATTAAAAACACTCCACATCAAAGTGAACAAAGAAAGGCAGATACTTGGTTCACCTTGTTTGCTTCAGATTGAGTGTGGTTGAACTGCGACCTTTGAACTGTGGTGAAGAAATCTGTCTCTTAAGCACGCTGGACTGCAGAAACACTTTCACACACGTCCTGATTCCATGAAGAGCAGCTCAATGAGTTCATCGTGTTCTGAGGATTAAACTCAGACACGATCATAAATAACTTCAGAACACACAGAGACGCTTCAGAGAACATCAGATGATACAAAGTGCATCATCATTGCCGTCTGAACACACACACACACGGCACCTTCACACACTGGATTAAAAGATAAACCTTCTCTCACTTGTGTGTGTGTGTGCGCGTCTGAGTGACGTGTGCGCCTGAACGCTGATGCTCGTTATTATGTTTTGTCGAAGCTGTCAGTCACAGAACTTTTCCTTGACTCTTTAAAATCTTTGAATTTTGTCTGTTTTTTTTTTTTAATGCAGAGAAATTCAGAATGGCTCTGTTGCATCCGATGACTTTCAGTCCAGACGGGATGAAACTGTGCTAAATATTATTTCTGACAAACTCTGCAGACATAGCTCAGTTTAATTGGATGGAAATATGTGCATGGAGAGATTGAAATGGGTCAGGACGGAAATATAGAAGCAGTCCTAAACGGTGCACAGCAGCCTGAAGAGAACCAGAGTCCAAAAAATCAGAGCTTCTGTCTTTTTAAAAGATATAATGAAGATACTGTAAGGCTGACTTATTATAACATTTAAATGAGGGCTTGTTAGCATTTCTCGTTTCAACATGTCAGACCTTTAATCAAATGTTCAGGCTTCTTGGTAGACTTTTCAGAACTAACATGACCAGAGAGTGAAACATGGTCAAACCGAGCGGCATCCGCCAGGGTTGAAAAAAATGAAGCCAATGCTGAAGTGTAAAATCCTGCAGTGGCGGCAACACCCTGTAACCATCGCTGTGAACCCAGAGTATGTCACATATGAGGCCCAGGTTGTTAAATGTGTCTCCAAAGCCCTGATAACGTCCTCTCTTCTCTGTTCTGTGTGCAAACTTTAGAGACTCGGGCTCCTTAGAGAGGATATTTATGTGTTTCTGTGGTCATCACTTTGTTTGAGGAGGAGTGACTTTTGGTGTCAGTGGTGGCTGGGGGTGGGGGGGGGGCTGTATAATGGTTTAACAGACAAATACACTTTATTTATGTGTTACCATTAGTTCATTGCAGACGCTCCTGCACCGAGCCGCAGCCAACACTCCCACTCAGCTCCCTGCCGCCTGACAGTGACGATGGGGAGATTTACGTGAGCTGTAGGCCACTCTGTTCTGAGATGAATCTGTAAAAACCATCCTCGGTCTGCTCCGGCTGATGGTTCTGTGGCCTCGCAGACGCTGAGGCCGAATTAAAAGCGGAGCTGTGATTTATGCAGACCTGGCCCGTATAAGACAACTCAGGCTGACAGCAGGCGTCGTCATCGCCGCCTCCGCCAGAGAGCCATCACAAGCCTGTTCATTATTCATCCCCTCCCCCCCCACCGGTGGGTGACCTGTAATCTGTACGGTGGCACCGGACACAAACAGCTGCCGGTGGGAATCACATGATGAGGGTGTGTTATGATACTGTGAACACACCTCTGTGGGGTCTGAGGCCCTGACAGGTCCTCTCTCCCCCTCCACACACGGCTGAAGACTTGAGGCCTCTTTCACTGTAGGGCACACATTGTCTATCCCTGCACTGCATGAGGAGCATGGTTGGGTCCGTACACAGTACAGTTTTGGGTCCGGGCGAGAATCCAGAAAGGCTGGGCAGTGTTTTAAAAGCTTCCAGCTACTTTAATTGTAAAAGCAAAGTTTCAATCTTACAGATCTTCTTCAGGCATTGTCAAGAAAACGACTTAAGAAGATACTTGGTCGTGAAGGTCATGAGGGTCATTCTTACCTAAAGACCTTTGTATTCATTACCCAGTAAGCGATTTACCATGATTCATGACAGACGGAGGCCACCTTTACACGAGAACGATACACTGACAAAGGGATCGTCTGTTCGCTTAAAGGGGACATATTATAAAAAATCCACTTCTACAGTGTGAACATATATTTGGGTAACCTGAGTGTTTATTGACCCACAAAATGTGAAATAAACCCATCCAGTCCTTTGTTTGTGGTCTGCATAAGTCTTACAACACAGAGAAAAATGCTCAGTTTCAGATGTTCTCTCCTTGTGATGTCACAGTGGGATTCTGGTAAAAAAAAAAAATCCCCTCCCCTCCCCTGGTATCTCCACCCATGAACTCCACCCCCAGCCTAGAACAAAAGTGTCAGTGTGTGCATGTGCTTAAGTGATGCAAAGATGACATCTGTTCACTCATCAGTCAGAAGTTTGGTTATCAGTTTGTGGAGTTTGAGAAACTTTTGATTAAAAGGTGAAACTGAAAGAGACTGCATGCTAATGGGCAGAGACACAAACTGGAGACACGATGGTCTCTCCTCTAAATTACCAAAAAAAAAAAACTCCAACAATCAGACAGAGACTTTCTAGAGGAGCCGCTGTATCAGAGCCAGCAGCTCGGGCCTGATCTGCTCTCCTGCTGTGTCTCATTATCTGAACTGTGCAGCTCATTTCCTCACGAGAACGCCGCGTAACAGAGCCGAGAACGCTCCCACCTCCTCCTGCAGGAAAGCCATGGAGAGGAGCATGACACTCATACACCCAAACACACACACACACACACACAGACACACACACACACACACACACACACACACACACACACACACACACACACACACACACACACACACACACACACACACACACACACACACACACACACACACACACACACACACACACACACACACACACACACACACACACACACACACACACACACACACACACACACACACAGTCCCTGCTATTCACTGCGCTCACACTCTGAATAAAAAAACGTTCTGCCTTCCTAACCTTAATGTGTCCTTAATGCCGGTTCAAATGCAATTCAAGACCAATTTCAAGCCAACATTAAGCCTGAAAAGTGAAAATACTCCAGTGAAGTTGGCTTCAATCACACAGATCTCACAGGGGAAATCAAAAAACAGGCGAAGTTTAAGACTTCAGGAAACAAACTCAGCGCTGAAACACTTCTTTGCATGCTGTTGATTACATGTTAAATATAATATTTAATAAAGGAGGCAGGAAGTCAAAGGGCTCTGCATGATCCTCTGATACACTGAGGGGGTTTATTTCCTCTAAACCAGGAGTGGGCAACTGGCGGCCCCCATCAACCCTCAACGTGGCCCTCAGGTCAATTTTTACATATCAATTAATTGGAAACATGAAGAAAACATGACAAAATCTGCCATGAAATCATGAAAAACAAAAATATGTCCATAATAATATTTGATCACTGGTATATGTTGAGTTAAATTTTAGACATAATTGACTGTAATCGTTTTTGTATTCTACAATTTGGCCCCCTGGCAGTGAGAATGAAATGAATGTGGCCCTTGCTGTGAACGAAGTTGCCCATCCCTGCTCTAAACTAAATCGGCATTATTCCTGCTCATCTAAGCTATGTAAGACGTTATCTTATTATCTGAAGAATAAACAGTCCCCTATTGAAGGGGCGGCTGTGGAGTCGGGCGTCTCTTCGATCCCCAGCTCCTGCAGCTACATGTCCGATGTGACCTCGGGTAAGACACTTCACCCCAAGTTGCTCCCGCTGCTTTGTCTACGGTGTACGAATGTGTATGAATGGATGAGTTATTACTGACTCACAGCAGATCGAATCTTTAAGCCACCTTGTGTTTTAATGGTGATGTAAACCTCCCGTCCCCCTCCTGGGACAGGGCCTTCTCCATTGCCACTCCAACCCTCTGGAACTCCCAAAAACCATTAGAGACTCCCCCACACTCACTTCCTTCAAGAGATCCCTAAAAACTCACCTCTCCAACACTGCCTATAACCACTAACTCTCATCCTCCCCCCTTTACATTACTTCTTTGTTGTTTTTGTATGTTGTTAATGCTTGTCAAAGCGTCTTTGAGTATCTAGAAAAGCGCTATAAGACTAATTTATTATTATTATTATTATTATTACTATTAAGGCTGGCTTCCCCTTTGATTACTTCCTATAAGACTCCTTCATTTTATTTCTGCCTGTGTTGATCTTCAGGCTGCATCATGACTTGTTACGAGTTTGGAGCATAAAATAAGAAAGAATAAAAATCAGCTCTAAAAGTGGTCTGTCATGTTGGTTTCATAGTGTCTGCACTGAAATCCTTTTTGCTTCATGTTCACCCACCTGGTAAACACAACACACACACGATGTTGGCATTGATTGGTCACTTTAAATCTGCTTTTGGTCGTCTGTGGGATTCCGTTCAGTCAGCCACGAAAGAGAAACAACAGCCGGTAATGGGACAGAGTCACGCATCTTATACACGACAACCTGTGAAATTCACCTGAAAACAGTGAACAGGGTGTTTGTTCAGCAGCAGACATGACTCCCACCAAAGTGTCCTGAAGGGACTGAAGGAATCCACGGCCGGTCCAATTTATAGAGCAATTCAGCAACAGCAACCAAACGAAACTCCACTGTCGGTCCCCATAGAGCCCCATGTTAAAATGTCCAACTTAACAGCTGCAGTTCCTCCAGTGTCCACTAGAGTCTGTCTGCAGTGAGTCAACATGTTTATATCCTGGTACAAAAACAGTTTGGGTCTCTAGAGCTCATTTCTCTCTTCAACTGAATGTTTATACAACTCACCTGTTTACATTATATTAAGGCTTAAAGTGATGTAGAATAAGGGGGCGTGGCCTCTTTGAGTTACAGGTGGGAGCTGCTAGCTGTCTGCTAGGTGCCACCTCAGCTAATTCAGTCACTGACCTTTAACCTCTGGGCCATGTTTGTGCTGTTGAAGTTTTTTTCATATAGACCAAATATCGCTGTGTGCTGCTCAGGCTAAATTTTTATAGAACCTACCATATACATTAAGGATTAAAGTGATATAGAATTAGGGGTGTGGCCTCTTTGAGTGACAGGATTGTACAGTGATCTGTCTGCTATTTGTCACTAAAGCTAACCTCTTGCTATTCCTCCCTCTCATCGCTTTGGTCTCTTAAAAAACAAGACTGACGGGGCACTGGTGGCGCAGTGGTTTGTGCGTGCGCCCCATGTATGGAGGCTGTGGTCCTCCAGGCGGGCGACCCGGGATTGAATCCGGCCTGTGGCTCCTTTCCCGCATGTCATTACCTACTCTCTCTCTCTCTCCCTGATTTCCGGCTCTATCCACTGTCCTGTCTTTCTGTTAAATGCACAAAAAGCCCAAAAATAAATCTTTAAAAAGAAAAAAAACAAGACTGAGACAGTCAAAGTGCAAAACCAGAGGCTTTAAAATACAGAAGAGGCTGATTTCAGAGTAACTTCAGACACTGAGTACAGTGACGTTTATCACAGAGACGTTAAAGGTTTTATAAATCCTTCTCACACTCTTTGATGAGAAGAATCTGTGCAGCTCTTCTTGATGAACGACTGGTGTGATTGGCTGTGCTGTCATTTAGAAATTCTCCTCCAGCGTCTCATCACAGCGGCTTTAACGTCCCTGAACCCTGACAGAGAACCAACAACCAGAAGGGAATAATCGTCACTCACGCCTCGGAAACGTTGATGATCCTGACGGCGAAAGTTAAACATGATGGAGGAGGCTGTAAATTTATATGAACGATGTTGATGGGGCGGAACACTTTGATTGGTTCATCAATAAATCCTTTTTAGTGTTCGCTTGTTAACGAAGGAGAAACAGTGTGGAGGAGAACTGAAAGCAAAACAAAAGACAGCCTTGATGTGACTCAAACACTCGTTACTATATAAAACTTTTCAACAAGTTTAGGATGTATTTTCATTTTTTTTATTTAACCAGGTCAGTCCCATTGAGAGCTAGAACCTCTTTTCCACGGGAGACCTGACATAGACTATGTAGCTGCTCCTGAAGGCTGCCGTACTTTTCCTGTATGTGCTGCTGTGATAAAAACGCCATGTAAGTTATACTCGGATACATTAGCTCGTCTGTAAACATATTCTCTTCCTCAGGTCTGTTTCGCCTAGTCGTCATGACTACGGTCAACAAAGAGTTCGTTTTCATCCGGGGTCGGGGGGAGTAGTAGAGGAAATCACTCCCATGATTCCCCGCCAGTCTCGATGTCATCTTTTGTCATTGATTTGATTGAGCGCCCCCTGGTGGAATAATTTACAAAATGTGCCTTTAAGTACTAAAGTTTCTCATTAATTCACGGAGACATTTAAGACATTCGGTCAGGCATCAGGGTGCAGAACGCTTGGATGCATTTGTGGCAAAACAGCTTTCAACACCGATTATAATTCATATAATTTAGACTAGAAGTAGAAGACTTTTCTATTGAAAGAAAATGGTAACACTTTAAATGAAAGTCACAATATTCACTATTAACATGTTGCCTATTAGCATGCTAATTAGTAGCATACTGTCTGTTTATTTGTACCTTAGGCCCTGTGTCCACCTTTTTTTTGCGCCGGCGTCCTTTTTCAAGTTTTAATGAGTCGAGAGTGTTCTCAGCAGAAAGCCAACGCCTGTTACGATTCTTTTATTTACCAGCTACTACGACTGCTAAGCTGAGCAAATTCAGACCCGTATTTGGCGGGTGATGGGTGCTGATTTCCAGCTCTGGTGTGTGCAAACTGAGTAAAGACAAAATATAACTTTGAGAAGTACTGATTCTCTCACATGCAGGGCAGCAGACACAGCACTGCGTTGTGTTTTCTTGCCTCGGTGAAGGACATCTTATTGTTTTTTATCCACCATAGATGCATCCATAAGGGTCCTTATGCTACATGCTTCCACTCTTCCCTTCTTTACTCTACAGGTAAAAGAATGTAAACATTATAAAGATGAAACTCAGGTTCTATAGCTCCTCCTCATGGTGAAGAATACACATTTAAACCCTGCATGTTCCCCCCCAGTGTTTGTTTGGGAGCCGAGCAGTGATTTATTTTTGCCACCAGGTGATGCCGTTAATCTGATTAGACATCAGTGTGATGGAGTGAACCTCTTGACTGCAGAGTGATACGATTAGACGAGAGACCGATCCCCTACAACCTGAGGATAGCTGCAGTTTATTACAATGAAGCGGTGATATAAAGCATATGAGCTCCTTTATCAGAGTTAGTGAGAGAGGGAGGGGGGGGTGCTTCCTACCTGATGAAGTCTCCCTCCAGGCCAATGACCCGCTTGATGATCTTCTGCTGTGGGTTCCTCGGGGACCTGAGGAGACAATAAACAGATAAAAGGCAATGAGCATAAAACCCAAACTGGAAAACACAGTCAAATAAAAATCATACAAGCGTGAGGCGGTAAACTGTGAACAGCTCTGTTCAGGGAGAGAGTGTCTGTCCAATCAGATCTGCTTCAGCTTAAACAAAATGCAGCGAGTCGATGGCGGCAGCACCAGCTAGAGGCAGGCGTCTGGGTTACAGCTTGGACACCACTCACGTTCACATGAAGGAGTTAAGCGAAAGCAGCGTATAAAATCTACCTTTGCTTGAGCAACAATCACCTGTGTTCTGCATTGTTGTGTTAGCATGCTAATGTTAGCGCTCTTTAGTTAGCTCGTAGCTTCACATGGCATGTAAACTGACATCCAAATAATCAGTGAGTATGTTCTTCTTCTCTCTAGTCCTTGACTAAAACAGCTTTTATACACAAGGGGAGGAGCCGGCCGTCCCATCCATGTAAACACGGCTCTAACAACAACACAGCCAGCGGGACTCGAGCTTCTCACTCACTGTAGACAGTCATGACTCAGAGACACATTTACACAGGAGAGACTGTATTACTGAATGTTTAAATGTCACACATTCTTCCTTTAAAGTTTCTCAGAAGACCTTTAAGCTTGTAAACACAATACAGAGGGAAAAATCACTTCCATCACCTCCTTCTTTTCTCCTTCAGCGTCATCATCTTCTTCTTCCTCTCATCTACCTCGTACAGTATATCTCTCTTATTCATCTTCTTTTAAATCCTAACACCCCCCCAACCCAAACCACCACCATCCCCTCCTCTCCGTTGCCGTGGGGATACAGGGGGACCATGGCTGATTGACAGCTTGCTTAGCCAATTGGACTCACCCACAGCTGCAGAGCTGAGCACTCATTGGCCACTCTCTGGGGAACTGGAACATATCAAAGTGTGTGTGTGCATTCATACTGAGTGTGTGTGTGTGTGTGTGTGTGTGTGTGTGTGTGTGTGTGTGTGTGTGTGTGTGTGTGTGTAATAGAGTGATGGATGATCTCCTCTCTAACAGCAGAGGAGAGAGAGAGGCAGGATGGAGGAACGACAAACACAACCTGTCATTCATTCTCCGTGTCTCTCTCTCCTCTCTCCTTTTAATTCCACATCTCTCTCCCTTGCTCGCTCTCTCTCTCCCTCTCTCTCTCTCTCCCTCTGTCTCTCACCCCCCCCCCCCCCCTCCTCTCCCTCTCTCTCCACATCGCTCTGTAGCTTCTGAGCTGAAAACAGAGAAGACGTTGGTTCTTGGAGATACTCGAGGAAAAAACTGGAAAATAGCTGCTGCTGCCGCTTCTGCTGGATGTTAACATGTATCGCTGCGTGCTTTAATTAAAACACACACACACAAACAGAGGGAAACACACACACACACACACACACACACACACACACACACACACATGCTCAGGGCTTCTGCAGTCATGCCAGGAATACCTGCTGAATATCTGCTGCTGCATGGGACGTGATGGATGCTGCTTCTACTGGTGAGTGTTTCATCGCTGTATGACTTGTGTGTGTGTGTGTGTGTGTGTAGGAGTGTGTGTGTGTGTGTGTGTGTGTGTGTATGAGGAGGACTGCGGTAGTCCTTGAGCGTCTGTGGCGGCTCAGCCTGCGGTTCTGACAGCTGAGGGGAATAAGAAAACAGGAGCTGGGGGGGATTTTTTTTGTTCGTCACAGGTTTTAACGCTGCAGCTCCGCGCTCACAGTCCTCGTGTTGTTCTGCAGAGCAACTGTTTCCGCAGCTTTCTCACTTCAGTTCGCTTCAGAGAGCGAGAGAGGAAATGATGCTGGAGTCAGTGTCACTCCACAGGTTCATCCCCTGAAGTCAGAGAGAGGCATACTGTGCAACAAGACTGTACGCAAAAGGAGGAGGGAGGGAAGAGGAGGCAATTTAGTCGTTTTAAGCGATCAAATGAGGAAAAGATTTAAGGATGACATGCAACAAAAGTCCTGAGGCAGCCTTAAATCGATGAGGAGGGGATCAAATTAAGAGGCGACAATGTCCCTGAGGAAGCAGAGCTACCGCCATGGCTGCTTTGAGAGTGCTAACGAGGTGAAAGTATCCGGGCTTCGTCAGCTCTGGTTGGAGCAGGTGTGAACAGACGGCGTATGCTGCTGCTGCTGCTGCTGCTATGTGATGTGGCATCATGAGTCAGACAGAGAGAGAGAGAGCAGCGGTGTTTATATTCAGCCGGGTGCAGAGAGAGTTTAGCAGGATTTGGCTGCAGGGTGATCTGCTCTAACAGGAGGACAGACGTTCCCACCACTGCCTGCTTAATTTACCAGAACCCCCGTCTCCCTCCCCCTCCCTCCCTCCCCTCCCCTCCCCTCCCTCCCTCCTGCTGTGATTCAGCCTCGCTCATAATTAACAGCCGTGCACTGAAAGTCGTTTGTAAGCGTTTAAATTCATTACATTTTTCCGCCCAGGCTAAACGAGGGTCAGTGTTAAAAGCCTGGAACACAAACTCCGTTTTCCTCACGTCAACATGCAGCAGCGTCAGACCGGATAAGAGTTTAAAGACGCAGCTCCACAAGTCATACGTCAACCTTCATCCTCGCTTTCATCACATGCATCAACAGCAGTCCATTTTCTCTGCATATTTACGTCCTTAAAGAACCACGAAGCACAAACACACAAGAATAGAGTCAAGATAATGAAAATGCAGGAACAGAACATCCATTGTCTCCCAGGCTGCTTCTAGCACAACTAACTTCCTGTATGTTTATTAAGGTTGTCAAAAAGATCAACACCTTGACACCACTTGGTTAAAAACTGATCAACGGTTAAGAAAAGTACTGAAACTTAAAAACAATAACATGCGTTTCATCAGGCAGGTGCTTGGCAAGCTAACACCGACACTGTTTTGTGTGTGTGCAGGAGTTTGTCTGCAATTTTTGGTAATTGTAAACAAGAGATCACCCAATATTGGGTGCCTAGGACTTGTATTTCTGTTGCCGTGGTAATGAAACAGGTATCGATATCACTCGATTTTTACTTAACTCATGTCTAAGTGTAAAATTCTAGTATTGTGGTAAATCTTGTGTGTATTGGATTTTCATGTTTTGAGCATGTATGTAAAATTTCAACATTTATATATTTTCCAATATTGATCCTAGTTTGAGCACGTTTCTGCTCGTGGAGCTTATTAGAAACATGCAGAGGCTTTTTAGGTCGGGTACAATCACTTCTATCTGAACCAGTTCTCTTGCCCGCTTCCATCTCTGCAACACCTGTTGGTTTAACCTGATAACTGCTCTCATATCTGGCAAACCGAGGGGCATCCAAAACCGCCTACCTTCTCTGGTCCAAACAAATCCAGAGCATTCAGGACCAGAATCTAAAGTTAGAAGGAGGACATACTGGCTGCTGCATTGTTGTCAGAGAAGCCAGCACTTCAACATAGCATGTTTCCTTAATGTCTGATCATATAGGAAGGTCACTTTATCATTTCACTCACGACACATCTCCTTGATTGGACCTTTAAACTCTTGCTCAAAAAACATTTTTGCATCTCATGATGTTTCAAATCAGTTTGGGCTAAAATGTCACATTCAGGAACACTCAGTCTAAAAGAACAACAGCAGGTATCCACCTCATTAAGAACAAAATATGTTCAAATATTTAAAACCAACCAGCAGGATCTGGTCCTTAACTTCTTCTGAGAAAGCACAGATAATATGACCTTGGTGTCCTCCAATAATAATCACGTCTTTTGTCTGCATTCTCTGCAAGAACAATATTCGCTGGAAGTCTGTCGTTGCTTTTAATGAGATTTATGATTTTCTTTTCTCCCAAACTGTAATATTTCCTCCATTTCTTCGCTGGGTGCTTGAGGGAGAATCTCTCAGAAAACAAATACAGTGTGTAATAAATAGTGATAGAAACTCATTTGTCCCATGAATTATGATGTATGATCATCTCAGAAATGGATTCAGACCTCCTAAACTATCCGTCTTCAATATTTCTGCAGGCTACTGAGTGCTGTCAGTCTTAAGACATCAACAAACTTAACAAAAACTAACAGCAGCTTCAGCCAAACTAATTTATTCAAAGAGCACGTTTTAGATGTTTTATATTCTTAATCCATGAAAATCAGACAAATCTGGAGTCTTCTGCATTTTTCATGGGGCAGAAACCAAGCGGCAACCTCCGGTTTTGAATAATGAAGCCAATGAGGAAGTGCAAAATCCTGCAGTTCCCCAAGTGTCCACTAGAGGCTGGCTGCAGACACACATGAAGGCACATACACATCCATTCTAAAAAGCCTGTTTTTTCAGCAGAGATTAACATGTTTACAGCCTGGTTCAAAAAAACAAATAGGTCTGATTAGCTCATGTCTCGATCAACACACACTGTACGGGGGATGAATGTTTTGATGACTCATCCGTTTTGGTTCGATAAAGGATAAAAGTTATTCACAATAAGGCGTGTAGGTGACCTGATTGACAGGTGGGTGCGGTGCAATCTGTGGTTTCAACATAAAGTGGAATTATTTCTGACAGAAGTAATCCGTACATCTCATATATTTATATATGATCAGATGTGAATAATAAGGTTTGTCGAGGACTCTGTCGCCCTTCAGGTTCACCATGAAAGCATTCATTGGATTTGATTGCAGCTATTCAGATCCACCTGTTTGCCTGCAGCTTTCATCTGAAACAGCACAGGGATAAAAGCCTGTCCAGCAGAGAAGCTGCGGCCAATTCATTTTTTTCATAACTGTTGTGAAGCGCAGAAGTAATGTATTGAATTTATATCTATTGGATTCATTAAGAAAGTTAAAAAACCCAACAGCAAAAGCACGGACGTCGTTATTGCAGATGCAGCTCAGGTTTTTCATTTCAATTTTCATTTCTACTTGACATCTGTACTTATTTTTCACAATTCTACACCTCAAGGTGAACTTTAAAGGTCACATATTATCTAAAATACTCTTCTCCATGTTCCTCTTACTCTAATATGTGTCTCTAGTCGGTCTACAAACCCCCCAATGATAAGAAAAGTCCATCCTCTCCGTCTTTTTCCTGCTCCACTTTTCAGAAAATGTGTGCTCAAACAGGCTGTTTGGAGATTTTCCCTTCATGACATCACAAAGGGCAGTAACCCCTCCCCCAGGTGGGTGACACTCCCACAGCTAGGTGTTTGTTCTGCCCTCTGAGTCTGCCTTCTCACCGTAAACAATAGGACATGGAGCGAGAAAAACAGAGCCACCCAAGCCCTTCCAGAGAGGGGGTGTGGTCAGACACAGCTCATTTACATTTAAAGGTACAGACACAGAAACAGCCTGTTCTGAGCAGGGCTGAAATACAGGGGTTTATAGGCATGATGAAATATCCATTTTGTGTTAAACAAATATTGTGCGGTATTGAAGATAACTACATAAACATGAAAGTCACAAAATAACAATAAAAATTAACTATTTGAGATGGAGGTAGAGCAACGACTCCCTTGTGCTGCAAGTAAAATGTAACAGCTGTTTCCAGTTAAAATAATCATCTTCCTCTGTATGATAGAGGTCTCTCTGTATGGATAATTTCTATGATGTGGTCACAACCGGAGCCTGTCAGGGACAAAAACCACGACTTTAAGTGGAAGAAACATGATTGGAAGCATTTGCCGCCACTTGCAGCCAATTCAGAGAGCTGCCCGCTAAGTTTTATTTTTGTGTCCTCGAGAGTTAATTTTGTCTCTGTTGAGTTTTTTCCGTGACACAAGTCGTTTCTTCTGTAGCCAACACATCCACACACCGAGTCTGAGGATGTAACACAGCCCCGCTCTGACCTGCCAGTGTGGATATAAAAACCCATCTGCTGCTTCCTCCTCCACACTGAACACACAAGTGACTGAAGCTCTACACATGTACCGCCGTGAACCAACAAACAGAGGTCACTCTGTCACGCTGTGTGTGTATGTGTGTGTGTTTTAGGCTAATTAACAGTAGACGAGCGGCTGATTAAAGAGAGACGTGCAACTCATGGGAGAGGAGGCTAACTTTGTGATGCTAACGAGGAGCGCGTGTGGTGAGAGGAGGAGGAAACAAATTGGGGGAAGGGACTCACATGGGACTGGTTTTAATGGAAAATCAATGGTGCATGCAGGGAGGAGGGATGGTGGGAAGAAGAGAGTGTAGAAATGTTGATCTTATTAGGATGGTGTCAGTTTCATGCCAATAACAGCCAGAGAAATCAATTAAAGGAAGGCGAGGAAACAGGAAGCCTAAAGACACTGGTGTCAACATGAGCATGATTACAATTAACGTATTGACTTTAAATCATTCACTGCCATTCATTTATTTACTCATTTACTTTAGCTTCTAAAACAGCAGGGGCGAGAGCCAGCGTTACCGTCAAAGTCAGCCTGATTATATTGTTACCTGTTGGAGTGTCCTAACCTGAACATCTAATGCAGAAAACGATGCAAAGGGTGATTTTACATCGGTGTCATTACATAGTTTGTCCAGCAGAGGGAGCTCTGACTGAGCACTGTCTGTAGCACATGACACAAAGCTATAATGAGAATATGTGTCTTTGTATCAGTGCTATGTTTAGTTTAACAGAATCCCAATCTGAACTAAAGAGTGGAGAAGAACATACTGGAGAACAGGAAACATAATGCAGTAGGTTCATTAGAGCACGGAGATGGTAGAGGTGGTGTGCAGACAGTCTATGGTCGTGCAGCGATCACAGGGAATAAACCCCCCCCCCCATAGTTATAGTGTGACTTTGGTATTCTTTACTTTTGCTTTGGATCCGACACAACACATGCAAAAACTACCTGACTTGAAGCGGCAGTAGATCATCAACTCCTGTGAGGTAAAAGACAGTTTCATCAATGGAGTCTGGTGGCTTTGAAGAGACTGGATGTAGCAGCCGGCTCTCATTACAAACAACATCTTAGTTGCTCTTTGTTAGCTAGCAGCATGCATTTGTGTCTGTTACAGTAGAGCGTCTCATCATCTCTCACGCTGTCATCCTCCTTACTGTCGACAAGCTCCAGAACAAGAGGCGCTATTGAAGTTTACATCCAAGGGAAGTTTTTGTCTTTCATCCATTTTTTCTGACAGTTGACCCGTTCGTTAGTTCATACAGCGCAGGAAGCTGTCGGAGTGGATTAACTAAAAGATTCAAAGCAGGGAAATAGTTCCACCTTCACCAGCTTGAAAGTGATGAAGCGCTCGATTTTAATGTCAGTTAGTGAAGTGTCAGTCGCCAACGAGCCGGCTCTTTCCTCTAAACAAGCAGGCTCCCATTTTAAAGCCTTTTTTCCCTTTATTGTTACTATATTTTTTCCGGACCGCTCGGTTCATGTTGGGAATGGTACCAAAATACCCGATCTGTACCGTTCTACTTTTTTGCTACCCTTCTGTTGATGTGCCAACCGTACCGATCCGACCCTAAAGGGCGGAGCTAGACACACTGGGGGTTGGGGGGGGGGGGGCTGGGGGGGGCAATCGTGCTTCAGTTCGTTACCGGGACAACTTGGCCTAGTGTGAGTGCGCCCTTAATGAACATTGTCAGACACTTAGAATCACAATCTGAGCCTCACAGTAACAAAAACTACTTCAGCTGATCTACTGATCTGGGTTATTTCCCACAAAGGATTTTATTTCAGCCATCATGGCCCGTTTAACGGCCAGAAATTTAAGACCTTGACACACCGAGGAGATCGTCGGCCGTTGGTCTATTGGACCGTCGGTGAGCAGTTGTCGCCCTAGTTTTTGCGGTAAGTTCGGCTCTGTTGCTACCTGTTGGCCTTTTTTTGGCCAATTCGACATGTTGAATCGGCGTCGGTGAGAGGAATCTCTCTGATTGGCTATTCAGAGGTTTAATTTCTCTCCAGCTCTCGACACAGGTTCAGGAAAGCCCCTAGAGCATGCTGCTGTAGTATCCATGCTTTTACCTATTAGTGCGGTTTCTCCTTATTTGTCTCCTCCGCCTCTTCTTTTCTTTTTCCACTAAAAGACCAAGGGCTAACAACGCCAGCACCATTTTCAACTTTTTATCAGACATTATTCTCCATTAGTAGGATACGTATAATACGAGTGGTGACCGACAGCGGTGTGAAAATGTTCTTCTTGTATCATAACAACAGACTACCGCCACCTGCTGGCATGGAGAGTTATTTCCGCTCACACATAAGCAGAACGTACATGGTGGTTGGCTGTCGGCTCTAGTCTTTGTGCAACTTTTTGCCTGCGTCTCCACTAGGTCTTTGCCGTCTGCTTGGTGTGTCAGGGTCTTTACACCCAAACAGGTGTAAAGGTGGCCGAGGTTTAAAAGTTTTCTTCATGAGAGCACTTTGTTTTTACTCAAACTGCTTTAAAAAAAGAGTGAAAGTGGTGTAGCATCATCTTTGAAACATGGACATGGTGTCCTCTGCACGCCTGCCTCCCTCTCATCTTGAAGCACTCAGCTCTGTGTGTTCAGAGAGGAAACCATCTGCGCTGTGATGACGTCACACAGCGCTTCTCTCTCTCTCTCACTCCGCTGAAGTGAAGATGTACTGAGCTCTCAGCAGAGCAGGTGGAGAAAATAATCCTCTTCTACTGACAAGTTTGTTCCCTCTTGGCTTTTTTTTTTTTAATTAGTACGTCCTCGCTCTGTGACGGATCAACATGTTCCTTCAAACAGGCAATGATGAGGAAACTCTGCTCGCTGGCAGCTGCAGAGAGACGAGCGTTTGAAAGTTTATTTTGAAAAGAAGTTGTTCAGAATAAAGACGACAACACGGACGTTTTCTACCTTAAATATTAATGACCATGAGGCTACACGAGTCTCAAGTCTTTAATCTCTCTAACCCAACCTAATGACAGACTGAGAGCTGGAGCTGAGATGGGTTTTAAGCCTCCTGACAAACCGTTACACCGCACCCACCTGTCAATCAGGTCAGCTCCACGCCTTATTGTGAATAACTCTTATCCTTCATCAAATCAAAACTGATGAGTCATCAAAACATTCACCCCCCGTACAGTGTGTGTCGATCGAGACATGAGCTAATCAGACCTATTTTGTTTTTTGAACCAGGCTGTAAACATGTTCATCTCTGCTGTAAAAACAGGCTTTTTAGAATGGGTGTGTATGTGACTTCCGGTGCTTCTGCAGCCAGCCTAGTGGACGCTCAACGAACTGCAGGATTTTTCAGTTCCTCATTGTCTTCATTTTCACTTTTGAACACAGCCTCTAGTGGCAGCTGTTGGAACTGCGGTTTTTGGCACTTCAGTCTTGGAATAATTTTCTCACTCTTGCAAGTCGTTAGCATCTTTTTTTTCTCCTCTTTTAGTTTCCTAGATTAGTTAGTAATAAGGCACAATGCATTCTCGTTGTAGCATCCATGTTTCCACATGTTGACTGTATTTATCGCCATGGTTACAGTTTAATCAGTATGTGAGAAACCTTAAACACACCCACTGAGGTGAGACAGGATACAACACATCTTCTTTGTAGCATCCAGGACCTAATATATCACCATGGTTACGGTTTCATTAGGATTTGGCACAAAAAAAACCTCCAGCTTAAGGTTAAGGTGAGACAAAGATTGCGGTCAAGGTAAAAGAAAAAGAAATCCCTGCAGCGTTCGCACTGACAGCAGAAACTAATTTGGACAAATGGAGAACGGTGACTAGCTGCAGACGCTCTTTGCAGATAAAAAGGATGAAGTTTTACTTTAAAATCTTGTTGGGAGCAGCACGGAAAGCGCTTTGAGAATAAATTGGATTGAAGTTGAGATCTGCTGCCTGAGATGTCCTTGAGCACTAAAAGCACATGAGCTCATTTCAATGATTTTTTCTCTCACTGCGGAGGTGAAATATACAGTTTTTCCTCTCCGACGGGGGAGGTCAGAGAGCAGAGAAGAGGGTCAGGGGTCAGAGAGGAGGTTCAGATGTCAGAGGTCTCAGGTCTGAGAGGAGGGTCAGAGGTCTGAAAATTTGGCATTTCTAGTCTGAACATATATGAGTATCACTTTAACTGACAGTGGTTGCAAGTCTGGATCGCTGATAGCCTAGCGGTTGTGTCACACGGCCCATGTGGGAGGCTGTGGACCTCGTCGCAGCGTCTGTGGGTTCTGATCCGACCTCAGCCCTTTGCTGCATGTCATAGTCCCCCGCTCTCTCCTCCCGGGGTTTCCTGTCTCTCTTCGGCTGTCCCCTCCAATAGAGGAAAAAAAAAGCCTAAAAAAAATAAATAAATAAAAAAAGCCAGAGTCTTGCACTTTTGGCCGTCCTGTGAAATCCCAAAGCGCCCTCACTGACAGCTCGTTGTTTGACTTCAAACCCCCGGCTCTGACAGGAATACCAAAACACAAAAAGGTATGGGATCTCTAACAGTCGATGCTTTAGGTGAAAGGCGTTAGAGCTCCAAAACGCCAAACGTCTCAGGAACTGTGGTCCACACTATTAAAAATGTATCGTGACATTTTCTCTTATGGGTTTAAAAGAATCAAGCATTTCCAGTTCAGTTGAAATTAAAGCCTCAAAATGATGGAGGGATTGAAGTCTGGTGTCATTGAAGCTGACGGCAGTTTCAGAGTGTTAGTGGCGGCGGCGTACGTGCAGCTCTGTGTATCAGTGTGTGCTGAATAAAACATGGAGGAGAGGGAGCACTTTATGAGACGTCTGCCACTTTAGGACGGCAGCGCCCTGAGAGCTCGTCCCCCCGCCCCCCCTTTCTCCCTCTCTCTGTCTGCTGTATAAGATATACATAAATATTTTACATTTGTGCTGCTTTAATCCTTTTACTGAATGTCAATACTCAGCACTTAAAAAAGTGCTCGGGCTGGCAGTCCTGCGGGGTTAAACAGCGCTGCTCTCAGGTCTGTGTGCAGGTCGTATTACGCATTACTAAATACTTCTTTCATCAACAGCACACTCTCGCTCTCTCCGGGCTGGAGTGTCTCTGAGTGCTGCATGTGCAGAGTGAAAAGCTTAACCCACGGCCAGATCAAGTGGACGTTCCCCTTGGCAGAAATCATTTCTTCCTCTCAAATAAAGGCAGAATCTTAAACCTGTGACCTCGGAGGTCAGGAGAGGGTGGAGCTGTGGAGGTCAGGGTGTCAAGTGGGTGTGAGGCGAGTGCAGCTCAGATAAAATCTTGCTGACATGGTTTTCTTTTGTTAAAGGGGAAGTCCAGTATTTTTAAACCTGGGTCCCATTAGTACACGTTTTTTGGTCTAAATAACTCACATGGAGCTGTAATGGCTGTCATCCTCATGACAAATGCGTGAAAACAAAATGAATTCACTGTCACTTACAGCCTCAGATTGTTATTCTAAGTGTCTAAGGCCCCGTGTCCACCTAGCATTTTTCAGAAAGGTTGTGCAGCAGCAGGCGATTGACCGGAGAGAAAGTGCAGCGCCTAGCATCTTTTTTCCAACCACTAGCCTTTTTTGTGCTGTTGATGTCACCGCTACTCACTCTTGTCAAGTGGGTGTGAGGCGGTGGTGAGGAGCTCAGATAGAATCCTGCTAACATGGTTTCCTTTTGTTAAAGGGAAAGTCAAGTATTTTTAACCCTGGGTCCTGTTAGTACACGTCTTATAGTCTGAAGTTTTATTAAATGCTGCTTTATATGAATAAGCCAGGCGTGCACACAAACCGGCTGTAATAGCTGCATGAGTCCCCTAAAAGTTGTTGTTTGTCACTGACAGGCTCAGATTGTCAGCTGTCCGTTTGTCCGGTGCATTCACTGAGGCTACGTCACTGATTGCGTAACCTACAGCGAAAAACTTGACTATCAAGACTGGGTGGAAAGGTCCAGGGTATACGCCCATCAAGCAGCTCCAACGTGATGCCTGGCGTCCTCACCTGAAGAAGTGGAGTCTTAACGTGAGGCCCTGTGTCCACCTAGCATTTCTTTTCTAAACACCAACATCTTTTTCAATTGTTTTCAATGAGTAGAGCATTTGCAGCAGCAGGCGGCGCCCAACGTCTTTGTTTCGAGTTCTTCACCTTTTTATGAGCTGTTGATATCACCGGCGCTCTTTTCCAAATGTTTGATATTCCCCGTAGTTTGTCTGCTACTGATCGTGTCTTGTACAAACATCCTCCTCGCTTCATGTCTGATCGGGAAATAAACCATCTCAAATATAAAACATGCAGTAAAAAGTAATGGAGCAGTGTTGGTCATACAGCGGACCTTGTCAACAGACTGTTGTCATGGAGACAGGACGGTGTAACATGTCCTGGACATGCATAAAGGGGTGAATAACTTTACTATAGCTAACGGAAGCTCACCACCCATTAGTTAACTAGTCTACTCTTTCCTAGAACTATGTGAGGGCTTGCTCCCTACCAGCCGCTAGTCTACTCTTTCCTAGTACCTGGATCTATGTGAAATGACACCACATAGCCCTAGGATTATCTGCCTAAAATTAATTTCTAAACTAATTAGATTCAAGTATAATCCTTGATTCAGGACCCTAGATTAGCCCCCGGAGGCTCGAACCCCCGGAGAGGGACTAACTGCAACTCTCCTCACTCGGTTGCTAGGTGTGTATGAGGTGTGTAGTAAAAGTCAGTAGAAGTGTGCCATGGTGTGACTGCTCATGCTTACCTCACGGGGGTCCTTAAGAGAGACTCAGGTCTTTGTGGTGTGAATGATTGAGTCAGAAAATGGTTTCAAAAAGTTTCAGAAGATTTATTGAAAAAACTTCAAAAGATATTCCAAATTCAAATACATACATAGAGCGGTAGAGAGAGTCTTCTCTGTCCACTGAGTGTTTAAAGATATCAACACGACGAGAAGGCGGCCGTGTGGCTGATGCAGGACGCTCGCTGTTCAGATGAACTCCCCTGAAAAGAACTGATTTCTTACGGGACATATTTGTTTTTTAACAGTGACACAGAGAGAGCGAGTGTGTGTGTGTGTGTGAGAGAGAGATAGGGAGTGAGTGTGTGTGTGTGTGTGTGTGTGTGTGTGTGTGTGTGTGTGTGTGTGCACATGATGAAGGAAATGTGTAGAGTCACTGCCGGCTCTCATTGTTAAGTAAAAAGAGGGAAATGAGTGCACAAGCATCGCGGAAGTAAACAGGAGAAATTAAATTAGCGTAGCACGTCTTCTCCCGAGAGCACGCTCGCCAACCGAAGGAGAAAAACATCCACTATTAAACACTCCATTTAACATTCACGCCATGCACCCGCCATTAGCATATGACTTGTTTTTTGCTGTTACCTAAACACTGTACATAAACGAGTTGTTTCCCATCTCGGAGGAGAAACATTTACATAATACTGTAACGTCAGATACCAAACGGCCTCTGTGGAGAGAGAGACGCCTGCGGGGCTTTTGATTGGTTGCATAAGAGCGAAACAAAGACGAGCGAGGGAACACTGCAAACGGAAGCGAGTCATATAAAGTATTCCTCCATGAAGAGATAATAAGACGCAAATGTGAAGGAAGAAAGGGTCCACAATGCATCCAATCTCTCCTAATTATATATGGAGTGAAGAGTTGTGTGTTGTTAAGGGAGATTGATTTGTGCTAACATTGTTGTCAGCGAGCTGCTTGGATGAAAGTGTTTGTGGTGGCTCGCGCAGATGGCTGAGGAGAGAGAGGGATGGCGGAAGCACTCAAAGACTTAACAAAAGAAAACAAGATGAAACATGCTCAATTATGAGTCTTGAATTCAAAAATGATGTATGATTAAAAGACAATTAGCAACAGTAAGGGCCTGGGGTAATTCTACTTTTGAGACATGATTTTCTGCTTGAAGGAAAAATGATCGACATGATCAACATAAATATATCAGGCATCAAATCTATCCTGTGTAAATGTGTCTCTGAGTCATAACTGTCTACAATGAGTGAGAAGCTTGAGTCCTGCTGGCTGTGTTGTTGTCAGAGTCGTGTTTACATGGACGGGACGGCCGGCTCCTCCCTTGTGTATAAAAGCTGTTTTAGTCAAGGACTAGAGAGAAGAAGAACATACTCACTGATTATTTGGATGTTAGTAAGAGAGTAAGAGTAAGAGTAATCTCCGTCATTCTGTGTCAGTTTACATGCATTGTGAAGCTACGAGCTAACTAAAGAGCGCTAACATTAGCATGCTAACACAACAATGCAGGACACAGGTGATTACAACTCGAGCCGAGGACAATTTTGTCCGCCGCCTGAGCTTAATGGTGCTTAATTATGACTGTATCTCTGGAGGAGAGCGGAGGCTTCAGTATGGAGGAGGTGTGGCCAAACAGCAGTTTGTTTTGGTTTCATGCTGATCAAAAAGTCACACATTCTTTCTTTAAGTCCTCTAAACTTTATGAAAAAATAAACAGTTTGTCACTGGCTTCCAAAACTACCAAAACAAGCCTTTTTGGATCCAAATCTATAAATACACGATATAATCAGTCAGCACCTTTGACAACCTACGCTAGACCAAAAAAAAGATTCTCTGATGGTCTTAGTCGATGCTTTCTGTTTGTGAATATGTAGGAACAACAAACGCTTCCTGCAGGGTTGGGGACTTTTTTGGAATTGCTCCAGCAGCTTTACTTCAGTCAGCAGGATATACGCTACAATGGTTGCAATGTGAAGAATTGGGGCAACAGTTTATCCTCCTAAAGATGATGTTTTTGTCCCTGATATGCTCTGATTGTTAGTGTGTCAAGTAAGTGTCTCACAACATTACCAGTAGTTCTAGGAAAGAGTAAAATGCTTATTTTATCCACAGGCATTTTTGTAGCTCTTTTCAGGGCTACCAAACCCAGACTTAAGGTTGAAGATTATGGGAGTGGCCTGTGAACGTCTATCGCTGCCCCAATCAGATGGGCGCCAAACTCAACATTTAAATCACCAACGTTTAACATAAAACAAACAAACAGAAACAGCAGAAGACCAGTAACGCCTGTGTTCTGCAAAATGTATGTTTATAACAATGGAGTCTGGTCGTTTTGCAAAGCCTGACAGTTAAAAATCTGATCTAATTCCTTAGCCTGAAGTGCCAAATGTAGACTCATCCTCAGCTGAAAATAGTCCAAGTAAACACACCAAATCCTCCTGTTGGAGTCATGTTTGAAGGAAGCTACAGCATCGAGCTCTTAGGAAAGTATTAAGCTTTTTAAAATAAGATTTCACATTTCATTTAAAACTTTAAAATGAACTCATCGGTTCAGAGCTGAGAGCACAGTCGGTGCAGGGAGGAAAGAAAGTATCCAGAGATGTGTTGGTTTTTACTCGGACAAGAAGTGAAAAAAGACAGACATGGTGGGGGGATAAAGTGAGAGAGGAACTCTTTCAGGTTTGCAAACCTGCACACACAGTCTGCCATAAACAAGCAAATATATGCATGAAGTGTCACGGCTCGTCCTCATCAGCAACCGGCGGCTCCAGACTCCACCGACAGCTTCATCTACTGTTGTACACTCAGCCGTGGCTTCTGCACTCAAGGTCACAAATTAATCAAAACATCAATATGTGCAGTCGACATAGGCAAAGCCCACCGTAGACCTGTCACCTGCACCAACAACATTGATTCAGCGCCTCATGAATTATGCAAAAAAAAAAAAGCAGGCGAGGAGTCGAGGCAGGGAACCCGCGGCAAGCAGATATTTTTGGTGGATGTACAAATCCTCGAGGTTGTGTGTATCAGATGCAGCAAACTGTCTGCTTGTTGTGCTGTGTGGGTGATGTGATGAGTGTGAGCAGGTGCATTGTTCACCACAGAAGAGAGGTTCAGGCAGGGTAGAAGCTTTGGTAATTAAAACACTGGGGAAAACATGAGGACGTGAAGTGTTTGCCTCTCGAATCAACCTACTCCTCTTTGAGCATCACCTTAGAGCGAAAAACTTTTCTGCCACTTTTATTCCCCTGCTTTGACTGAGAACATCTGACAAAGTCCTCATGCCCTTCAGCGATATAAAAAGACTCTAAAAGTACCTCTTTTTGGTTTCACACCTGTCAAATAATATACATAAGGTCAGGTTAATCATGACTTATGATTACCATGGTGCTAAGAAGGCGATAAAATCAAATGAGGCTGAAAGGATGTAATAAGTCTCAATATTCCTAAATGTCAAAATGCCTTTATTTCTCTACAGCACCGAGTGATATGAGTCCTTTTTCTCTCCTTTCTCCCCAGATGGAAACTGACACCGCTGACAGCGACGGAGGATAATAATGATGGAAGGTGGAGTGATTTGTCGCCAGCCGGAGTCGCAGCATTCCTCAACCGCCCCTCTGCTGCGCATCACCGCTCCCTGAAGGATACATCGACCTTGACATATCGCAGCGTGTGTGCGTGACAACCTGGCACACGTCGAACTGAAAGGTTGCCCTGTCTGTGCCAAGAGCTGAGAGGCAACACGGCCAAAGCTTCAGGGACCAGGAGTCAGCAGAAATCCACTCTGTCTTACCACAGTAACAAATGAGCTTTTATTTGTGAAGTTAACAGCGCTAACAGCTGACTCCGCGAGGGCCAATTACCGGTTGAAGAGAATACGAGGCCAAGATGAAGGAGACAGCAGTTGTGGCTTGTTTGCTGGCTGAGCTGTCTCTGGCGGCTTTTGTTCTGGCCTCTGAGGGGGGCGCTCACTGCCCGGCATTGTGTCGGTGTGAGATACGACCTTGGTTCTCACCCAGCTCTGTGTACGCCGAGGCTGCCACTGTGGACTGTAATGACTTGGGGCTCTCAGGGCTCCCAGAGAGACTCCCCTCAGACACTCAGGTGCTGCTGCTGCAGACAAACAACATCATGAAAGTGGAGAAAACTTTGGATTACTTGGACAACATCACAGAGATTGACTTGTCCCAGAATAACATCTCCTCTGTGGGCGATGTTTGTCTGGGGCCGCTCCACCAGCTGCTGTCACTCCACATGGAGGAGAACTGGATTCAGGAGCTTTCTGACAGCTGCCTTGCTTTCCTGCCCAACCTCCAGGAGTTCTACATCAACCACAACCAAATTTACTCCATCCGCCCCAAAGCTTTCAAGGGTCTGAGTCGGCTGATAAGGCTTCATCTCAACTCCAATCGACTGACAAGCATCGACAGCCAGTGGTTCCAGCAACTCCCCAACCTGGAGATACTGATGCTTGGAGAAAACCCCATTCTGGAGCTGTCGGACATGAACTTCAAACCTCTGGATAACCTGCAAAGCCTTGTGCTCGCCAAGATGAACTTGACTGAAATTCCTGATAATGCTCTGGATGGCCTTGAGAATTTGGAGAGCATCTCATTCTTTGACAACCTGCTCAATCGAGTCCCAAGAGCAGCCTTATCAAGAGTGCAGAATCTAAAGTTTCTGGATTTAAATAAGAACCCCATTGAGAGGATCCAGAGAGGCGACTTCATGGACATGATGCACCTGAAGGAGCTCGGCATCAACAGCATGCCTGAGCTCATATCTATTGACAGTTTTGCCCTGAACAACTTGCCGGAGCTGACAAAAATCGAGGCCACCAACAATCCCAGGCTGTCCTACATCCACCCCAGAGCCTTCCACAAGCTGCCCAGACTGGAGACTCTGATGCTGAACAGCAACGCTCTGAGCGCCATCCACCACAGCACAGTGGAGTCCCTGACCAACCTGCGAGAGGTCAGCCTGCACAGCAACCCAATCCGCTGCGACTGCGTTATCCGCTGGGTCAACATGAACAGGACGGCTGTACGCTTCATGGAGCCCGACTCGTTGTTCTGTGTGGAGCCTCCGGAGTATCAAGGCCAGCACGTTCAAGAGGTGCACTTCAGAGAGATGACGGAGATCTGCCTTCCTCTCATCTCACCCGCGAGTCTCCCAGATCGAGTCGGAGTGGTCAAAGGGAGCTCTGTGTCGATGCACTGTCGGGCGTTTGGAGAACCAGAGCCGGAGATCTACTGGGTGACGCCATCAGGCGACAGGGTCTTACCTGGGAGTGTTTCTGATAAGTACTACATGCATCCTGAGGGAACCTTTGATATATATGACGCCACCGAGCAGGAAGCTGGATCATACACCTGCATCGCTCACAATCTTGTCGGTGCAGATCTGAGGTCTGTGATGGTTACGGTGGACGGACACATTTCACAGCCCTCTAATGGACCTTTACATGTTTATATCACATCAATCCAATCTCACTCTGTCATGGTTTCCTGGGAGAGTACAGGTGGTTTGGTATCGCAGCTCAAATGGTCGATTTTGGCTGACAGAAGTCACCTTTTGATGCCATTCAAAGCCAGGCTTCCTGCTGATGTCAAAGAGTACCGCATCAAACAGCTGAAGCCTTCCACCAGATACAAGGTTTGTGTTGAGGTCACTGCAGGACGGCCCGGGAACAGCCGGGACTGTGTCAACGTGACCACAAAGGACGCAATGGTCCAGAGGGAGAAAATCCAGAACTGGGACAGTTTGGTGATGGCTTCCTGTGCCGTGATTTTTATCGTTGTTGCCGTGTCCTGCTCTGTCATCTACACATCTCTGTATAGCCAGGTGTTTTACAGGAAACTGATAGCGGACCAGGGGGAAATACTGCTGATTCCAGACACTCAAACGTCCTCTTCTTCTTCTTCTTCTTCTTATCTGGAATTTGGTGCACCTGGGGTGAAAGTGAGGGCGACTGTGATAGACTTACAGGGTGGCTCAATGTGAGGAACGTTCTGTTTGGGAAAGCACTTTGGGATTAAACAAATGACGGATGCTGGACGATGTAATTTATGTGCCGGCTTTTCACAATTTTCAACGGGACATTCTGCACTTGAACTCAGCTGAGGACAGCTTGTATACATTTACTCAACCAGCTAAACGCAGAGACTGTTTTGTATTCCAAACTTGTGTCATTATAACAAGCTTAACCAGGAAGATAACTGGACTATAATCTACGTGGCGACCCGTCATTCATGCAGTGCGACCAGAGTAAAGCACAGCACAGGAACGCTTCTGTCTGAAATACTCTGTTGAGACGGCTTTCTTGTCTGCAAAAAGCGTTTTCTTTGCTGTGTTACATTCAACGGTGCCGAGCGAAGATAGTTTATAACAGAAAAACAAACGTGTTAGTCTAGTGTAAAATACTCCGACTATAATGTAAACAATTTTATGAACAAATACATTTTTCATTAAACCTGTGTGGTGTCTTATAACTCTATCTTCTCGTGTTACATTTGCACGCTTTCTTCTCTCGCCCACAGAAATGAAGAAACGGTGGGATGCTGAATGTTAATTGTTACGGATGAAGCTCGTAAATCTTTTTTTGTGTTTTGTGCGCTTTGCTGATCTGCTGCAGACAAACACGATTACAGGAGCTGCCCTTCATGGCAGATGCGCTAACACTGTTAGGGAAGTGCAATCCAATCTGGAACGGCACGACCAGCGTGTGAGGCGTTATCCTGTGTGTGTGTGTGTGTGTGTGTGTGTGTGTGTGTGTGTGTGCTTAATGAGTGTGCGTGGAAAGTTCAAAGGCATTGGCAAACCCATTGACTTTGAATTGCATTATATTCTCTTTCATTAAAAATCCAATATGGATCCCAACACAAACCTGAGCGAGGTGATGAATCGGCGTCACATGCAGACTGATGGGAGGCATTTATCAGCGGTGCTCAGTCATAGATCAAGCGAGTTTCAGCACCACGGACAGGGCTTTTAGAGCACGGCCATTTGTCACCGCCACAGGAGCTAAAATATGACCCATTAGGAGGCAGGTAGTGAATAGGTCAGCAAGAACGTGGCGCACCAAGCCGCCCCCTTCCCCGTGTGACCCCGGAGAGATGCTGCCACCATATCAGGAACAGCTCAGCAACTCTCAGGCTCGTTTGTTAAGCGGCGAGATCGAGGGGGAGGAAGACAAATGGGTTGCAACCAGGACAAAGTAGTTTCAGTCCCAAACAGGACGGAGGACGCCAAACTGAGCTGATGTAACTGATGTGCTGAGCTCTCCAGTACAAGATAACCAGCCGCGGGTTCATTAAAGAGTCTGCTGATTCTGTTCGGTGAGGAGCATTCTGGGTATTTAAGGGAGCAGCTGCAGGAGAAAGAAAGGATTGTGTAAAAGAGATGACAGGCCGCTTTAGAGGCTTATTCTTTTTCTGTTTGCTTCCTCACCTCTGCAGCGGAGTTCAGCTCCGGTTCATCCCCACTGAGAGGAGAGGAGGATGTGTCAGAGTGTAATCCGCACAGAGAAACAAATAAAAACACAAGTATCTCATTTGGGTGTTTCTTATACTCTGTCAAAAAATACAAATAAAGAACGGAAGAAAACTGAAAGAGAAAAAAAAATCATCCAAGTCGGTAATGTTCAGATTCAGAGGGGGGAAGTCTGAAACAGGATTAATTGTTTCTACGCAGCATCCATACAGACTGAAAGGTTAAATCAAATTCATATTTTTAAAATTTGTCTCTTTCTCTCGAGACTCCACACAAACCAAAAACAACAGGCAACCTCGCCAGGATCGTGCAACAGCGGAAAAAAGTCTGAGAATGAATACAATAACAGGAATGAAAAATTTAAATTATAGAGGGAACACTTGTTCTTCTCATTTTCTTTGTTTCACATTTCAGACTCACAGATTTCAGTCTCAGAGACAAAGCTGCAATCATTCTCCTTGCCTTCATTTCTGTCCACCAGTTCTCCTCTCTTCCTCAGTGTCATGCTAAAACGCCTTGTAGAGCTTTAGTTTACGGTTTCATGGCGATCAGTCCTGGAGGATAACAGAGTTTGAGGCGACTAGTTGAGGGCTTGTTTTTTCTGTTCCTTTTGTCTCACTTTCTCCTTTTTTTAAAAATAGCGACACAGACCAGGCTGGCTGCGCAACATTTTTCGCATCTTTTCTCCCTCACACGGTAGTAATCATGCATTTACAGAAAACAGTGGTATATTGTTCCGTAAATAAACTTTTCCTCTATTGATTGAAAAAGTCCTATATTAAAGTTAAAGAGTGACCAGCGGAGACGGGCAGAGAACTCGCAGGCTAGTAGTTTGTGCTTTACAACTTTCCCTGCAGGCTGAGAGCTCAACTAGGGAACTGTAGCTAGTAGGAGAGCAAACTCCACAAAGAGAAAACAGACTAAAAGAGCGACACAGCTGCACAGAAACCGCTCGTTGTAGACTTCGCTGAACACAATAGAAATCATCACGCAGGAAGACAGTTTAAACGGCTGTGGCTCAGTGGTAGAGTCGGTCTTCTCTCAACCTGAAGGTCGGGGGTTCGATCCCCAGCTCCTGCAGCTATATGTCCGATGTGTCCTTGGGCAAGAAACTTAACCCCAAGTTGCTCCCACTGCTTCATCAGCAGCGTATGAATGTGATGAGTAACTTCTGATGGACTCTTTACCCAGCAGCCTCTACCATCAGTGTGTGAATGTGTAGGTGTGACCTGCAGTGTAAAAGAGCTTTGAGGACTAAGAAGACGAGAAATATAATTTTCAAAATGGAAATTCAAAGAGAAAACAAAGAAATGATTAATGTGGTGAGAAAAAGGTAGTATTATGAAATCATGAATCACTTCTGAGGTCGTTAGGCTTAAAGGCCCGCCCTACATAACTATTGTTATTGCTTGATTCACCTCTGTTTATATTTATTTATTAAAAAATTATGTTTGTATTCCTATAAATACATCTGTCTTTTTCTAACATATCAACGTGTATTTAATAATTTTTCTCTAAATGTTTTTCACCGTGTCCATTACTCCTCCTCATATTTCCACATTTTGATTTCTGGTTTATTTCCCCGTTTTCCTCCAGTTCTATTCGGAGTGAATCATTTCAAGGTTCTCCTCTGATTCCACGTCTTATCCGTGACAAATCCAATAATTGCCAAAATTACAAAGTCATTAATTTAGCAGATTTTCTGCAGCAGGAAGCGCGGCTAATATCCCGACCACACACCTCCATTTATCAGAGCGACGCGCCGTAAACCAGATGCTGCTCGACAGAATAAATGATGCTTATAAAGATTGTGGGTGTTTGTGTCCTTCGCTTGCAGCCAATCAGAGGAGGGCGTTTCTCTGCGCGCAGACATGATTAACTCGCGGATGATTTTTCTCACAGAAACAGGCCTGATCGTTTATGACGAGCACGAGCTAACAGCTACAGACGACAGAGCCAATAAAGGAAGATGAATGTGAGCAGATGGAGAGAGTTAAGCAGGTGTTTCTGACCAAACCATGTAGCGTCATCACTCCATGTTTCTTTGCAGACGTGGAAGAGAGTTGATCTGACTTTTTGTCAGAGGAGTCTTGTGGCTTTGAAGGGATGGCTGCAGCAGCCACATCTTTCTCTGTCACACTCTGATGATGTCACACACTGAGAGAAACAACCGGAGCCCGTCAGAGACAAAATCTACTTTTAGTGGACGCCTCTTGATCGGGCTCCTTGCCTCTGAGGACAGTGTTGTAGCCGTAACTGTTTCACTACCGCTGGCTGAAGAAACTACACGAGCATGTGAACCTCTCGGTCATTAAATTTCCAACATGGCCGAGTTTAAGAGAGTAACAATCTGAGCCTGTCAGAGACAAAAACATCAAGTGGTAGTACTTTTAAGAAACCATCACAGCCCAAGAATCGAATCATTTTCTAAATTTTTTCTTCTGGTTGTTAAGATTAAGAAAAATCAGAGCCCAGCTTTAAAATAACCTGAATAACCTTGAGAGTCGGTCTTACATGGTGCTGCAGTGGTTAGCTCTCTCCCCTCACAGTGAGGAGGTTCCTGGTTTGAATCCCCGTCTGACAGGAGCCTCTCTGTGTGGAGTTTGCATGTTCTCCCCGTGCATGTGTAGGTTCTCTCCAGGTACTCCGGCTTCCTCCCACAATCCAAAGACATGCTCGTTAGGTTAACTGCTGACTCTAAATTGTCCGTAGGTGTGAATGTGAGTGTGGCTGGTTGTCTGTCTCTGTGATTGGCTGGTGATCAGTCCAGGGTGTAACCCCGCCTCTCGCTCATAAGCAGCTGGGATCGACTCCAGCCACCCGTGACCTTGAACAGGAAAAAGCGGTATAGATAATGAATGAACCTTAGAAAGTAGAAAACAGGATGTACTGAGTGGGAGTGGGATTGTCAGTTATTGGGCGTCTTGCGTTAGCAGGATTCAGCCCCTGAACTTATACTTGTGCTCCTCTTTTTAAAAGCAACGAGAGGAGTTAAAGCATCTTTTGCTTCTCGATCTGTAAATTTGAAATCTCCTCATCCGCTGCAGATAACTCCTAGAGATGTTTGCGGTTTGTTAGAAGAGTAAGAGCAAAGGTAGGGTTTGCAGCGACGGACTGCTTTGTGTTTGGAGAGGAAGATCAAAAACTCATCAAAGACTGAAGAACAAACCGGAGTGCTGCAAGAGACTCCACAGTTGACGTGTTGTAAATACAGCAACTTAAAAAACCAGCCCAGCCGCTCTATGAGCTCTGACTGTTTAGTCCCAGCTGAATATGCAGGCCGTGTAAACACGACCACATGAACAGTGTTAGCCCTCCACTCTCACTCCTTTTCTGCTAATAATCAATGAAAACAGCCAACGATCGCAGAGCCTCTCATTACAGCTGTTAAACTTTTTAAAGTCCTATTTCTCCTGCACCCGCTTAAATAAACTCGATGAGAGAGCAAAACCACTTCGGCTGAGTTATTACCCCATTAAGATATTTGGTATTTAAGCCGGCGGCTTGTTGCTGAGGGGAAGTTAAACTACAAAGATCCTCACATTTATCTAACTTTGCTCATGCAGAACCTCCCGGGCTTTAAATAATTATTCTCACGCTCTCCGGCCCATTAGGCTAAAACAACACGGCTGACTTTGGCTGATCTTGGAGCGCGGAGCTTCTCCACTTTTTATTACAGTTTCATGACGTCGAGTCGCACGTTTCACCTCTGCTGATGCACCGACAGTCGCTCGCAGGACGAAAAGCAGAAAGATTAATGACTTCCTCCCACTTATTTTTTTGTTCTCCTCGGCTCGGCTTCTCTTTTTAATCTCTTCCAGGAAACACTGACTCAGGACATTGTGTTCCTCACTCGTACAGACACAGTCACATTGAAGCTCAGATACAGTCAGTCCTCCTCTGAAGGTTCACAGCAGCTGGAAGAAGATCCTCGGGGGTTCAGTGCTTTGCTCAAAGGAACTCAACTACTACAACATTTCTTCACTGACCTTTTATATACATCATTCAACTGGTGGTGGTTTTAGAGCTCGGTGAGCTTTGAATTATTATTTTTTAAACTCCCCACAGGAGAGTATTAGTGCCAGACGTTAGAAAGACAGCTCTCGACAATGTTTTAAATTTGGACTGCAGTATCCATTTTAAACACTAGGGGTCAGAGTTAAATATCGCTCCTTTAAAGCTTTATGAATAAAGTCGACATGACAGAAAAGTCGAAGCAAATTTAAAGCTGATTCTTGCAAGGTTTAGAAAAATACACAAGATGGAAGTGTTATATCTCCACCTTATTTGGGTGCCCGTATAACAATAGTCGTACTTCGACTGAACGTGTTACTGTTTATTGGATGATTACAACAGCATGGTGTAACTGCGGCATGACTCGTAGTAACAAGGTAACATAACCCATGTCCCAACATTCAATGCGCGACTCTTCTACGGAGGTCACAGTAGGCCAAAATACATAACATCTCCTCCCCTCTTACAATGAATGTACTATGAAATAAACATAAAGGAGCTGTTCAATTGTTTTGTTTAGTTCACAGACAAAACATTCAATATGTCTAGGAACATCTATGACATTACACAAACAACTAATTCTGCAAAAACACTGACATTTTGCATTTTTCTTTTTCAACACTAACCTAGGGTCGAGGGTACACTACCGCTTCCCTTGACCAATCCCAAGGGGATTATTCTGCCCCAGAGATTTGGGGCGGTCACTACTCTAACCTATAACTCAGGCGGGCAGGAGGCCGTCTCTCTCTTTCAGGATATTGGCGTTCTCTCAGAACAAGTTCATTGTCTCTCGATGGTGAACTGGCTGAAGGTGCTGATGCAATAGGTGTCCCAGTCTCTTTTTCAGTCATATCAGCAACTGGAACTCTCGTCTCTGGTGTGGTGGGGTCCAGCACTTTTGTTGGTAGTTGGACTGATGTGTTGACAACTACATCTGAAAACTCTCCAAGATGCAGCTCTGTAGGCACTGGTGAGGTTTGTAGAAGCTAATCGACATGTCTTCTCCAGACACTATCAGAAGTCTGTACAGTATAAGACACAGGTCCAGTTTGAGCAACAACAGCGGCTGGAATCCACTTAGGATCGCTGCAATAATTCCTTGCCAGTACAGCTTCTCCTGGAATGAAAACTCTGTTCTTGGCAAGATGTTCTCTGGGCATTATCTGTTTCTCTTGTTGTCGCTGAACAGTATCTTTAACCGTTGTCGGTTACAGGAGGTCAAAGATGGTACGCAGTTCTCTCTTTAGCATCAAGATAGCAGGAGATGTCTTTGTGGTTGCATGAGGGGTGTTGCGGTACGTTAGTAGGGATTTATGTAGTCTCTGATGTTTTATCTTGGCATAGCAATTCGTGCAAAGGGTCGTAGCAGAGATGCCAAGTTGGGAATAAAACGTCCATAATAGTTCAACAACCCTAAGAAGGATCTTAGTTGACTGACATTTTGAGGAGGGGGTGCATCCACAATGGCTGCAGTCTTTGAAGGTGCAGTTTGTAACCCTTTTGCATTGATCACATGCCCCAAATATTCCACAGATTACTGGAAAAACTCACATTTTTCCTTCCTTACTCTCAAGCTGTACTCTTCCAGTCTTTGAAGAGTCGCATTCAAGTTGTGCAGATGTTCTTTGTCATTTGCTCCTGTGCACAGAATGTCATCTAGATAGCACTGCACCCCAGACAATCCGCTGACCACTTGATCCATTGCTCGTTGGAACAGTGCCGGGGCTGATGTGATTCCAAAAGGCAACCCACAGTATCTGAAAAGCCCTTTGTGTGTATCAATTGTCAACATGTCATATGACTGCTCTTCTACATTCATTTCCTTGGTCACATAGACTGGAAGTTTTGCTCTCTGGCCATTGCACTGAACAGTCACATCTGTCATCCCTTTCATATGCACCTCATGTCCGGTATACCCTCTAAAAGCAGTGTCTGAAGGGCGTAGGGGGATGTGTTTCATGAACTTTTTGTAAATTGTGTGTGACACCAATGTTGCTTTTGATCCAGTGTCAATCTGCATTTTTACACAATGTCCCTCCAACTTGTGTTTAGCCCAATAGCCTTCTGAGCTATGTGATGGCCTCAAGGTTGGCCTCTTCCTGTTTGTTTCCCTTTGCTGGCTGTGTTCTCCTTGCAAGTAGATGTGGGTGGAGTCAGGGAGGACTCTAATGCAGCACACCTGAGCTGGCTGGTTTGGGAGTCTACAAAGCAGACCTGCTCAATCTAGTGGCCCTCTTCTCTCCTGCATACTGCTGTTAACATTTGTTTGTTTGTGCTTTGGTTGGAGTTTGATACTCATTTATCCACACACACACAAACACACACACACACACACACACACACACACACACACACACACACTCTCATCAATGTATACACACTGACCTCCTCACAGGTCTAACACTGTTTAATTTAATAATTTAATTAAACTCCTTTGAATAATGTTGCAGACTATGTGTGGTCTCCCTCTTTTGTCACTGCTCTGTTCAGCCAGGTTGTGACGTCCACATCCACATTCATTATGTGTACTGTATTTATTGTAGCATGCAACTCTTCCTCTGAAGAATCACTTGTTTGCTCATGTTTAACTGTGTGAACATGTCTTTTCGTTTTGGGTTTGGTCATGTCTCTTTTATTTCCAGCCTTGAAGTTTTTGTCAGTGCCCTTTTTATTTCTGCATGCCCGTTCTACATGGCCTTTTTTTTTTCCACAGTTATGGCAGTTCATGTCTTTACTCCAACAAGCCACAGCAAGATGTCCAGCTTTACCACAGCGAAAACATGGCCCCTGTGCTTTTGGTTCATCACTACTTAGGTTGTGCACTCTGCCTGTTGCATACAGTTGTTGGGCTTCTTTTGATGCCATTTCCATAGTTACACTGACATTAATGGCCTTTTCTAGAGTCAAGTCACTTTCTGTGAGTAATTTCTTTTGAGCTGCTTCATTCCTTAATCCACATACAAGCCTGTCTCATAATGTGTCATTTAAGACATCCTTGAATTCAGCTAGCTTGCGTAAAGCTGCAACATACATTGTGACAGACTCACCCAGACTGAAATCGAAACCTTTCTGCGATCATGAGAGGCTTGGGAAAAAAATGTGTAGACAAGGCCTCCACAATCTCCTTGTAGGTCTTACTACATGGCTTTGCTGGCTGTAGTAAATTCCGTAACAGGTTAAAAGTCTTTGGTCCCATCACACTCAAAAAGGTAGGCACTATCTTCTCCTCCTCTATTGCATTTGCCAGTACGAAGTAATCAAACCGCTCCGTGTACGAGCTCCACTGCTCAATGTGCTCATCAAAGGGGCCGATTGAGTCAATAACTCCAGCCATTCTTGAGGCTCCTGGTTATTTTAGGGTGTTACTAAGATAGTGTCTCTCTTGCTTAACACTGCTGCAGCTCTTGTTTTGCTGCAACATACACACACGGACCCTCTGCACACCGGCGCCGTCTACCTCCCGCGTCGCGACGTCAACAGAGAAAAACCTGTCAGTCCTCCACCGCAGCTTCTCTGCATCGGTTCAGACGTCCTCGTCGCCACTTTTGTTATATCTTCACCTTATCTGGGTGCCTGTATAACAATTAATAGTCGTACTCCGACTGAACGTGTTACCATTTATTGGATGAATACAACAGCGTGGTGTAACTGCAGCATGACTCGTAGTAACAAGGTAACATAGCCCAAGTCCCAACATTCAATGTGACCTCTTCTACGGAGGTCACAGTAGGCCAAAATACATACCAGCAAGATTCTGCTTCCTCACTTCATGACAATCAACAACGCTGCTCTCATAAACACAAAGAGGAGGGACGGACGCTCATTCCTTTCTCTCAATAAAGAAAGATCTGCATGGTGACAGACAGCACTCGGGCAGTTACATCATCCAAACACAGGTACATGGATCGTTCTCCTGGTGTATATCAGAGAGCTTTCTGGAGCGCACCTGAGTCTGACAGCAGCTTTCACAGCTCGCCTACCTCACACACGGCCTCAGGTCTGAACAACACGCTCCATGAAGAAGTCTCCTCTGACCCTGTCGGTACGAGGCGAGGTGACCACCTGTGGGGCTCTGACTTTAAGAAACTGAGCTGAAGACGCCCCACAGGGAGAGAGCAGCCGGATCAGTCGAGTCTCAGAGGATGAAAACATCCCACAGATCCCCGATCGTCAGAGTAACAGCGACTCTGCGTCACAGCTCCGGCTAACGAGCTGCCTTCAGACCTGTGTTTTGATCACCTGTGGATTCTGCACAGCTCCCTCACCTCTCTGCAGCTCTTTTCATCTGCCAGCTCGCCCACGTGGATGGCGAGAGGGAGGAGGGGGTGTGGTCTCGCTCCGGGAGAGCAGGCCTTGAATTCCCTCATCCTTCAGCACAGGCTGCTCCATGATTACACTTTCTGTTATGAATAATTTACCTTTTCTTAATCACCCAGTAAGTGGCTTCATTTAAACGCCGGCTCTGCCTTCGTGCCGTGATTAGAGCGAGGAGCCAAGGTGAGGGAGGGAGATTAGGAGAACATTAAGACCAGGCTGTTGCGAGCACCGCCGTCCTGCAAAATGGCGCTGCTCCGTTAGCTCTGCTCATTACTGCTCGGCCAAAATGTCACTAAGACGCCTGGCAGACGGCTGCAGAACAACTGGAGCTTCAAGCTCAAACTTTAAGAACTATAAAAAATAAAGTGACACAGAGGCTCTCATAGCCGCCAGCGGCCGCGTTTACACGGACAACAATACTCCGATATAAATCTGAAAAACTCACCGCCATTTAAACACCCTTTCAGATTACCTTAACACATATAAGGTCATGTTCAGAGTGAGCCATGAAGACAAAGACATGTGGAGTATCATTGTATACATGTAAACACCTTAATGGTGTTTCCACAGATTTTATGTGACACATTACATTACATTACTAACTGCGTGACGACCATCCAGAGGAGGCTTCAGAAATCCGTTTTGTTTGTACGAGAAGATGAACCTTTCAGGGCAATGGAGGAGTTACAGTCTTGATAAGGGTTGTGAATAAGTTGTGGTACAGCCGATCAACGCTGACCCGTGGTAAGGTCGGACCACATGTGATCTGGTGTAAAATGATTTACTGCCACGTTTACCTACAGCCGTCTGTTGTTTGAAGCTTCAAACTGAAACAAACAAACTCTGTTACAGGGCGCTGTGCTTGCTCCACAGACTGTAAATATTACTGGATGAAACCCCTCTGTTCCTGCAGGGGGCGCTGGAGTCCCATCGATGGCGGTCTCCATGCTGGAAATGCTGTATCAGCCTAACTGTCAGTCAACCTAACGACAGGCTGAGAGCTGGAGCTGAGGCGGGTTTTAAGACTCCTGACAAACCGTTGCACCGCGCCCACCTGTCAATCATGTCAGCTACACACCTAACTATGTATAACACGTATCGTTTCAAAATCTAATTTCACCCCCCTCTGAGTCTCTGAGAATGAAATGCTCTTCATTTCGTTTGTTTGAGAGCATCGTCCGCTCCCAGCTGCATCTCATCATTACAGAGCGAGCTGCTTCAGCACAAAGAAATAAAAACAGAAACTTTTTCACGATGCAGCTGATCTGTGACGAGCATTTCATCGCATGTTATGTATCGGCTGGTTGATTTTTTTATTTCTCCGTTATGTCATCAAGTCGTTGTAAAAGGTGTCTAATCTGTCAAATCTAAATTAAATTTAAGATCTCCTTATGAAGGCACCGCAGCAATGGCGCCACCACAAAGCGTTCTTAGGAATCGGTCTATCAAGAACTCGTTCAAACAGCTTCATGAGAACGTTGTCTTCTTCAGAGTGAGGTCAACAGTCCGATCAGCGTAACATGGAGAGTGAGTCAGTGCAACACTCCTCGTGTTAGAGAAAAAAAACCTTCTCTTCTTTTATGGATGTATTTTGGTTTGAAGTGGAGCTTTTAAGAGAGCATTGAGACTCAGTGATGCAGGAATGTAAACATGCATCAGGACATGAAAGCTTTTTAAAAGCAACGACGTGACTCACACAGACCTCAGCAGCACTTTCCTCCACCGCAGCCTTCAGCCCGATGATGCTCACAGCAGAGTGCTTCAGACTGAATTACTCCTCCGAGGAGCGGCACAGCAGAGGTAAATACAGAGGGAAAAAACTGACTGACAAATGAGAGAAGAGGGTGGTGAAAACTGAGAGAAGGGCAGGTGGAGAATGCTGCAGCAGCCGACCTTGGGAGAAGAAGTCTTCTCAGGCCTAATAATGTTTTATAAACATCTACGTTGTGTTCGTAAAAGTTCGGGTCTTTGACAGTAAAAAGTTCAAAAACTTTGTTTTTTCTGGCTGGGCGACCATCAGAGCCGTCTGCGTCAGGATCAGTGTGATATTTGGTAAAGAGCTCGTGAGTCTGGTGGCATTATTTCTAAAGTTCATGATTTTTATATTTTATAGACTTCCACAGAAAGAAAGAGAGAGAGAATAAATGATTGATTAGCCGAGTTGATCTCGCTTCATGCTCCTGTGAATTTCAAATTTGCAGCTTCTGCTTCACAAAATATGAAAATGATCTTTTATTCTGGATGCATTTTCTATAAAGGAACACATGCCAGTTAAATGTTTCTTTAGAGCGTCCTGAGCGCAGAAACACCCTCACTGTGGACTGCTCTTTGTTGCTGCGCTTTTATATTATATTTCAAATGAAGAATGAGCGACTTTTTAATCCAGTAGATGTCGCCCTTGAGCTCCAGCATGAAACCACTGTATAAAAAAAAAGATCACTGGCCCGACCATCGTAACCGCTGGCCCAGGAACATTACTTTTGATTCTAAAAATAACAGTCACCAATTTACTCTTGAAACATTCTGATAGAAGATTAAATTACAACTTTTATTTAATTAAGTGAGCTCTAATTATAAAAATATTGTGTATTTTTCTCATATTTATGTGCTCATGTTTATTCACCATGCTGGTAACTGTAAGGGTCTACTTAATCTGATATTAATATGAGGCTGTGATAGAGCTGGAATTGTTCTGATAACCTTTCTCTCCTTCTTTCTTTTCTGTGAGAAACTCTTCATCCTTAGATCTTTAGGAGCTCTCTTAAGGGCTAAGATGCTTTGTGAATAACTTTTATCTTTACCATGATCTAGTCTTTAACTTTAAGGGGAAATTTAGCTGCAGTGTGTTCCAGCTCCTCCAGCTGTCTGTCACTGTGGCTGAAACTTTTTTTCGGTCTGTTTTCGTCACGCCCTGCTGTCACTCAACTTTTCTGGTGATTTTTGTTTCTTTGAATGTTAGCTCGGCTTTTGTCGGGATCTGATGGTTTTAAAACCGTTTTACCAAATGTGTGTTTTGGTAGAGAAAACCTGTGCTAAAATCTGTGTGTGAGTGTACAATTCGTGTGTAGCGAGCACGCTCACGAGTGACAGCAGTGAAGCCGCCAGCTGACCGTGCAATCAGCTGGCCCGGACTCTGTCAATCCTTCATCCGGGCCAGCGGGCCAGTTATAATGTCGAGCCCTGCATTATGTGCTCGTTTTTTAAAAAGTAATTCGGCCTTGCTCGCATCTTTCTCTTTCTCCTCCGTGTTGGTCGCTTAAAAGAACGAAATATTGTGAGAAAACTTTGAAGTAGTTTAAAAAAATAAAATCGATGTTCCCTTTTCCATATCAAGCATTAATTAAATATCGATCGAATCGAGCTTCACAATATATCGCCCAGCACTAAAACAGTCATAATTCAGAACATCATTTACACAGGATAGATTTGATTTATGATATATTTATGTGTAACATGTTGTACATTCTTCCTTTAAGATGTTAAAAGCAGCTAATAGGGGCTAATAATGTAATCATCCAATAAATCAACTCACAGAAATAAGATTGTGAGCCAGTAAGACGGTCGAGCAGGGTTCAAATCACGTCATGTTTTACTCTGTATTTCATCTGGATGAAAGATCGTCAGCCTTAGATTAATATTCTGAAATAACGAGAGGACGCTTTATCCCTGAGATAAACATCCAAAAGGTGATTTCTGAGTCACAGTCTGAGAGATCAAACAACCCAATTAAATCCTCCTAAATCCCCCAAACCATTAGGTAAGAGTTTGTCTAAAAATAGAGTCGAGTCAAAGCGAGCCATCTCTTTATGTGCACACGGCAGATTTAGCGCGTCTAACAAACAGGAAGCGTGTAAATCTGGCCAAGGGGATCTGATGTTTCCATAAACAGCTCAAAGTTTGGTTTGGACCCCTCTTGGCTGGTTTGAAACTCAAAGCTTCATTTCTCCAAGCGATTACCTGAAACCACTTCACCTTAAATATCCGACCCCCAGTGTCCCTGTACATACGGAGGAAGAGACGCATCCTGAGTGTGTGCACACTGTTTCAGACCGGAGGACGCCTCGGCCGCAGCATGCACACTGTCCAATTTGTCACCTTATGTAAGCGCAGGCTGCTGTGATCAATGGGAGCGTCTGGACTGTAGTGGATTGTGCCTGCTGGCTAAATGCTAAAGGGATCGATGACATAATGACTCGGCTGAGTTCATCTGCTCCGAGGTGTTCTCCTGCAGGCCCAACTCTTATATCCTCCCCTCCCATAAGTGGAGCGTACCGCAGCAGCTCACGTCGTCTTTTCACTGTCCTGACTAGTGATGCAAAAAGAAAATAGATCAATCCATCTCCTCTAAACGCTGAGGAGGAAACATCGGCGGACATCAAGCTGCAGTGTAAGAGCTCCCGTCCCGAGGTGAAAACAACCTGAATCCATCAGAGGAGGTATCTACTCTCTGACGAAGCCTGCAGAAGTCGTGCAGGGTTCCTCTTGTCAATAAGTGTTTAAAGCAGCACTGAGAGGAGTTAGAAAAAAGCAGCTCATTGAACCTACAGAAACTCCACACGAGGGTCATTTATCTCAGCACAGAAGCTAGCCGAGTGTTCAGCATCCAGAGAGAACATGAAGCTGTAAAACTGGTGCCGTTTGGCAGCGTCTCCTCATCAACACAGGAATAAAACTAACTCCCATGTTACCTTCCTCGTCTCGTTTCAAACGGCTGTTTTGTTTTGTAATGAGATGAAGGATTTATTTTATGGATTTTAAACGCACTCAGCAGCTTCTCTGCTCCACGGAGACGCATTTAGAGAAGATTTAGGGGGAGTGGAAACTCACCGTGGCCGTTAAAAAGAGGGAGTCTTTGGTGTTTGAAATATTTAGCTCCAATTCCAACACATTAAAACACACAATCACATAAAGTAACAATGCGAGCAAGGCAGAGGTAGACCAGTAAGAGTGAGAGTGAGCAGGAAAATCGTTTTTTTTTTTAAAAGTTGACCAAAAAGCCTGATCCCCATTTTCAAATCTAAGAAATAGTGTAACAACGCTGGCGCTAAACGGCTCGTTCTGCATATCACGCCATAGCTCCCCGATATGAAACCAAGAGTTTCAGCAGACGGCTTCAAGCCTCATAACCTCTTGCATAGACTCCCTTCTCCCAGCGCTGGAGAACAGCCCTCCTGACAGCCCTACAGCATTCTGCCACCTGGAAGGCTTCCAGAGAGCTGACCAAATCAGAGGAAAGTGGGTACATGGGGGGGGGGGGGGGGGGGGGGTTCACACAACCTCTGTGCTCAGAAACTTCTGGCGTGATTCAAGCAAAGAGGGATTTTAAACTGCACCACTTCCAGAGAGAAGCCCCCCCGGGCAGAGCAGTAAGTAGGCTGACGGGAGCACAGCCAACAGCGCCAACAGCACACATACGTTTGGACACGCTAATGAAAGATTTATCCACGTGTCTTTACCATGTGTGCTGATATTTATGCAGTAAATAATGCAGAGGATTCATTATTTACTGGCTGTGCTTCCTCGCTCCGCGGAGAGGTCTTTGAGGGGTTAAAGAAAGGGAATCAAACGTTTGTTTACTTTTTAAAGATGTTTAAATGCTTTCATTTTTATTCATATCAAACCTCACACACTGACATGAACTCCGACAGGCTGAGCATCAGGAGGAACATTGTTGCCTCACTGACATCATTCCCTGCTTCTCTGATGGGTATCTAAACACTCTGAAGAGTCTAGATCTTTATAACTAACTGGGCCAAGAAGAAGCTTTTGAACTGCTGCAACAGATTGCTTCAACTTGCAGAACGGGAACAGGCCGTCACGGCCTCTATTTCTACAGGATGCCGGAGCATGGCGCATCAATTTACCACAGAAAAGAACAAGCGGAAGTAAGACCCCGAAAACAACACACTGCATGAACCTTGGTGTGGAAGGACAATGAGGTGGGGTTGTTGCTCCAAATTACCGTGATCTACTAAGAGAGTACATTTAAAGATGTGGACTGGGAGTCATGCCAGTCAAACTGCTCAGACATCTGCCATTGTTGTAGTCCATGTACTCACTCATCATCAGCAAGAAAGCCCGAGTACACCCAAGCCCTTCCAGAGAGGGGGCGTGGTCAAACACAGCTAATTTACATTTTAAGGTACAGACACAGAAACAGCCTGTTCTGAGCAGGGCTGAAATAGAGGGGTTTATAGACATGATCAAATACAGGATCAGAGTGGATTTAGAACAAGAAACTTCACAGACATGTTTTGAGGAGCTCTGAGACTTATTTACACTGAAGAAGAGGAGGAAGATATGTGACCTTTAAATAAAATAGTACAACTTTTAGTGGGCACAGTTTGATCAGGTGTGCAAAGATTACACTGCAGCCTGTTAAACTGTTGCAGTCTGAATCTATCTAAAACTTGGTCGTATTTCTTTCACCAATTTTTAAACATGTTGAATTTGCGGTTGCCAAATTTGAAGAAAATGTCTCCGACATTCGTTGAGACATTTCAGTCTGGACCAAAATGAGCCCGTTATTAAAATATGTCTGATGTTCTTTTGCTTCACCAGTTTCCATCTTTTCTGAAATGATGAGTGCCGTTATTAATATTCTGATCATCTCCATCACCTCTGCCTGCGTACAGTCGACTGTGGCAGGAAATGAAGAAAGGAGCGATCAATTATTTCCTCGCAGAGTGACTGACAGGTCGCAGAGACATGAAATCGATGTTATTAATGCTATCAGAGAGAAAATAATGAACCCAGGCACGCGGAACCCCTCCCCCCCTCCACCTGCAGCCTTGATTTTCATCTGTGTTGTCAAGTCAGCTCGGTGGGTGGGGTGTGCGACTGACGTTTCCCGGTCAACATGCTGTTCTCAACCTTTCAACCAGATACTATATATATGGCGCTGTGTGTGTGCGTGTGTTTGTGTGTGTGCACGTGTGTGTGTGTGTGTGTGAATGAGTGTGTGTAGATGTGAGCGATGATTTTTAAACATCAGCATTATCTCAAAGTGCATTTAAGCGCCCTTCAGAATCATCAGATAACCACAACAATTAACTTGACTGATCGATAGCCGCTCGGCGTCCGTGCAGAGCGGCCGCCTGGTGTTCATTCTGCAGGTCTCTGAGGTACAGACCGCCATTAGAGAGGCACGAGGGTTACAGTGCACAGATACACACTTTACAATATCCACTGAGAAACAAGTTAACGCCCCTCTGACAGCGCCGTAAGACCTCAAACGGCCGTAAGAAACCAACGGGTGGATTTTTAAAGTGCTTTGTAGTGAAGACTAAATGGGCGGTGAAAAGATCCTAAAGAGCAGATCTTCCGAGCTCAGAAGGAACTTTAGACCGAGTGTCATGATCTCCAGAACATTATGACATGATTAAACGACCAGATCTTCACAGCACGGACACAGACACAGGAAGAAGATGCTTAAAGTTCAGTAGTGATACTCAAACCTTCACCTCCGGTTAAATCAGGTGACGCTTATCCCCCCAAGAGAGGAGCTAAACATCTCTTTAAAGGTCTAATTGTTGAAGCCCTCCTCTTCTTCTTCCTCCTCCTCCTCCTCCTCTTCCTCCTCCACCTCCCCCTCCTCCTCCTCCTACCATCTGTTCCGTCAGATGTCGGCCTCCATACATCTCTCTGAAGCTTCCATGAAACACAGTTATCTTCTCCAAACGCAGTTCAACCATTGGAGACGACTACGTTTCTATTTCTGGCTGCACTGAGGAGTTTGGCTCGGGTTTCTAGCAGCAGAACGAGGACGACAGCGTGTTTCGATCTGAATGTTCTCCGTCTGAAAAGAGAGAATGTTTCAGTGATCTACAACATGAGAAATAAATGTCAGGTTTTCTGTCAGAGCCGCAGAATCAAAGAGAGCGGATTTCAGTCTGGAGCCGCCATTTTGTGTCAACTTTCAACCAAACAGGGAGGAAAGAGTAACACAGTTTCCACACCCACAGGATCAGGAGATGGACCAGAATGCATTGCAGCTACAGGACAGGTTTTTTCATTGGGGAATCTCAGAGCTGGGATAATGCTTCTCTCAAGATGTGCAACACACGCCCGCACAAAGAGGGCATTCTGGGAAATACAGGGACGTTAAAATAGATGACTAAAGCGCAGCGGTTTGGATTTAACCTTCCTGGAAAGTTCATCCCAGAGTGACGTCGATCCAACACGGGGGGGGGGACATCAGAGGAGCATCCAAACATGCAGCACGTTTTCATGTCGTGTCACAAGTTAGAAAAGTGTTCTCATCAGACGGAGCACGGCTGCACCCACTCCTCTTCCTCCCGGGGGTGACAGCTTATTTATTCAGAGAGGGGCTCTTTACAGGCCGGCCTCGGCACGCCGCTCCACATGGCAGAGCTGTGAATTCATAAATGGCAAATAGCTTCTAACTGTCAAACCTGGCTGCCCGGAGGGGAGTCGTTGGGCCGCCCCGCTGCTCCTCACTTTTACTCAGAAACACGAGAACAGAGTGTGTAGACGGTGAGAATGGAGTCGCTTCGCTTGGAATCAGAGGAACGCCTCCCGGGAAATTCATCAGGAGATTTGCAGCACGGCGCAGAGAACGGGCAGATTCACATCCACAAAGGATACAACTAGCTGCAGAAGTTTAAAGGCTTTATATGCGATTTTTCACACTTAAATGTAATAGAAATCAAGTATATCCTCTGAAAATAACTCTGTGAGTCATGACTATCTACAATGGGTGTATCACCCGAGTCCCGCTGTCTGTGATGTTTTCAGAGTTTTTCGAGTCCTATCTTCACTTTGTTTACATCGCCGGGACGGCCGGCCGGCTGGCTCATCCCCTCGCGTGTAAAAGTTGTTAAATTGAGGGACTAGAGAAAAGAAGAATAACATACTGTACTCACTGCTTAACTGAGTTTCTAGATCATGCTAATTTCGGGTAAATTTACATGCAGTGTGAAGATACGAGCATAATAAAGATTGCTAGCATTAGCATGCTAACATAACAATGCAGCACGAGTTGTTTTGGTTTCATGCTGGTGCTCAAGGGCGACATCTGCTGGATCAAAAAATTACATATAAAGCCTTTAACCCACAAATACTGATAATGAACAACAAGAGAAGAGATGCTGAGGAGAGAAACATGAACTGAGATATTTTTCCTTACCCTCTACATTTTATCTTATTGACCAATTTATTTCACCTTTCATCCCTTTCCACCAAGTGGCAACCTCCGGTATCCATTATTAAAATGTCCATTTGACAGCAGAAATTAACGAGCTAACATCCTGGTACAAACAATGATTTTGCTCTGATTAGCTCATGTCTTAACCAACACACTGAACAGAGTTATGCATAATTATGGGCGTGGTTGATCTGACTGCCTGACTGCAAGTGTTTGTAGCGTTGTATCGGTTTGTCAGGAGGTCTCGTCCCGGCAGCAGAAGCCAGGTCCTAAGGTAGAGGGAGCTCCAACAACCTTCATCTAGGTGATCTGACTCTACTACCACCCGATGTCCCTGACGCCCAGCCTCTACCATCAGACTGTGTCGTCCCCACAACCACCGCCGTCCTCATTCATGCACGGCCTGCTCCGACCTCCACCTCAGCGGAGAGGAAGTGTGGACAACAGGAACGAGGAATACAAAGGAGAAATCCTTCCTGCATATTATTCCATATGTTCTTTGTAAAGCATCTCTAGATAACACTTGAATTGGCGTATTAAAAATAATGATTGATTGATTAAAACCCGCCTCAGCTCTCAGCCTGTCGTTAGCTTAACTGAAAGTTTGACAGTCAGCATTTCCAAAATGGCTTCTGCCATTAAAACCGCCATCAATACTGACCTTCTAATGGGTGATGTCACTCTCACTTTGTCCATGTATATACACAGTCTAAGCTTTTCAAAAATGCACTCCTGAGAATCTATCAAAAATGTCTGGTTCTGACTCTCGTTTCTATTAGTTTCACTGGTTTCAACCTGATCTGTCATCAGCACGTTTGTCTCTGTGCAGCTATCAGCGTTCGATCACAGAGCTTCCTTGGCTGGAGAAATAAAATTATGAATCTAACGAATCATTGTTTTCGGCTTTATAAGATCTGTTTTAGAATCTGTGCATATCAGAAAATACATATTCATTTATAGGGTGCTTTGGTGAAAAGCCGATATTGGTCCGATTAAATCTGCACAACAATTTTAATCTTTAAGCTTTTTAATCGACTTTGCTGTTGAAAATTAGATAAACTTTTTATTTAGAAGGATAAATAAGTTTGATATAAATTCCTCAATCAATTTTAGCAGAATGAAGAAAAACAAAGAGACACGTTGGCACGCTGCAGCCTCGACTAATGAGCAGTGCTGATGTCTGTAACCAGGATTAGCTCAGGTCAACTGGCATCGCTTTGACGATCACACTTCAAATCTGCTTCATCTGAGAGCAACATCTGTTATCGGACCTTCTGACAGAAAACCAAATCTTCTGAAAATCTCAGAGGACTTTCTTTTTTTTTTTCTTCTGTCTATTCTCTGCAGACAGACGCTGCTCAGTGGGGATCGCTCTGCAGAGAGCTGACGGCGTCTGATGTTGCGATCAAAGAGTTTGTTTCTGATTCTGACCTCGAGAGGCATGAAAGCGTGTCAGGACGAGTCACTGCAGAGCCCGCGCCTCCTATTTGAACATCACTCAATAATCCCGCCTTGGAGGCGCCGGACTCTGATGAACACTCAGGGAACTTGTTTTCCATTTTAATGAAATGATCCACCATTTTAAAAGACTATTTGCACCTCTTTTTGGCTGTGGGTGAGCTGCAGGCGCTGCCAGTTTGGGGGTTTATATCACAGATTAAAACTGCAAAAATCACAGAAATGTAAAAAACTGTAGCGCTTATGTCACACTCGGTCCAGGTGCTCAAAATTGAATGACAGAATACCAGTACACCGCTACTGTGAGGTCAAGTTCAGAGGCCGTGATTAACCCTATGACCCCTGTCGACCTTCATAAACCGCCACTGGCACCTTAGAAGAAGGAGAAAACATTAACCTATTAAAGGAGCAGAATGTAACTCTGACCCCTAGTGTTTAAAATGGGTACTGCAGTCCAGATTCTAAACATTGTAGAGGGCTGTCTCCCCCCGCCCCCTCCTCTTTAGAGCCCATGTTCACACAGGTTGCCATGTGGTGGACACTGAAGCTTCAGTGTTTAGCCAGTTCTACATCGGTCTGTAAACCTTTCTGCGAGTGATTGACTAGTTCAGATGTAACCCGCCTCTCCCTCAATAACAGCTGGGATCGAGTCTTTACTCTCCTGATTGATGGATGGACAACAATAAAGAAATCAATCAAGACATTTAGTATCAGGTAGAATAAAGTTAAATCAGGTTTCACGGTCGGAGCGTCAGAATCAGAGCTTCATCTTTAGAGATGACACACGTCCACGTTTGGACACGCTCTCATGCAGCGATGTGAAACTGAGCGTTTCGATTCCCTCAGGTGGAGAATCTGCAAAGCATTATTGGTCAACCTGTGCGAGTGTGGTGTAAAACAATAAGTGCACAGTGTGTGTGTGTGTGTGTAGGTGAGGCTGTTTTGAAGTGTGCATGTTTTGATTTGTGGACTCTCCGGTTGCGAGCAGTTACTGTGGCAACAGTGGTGTCCAAGGCTGTTTCCATTGTGCTGCCCACATCCCTGCACTGTCTGTGTGCGTGTGTGTGTGTGTGTGTGTGTGTGTGTGTGTGTGTGTGTGTGTGTGTGTGTGTGAGAGGGAGAGTGTGTTTTGTTACATGTCTTTGTCACAGGTTGTTTTTCATGCAGCTTGTTCTTAGATAGATGTTCTTTTTTTAATCTGTTTCTGGTTTTAATTCTTTTCATTCAGATTTGTTTTTGTGTTTGAAAAACGACTTTCTTTTGGGGGCCGCCGGGGATCGTGTTTTCACATAAATCTGGTTTAATCCATCTTTAAAAACAAGCTTTAATATTAAGGAGTCCAGGTTTGGCAGTCTAAGTTCAGATGTTTGGCCTTTGGCAGGATGTTGACATCGTTATGTGAAGGTTAAAGTATCAGAAGAACACTTGGGCGGCTGCAAGATCATTTTGTTTTTACACAAATGGTAAAATTGATCTCTAACAAAAACCACAAATTCAAGAGTCTGGTGTGTGTGTGTGTGTGTCCTCGGTATCATCACGGCAGCTGAGGCTCCGTCTTTTCCCCCCACAGGGATCAATAAAGTTTCATCTGTTGTCTGAGCGCTGATGGATTTCTGCTTTTATTCCGTCTTAGTTTCTGAGTCCACTGTTTACTGCTGCTGTGGTTTCTCTGAAAAGTCTCTTTGTCCCTTTTGTCGACAGCGCCGGCATCAAACTTTGGAGTAATTGATAAAAGTTAAATGAGATATAGTTTAGTGTGTGGTGCGGAGGAGGCTGCACGCTGCAGTGGGTTTGAATCCCCATCTGACAGGAGCCTCTCTGTGTGGAGTTCACATGTTCTCCTCATGCATGTGTGGGTTCTTTCCGGGTACTCGAGCTCCAAAGACATGCTCATTAGGTTAATTGGTGACATGCAGACTTCATGCATGAGTGATCCACTGGTACTCTGGTCCAGAAAGGTCCTGAAGTCCCACTCGTAGCTCTCTGGTGTTGATGGATATGAGCTCACAGTTTACACACCTGAACCACCAGGTATCTTTGGATCTCTCTTGTCCTCCAGTTTCCAACGAGGTCTCCCACATCTCTCTCTTTTGGACCTGTTGAGTCTCCTTCTGCAGACATTTGTCCGGCTGAGTTTAGGAGTGGACACAAGTTAATATTGCAGACACTGACGTAGCAGCAAAGAAGAGAAAATATAATCAGGGTGAGGAGAAACACCAAGTGGATAAAGCTCGTACTAAAACGAGGGTGAACCTTGTGTGGTCTTTTACCCGTGGACGTGGAGTTGGTCTACTTCCTGTTGGATAGGCAGGTGACAAACACCAGCGGTTAGCTCGTGCTAGCGTGCGTTGTCTTGCAGTGCAGCTACAAGCAGTAAACGAACACACTATGTCCTGCAGGGGGCGATGAGCCCAGGAGGAGGGGAGGCTTAGTTTGAACATTGTATCTACAAGGTGAAACAAACATTTCTACTGACTCCACCTTTAAGTAGGAAGAAGCTAAACGATATTTAGCTGGGTTCCTAAGGTTAGCTAATGTGTGGTTCGATCTCTCTCTGGATTCTCAGCTTCCATCGTCTTTGTCGTTTCATTCAGGAAGTGTTCAAATGACAACGGTTGACAACATTTGAGCTTCCCATCCTGAGCGTGACATCACAGGAACATGGCCGCCGTGGGAATTACATTTAAGGATTGACTAATTAATGACAGTAAATATTAGCATTGGGGCTAATCTCAAAATGATCTAATTAAAATAAACTATTATTGTCAAAGTAAAACCAGAAGTTTCGGTGACTGAATGCCACTAGACTGAGACTGTAGAGTTTGTAGTGTGATTGTTTTACATTTGTTCATCTCTTGGAAATATTTTTTTTAGGGATTTTTTTTAGTTTAATCTCGGTCATGTTCTCCTCTGAAAACAAACGCCTTCATTTCCTGCCAGAAAGAGTTTAACAGACAGCTCTGAGCTCTGATGGATACACTGGAGTGTTTGTGTGTGTGTGTGTGTGTGTGTGTTCTGGGCAGTAATTAAACCCAGAGAGAAATCATCAGTGAAGAAGAAGAAGCCGAGCTGTTCTGTTCCTCCTCCTCTTATTCTTCCTCGTTTCTTCTTCTTTTTTTCCTCATCAGAAATCTTTTAACTTGTTCGTGTAGTTACGTCCTTTTTCCTTTTCTGAAGCCGTATTTGATCCTAAGAGTTGTACTAAAAGGCGCTGAGTGTCTAACTCAAGACGGCAAGCTCCAATAAAATGTTCTATCATTAAGTTGCAGCAGTACAGATTCCAAAAAACTTATCATTAAAGGTCCAATCAGTGAGATGTGTAGAGAGTGAAATGATAAAGTGAGCTTACTATATGATCAGACATTAAGGAAACATGCTGGCTTCTCTGACAACAATGCAGCAGCCAGTATGCCCTCCTTCTAACTTTAGATTCTGGTCCTGAATGCTCTGGATTTGTTTGGACCAGAGAAGGTAGACGGTTTTAAGGCACTCCCACACGGCCGTTTTGGACGCCCCTCGGTTTGCCAGATAGGAGACCAGTTATCAGGTCAAACCAACAGGTGTTGCAGCGATGGAAGCGGGCAAGAGAAGTGGTTCAGATAGAAGTGATTGTACCCGACCTAAAAAGCCTCTGCATGTTTCTAATAAGCTCCACGAGCAGAAACGTGCTCAAACTAGGATCAATATTGGAGATGCTTTTGAAAAATGGAGAGAGGTTAGAACACAGAAAGGTTTACAGACCGATGCAGAGCTGGCTAAACACTGAAGCTTCAGTGTCCACCACATGGCAACCTGCATGAGCATCAACTCTAGAGAGGAGGGGGCGGGGGGAGCTTTATGTTGAAGTCTGAGGTGTGACGGTCTTTTTGCTGCTGAGGTTTGAAGAAGGGCCGAGGAGTGTGCGGCCCTTCATTCAGACGGTCTGCGGGTTAATGGGAGCGAGCGCTGCCTGCAGAGTCGACTCAGCTGCAGTAACACAGCAGAGGATTTCTGTCCAATTAGATCTGACTAATCACCTCCTCAAACACGTTGCATCGCTAACTGTTTCCAAACACTAATAAGACTGAATGTGACAGGGCCATTACAGCAGGGATTTATACCCACATATTACAGTGTGTGTGTGTGTGTGTGTGTGTGTGTGTGTGTGTGTGTGTGTGTGTGTGTGTGTGTGTGTGTGTGTGTGTGTGTGTGTGATGGAATAAAATCAGACGGGATGCTGAGGCGTCGCTGTAGCTTCAGAAGATAAATAGCGAGCATTATTAAAGCACTATAAAGCCTCAAAGCACGACAAATATGACGATGAATAACAGCCCTTTAACAGACGAGGATTCTTAATGAGTTTTACAGCAGAGAAAAAAAACTGCTCACATAGCGTCCTCACACGCTGTTAAACCCGAACATCATGAAAGATAAACGTCATGCAGGATGTCTGATGATTCATATACTGATAAAGACATATTCAGGTGTTTACTGAGGTCGTTATGAGACCGGTGTGGGGTCAGGTTAATGTTTAAAAGGGATGGTTGTGTATTTTTTAAGTAAAGTACAGCTCGGCCCCGTTAAGGAGAGACCAGCAGCCACAGAAGCTAGGCCTCTTAAATCATTTCAGGAGGACATGCTCTCCTTCACACATGCACCTCACAGAGGGAGAATATCCCTGTTGGGGGGGGGGGGGGGCGGTCTCCTGAGGTAAGACATGATGTATAAAGATGGTGAAACGCCAAGATGTGACACTACGTCCTGCAGGTGGCGACGAGCCCAGGAGGAGGGGCCACGTCTGAATGTTTACAAACTGCATCGAACATCTCTACTGACTCCATCTTTAACTCTTCACTTTAAGAAAAGAAAAGCAACTCAATGGGAGAAATCAAGAAAAAAGAGGAGAAGCTCTCTCAACCTGCAGAAGAAGAACATCAACATGCACAAACCTGTACTCTGACATCAGTAAACCTGCAGAAAGGTTAGAGAGCTTTAAAACACCGAGTCAGAGCAGAAGGATTCTGCCTGGATTTAAAGGCCGGTAAAGACGCCATGTCCTGACAGGAAGTGTCCTGAGGTTCATGTTGTGTGTGCAGCTCAGAGAGGCTCAGTCAGAAGAGAAACTTGAAGCTTCATGTGTGCTCACGCTGTTTCTCTATTCTTAGAATAAACTCTCAGAGACACTTCACTGCAGCACATTTATAAAAACAGCTCCGGTCTGACAACCAGCTGATACTCCAATTATTTATAGAAGACCCCTGACTTCAGACGCCTCGACACATCCAGCAGCTTCAAGACGTGACAGACGTGAAATCCTGGAACGTTTTTTAAAATCAAAACACTTCCTTCCACACGAGTCTGTCCGCTCTTAGGTCCGTCTTTCATACAGACTTCTGAGGCGAACGCCGCGCTCATTAATACACATGCGACGCCGTGTTAACTTATGAAGAAGTCCTCTTCCGATCACTGCTCGCCCTTGAGGGAGGAGAGTCTCGCTGGAGAGGAAAGTTTCACTCCGACAACACAGTCACATGTGATGTTTTATGCAGAAGGCCGCCATTTAAAACCGAGACATCGGACGCTTTCATTCTCTTTCTGTCAGTGTGCAGCTTCAGCCACCAGCAGGCCGGACGGAGAAGTTTGAGTGAATTTTCAAAGAGAAAAGAGTTTTCAATATCACATGTGACAAATCTACAGCCTCATTGGCGAAGAAACATCTACTAAAAATGACTGCTCCTGGGGGCGCTGGTGGCGCAGCAGTTAGTGCGTGCGCGGAGGCTGTGGTCCTCCAAGCGGCCTGTGCCTCCTTTCCCGCATGTCATTCTCTCTCTCTGATTTCCAACTCTATCCACTGTCATATCTCACCATTAAAGGCACAAAAAGCCCAAAAATATACATCTTTACAAATGTTTTTTTTTAAATGACTGCTCCAACAGAATCCCATTAACCGCATAACAAGTGACTTCAGGTTGTTTCACTAATTAGACATCACTCAGACAAAAGACAAAAGACTGTTTCACATCTCCTAGACCGTCATCAGGTCTGGGAAGATGTTGGACTCGCTCCTCTCCTGTGAAATACATCTTGGCTTTTTATGTTCTCCATTTAGAGACGGGACCATGGAAACACTACGTAGACACAGGGCCTAAAGGATATTTAAACTGATGCATGACAGTGTGCTGTTATGTTGCTTATTTCCTGGCCCTGCAGATGACGTGGATGTGCGTTCTCTAACCGGCCCGCGGGGGGCAATTAGTCTGAGTATCTGGCCGCTGGAGGTGAGGAAGAGGAGGCAATCATTTCATCTGGCCCTGCAGGAAACAAGACAGGCCAGATGCCTGAACAGCAGGACAGACTTCCCCACCAACAGCCTTTAAACCAGGGTGTGCGTGTGTGTGTGTGTGTGTGTGTGTGGGTGAGAATCATTGAGCTCTTTTCAAAGCGCTGCTGCTGACTCATAATGCACATAAAAGCAAAGAGAGATAAATATACACACACACACATGCAAAGACACGTTATGTTTTTATCCTAATGTTGCACAAATTGAAAGCTCGTTCTGTGTTCAGTGTGTGTGTGTGTGTGTGTGAAGTATCCTCCAGAGGAACAAAATAAGATTACATAATGAAAAGAGCGACAGGAGGTGTGCTTCGTGCATCAGGACGTTTCATTACGGCCTCACACTTCAGATGGCGTTTATGGGAATTAAATGAATGGATTGTTCTCCTCGGTCTGCACACAGACACTCAGAGTGTGTGTGTGTTTTTACTGCTGCTGCTTTTTATTTTCTTCCTGAGTGATGTGAAGAGGGAACCGTGAGATGGTGAACTGTCTACGCTGAGCTGAAGGACATTTCAGCCTTGGGTTACTCGAGCGTTTTTGCAAACTGGCCAAATGTTGTGACGTGTTTTTATCAGCACCTGGACTCTCTCACAGCTGGGTTAATCTCCTCTCCTCAATTTAGTGACTTGTAAGCTGGGATCAGTTCCAGGTCTCAGTTTGAGGACCTGTGGAGCTCCTGTCCATGTGTCTCCACTCAGTACCAGTTTCACTGAATTTTAAAGAGGACATATTCTCCCCCTTCTCCACCTTTTCAAACAGTCCCATGTGGTCTAAATGAAACATCTGTGCTGTGCTTTGGTCAAAATATAACATGAATCAAGCACCAGAGGAGGTTTTAGACCCTGTATAAACCAGCTCTCTCAGAACGCTCTGTTTTGGTGTGTGTGTCTCTTTAAATGCAAAGACCCCTCCCTCTGAGTTTTCCCCGTAGACCTCACTCCTCTGTAGCAAGAATAAAAATGGCCGACCTGCTCAAAAGTTTTGCTCTAGGCTGGGGGTGGAGTCCATGGGTGGAAACATCAAGGGAGGGGAGGGGATTTATTTTTTTACCAGAATCCCACTGTGACATCACAAGGAGAGCACATTTGGAACAGAGCATTTTTCTCTGTGTTGTAAGACTTATGCAGACCACAAACAATTATTTTAATGGGTTTATTTCACATTTTGTGGGTCAGTAGACACTCAGGTTACCCAAATATATGGATATTTCATAACATGTCCCCTTTAAGGCTGGTAAAAACCAAACCAACAACAAAGAACATGATTCAACAAAATCGACTGCTTCGTTGCGTTTTGTCCGCCAGTCGGGTCAAAAAGTAGCAAACTTCACACCAAACAGAGAGCAGCCTACTACCATTAGTCCGTGCATTCTATACGTGCACGAGAGGTGATAACGCTCCAAACCAGCAGGTGGCGGCGGTCTGATATTTGTCACAAAAAGCTGAAAAACTTTAGACCTGAGCCCGAGGATACTTCAGCGTTTCTTGTATATATATTAAAATCTGTTTCTGTCCTTCTTTTTCTCAGTCAGTCAGTTTCTCTTTTTAGTTCCAAGTGTTTCTTATCGCAGCTTTAATCACCTTTTTGGCCCCCAGAATTAATCACACCTATCAAACCATCTCCAACAGAGAATTCATATCCTGACTCGCTGGATGTCGACCCGGTTTCCGCAGCACGAGATCCTTATCGCATCTTTGACTTCTCAGAGGTGAAAACATTTTGGTTCATGTTCATTTGATTCCTCCTGGAGCTCAGAAGTTTGATGCAGTTTCAACTGTTTTTAACTAAGAGTGAAAACAGCTGATGCTGGAGCACAGATAGCAGGTTATGTCGTGTACAGTGTATGTCTCTCTCTCCTCCCAACACTTTCTGTCTCTCTTCAGTCGTAAATAAATAAAGGCCCACAAAAAAACAGCTGATGATGAGGGTATTTTTCAAAAACATTGAACTGCATCGGGTTGGTTTTGAACACAGCCCAGCATCAGTGGACCTGGGCCCTTCAATGTGAAGATACTGCATCAGTTAATAAAAGGGAGGAAAGGGTCAAGATTGACCTTGAAGGCAAGTGGAGTGAAAAGTAGCAAAGCAGTTGATTCTCTGAAATGATTTTTATCTCATTTAAAAAAAGTGAAGTCAGAGTAAACCTCAAGTTCAAAGAGAGCATAAAGACAGAATAAAGACATGTAAATGTTATTGAGGGATATTTTGGGCTGCAGCTGCTGAAGTCCCTCAGGTGTCTGAATAAGAATCAGGTTGGAGTTCGACTCGTCTCCTGCTGCTCTTCAAAATGTCTCTGAGTAAAAATAAAGAGCCCATCAGTCATCAGGAAGAAAGAAGCACTGACTCCTGCAGAGTCGCTGCCTCTTATTTCCTGTTGACATTTCAGAGTCTGATCTTCATCCACGCTAAATTTAGCTCCACTCATCGTCGTTTAAAGAAGAAACAGAGACTGTTTGATTTAAGTATCTCTGACTTTAAGGAGCCTCATGGCAGGATATGATTCTAGAATAAAATCTAATGACAAACAAACCTGTTCTGATACTACAACAACACAAATAGAAGACTCAGGTACCCAGTATCGGGTCATTTTTTGATTTTAAAACTGCGGTCAAACTCCTGCACACTTTCTTAAAGGCATTAACTGTCGTTGGGTTTTTTCAAATGGAAACGGCACCGATGTCTTTGTGCAGTTTAGACAGTGTGCGAGAGTTTGTCTGCAGTATTGGATGAATTCACTCCTCCCCTACCAACGCCTCTCTCCCGAAAAGGTGTAGTTTCATTTGAAGCTTTTTACAACCTTAGGCCTTGTGTCCACCTAGCGTTTTTTTTTCTGAGCGCCAGCCTCTTTTTTCAATTGTAGCAGAAAGCAGCCGCCTGGAGAAAAAGCTCAGTGTAAAAGTCTTTCAAGTTTTTGGGTGCTGGTGGTGCAGTGGTTAGTGCGCTCCCCATGTATGGAGGCTATAGTCCTCCAAGCTTTAACTTTTCAGAAAGGCGCTGTTGATGTCACTGCGCTCTTTTCCTGTAGTTTTTGTCTCCTACAGATCGTGTCTTGTACCCACATCCTCCTCGCTCGGTGTCTGATCAGGAAATAAACGATCTCAAATATAAAACATTCAGTGAAAAGTATCAGAGCAGTATCGGCCATACAGCGGCCGATAACAACAGACTGTTGTCATTGAGACAGGACGGACGTGCAGCGCTTTTCTTCTAAGAGCACAAACACTTCATGCAAGATCTGCCGAGCGCACAGCCAGCGCTTTTCTGCCTGGTAAAAACACCAGGTGGACATTGGGGCCTAATGGAGCGCTCTTGACAATCTGATTCTCCTCAACACTTCAGGAGAATCAGATGAGCGTGTCACACATCACTCTGTTAAACGTGACTTTTACTCTCTCGCTCTCTAAAGAAAGTGTCTCTCCTCCTCTCATTGACACGGTGCGATGAGGTCAAAGCATTCATAGCACTGAGCGATTTTCTTGCTGCACATGTCACACATACATACTGAAGAGCCTTAAATTTAACCTTTCTAGTTGTTATTTTTCTCCCCTCAGCTGTAGGCCCTGAAACCTCAGGAGACCTCTCTGCTCCTAGAGTCACACCACAGAAGAAGAAGAAAGAGTGCATGTACTGCCGTGTTAATATCCCCTCATGTCTAATGGGATGTTTTATCGGCACACAGGCGCTGATTCATGGCTTTAATGAGGAAGGATCCTGGCAATAAATGGAGGGATAATTATGTAATGGGACATGATTAGCGAGTAATGCAGTGTGGCTGTCATCCCGCTGCCCTCCTCTCACAGCTGGGACGTCTGCAGGAAGATTAAGAAGATGGGAACGTCTGAATGAAAACTCTCTCCAGGCTTACAGCGAGCACAGTGACAGAGGAGCAGGACGCTGACAGGAGGGGAAACAGCAGTCACTCAGGACTGGGATTTCATTGATATCAGAACCAATGTGACAAATTAGGAGATTTAAGCCGTCCATGTTGGCTGTCCGGCATCTGTAAGGATTCAGATTTATAAATACCGCAACATCTACCTCCAGGTTTCTGATTTATAGATAGTTTGAGAGACAAATCTCAAATAAATGATTTAAATTGTATCTGTCATATATGCACGATATATGAACGATTTGTTCAAAACGAACGAATCATCTGGGTGAACGAACTGAACTGAATCACTTACTGAAAAGAGTTGTTCATTTCTTAACTTCAGTTGCGCTCTCCTCTCTCCTCTCTCCCGTCTCGTGTCTCTCTCTCCAGACCGTAAGAGTCGCTCAAAGCCCGCCCTCCCTCTCCTTTCATGTCAGTGGTACGTACTGACTGAACCAACAGGACGGAGTCGGTCGGGAGCTCTGTGTCGCTAAAGCCCGCCCCTACTTCTCCCTCTCATGTCTCCAAAATCCCGTTCAGTTCGTTCACTGAACAAACTGAACGGGAGCTCCGCCTCCGAGTCACTCTCTTCCTCTCAGTCAGACTGTCAGTGAGTGATTTGTGTACTGAACATACTGAACAGAACGGTCGGGGAAAGTAAATGTGATTGTTTTAGCAGCTTTCAGTTTGCAAACTGTAGCTTTATCCATCTAAATTCTCAGCTCATTAGTTAATTATTCACCACCGGCTGTTCTCAGTACGATCGCGAGCAGAACTAAACGTTCGGCCGTGTTTCAGCTTATTAAATTCTGATTCGCAGACAGAGCTGCAGAGAAGTACTGAACGATTCGGTAAACGAATCTTTTGAATGAATCACTTTACTGAACTGATTCTACTGATTCAGTAAACTGAAAAGAACTGCTTTTCACATCACTAGCTCTCACACGAGTCAAACAAACTGGACTTTGAGGGTCAAACGCGCCCTGAAGCTTCTGTTTTCAACGACCTATTAGCTCGACCTGCACAACTCATTAAAATGTAATCACAATCAGGATTCTGACCTCCATCAAAGGAATGTGAAAGACATCGATTATTCACTGTGAAAATGTTTCCTCTGCCGTGTGGTCGTTAATTGAACCTTTGACCTCAGCTCTTCTTTAACAGAGGGTTAATCTGTTTGGACAGTGACAGATGGGAATCAGACGAAAAGATATGTGTTGATTCTTTAAGCCGCCGTCCAGGTGACAAACCTTCTCCTGAATCCTCACTCATCCAAACTGTCGATCTGCCTCGTCTGCAAATAATGACTTCAGAAACGTGCTGCATTTCTACCAGAGCTGCCTGCTAACACTCCTCTATGTGCTCATTAGCCTGCTGGTCTAATTCCACGCAGGCATTTAATGATGTTCCTCCATTAAAACGCACGCCGCCCAAAGCTTCCCCAAGCTTTTAACATGGAGCCATTTTAGGGAGAAGGTTACTTTAAATCCAGATGGCATTTAAATCTGTAACATTAAATCAGACGTATCAGGTTGAAAGGATGAAATAAAAAAAGAAGACGGCTGCTCGCTCCCGTCTGGACCGCCGAGACGAAACACGGGCTGATCAAACGCGCTGGGCTTCTGATGCTTGTGTGTGCGTGACGCAAACGGAGCAGCTTCGAATCGCTCTAACGGCCTCCTAGTAACAATCAGTGCAGCTGGAACGGTCCGTTCATACAGAGTTTGTGTCTCATCGACTGAGACACAAACACAGACAGTTCACCCTCACCTGTCACTTCACTTTCAGAGTCACGCAGAGAACAGGAAGTAGACGTGAGCGTGTGGGATGTAGCTCTGAGATAACTTCCCCCTATTCATCCTGCTTCACTCCCATACGACAGATGTAAATGTCCACTAGAGGGCGCTGACATTTAAACTTAAACAAATGTTTTTTGAGTCTTTTTTTAAAGATGGAGTCAGCAGCTTTCTCCTTCAAAATAAAATACTGTGTCTGCAGAGACTCAAACCTCTGACTGGATTTTACTGTTCTGCTTTGTTCTGGTTGACTTGGGACGTTTCTGGGCGGAGCTGGTGTGTTTCCTCCAGCCAATGACAGCGCAGCAAGTGAGTTTAAGAGTGGATTTAATTCAGAGATTGGGTGTGATTCAAAATCGTGAATGTAGCAGAAAAAAAGAGAAAATATAATCACAGTGAGGAGAAAAACCAAATGGATAAAGCTCATTCTAAAACGAGGGTGAACCTTGTGTTGGCTTACCACATAAAACCACAGATATATAGACCTATTCACAAGAGAGATGAGAGCTGCAGAGCGTGTGTGTGTGTGTGTGTGTGTGTGTGTGTGTGTGTGTGTGTGTGTGTGTTATGGGTCATGAATTAAAGCCTTTGGCTCTGCTTTGTCCTCTACGTGGCCCCATCATTCATCGCAGCGCAGCTTGGACTCCGAGGACCGCCGCATATATTTCAGAAGATAAATCACTCGGATTTCGAAAACTGACCCACCTTTCTCGCACCGCACAAAGTGGGCACTTACTGTACTGCGGCTCGTTACCATGACAACAGGCCTGTTACCAACGTGAAACCTGCAGTACATGTACTTTGGTCTTGCTGCTGTAGTGACTTCAGGATAAGTCTGCTAATAATGTGTGTGTGTGAATGTGTGTGTGTGTGTGTCACAGCCTAAAATAGCAGCTCCTTCCTTGCTATAGACCTCTATTGTCTTTAAACCTTTTAAACACACTTAAACGAGCCACAGTTGCCCCACACAGTTGTGTTCCTTAATTACCACAATCACACACAATGCAGCAGCCAGTATGTCCTCCTTCTAACTTTAGATTCTGGTCCTGAATGCTCTGGATTTGTTTGGACCAGAGACGGTAGGCGCTTTTAAGGCACCCCCACACGGCCGTTTTGGACGCCCCTCGGTTTGCCAGACATGAGACCAGTTATCAGGTCAAACCAACAGGTGTTGCAGCGATGGAAGCGGGTAAGAGAACTGGTTCAGATAGAAGTGATTGTACCCGACCTAAAAAGCCTCTGCATGTTTCTAATAAGCTCCACGTGCTCAATATTGGAGATGCTTTTGAAAAATGGAGATTTAGATTTAGAGTTTTAAAACGGGGATCAGCAGAAAAGGTCGTCTTTAAAGGCTACATGCGGTGCAGCAGTGTGTTTGTGTTTTTTATGATTATTTGATGCATCTGTTTTTGATTTTGGATTAGAGACAGAGACACTGGCACATCATATCTCTAGCTCTTCTTTAAAGATGTTTAATTATAGAAGGAGTGTTATTTTGGACTGTGGAGAGCCGTCGTTGGACGAGTTGTGTTAAATTATGCATCCTCTCTGTGCTCACATCGACTCCGATGGAGAAATCAAATAAAACAGTGATAAGAAAAACAAACAAACAGAGGAGCAGTGGACTCGAGGATGAGAGCCGAGACAGAGGAGGAAAGTCAGAAAAACAAATAGCACAATGTTTGTTTTGCTCTCTTTTATCTAGTTTGTTGACTGGAAGAGAAATATGGAATCACCTGCCACGTTGGAGCTAGCAGCACAACCTGCAGCGGAGCAGCTCGCAGCCGGCCGCCTGTTGCTTCAGCAAGCAACTCAGTGAGTAATAACAGCTGGTTTCTGCTCCGCTCCGCTCTGCCAGGCGTCTTTTATCCACCTCCTCCACCTCCTTCTCTTCTTCTTCTCTGCTGGTTATTATCAAAAAAACCTACGAACCATCTCTCCCCTTCATCGCCAGCCGCTCCGCTCCCTCCCTCCCTCCCTCTGCTCCCTCCCTCCGCTCTTTGTCTTGTTTAATTAAAACCGTGACAGGACGCGGCGACAGAAAAAAAGTGCAGCTGTAATTTATAACGCTGACATATCTTCCTGACGGAGCCCTTGTTTCCAGCAGACCGAGCACTCAACATAATCAAAACTCTCGATGGGAGGGCGCCGCGCGTCTCAAAGATGGATGAGCTGCCGTCAGCCGGCTGTCAGAGGGAAACTGTCTCCACCTGCCTCCTCACAGCTGTTTCCTCTGAAGCTGCAGAGAGACTGTACGGCTGACACTCTATGATGGGGAGATACATTTGTACCATCACCCAGTTTTATGCTTGAATCTTTTTTTCACCGGTTTGTCATTGCAGACAACTGAACAGAGAATCCTGAATTCTTCCCTAAAGGACCGGAGACAGAGACTCGACACCAAACCAAACCACATGCTGTCAGTGCAAACTTCTGCCTCCAAAGCACATTTTGTGGAACAACAGCGCTCGAGGAGGTTGGCTCTGAGCGGTCATATAAAACTATACTTGACCTTTAGCCTATTGGTAACTCAGGAAAATATCACGAGTCTGACATAAAACGGACGACTCATTTCTTCTCTCCTCATTTTGATCCAAACAAACCAGTGGTTGGTCTTTCCCAGATTGTCAAAATGTGAGAGTAAAGGGCCTCAAGAAAGCCTAGAGGTTATCTTGCACGCCCCATGTATAGACGCTCAAGACCTTGTCACAGCGCCTGCGGGTTCAAATCCGACCTCTTTAAAGCAGTTTTCACACATGCACTCCTGAAAATATCTGGATCATTTCAAGAGGACTGCTCTGGGTATTCTCTCTAGTTGTTCACACATGCACCTCACAGCAGGAGACTATCCCTCTTAGACGGGGAGGGGGGGGCGGGGGGTCTCCTGAGGTAAGATGTGACCCATGTAAAACGACCCAGAAGTAGCAGACGAAGCAACAGAGTCCTCTATAAGATGCTATAATGAGAATATGTGTCTTTGTATCAATGCTGTGTGTGTGGTTGAACAGAATCACAATCTGAACTAAAGAGTGGAGAAGAACATACTGGAGAACAGGAAACATAATGCAGCAGGTTCATTAGAGCACGGAGATGGTGAACTCGCTCCAGGTGAATTCTCCTGATTATATCCTGCTGTGTTCTCACATCAGCTCACTCTGACTTTCTGCAGAATAAATACGAGGAGGCTGGAGGAGAAACTCCAGGTGAAGAGAGAAACATTCAGCTGTTTCTGTTCACACATGATGCTCAGCCTCAGAATATCAGGAGGTTTCTAAAAGAGTGAATGCTCTATTTGACTACATTCAGATTCATTTTAAGATACTCTCAAATTTCATCACAAGATGCACAAATGCTAATACAGACACGGGCGGACCATTCTCCGAGTTAACAGATTCGACCTCTTAACCTCACCCCAACTAGTGCTGGGCGATATATCGTGTATCGATAGACAGAGTCCGGGGCAGCTGATTGCACGTTCAGCGTGAGAGCGTGCTCGCTACACTCGAATTGTATACTCACACACAGATTTTAGCACAGGTTTTCTCTACCAAAACACACGTTTGGTAAAACGGTTTTAAAACCATCATACCCCGACAAAAGCCGAGCTAAAATCAGCATTCAAAGAATAGAAATCACCGGAAAAGTTGAGAGTGACAGCAGGGCGTGATGAAAACAGAACGGAGAAAAGTTTCAGCCACAGTGGCAGACAGCTGGAGGAGCTGGAACACGTTAAAGTTAAAGACTTGATCCTGGTAAAGATAAAAGTTATTCACAAAGCATCTTAGCCCTTAAGAGAGCTCATGAAGTAAAGATCTAAGGATGAAGAGTTTCTCACAGAAAAGAAAGAAGGACAGATTCGAGCTCTGTCACAGCATCATATTAATATAAGTCAGATTAAGTAGTACTGTAAGAATATAGGCTACATTTATAAACTATAATACGATAAATATCGAGTCATATCGAATATCGACATTAGGTAAAAAAATATTGTGATATCAAATTTAGGCCATATCGTCCAGCCCTAACCCCAACAAGTCAATTTCAAATCGGGGCGACCACGATCGTCTTCCGAGCATCTCAGGAGATTAATATCACTCTTGACATACCTCACACCTCAGGAGAATCTGTAAGATCATCTTTGGATCCATCAGATAGTCGGGCCTTCTCTGAAGGAGGGAATCAGGCCCAAAATCTTCCCCATTATCTTGAAGTATGTACCCCGTTTTATGTGCAGACACTGATTGTTCTGGTTCTTCTTTTTCTAAGATATTCCCCTTAATGACGGGCCAGGAGAAGAAAATCATGCATGAAAGAAGAAGTGTTTAGAAAAGGACGTCACTGCTGTTAAAGTGAGAACTCCTGTGTGAAGTGAAAATCTGACAGAGACAGACAGTCCACAGAAAAGAGTTTCCCCATCCACACATTCAAAAAGACATTACAGCACCTCCACCCGGCTCAGGAGAGACCTCCCCTCCCTTGCTCATCCTGTTGTGACCGTTACAACCCCGGTGACGAATGATCCTGCGCTGAGCTGATGGCGTTTCATCTCCACCGGTGTGACAGAGACCCCACCAGTAAACTTCCAGTAAAACACAGAAGGTTTCTAAATCTCCCAGCGGAGGACCGAGGAGTTTCCTGCTGCAGGGAGAAAGAAATCAGTCCTGACATGACGAGAACAAAGCTTCCTGCTCGGGTTTAAAACAAAGGAATGAAAAGGAGTGCAGGTGTTCCGGTCTGAAAAAAAAAAGGGTGATGGAGGTCATCTAACAATCCTCTTAAAATCGTCCAATGAGAGCAGCATGTCTTCCTGTGTTTTGATTTCTATTGTGTTCAACAAAATCCACAACATGCAGTTTGTGTGCAGCTCTTTGTGTAACCAAGAGTTATCACCATGTGGAGTTTGCACTTCTACTAGCTGCAGTACGGTAGTCCAGCTCTAAGTCGACGGTGAAAGTAAGTTGCGCTTTTCTAAACTTCTGACTACTCAAAGCTCTTTTACACCGCAGGTTACGCCTACACATTCACACACTGCCAAAGAAGCAGAGGTAGCAACTTGAGGTTAAGTGTCTTACCCAAGGACACATTGGACAAGTGGCTGCAGGAGCTGAGAGACGACAACTTTACCAAGTGAGCCACAGCCGCTCATGTAAAGACTTGCATCCGGGGCGAGTCGTGCTGCCCTCCTCTGGTCACCAATTGACTCTAATTAAGAAGACTTTCCGATCAAACCAGCGCTCCACAAGTTTTACTTAATGACCAGAATACCATCGTTTTCTTTGGTCTATTGGTCGCACTGGTATATTGGACGCAGCCAACTTTTAAGGGTGGATGAAACGTATTAAATGTGCGCCTCATTCACCTTATACCTTGCAACCCAAGCATTTACCCAGAGCATCTCGTATTCCTGAAATGTGTCCAAACAGACTCATGCTTACATGTGTTCTTCATAGTGAGTTATCTTTTTAAGTATAAACAGTGAATAAGAACATGATGAATAACAACAACAATTGAAAACTGCAGCATGCCTTCCATAAGTGCCTCCAAACCTTCGGGTCTGGACCCTCCAAACGGACACTCCTGTACTCATCCTTTATGTGTACTCATCCTTTTTGTTTATAAGCTGGAGAAACTAAAGATTTCCTCAGCCCCAGCAGAGGGGGCAGCCCTGAAACCAAACAGAAAGCTGAGCATAAACACAGCTTCCTGCTCGAGTTTTTAACTGCAGGAATCAATCTCTGCGGGCGCCGTTTGGTTTCCTCGAGCTGGTCAGAAACTTAAAAAAGGAAAGCGGACGAGAAGGGCCAACTAAAAAAGCTTTTCACAAAAAAAGAGTGTTGTTCAGTCGGTCAGGGAGTGGGGTGGGGGGGCAAGCAGTTAAATTATAGAAATGAAATACATCGAAAGAAGCCAAAAAAAAATTCTGACAGGAGTTCAGCTTCCTGCCGAGAAGCCTCAACAGCAATCTGCTGTCGCCGTTTTCACCATCGAGATTCAGATACACCCTGCTGTCCGGCTCTGATGAGCTCCCCGTCAGAGCAGAAGAAGAAGAGAATAAATCAGTCGCCTGGGAACCCCGGCATGCTTAAACATGAGACCCGGCTGAACACAGAGCTCAGGAGGAGCAGGGACAACCGCTCAGCTGCCGATATATGAACAGAAACCAAAGAACCATCCGCCATTACACCTAGGGAAAAGTAGGAGGCGCTTCATTGAACGCCTCCCTTTACATAGTGTGAGAGGTTTCTGATTACGAGGCGGATGAAGGGAATGAGTCAAACAAACATATGTAAGGGTAAACAATACATGCTAAACTATTAGTTCAGACATCAACATGACTTTATATGCTGATGATACTCAGCTGTACATCGCAGAACCTCAAACACACCGCAAGCTCTCACTACGAGCTTCAATCACATTTATGTTTAATCGGGTAAAAACATTTAAAAAATAGGTGAAACAATAATCTGAGGTTCTTTTAGAAAGACCTAAAGTACTTTTAGCATGTGAAACGCGGGTAAAACAAAATATGAAACTTGAAAATGATTGCAGATGTCTGTCAATTAAAGAGGAAAAAGGTCATGGGTAGATTCAGTAAGAATCAGAGAGAAAAAGGGGGAGAGAGAGAGAGAGAGTGGGGGAGACGTGGGAAAATAGCCACAGGTCAGAATTCGAAACAAGACAGGCTTGCTTCAAGGACTACAGCTACCTATTTGGTTTGTTGAACCAGGCTGTAAACATGTTAATCTCTGCTGTAAAAACAGGCTTTTTAGAATGGGTGTGTATGTGACGTCATGTGCTTCTGCAGTCAGCCTCTAGTGGACAATCAAGGAACTGCAGGATTTTGCACTTCCACAACCTTCAGCGAGGTGATCTGGCACTACTAACACCCGACGTCCCTGACGCCCAGCCACCACCATCGGACTGCTGTCCACACAACCACCGCTATCCTTATTTCTGCACGGCCTGCTCCGAACTCCACCTCAGCGGGGAGGAAGTGTGGACAACAGGAACGAGAGGAAAGAAGAAATCCTTCCTGCATCTTATCCCATTTCCCCCTATCCCAGTTTTCTTAACAATGAATAAGGTCTTTACCTTCTCTTTTGTAAAGCGTCTTGATCAAATAATGATTGATTTTTCAACCCTGGAGGTTGCTGCTTGGTTTGTTAGCTTGTTTCATGTTTGAATTTTCTTTTTTGTTCACTGATTCCTTCATCCCTTGTTGATTTCTCTTCTCATGTTTAGTCTGTGTTGATTACTTTTTTTGCTCAGTGAAGCACTTTTAGCTGCATGTTTGTGTGCGAGGTGGTGTATAAATAAAGTTGAGGCATGCTGCACATCCCTCCTCCGCATGCGGCACGCTGACAGCTGTGACACGGATACAAACCCACGCAGCTCCCCAGCTAATGAGGCCAACATGAACATGGGACTCAGGTGAGTGTAAAGCTGGGACCTGTCACTGTTAGCGCTCAGACCGGGGAGCAGGAATACACAGCGCGCTGTCCTGACACCAGCTACTGTACAGCAGCACGCAGCCACATAATGACCTGTCACTGGGGCGCCGCTCAGGAAGCGGAATAAAGATAAACAATAAAACAACACAGTTACATTCAAGTGACCCGTTTACAGAGAGAGATTGGACCGTTTCCTTCAGCAGAATATTACTGCAGTTTCCTTTCTGCATTTACATAACGCCTGTTTAGAGATGATGACCCAAAAAGGTTTTCTCTTTTTTTTTTTTCCAGACCATTTTCTTGCCTCCAGGAAGATAATGTGACAGTGGAAAACAGGAAAGTTCCTCCAGACTTTGGCAAAAACTTTACCCTCATCAGTTTAGGGTAGTGACAGCAGATAGCGGCTAATAGTCTGCTTTAGCAGCTAATTGCCATTTTTTAACCTCCTCTCTGCCAGGGGTGTGACGATTCTGTTTTGACAGGGGTGATGGTCTAACTGGGGACAGGAAGTATGTTCATGAACCCCCCCCGTTACACCGCGCCCACTCTTATCCTTCATCAAATCAAAATGGATGAGTCATCAAAACATTCATCCTCGTACAGTGTGTGTCGATCGAGACATGAGCTAATCAGACCTATTTGGTTTTTTACACCAGGCTGTAAACATGTTAATCTCTGCTGTAAAAACAGGCTGTTTAGAATGGGTGTGTATGTGACTTCCTGTGCTTCTGCAGCCAGCCTCTAGTGGACACTCGAGGAACTGCAGGATTTTAAACTTCCGCATCGACTTCATTTTTCAACACTGGAGGTTGCCACTTGGAGCTAACATACTTCACCGCCCCCCTTGGGTAGATTAGTCTTGATCTCCAAGTGCTGAGAAAAGCACAACAACATTTATTGCACAGGATCTGCATGCAACACAACCTAAGAGAAGAAAATCCACACATTTTGAGACGCCTGCTGTCGTGCTGTCGCTCCTGAGAAGATTTCTGTACAACATTGCAGTTTGACGTCTTTTTTCAGATCTGAGAGAGAGTCTGACTTTAGCCTCTGCAAAGTCTCCGAGTGTGTTGAAGTCATAAAAGCCTACTTCAGCTGCTAATTAGCATCATTAGCAATTAGCTGCCCCAGGAGAGGAGGGGCTGGTGTTCCTTTGCTGATAAAACAACAGGCCTAATTAGTGGTGTAATGACAGCGGCTCAAAGGCTTCTTCAGATGCTTGAAAAAGGCCAAGGTCACGCCAATGAGCCGCTCTGATGGCACCACTCCCCCCCCCCCCCCCCTTTTTTTTTACCATCGATCCCGCTTGCTCTGCTCGGCCTTCACTCTGACGCTTCCAGCTCGAAGCTTGTGTTTTATGCGGGTACTTTCCATTGATTTGGAGAAAGTATCCAAAGATTTAATTACAGGAGTAACACATAAACTGTCCTGTGCTGATTGTAGTTCAAGTTCAGGGGAGAAATACAGCTGTGCAGCGTGGACTTAATGGCTCAGGCTAGATTTGTGAGACAGTTGTGGAGTTTATTGGAGAGACGATGTTTGTCGAGGTGCATTAGCTCCATTAGCAGTGTCCACGGAGCTCACTGTGCAGGAAAACAAGAGCTCAGGTTTGCTGTGATTTTTATATTGGTAGTCGCCTTAATGCTGGGGTATCACTTCTCTCGCTTTTCAAGCCTTTAAAAAAACTGAATCCGACCCACAACACTGGTTTACAGCTCACAGGGAGCTGGAGACAACCTGGAAGCGTTTGCATGTTCTGTTGAAGATATGAGAAAACCTCATTTCAAACTAGGGAAAGTAAAAACCTTCTCGAAGAAGCGTCCAAGAGGAGATGACTCGTTATCCCAACCAACACCCGAGCACCCAGCCTCCACCTATCGGGCTGTGTCGTCCCCACAACCACCGCCGTCCTCATTCGTGCACGGCCTGCTCCGACCTCCACCTCAGCGGCGAGGAAGTGTGGACAACAGGAACTTCCTGCATCTTATCACATGTGTTCTTTTGTAAAGCGTCTCCAGATAACACTGGTTATGAATTGGCACTAAACAAATAATGATTGATTGATATTGTTCCCATTGGCAGAATCTCCTGATCACTTGTTCACAACTGATCAACATTACAGTTTTTGACACATTTTGTTGATGATTTAAAAACCCCAACAATGACTCTTAACTGGATGAAGCGTGACCCCCCGTCATTTGACCAATGACCATAAAAAAAATCAAACAGTATACGACTGATATGGGAATTTTGGGGCAGATCACAGTCACTCCACCGTTAAGTAACTGAGCATGTACGTGCATGCCAAGACTCCCATTGGCCAGGGACTTAGGAACTTTCCCAGTTTGCCCATGCAGTGATCCGCCTACTTGTGTGAATGACTATATCTGTTGGTATGACTGTATGTTGGTATTTAGTGTTCTCCCCGTGTGCAGAGCTAACCCAACCTCAAGGTGATAGTGCTCCCACTTGTTACTGTTAATTGCCTTTTGTTTGAAACAGTGGCCATAAATTTGACAAAAAAGAAACTTTAAAATGTATTTGTAATAAAGTTTAGATTTGACTTTTTTTTAAAGGTTTATTTTGAGGATTTTTGTGACAGTGGACGAAGTCAGAAATCAGAGAGAGAGAGAGGGGGGGAGTGAGAGGCGGGAAAAGCGCAACAGGTCAGATTTGAACCCGGGTCGCCCTCTTAGAGGACCACAGCCTCCACAGGATAAATTCCTCTTCAGGACTTAATAACAAATGCTGCTCCTCCAATGAATACAGGACCAAGGAGCACCGCTGACCACAGACAAATCTTTGTTTTGGACAAATATCGTGCACCCCTAAAGAAAGGAACCGCTAGTAATCAAATAAAGTCGTTCAGAGAAGCAGGAGGAATGAAGCAGCTTCTGAAAAATGACAGAAACATCTCCAAGGAGGATGATTTAAAGAGATTACTTCGCAGGCGGAATCAAAGATTCTGGGAAACTCTGAGAATGCGAGAGCAGACGATCCATCAGGTGAGTCATCAAAGAAATGGAGCAAAAGCAGAAAAGCGTTTCAGAGGATAGCATCCCACCATCCCTCCTCCGTCCTCACTCAAATGAAGGCTTTCAAGGTGCATTCTTGTAATTGTATTACACAACGCTCGTAAATTCTTCAACCCTCGTTTCTCTTCTGCAGCAAAGACTCCAGGAAGTACAGGACGATCGTTTACCTACAAACACAATCCCACCTCCAACTCCAACGCTGGAAATTCACCTCCACACCTACAGGTGAGCGGGGAAGCGGACTGCCAGTCATCCTCACCCAGGAGAAATCACACCAATTGCCATTTGGAGAATTAATTCAGTGACCTATGGTAATTTTAAGATTCATTTGCTCAGTGTCGGCTGTGCTCGAACTACCAATGAGATCTGCTCCGAGTTCCCTTCACTCATGTTCCATTCATTTTCAGATAATTATCTCTGCAAAAAGACAAAAAAGAAGAAGAATCTAACGACTGAATCTTTCCATTCGGAACGTGATAATTAGGATCAAACATTCGATCGGGAGGAAAATGGAGTTTGTGTGGCGGAGAGGCGTGCAGATAAATCTCCCTACAGTATCTGAGAGCAAGCAAACTGTGGCCTTCTCCTGAAAGGCCACAGTTAGATTATAATTGTTATAATCTGGCTGCGCTGACTCTTCAAGGTCGACACAGCAAAGGATGAAGTCATGACGGAATGCGCAGAGACAGAGGCTCATCCTGTTCCTCTGTTCACTGATTATTGATGATGAAATATGAGTGCTGAGGGGCGGGGGAGGTCGGGGGACTGCCGGGATCAGCTGGTGTCTGTCCAATATTATTTAACACGTCTCCCATGTTGAAGTTACACTAATTGGCCCTGTGGGGGCACTACAAGCAAAAGGTCAACGTTTGAAACATTTAAAGGCTTGAATTGTTCGGACTCTGAATCAACAGATTATTGTCAGACGAGGCCTTCAGGCGCTTCGTTCTGCCATTTAAACGGTTTACACAACAGAGCTGGAACTGATGGAGGGCATGATAATTAACGATGACATTTTGAAAGGATAACTTTCCTCATGAAAGATCCCCAATAGGGCGGCTGTGGCTCAGTTGGTAGAGTCTCTTGACCAGAAGGTCGAGGGTTCGATCCCCAACTCCTGCAGCAACATGTGCAATGTGTCCTTTGGAAATACACTTAACCCCAAGTTGCTCCCTCTGCTTCATCAGCAGCGTGTGAATGTATGAATGGATGAGTTAATACTGATAGACTTTTGACTCAGCAGCATCCATCAGGGTGTGAATGTGAATGTGTATGTGTGACTTGCGGTGGTAAAGTCGACTAGAAAAGAAATATACAAGCCCAAGTCCATTAACCAACTTGTCCTCATGTTCACCTTTCATCTTGTCGGTCTGTGAAACCTTTAGAGTAGACGTCAGGAAAATCCAAAGACTGTAAATATGAATGTTTGAAGCCTGAGTGACATCACCCATCTGTTCCTGCAGGGGGCGCTGGAGTCCCATCGATGGCGGTCTCCATGCTGGAAATGCTGTCTCAGTCTAACTTTCAGTCAACCTAACGACAGGCTGAGAGCTGGAGCTGAGGCGGGTTTTAAACCTCCTGACAAACCGTTACACCGTGCCCACCTGTCAATCAGGTCAGCTACACGCCTTATTGTGAATAACTCTTATCCTTCATCAAATCAAAACGGACTAAACATGTTAATTTCTGCTGTTGGCCTTTTGGATGTGGTGTGCGTGTACTATGTAAGATCTGTAACAGAGTCACAGAAGGATGTTAGGCAGGTAAACGGCCGGCGTGGTGACGAGCATGCACAGAGGACGGTTTTATCCAGAGGAAACTCTCAGGTGTTTATTTTTATTTCATCATGCCACAGCTAATGATGGCGGCGGCGAACATCTGATGTCATCTGTGAGGTGTAGAGGGGTAAGACTGACGTATGACGGCAGACGGTTATTCATTATCTCTGAGACTAAAAAAAAAAACATCATGAAGACACACTTACACACAGAGGAACAAAGAAACACACTACAAAGACAGTTTTTTTTTTCCGAGAAAACAGTCACATACCAACACTCGGACGGCAAAAATAAAAGCGAGCAGAGAGAGAGAGGACGTGTTTACGTTTGATGGAATGTCTGAGCCATGAGCAAGTGTCTCTCAGGAGAGGAACAATCGTGCAGCAGGACAATAAAGGATTTCACTTTACTGCGATGTGCTGGCTGAATTCTGTTCATAAACGTTACTGTAGATAAATAGGCTTCAGTGTTTTTTTCTCGCTACGCTCAGGTGTTTGGTAATTTATTCTGCAGCATGAAAACTCTATGAATAGCAAACTATAACACTAATCTCAACAATCTGAATAATAACAAGAAGAAAGGGTTTAACACAACATGGACGTAGTCTCAGTGACGTCAAGAGGCGATAAGAAGCCAGACGATGGCGGTGGCCATATTGGAAATGCTTACTCAAACCATCAACTGGTTAATCCTTAACAAAAGGAGGTAAAGCTGAGGCGGACCGTCAGCCTCCTGATAAACAGCTACAACACGCCCACCTGTCAGCCAACATCAAGCAGAACTCTCATTAGGCTTTAAAGATCACATATTCTCTTCAACCAGTGTAAATAAGTCTCAGAGCTCCTCAAAACATGTGTGTGAAGTGTCTTGTTCTAAATCCACCCTGATCCTGTATTTGATCATGCCTATAAACCCCTCTATTTCAGCCCTGCTCAGAACAGGCTGTTTTTGTGTCTGTACCTTTAAATGTGTAAATGAGCTGTGTCTGACCACGCCCCCTCTCTGGAATGGCTTGGGTGTCTCTGGCTTTCTCGCTCCATGTCCTATTGTTTACGGTGAGAAGGCAGACTCAGAGGGCAGAACAAACACCTAGCTGTGGGAGTGTCACCCACCTGGGGGAGGGGTTATTGCCCTTTGTGATGTCATGAAGGGAAAATCTCCAAACGGCCTGTTTGAGCACACATTTTCTGAAAAGTGGAGCAGGCAAAAGATGGAGAGGATGGACTTTTCTCATCATTGGGGGGTTTGTAGACAGACTAGAGACACATATTAGAGTTAGAGAAACATGGTGAAGTGGATTTAGAATTATATGTGACCTTTAATGTAAACAATCTGGAGATGTGTTCAACGACAGCGAGGCAAAATAAGTGTTCCTCGTGCGTGTCTTTGTTGTGGATGTACAAGATGATAGACTACTTCTGTCTCTTCTAAATGCGCTCCACCTGCCGTGTGACGTGTTGGTTAATCCATCCTGCCACGTAAAGCTGAACCTCATCAAAGTACATTAAAGTCTGCTACTAAATTAATCTGCATAATTACGTCACTTTACTGAGCAGCGGGTTTTCATTTCACACCTTTCTACCTCGGCGTGTTCCTCCACATCCTCACTCCTTACCTGTGAAGTTTCAGACGCTTTATTCACCACGTGTGCATGAAGACAACATCGTTTCAAATCATCTCCTCGTCTTCATTGTTTTAATCCCCTCCAGTTTCTCCGCATTTCTCCTTTGATTTTAATTGAATTCTCGTTTGGCCAGGCTCTGAGTTGGCGTTTGTTCTGACAGTTTGGAATCTTTTATTTTTTTCTGCCAGATGATTTCAAACTTGTACCAAGAACACGCCGCCTGTGATCCTGTTTGTTCGCTCTCACTTACTCAGCATGAATTCTCAAACACTCGTTCACACAGTGAAATGAAGTGAGCTGAAAAGTGAGAGCGTAGGCCAAAGATCAAGTGGATGCGTTTTGGTGAGAAACCCACATTTTAACATAAGAAGTTTCAAATTGAGATTTTTTATTGTTTAACTTCAAAAACTTTTAAACTTCTGGCACATAAATATTTAACTTAAAGCCATCAGACCATATTTAACTGCTTTGTTTTCCTTTCTTTGCAAAGTCATTTAAAGCAGTAGCTCAGTCTGTAGGGACTTGGGTTGGGACTCTGTGGATCGTCAGTTCAAGTCCTGGTGCGGACCAAGTCTGGTAGCTGGAGAGTTGCCAGTTCACTTCCTGAGCACTGCTGAGATGACCTTGAACAAATAACTGAAAGCTTTTTCAGCCTGTAATTGGGGGGGAACAAAGTTCTGTGACTTTTTGGTTGAACAAATTTGCTCTTGTTTTTTGTCACTGTCATGCTCAGATTGTGGTTCCACCAAATACGGTTCGAGAGGATAAACCCTGACCTTGCTTGTGTTTCAACAGCCAACCGAACTCATGCAGGGGTGTAAGCCTGATGGTGATCGCAGCAACAGCTAAGCAATGTCATGACATCACAGCAGCAGGACACGGTTTAGCCCAACAATCATTTCAACAACTTTTCAAAATGACTCCATGGAGTCTGATTTCTTTCAAGTCAGTGATGTAAAACATCGTCTATGTCTGTAGGGATCCTCTCTGTAATGTTGTCAGACACTCAGAAGAACTATCTGAGCCGGTCATTGGCCCAAAATACAGTACGTAAACATTTGGCACAATTTTAAATCTCTTCCTGAAAGAGGATTTAAGAGCGATATTGAGGCTGCTCACAGCTGCATGACTGACCTTAGACGACACATTTAGGTTTTAAATTGATGTCGAACTTTATTTTGAAAGTCTAGATAGAGTTGTTTGTTTTTTATTTCATGTCAAAATGTCACACAGCTGACTGACGCATTTATCTGTATTTGTCTCAAACTTCTAAACACACAAAATGCTGCTGCTGCTCCAGCAGACGCTCACTGTCAATAAAGATAAATGTTTCTGAGACCTGGCAGCGCAGCCCAGCAGACACAGAGCTGTTTGTTTAAGAGGGCTGTGGTCTTCACTCAGGTCCTCAGAGAGCCTGACTCACTCATGTGACCAACGGGCCTCTGAGCCCGACGGCGGGGAGTTTGGAGGCGATGCGCAGCTTAAACGATGAAATATGAGCAGCGGCCTGATGCTGGTGGACCCCCTCCCTGGAAGAGCACCCTGCAGCCCCATGACAGGCCTGCTTTAAACATGACAAATGACAAAGGCACACAGAGGGCAGCGCTGTGCGGCAACACGAGCACCCCGAGTATCAGCCGAGGAATTATCCCGCTAATCTCACAGCGAGCCTCACGCAAGCGTCTGCTGGCTGCACATTTATATTCCACCTATGCCGTGTAACTTTAATGCAGCGTCTGACTGGGACCGCCCGCAAGTTTCAGAACTTGCAGCATCAAATATTCTTCTCGGCGTGCATGCAGAGCAGGCATGTGAATAGGAATAATCCATACGAAGCAGATCAGGGCTTGTCATGTCCGATCTCGCAGCCGGCGTCTCCGAGATGCTTTCTTTCTGCTGCACTCCTGGTGCAAACTGCCACTTCCACTCTCTCTCTGCACTCTGCACCAGTTCTGTCAATCACATCACCCTCTCTGCATCCAGACAACCTGGCTTCCCCCCCCCCCCCACCCCCTCACCCTTCCTCCCTCCCCCTCCCTTATGGGTAGTTTCCGAGGCAACAGGCGGATGCTGCGCTATCAGTCATCTCTTTCTCTCCTCCGTCGGTTGCTTTCAGCCGCTGAAAGACGGGCCGGACTGAAAACAACTTGTAATTTAGACGATTCAAAAGTTGACATTTCAATAACAGAGCAGATGGATGAGAGGCGGAAGAACGTCAGCCTTAAAAACACATTGTTGAGCTCTGCAGAGCATCACTGTCACAGCTTCACTCTGAGTCTCTTCCTCTGAGGATGACGAGGCGTTTATCAGATGAAAACACAACATTCATTCACTCCTGAGCTCCATTTTAAACAACAAAATCTAATCTTACTAAATGTTTAATCGATCTCAAGTCGCTCACTGTTGACCAACGGAGCTGCTGCTAATGAAAAGACACCATTTCGTTCCTTTGTTTTTATGACTAATTTGTGAAATTTCCTTAGAGTTGACATATTCTGCTGATCCCCTCGATAGTGTTACACAATGCTGGATGTCCAAACTAAATTTGGACAAAGTTTCAGGTCATGAGGTAATCGTACAGTATGTCTGAGTAATCCCAGGATGAGTCTGCAGAGGGCGCTAATCGGCTCGTTCTTCAAATCACACCATAGTTCCCCGATATGAAACCAAGAATTTCAGCAGACGGCTTCAAGCCTCATAACCTCTTACATAGACTCTCTTCTCCCCGCACTGGAGAGCAGCCCTCCCCTGACAGCCCTACGGCGTTCTGCTTGAAGGCTTGCAGAGAGCTGGCCAATCAGAGGAAAGTGAGAAAGTTGGGAGGGGGGCCTTAAAGTGACAGAAACTAAATGTTTTAGACAGAGGCTGACTGAGGGTTTTCACTGATGAGGTTTTTTTTAACTGCACACATGCAAAGCTGCTCTAAAGGTTTGACAAACTAACAACATGAAAGGTGAACCTGAGGAGAATATTGGGTATTTAATAAAAGCAAATACTAAGCCAAGCACAAATTTCCTAACTCTGCAACAAGAAGAGCTGTAAAGTGGTTTTAATTGGTTAAAGTAGCCTACACGTCTGCATGCAGGAGTTTAGCTTCCATTCAGTCACTCCGGTCGGCTTCTCCAAATATGGACTGTACTGACTGTTGTGTTCTGTATGTAGAACATTTGTCATTGATAAGAACCTCGCTTTAAAAAACCTAAACTACCTCTTTAAACAGACGTCCTGTGATAATGCTGTGTATCTGAGGTGGATCGTCTCCAGCCGCTCTGGCCGTGTTGTTTGGTTTTCCCTCGAGGCGTCTGCGTCCTCGTGTTTCTCATCCATAAGGCAGCTGGAGGTGTGACTGGCATCACTACCTGCTCTCGTTTCAGAGCCAATGATTTCCTGCTCCTCACTCATTGATTTTCATTTGCATTGTTGATGGATGTGAGGCTGCTCGTCTTGCATAGAGACACCAGAGTTTATAAGATAAACACTTTCTCACCAAAGGTTTGGTAATCTTTTTTTTTTCCTAACCTAGCGTCATCAGATTTTTTTAAACGTTAGATTCTGCATGGTTACAGAGCTGTTTGATCAGTGTGGTTTTTTGGAGTGAGGTCGTGTTTTCATGGAAATGAAGAACGATGTGCGGCTCACTGATGTGTTTTTTTTTTTATCACAATGATGGAGCTCTGTTGGACAAAGGAAGCAGATTCATCAGGCTTTGATACACACATAAATAACTTGAGTGAAGATACAGTCACAGCTTCTTTTGGTCATAAAGGGAAAAGAATGAAATGGAAAAAAAACTGAATATCAGAGGATTTTTCTTTTTTTGAGATGTTGGCAGGAAAAACAGGACGGAAGGAAATAGAGGACATTTTCCTTACTCAATTGGACCGAATCACCAAATAAAAATGTCTGAGACGGACCTGAAAGCAGACGGATATAAGAAAAAAAAACAGACAGAGAAAAACAGAGATGGACACAAACCTCATAATGGCCGTCTATAAAAAGGTTGAAGTCCTGAAGGATTAATCATCCATCTCAGACTGTGTTTGGTTCCCTATCTCTCCTGTCTGGATGAGCCACCAAAAATACAAAACTCTGTCTGTACTACAGCTCACTGCAGGTTCATTCATCAAGTTTCACTACAGAAAAGCGGGTTAACATGTAGACTAAACTGAATGTAAGGACTGGAAATAAACAGAAGTATAGAGATGTAGTCCTCTGAAGAATGACATCATAAAGGTCGGATTTTCTTCACCTGCTTGTTTGAAGATTCCTGAGTCCCGTTTGGGCCAATTATAGATCATATTTCAATAAAGTTACCTTCAATGACCTTACAGATGGCCATTGAATCAGTCTTCTTTATCAGATCTGAGAAAAATACCCAATGTTCCCATTCGGATGTCATTATAGACAACATTCCTTAAAGGTCCAATCAGTAAGATGTGTAGTGAGTGAAATGATAAAGTGAGCTTACTATATGATCAGACATTAAGGAAACATGCTATGTTGAAGTGCTGGCTTCTCTGACAACAATGCCACAGCCAGTATGTCCTCCTCCTAACTTTAGATTCTGGTCCTGAATGATCTGGATTTGTTTGGACCAGAGAAGGTAGGCGGTTTTAAGGCACCCCCACACGGCTGTTTTGGAAGCCCCTCCCTTTGCCAGATATGAGAGCAGTTATCAGGTCAAACCAACAGGTGTTGCAGCGATGGAAGCGGGTAAGAGAACTGGTTTAGATAGAAGTGATTGGACCCGACCTAAAAAGCCTCTGCATGTTTCTAATAAGCTCCATGAGCAGCGCTCTACAATGATTAGAATTTGGACTGAAGTACCCATTTTTAAACACTAGGTGTCAAGACGTACATATTGCTCCTTTAAGGAGCACTTAGGGTTCAATTTCTTCTTTTTGTGACCAGGAGTGGAAAGCTTGTAAAACATTTTTTTAATCTATTTCCTTGGACACAATTTCCACTCTCCGCCAGTTAGTTTTCACTTAGCCTGCTTTGTGCCCCATTATTGCAGAACTTTGATAAATTGGTAATTATCATCCATTGGATGGAGCATGAGTGTGTTTTGCACAGTGTTTTCAGCCATCATCACAACAAACACCTTTTCATCTCATACACCTGGTAGCATTACCAAAAAAGTAAAAAAAACATATCTTGTGCACACAAGACAATGAGATGAGAATCTCTGGAGTGAGCAAAGACTTCACAGACAGTTCAAGAAGATGTTCGCTCTGACTTTCACCTACTTAAAGGGAAATTTAAGAGGAATGCTGCGAACATCAGGGGGTGTAAGCTGATTACAGAAAATACTCAGAGCCCTGGTGAGCATTAAAACTCCTCCATCAGCCTGAAAGTAAGAGCTCAGAGCTGTTATTAAAATATATAACTTTAATGTACTGCAGGTTTCTGTCATCTTAATTTGTCATCATTACCGTGAAAATGAACCAGTAAGAGTTGTGATTCAGTGGACCGCTGTTATGCGGCGTATTGTATTACAGTAAATTTAGTGCCTCTATAAAACCGTGTATTGATTTAGCTGTGAAACTGCAGTGAGAATCCCAGTTCTTGCTTTTATGACTCAGAGGCAGTTCTGGGCTAATTCTACATGACAGACCTGAGGGCATGATGACAAAATGTAAAGTGATATCAATCTGAGTAAACTCTGAGTTATTATGGAAAGTTCAAGAGCAAAGTTACTCCACCGGTCTGCAACGTGATCAGTTTGAGTTTAATTCTGAACCACCGCAGGACAGATTAACAAAACCGTGTTAAAGCATCAGTGACACAAAGCCTGCTGGGAGCGCGGGTCCAGAGGAGAGCCTCCCAGCAGCGGCAGAATTAGCTCGGCTCAAAGCTCATTTCCAGTGCCAGGTTAGAGGACAGGGAGCAGTTGGGACTTCCAGCTCAGCTCCACATGTCGCACTTAAACCTGTGTACACGTTCAGATTTACTGATGCTGTCTAATTTAATGTTTTCTCTTCACACAGGGAGCAATAACTGAACAGGAACACAAGGCTCAAGGGCGTCTGAGCTGCAGGAGATACCATCTGAAGGGTTTTTTTTATGCACAAAGCCAACATTCAACCTTTTACATCTTTCTATTCAACTCATCTGAAGTATAAATGTCCTGCATGTATTTGCAAACGTAATGCAAAGTGTTCCCCTCAACATAACCACAAAACAGTTCCTTTGAATGAGTCAAACATCTGTACTCTTAAAAAAAAAAAAGGGAAGAAGTGATCACTTCTCATAAAGGTGCTCCTGGACGAGGAGGGGAATATGTCCTAAAAAGCAGAGGTAAATCCTGATACTTGATTCAATAGGCTGCTCGGACAAAAGTGAAAAATTACCAACTCCGTACCTTGAGCTGAAACGTTGAAAATGTAAAAATGAGATGCGCAGCAAAGAAGAGCGTCCTGTAATGACAGAAAATCGTTGCTGTGCTTGGGGCTGTTCCCGATTTAAACATAGCAAACTGTGAGCCTAAATCCTCTGGAAGACGTTCTGGTGTGGATTATTTTACAGACTTCATTTCGATTTAAACAAGACCAGCATGTGAGTCTGAGTCCGTCCTGACTAGGGATGTAATCGTGAGGCAGTTAAAAATCGATTCAAAGGAGTCAAGATTCACATCGGTACTCTGAATAAAGAATCACAATAATACCGTGAGCGTCAGCAGCTGTAGAGCAAGATTTAGAAATTGAGGACGCATGGCCGTCTTTAAAATCTGAGGTGTGGAAGCATTTGGCTTCCCCAAGACAGAAAATGGTCTGCAGCCCCGCTCGCTGAAAAGAATGCAAGAGCCAAAGAGTTTAGGAGGTGCATTGGTGTTTTCATGAAGAAATTAAAAGGAATCGTTTTCAGTCATCTCATACTTTGTCTTCAGTCTTATTTTGTCAAATAAATCGTGTCGTGAACCCAGTATCATGAATTGAGTTGAGTCAGTGAATCGTTACATCCCTAGTCCTGACTATAACACTGTTAGGTACAAAGAGCAGATAGCTAATTATTGATTGCACCATTTTAAAAATAAAGTTTTTTCTGTGTCCATCATCTCTCTCTAGCTCTTTCAAAATAAAATGACACAAACTCACATTCAACACACAAACGCTGGAATAAATATATATAAAAAAAAGTATGTCAGAGGATATAAAACTACATCCTGTTAGAAAGGAGAGAGTATCTGTTTCTTTTTTTTCTCCACCTGCTTAAAGTGTGTCACTCCCTCCGGCAGTAACGTACAGTCTTCACTGCGCCCTAAATACGTCAGCTGACTAACGCCGTTGGGATGGAGGAATCTGCCGCCGCTAAACGGACAGACAAGGAAATATTTCACACAGTGGTTGTTCCCAGTTCACTCGGGAGGAGATGTGTGTGAGCGGCAGACTGTCGGCTTTGAAGTCAGTACGAGGGAGAAGAAAGAGACCAATACCCGGGAGGGGGAAACAACATTCACAGTGGCGGACATCCCCAACACACTTCCTGTCACCCAGCATGCATCACAGCAGAGAGAAGGAGAGGCATCGAGACTAATGAGTTATTTTGTATTTAATTTATCTTATCTTTTTAATTACTTCAATATCTGACTAAGTGTATTAATATGCTATAGCAGTGGTTCACAAACTTGTTCTGCTGTAGGGTGTAGTTTATTGTTTGAATTATCATTTTGCCTCTAAAAGTATTGCAGTGAGACTTTATTCAGATGTTGATATTTAATAATATTTTACCCAATAGGCTACACTTTATGCTTTTTTACCTATTAGCTGAATTTAGTATACAATTGGCTGAACAAAGATGGTACAATTGTACGCATAGTAAACATTTTACCTGCTAAACACAGAAATGATTCTAGACTATACTACCCCTAACAGTTCATATCATAGGATTATAGAGCCATGAGCCTGGTAGAATGGCTGCACTTGCATTGGTCTATAGCGGGAGCAAAGTTGAGGTAATAAACATCTTTCATTGATCTCACTGAAAGTGAAGTGAAACAGTTCATGAATAAGAATAAATATAAAATCAAACAATTATAGACAAAGAACTCAACCGCAAAGCGATACCTGTGCTGGATAAGCTGCTAAAAGACTGAGGAGTGTTTTTCCTTCTTTAAGGCTGAATCCTCTGAGGGACTATTTAATTAGTGAGGATTTAATACCAATTTAATGGAAATTAGCTTCAAATACCCACATGGATTCCACGTGTGTTCTTATAGATTAGACTCCAGCTATTCTCCACCATCTGTGCTATAATTATAGTTGGAATAAAGAGATAAAATAGACTCTGACTTGTAAATGTATATATGAATTTAAACCGATCATATAACTCAAATGGAAATTCATGTACTCAGGCTTCTATTCATGTATATAATGGTTTTATGAGGATGCATATTTCAAGTTTATTGTATTTCTAGATAATTCATTATCTCAAAAACTATTAATGAAAGCTGGCATGCTTGATGTATGTCGGGTAATGTTGGGTAATACAAGGTTTGCTATAGTAGGGACAAGTCACTGGAAAAACAACAGGGGTCCAGCTTCACGTCATTTGGTAGTGGAGTGGTCTCTGAAGCGGTTATAGGCACATTTGTGTGGGAGAGGTTATGGTGGAAAAGTAAGAAAAAGAGTGGAGAAAAGACCAACGTCTGGGCGTTAGAGCAGGGGTTCCTAAACTTTCCGAGCCATGACCCCCAAAAGAAGGTGTTAGAGACTGGGGACACCAGCTGTCCATCTCCTGAACTACTTTTTTGTACTTGTTTTCACAATCGGGGTAAAATGTGCAATTTCAAGTAATTCTTACATTTTTTGGAAGGAATCTCGCGACCCCCCCCCCCCCCCCTTCAGTGTCTTGTGACCCCCCAGGGGGTCCCGACACCCACTTTGGGAACCACTGCGTTAGAGTACTGCACAGGTGTGCTGGGGTAGAAAATATGTAAAAGCTTCCTTGTGGTGTCTGCAGCACGACACAAGACTTCCAGCATCATGCGTATTGATTCACAATAAAATGTACAAAGGACAATAAGAGGAAACATGGTACCAAACGTAGACTAAAAGGACCGCATCAGTGAACACAAATATGCCATCAAAACAAACAAGTCATTATTTCCATTAAACAATTCTCAATGAACCAATCTGGTGACTTAAAGCACTCCTTAATTTCCTTTGATTACCACGTCACCCAGCTCACAAGAACTGCCTTCTTTCACCTTAAAAACAAAGCCAGTCTCCGTCCATTACTCTCATTCTCTGCTGACACTAATCCATGCATCTATCACATCCAGACTCGATTACTGCAACAGTATCCTTCACGGCACATCATACTCAATAAACCCCAAATCATCCAGAACTCTGCTGCACGCCTTCTCACCTGCACCCGATCCCGTGAACACATCACCCCTGTCCTGCAAATTCTCCACTGGCTCCCTGTCCAGTCCCGTATCCAATTCAAACTCCTGCTCCTCACACATATATTATTATTATTATTATTATTATTAATAATAATCCTATGATTCAAACTCTCATTCCCATAATTCCAATTCAAACTTTGTTAACTAAATTATAACTTTTCCAATTGTTTGTAAAGCTTTTTGCTGCTTTTAAAACAGGATCTGTACTGTAGCAGTTTTCCAAAGTTTGAAACATATTCCACTTTATGAATTAAGGCTCCGTCAGATCCATCAATTAAAGTAGTAGCAGTAGTTGAAATAAGTGCCAAGGCCGAAAAATAATTCTTCAACATTAAGGGTAGAAGATATTTTTTACATTCGACGGTGCCAAGCTGGCTGTTTCCCCTTGCTACATTTCTTCATTATAAGGAATACTAATACAATCCCCGCTCTGGCTCCATCTTAGGCATATAGATAAAGATTAAAGTAATATTAAGATAAGTGGATATAGACACCGTGGCATTACCCACTGTTTTTACTGTCTTTTTAAAAGCCTGCAGTTTGGCACTCTGGCCGTCGCCATTTAGACTACTATGAGTAACCATATTCAGAATATTTGGTGAAGCTGCAGAGGGGGGAGGGGTTTGGGAACATCAAAATAGTAACAGAGATACTATATCAAGGCCTTTCTTATTTACTGGCTGAGATAAATATGACGTTATATTTTATAAATCAGACTGAGTATGCTAATGGCTACACGTGGTGTAGTGGTTAGCGCTGTTCTCTCCGCTGCCTCACAGAGAGGAGGTTCCTGGTTCAATTCTGTGTGGAGTTTGCATGTTCTCCCCGTGCATGCGTGGGTTCTCTCCGGGTACTACGGCTTCCTCCCACAGTCCAAAGACATGCTTGTTAGATTAATTGGTGACTCTAAAAATTGTCCGTAGGTTTGAATGTGAGTGTGGCTGGTTGTCCGTCTCTATATGAGATCTTTGACTGGCAAACAGTCCAGGGTGTACCCCGCCTCTCGCCCAATGAAAGTTGGGATCAGCTCCTGCATATGTCGCCTATGCAGGAATCATGAATTGATTTAGAAAAATAATAATTTTTGACATTTGGTTACACATAAAGTAATACCCGTGGTGGCCTATCCATCAACCTCAACGAATACATATTTTGTCCACTAGAGGTCACCGCCTCACTCTCAATTTAACGCAAGTAGCAATACTCGTGTCACACGTGATCTATGCTGTCATATTTTTGAAGTAGACAGTTGATTACTCTTATATGAACCTTAGAACAGTCTGAGTGAGAGATCAACATAAATGTCCTCATAACAATGGTTAAGAATTGGAATCGGGACCTCATTAAGATAGTAACACAAACACACATATACACACACACTCCAGGAAAAAAGTCCTTTGCAGAGAAGAATCCATTAAATCTGACTGTCGAGCTGGTAAACAACACTGATAAGGTCCCTCGACTGTCTCTGCTTTACTGTACAACACATGATTATTTACTAGCTAATTAGCATTAGCGGTGAGCCCATAAATCTTTTGCTGTAAGAAGACGTGAATACTTCATTTCCTGCTCTGCTGAACAGCAATCTGTCCAGATATAAATGTATTAAATGTAGTTTATGAGCAGTGAGACGCCTCAGCTTGTCTCTTTATGAAACATGTCAGAGGAGGTGGCCGCTGTCTGACGCATGACAGCAGATTAAACCTTGTGAGGAAAATATGACAAATGTGTGAAGCGGTGTGTTCATACTGTGTGAAGGTGTGGTGTGACGTCTGGTGGAAAGTCAAGTCCAGTTAATCCGGTTCTAATTTTCCTTGATTCAAGAGTTCTAACTGAGTAACACGTTACATTATTTATTAGTGATGAATCAATTTAATCCGCATCTGTCCATGTTTTCATGTGAATAACAGATCAAACGATGTAACCGTTTGTTATTCTTGTGTTTACACACAGCTCTCATTAGCACTGTTTCAAGCAGAAAACAAGGTTGTGGAAACTAAAATTAGAACAAGAAATCAGAAACTTTCTACCTGAACAAACTGGATCGTCTTGAAGGAAAATTTTTAATATTTTTCTCAGGAGTTTGTGGCGACCAAACCACAGTTGACGGTAGTTTGAAGTTTGTAACGACATTAATCAGGAGGATGAAACCAACCCAATTAAATTTGTGTCTTGTATTGAATGGTGATGTTAGTCGCTATGAACATCCCCATGGTCACTGACTGAGCTGCTGTATTTGAAAGCACACAGGGAAGAGATATATCAGGCTGTGGTATACAATATAAAGTTATTATTTTCACTGTTTGATTTGTCTTCTTTGGGAATTGAATGAGGGAAAATAAAGAACATCACAAGACTTGTCCTTTAAAAAGTTAGCAGAGAAAACAGGATGGAAAACAGGGGTGAGATTGAGGACATTTTCTTACTTAAGTTGAAGAAAATCACCAAAACAACAGTGTCAGAGACGAACAAAGAAAAACAGAGAAACAGTCAGCTACATAATGGCTGTCTAAAAAAAACCTGAAGTCCTGAAGGATTAATCATATGTCTGTTGACGTGTTGGGAATAAGAATGTCTGAACGGTCACAAAATAACAGAGTTCACCTCCGTCTGTGACAAACTGCAGCAAAAGTTTTTAGCAGAATTTCATCTCATGGACGAAAAGAAAAAAGAACTCAACCACCAAACATGCAGCTTCGATCCCGACGCCTGAAACACAAAAACTAAGCTCATTTATTTGACTCTCATTGGTATTCCTGTATTGTTGTCATCCTTGTGTTTCTTCTCTCTTGTCATTTATAGTCTCTGTTTGTCGTCTCGTTCAGGATGAGATGTTTTTAGAAACCCCAAAGGCTTTATGTTTTCTCACCTGAACAGTTTGTACTTCATTTCCTCTCTGTTTTCCCCCCTAGTGTGTTTTAGCATTTTTTTTTTTTAAATTGACTGAAAAAATTAAGCATGAGGTGTTGGCGCCTGCACGGGTTTGATCTCAGGAGACTCTTTAGGCGAGAAGGTGAAAGGAAGAAAAATAACAAGAAAAGAGTCTTTGTAAAGCTCTGGAATGATACCTCTTATGGAAATGAATGTCTCAGGGATCTTAACGTGCTGAAAGGGCTGCAGGAGAAAACTTTTTACGCTGATGATGATGAAGATCATAAATATGAGGCTGAAGCTACACAGGTAAAGTTTACAGTTTTTTTCAGACAAACAGGGATCACATTTGGTCAGAAGTTGTGATAGAGTTGTAGTCAAGGCCACACTAACCAGGACTAAGACATCCCGAGACCAGAGTGCTTCCAGACCAAGACAAGACCAAGGCATTTAGGGATCGAGATCAAGACCAAGACCAAGACAGGGCTAGACCGAGACAAGACCAAGACCATAAATATTACTGAAAAGTCATCAAATTGTGTTTAGGGGGCGTGTCACTCATTTAGACTGTAACACCAGGAAGGTTGGTGACGTAACTGGGGGATAAAAATCAAAATACAAATGAATTGAAGTTATTTGTTCTTTTAGAAAGAGGCGTTTTCCTTCTAATCACAGTAAAAAGTGATGTGGATAAACAGCCTATCAGCGATGGTCATGATTTAAAATACAGAGTCCAAGACATGTCAGAGTAAAAATGCTTTCCAGTCCGAGACGAGACCTCCAAAAAGTGGTCTTGAGACCAAGACGGATTTTTTTACTTTATTGCCCTTCATGTCCTTGTCGCCTAATTGAACAACCCTATCAAATATTTTTTCCTCATATCATGCCACCCTACCTGTTCATCAAATAGCGCCCAAAAGAAAAAAAAATGGATGGCAAGAAAACCAGAGTATCCCTTAAGAGAGTTGCAATAATTTGCAAACAAATTCTTATTGTTGGATCCGTACAAAAATATGTTGCCGTGTCCAGAGCTCATCATGTGAATCAGGTAAACCACAGGTAGAAGTTTTAAACCAGGACCCCTCATTGTCCCCTCCCCCAAAATGCAGCCTCGGCAGAGTTATCCCTCGCTCTTCTCGCTGAGCGCAGAGTCGGCGTTTGTCCAAGAAACAGAAGCAGCAGCTCGGAGCTTCAGACGCTCGTCGGCTGTCACCGAGATCCTCGACTCAAAGCAAACATGTGACAGGCCGCTTCTGCCGCAGAGGGATGAAGCTCGCCGCTTTTGAAGGTTTCCATGCCGGCTGAGTTTTCGATGAATATTCATAGACTGTGAAACTTCAACACAATTCCCCTGCTGATTCCAACATGGCTGTCATCAAACCCTTCAACGTAAACAAGCACGAAAGCGAGCCAAGAGCTGGGACTCTGTTCGTCTCTCTCGTGATGTAGATTCACAACAGGCGGGACACATTTCCTACCCCTCTTGCAGAAAATGATGTTTTGCAGAAATCAGTTTGTGAGGCCCGCTCAAAGGCAAATGGTTCTGTTCACAGCCGAACATAAAATCAATCCGGTTTGTAATGGTCTGCACGGAGAGCATGACAAACAGCTACGGCAGCTCAGACACAAAATTTACCTCTGAAAATGAGAGGCATTCTGCAAATAACATATTACTCTACGGGCCTCAGCATTTTTCTTTCAAAATGAGTGCCAATTATAAGCAGGATTCAGTCTCCCTGCTTCACATTGGAAATTTAAATATTCTGGGCGGATGATGGATGTGGCTGTGTGAAGGATTTTTAGTAAATCCTCAGCGCTGAGGCGACGCAATGCCGATCTGCTTCATCTGCGGAGGACTGAACTATCCTTAAAAAGAGCTGCCATGTAAACAGGTGGTGTCAAGATGTGAAGACAAACAGGCTCATAGGGGGAGGGGAGGGGAGGGGAGGAGGGGGGTGGGGTGATAATGCCACCAGGACGGATCTAAATGTCAGAGTTTCTGTGATCACGTCAACGTTAGAGACACCCTATGCTGAGCGCTCGTCCAGCTATGCGAAGCTGCACCGCTCGTACGAAGAAAAACCTGTCTTCACTTCAGCCACAACACGGGAGCAAAACATGAGCGAGAGAGAGAGAGAGAGAGAGAGAGTGCTAACTATGGAGTCAGAGGGACATATGAAAGAATGAATATGTAGCAGGAATGTGTGAACGCTTATGTAACGACAACAACAAAGAACAACAAATGTATTCAGCCTGGGACTAACTCGTAACCACACAGACTCACCTGAGCAGGTACCATCCAAGATGTTCACTATGTTTGTTTTACAATCCTCTACAAGCACCAGCTATCGACAGAACTGTGAATCATACACATCCCTGAATGAAAGACACCCCTGAGTTCTGAAGTCCACATGAAGTCCTCAGATGATTCAGTGGCTTCATGAGGATGTGTTGAATTTTTCGTGTTGAGAAAACAAGTTTGTGGAGTTTTTTTTAAATAAAACTTGTTACTCACAGGACGGAGACGATGTCCCCTCGTTGGACCTGATAGTTCCTCACACTCCAGCGGTTCAGTAGGACGACGTCACACTCAGACCCTCCATCTGGGTTCAGGGACGGCTGCGCACACACACACACACACACACAAAAACACAAATATAAACAAACACCCTTCATGACCAGGTAAAAAACAAAGACAGTTGAGATGGTGAGCAGCATCAAGTCAGTTTAATGTTTGTATAGAAGATGGTCGCTGTCAGAACAAGAAGCGGGTCAGCGGAGACCGTCAGGCCCAAAGAGTGAATATGGAAGTCCAAAGCCTTGTTTCCACCAAGCGGCCCGGCTCAGTTTGGTTCAGTTCAGTACGCATTTACTTGAGTTTCCAAGATTGGAAATGGTACCGAAAAAACCTATCCCTACCGTCCTACTTTTTTGCAAACATTCTGTTGGGTCAGAACATAAAGGGTGGACCTAGACGCAATGCAGTCTGTTGATTGGTCGAACCGATCATCCATTCAGACCGTGCCATGTTTAAATACCCTGTCAGTTTCAAGAGAGTAAAATCAAAACTGTCTTTGATTTTTTGCGACTAATGTCAGCACGTAGCACCGCCCCATGGACAACCTGAGGTGCTTCGTTCTTCTTCTTCTTCGTTGAATTTATTGTTTATTTGGATCCCCATTAGCCACTACCTAAGTAGCGACTACTCTTCCTGGGGTCCACTCATACAAACATGAATTTAAAATCCACACAAATTAAATTATAAAAAAAAAAGTCCAAGTCGGAACAGAAAAAGACAAAAATAGAAATAAATGACAGCAAAATAACAGGCGAAGTACAAATTTATTTTATTAATTCATAACCTGTTTCACGCTGCTCTGATGTTACTCTATTATGTAGCCGGCGCTAATTTCTCCGTCTGGCTTACACTCTGCCAACCAACTGAGGGTACAGTTGGCTGTGGAAATGCAAGCAAGGTCAGGGTTTACCTCATGGACCGGACTAACTGGACCGCTTGGTCGAAACAGCGCTAAACTGTTCTCTTTGATCAAACTTTCTCCCAGTGCGTTGGACAGCCTGGCAGTTATGTCCCTGAAGACTTTAGTCCTCAGTGCAGCGGCTGTAGGTTCAAATCCAACCTCGACCCTCTGCTGCATGTCATCCCTCCCTCTCTCCGCCCATCCTATCGAATCTAATGGAGGCAAAGGGGCCCAAAAAAGTACTAAGAAAAAAAAAATACAAGCCCTCTTTTAATGATCCACATGATAAAATTCTTCTTAAATTTCACTGTTGTGTAAAATAAAACTCCAAACAACCACATCCACTATGACAGCTCCATCACACGCTTGACTTGGATACCCCCCCCCCCCCTTATAAACAACAACAACGATGAAAATCATTATTCTCACGTCTCACTTTGTGTCACTTTCAGGAAGGATGCACGCGTGACAAAGCCAGTGACACGTCGACGGTTTCATTAAACAGGATGCGCTCAGACCATTTCACGCTTGCTTTGGTAATTGACAAAAAATCTGGAATGTGTCTGCACTTAAATAAACATCCCTGTGAGAACTGCCAGCCAGTGAGTTTATCTGATACACTCTGATACTTCATCAGCTCCTCTCACACTCATATTTCTTTATATTTCATGCTGAATTGTCTCTGAAGCTGCAGCCATGGAGACTTGAAATCTGTAAGAAATTTTCAAAGGGCGATGCTTTGACTGCAGCAGCACATTGTCAGATTTTTAATTTAGTTTTCTAGAGAGATGATGCAAACATTCGCAAAACTTTGAGAACTAAAGAAGACAAAGTTTAAGTTGAGAATAACAACTGTAATCTGAAATAATACGACTTAAAGGTCCAATCAGTAAGATATGTAGTGAGTGAAATGATAAAGTGAGCTTACTATATGATCAGACATTAAGGAAACATGCTATGTTGAAGTGCTGGCTTCTCTGACAACAATGCAGCAGCCAGTATGTCCTCCTTCTAACTTTAGATTCTGGTCCTGAATGCTCTGGATTTGTTTGGACCAGAGAAGGTAGGCGGTTTTAAGACACCCCCACACGACTGTTTTGGACGCCCCTCGGAAGCGGGTAAGAGAACTGGTTCAGATAGAAGTGATTGTACCCGACCTAAAAAGCCTCTGCATGTTTCTAATAAGCTCCACGAGCAGAAACGTGCTCAAACTAGGATCAATATTGGAGATGCTTTTGAAAAATGGAGAGAGGTTAGAACACAGAAAGGTTTACAGACCGATGCAGAGCTGGCTAAACACTGAAGCTTCAGTGTCCACCACATGGCAACCTGCGTGAGCATCGACTGTAGAGAAGAGGGGGCGGGGGGAGACAGCTCTCTATAATGTTTAGAATTTGGACTGCAGTACCCAACTTTAGCTTCAAGTATGTGAAAGAAAAGGCAGCAATGAAAAAAAAAGTCAAATGAATAAACTCACATGATAAATATTATAAATCGGGCTTATTAGACAAATTATAAAAATTAATCAAAGTAGAAATGATCGATTAATATGTGTGAAACTCTGAGGAGATGATCATGAGCTCGATGCTCGCCTCTTTTTCTGACACAAATCAAAAACTCAGTGGTACATATTCATCACCATCAGGAGCTCAGAGAACACTGTTTCCATGACAACTTCCCAAGCACTGCAAAACAAAGTACACACACACACACACACACACACACACACACACACACACACACACACACACACACACACACACACACACACACACACACACACACACACACACACACACACACACACACACACACACACACACACACACACACACACACACACACACACACACACACACACACACACACACACTACAGCTTTCTGTGTTTCTGTTCTCATGCTGCTGTGATGAACCTGCTAAACATTAACCTGACTTCAGCAACAAACAAAAAAAGGCGAGAACAACACGACTACAAACGCACAACCTGTCAGTCATGGATGACCTTTACGCTTCACAAGAAGCTGCAAATACATAAACGATTAAAAGCCAATACCACACAAAAGCATAACATGTATGCACCCGTGCTTTTTAGAATTTGCACCGTTAATCCAAAAGGAAGTCTTTTCTGCTGCTGCAGCGTGGTCGACCTTCAGCACAGATGGACCAAACATCTGAGGACACGCTGAGCGATGTGGAGGATTCTGTTTCTGAACAAGCGGTCACATCACTCGCTTTAAAGCCACCAGACTTCAGACACAAAAACATTTAAGACCCCATGACCATCGAGCGTGTCTCTCTGAGCGCCATCGTCTTTTTCCAATTGTTTCCAATGAGTAGAGAGCGTTTGCAGCAGCAGGCGGCTGACTCGGTCGGCTGTGAAACTGAATTGCCCTTCAGGGATTCATAAAGTTGTCTGAATCAAAATCTGGAGAAAAAGTGCAGCGCCCAGTGTCTTTTTTCCGAGCGCTGCACAATCTTTCAACTTTTCTAAAAGGCGCTGTTGACATCACTGGCACTCTTTTCCAAATGTTTGATATTCCCTGTAGTTTTGTCTCCTACACATCAGGTCTTGTACTCACATCCTCCTCGCTCCGTGTCTGATCGGGAAAAAAGCAATCTCAAATATAAAACATGCAGTAAAAAGTAACGGAGCAGTGTCAGTCATACAGCGGCCGTTGTCAACAGACTGTTGTCATGGAGACAGGACGGACGTGCAGCAGTTTTCTCCTCGGTGCACAAACGTTTCATGTAAGCACTCATGCGTGCATGACATGGGAGTTGCTGGTCTACCGCCGCCTCGATTGGTGACAGTTTTCGGGTTATTGACACGATAAAATGTTCCTACTGAATCATTTCCTGGTCAGTTAAACGGAGTTAAGTTAAAAAAAATATTTTAAAAAACAGCCAAACTTGGGGCGCTGGTGGGGCAATGGTTAGTGTGTGTCCTAACCCAGATTAAAATCCCACCTTTGGCTCCTTTCCCGCATGTCCTTCCTCGCTCTTTCTCCCTAATTTCTGACTCTATCAACTGTCCTATCTCTCCATTAAAAGGCACAAAAAGCCCAAAAATAAAACAAACAAAAAAGAAACAGCCAAACTGAGCACAATTTCATTTACATTTAGGGGAAGCGTATCTTATTGGTCTTTATTGGAATAGTTAGGAGACGCCTTAGCGCCCTCTAATGACCAGCTACCACTGACTTTAAATATTGATTTGTTTAAAAGGTAAAACAGTTGCATCATATTACTTTAACCTTTACAACATCTCCATAATGCACCTGGAGCTTTTCTTTGTTGTTTTCATCATGAAGACTTCAGACAGTAAATCAGAATCAAACGATGTTTTCACCTCATGTTTTGAATATCAGAGAGCGATGGGGATATGTTGACGAGGAGCAGCCTCCACACTTTGCTCCCGCCGGATCATCGTGCCTTTAACTTTTAACATGAGGAAGACACAGCTCAGTCAGACAGAAAATACAGAGCCTGGATTTGACTTGTGTCATGTCATTCTTCCTCGCTGCGGACGTGAGTCTCGTACAAATGGATTTGTTGATGCAGACAGACTCACTCGCAGGGGATCAAGGTTCCACGTACACAGATTAACCGGAATAAAAGTTTAACCACGGTGAAGCCAGGAGACACCGCCTCTCGCATGTCAGGCTGCAGGAGTGTAAACAGCTCGTTCAGTCGACCAGTGTCCAACCGTTTAATTACTGATTTGAAGAGATTTGATCAGAGCCTCGAACTTTTGAGGAGCTTTTCATCGCGGTCGGCTTCCTGACCCGACATGAACAGCGACAAGAATACACAACATGAACCAAAGAGCAACATGCACGTTTTAATATTCATGCTCATTAAAAATAGAGAGCAGATTGTTTAATGCATAATGCAGAACGCGTCGAGGATAATAAGCCGCACGACAGGAAACCATCTCGGTCAAAACCCAACAGGCACTTGTTTTCTGTTATGTGTTTTTTTTTTTTCTTTTTTACAGCTGGCTTTGGAAATGAGAATGGCTCGGGTTGTTTACTGCTTAGATGAGGATAAAAGAGGTTGTGAATGGGGTGCATGTGGAGTTGAAGCTTTTCCAGAGTAGACAGACACCTGAGACGAGGAAATGTTTACTTTGTGTGCAGAGGTTTAAAGATTTCTTTTTGGGCTTTTCGTGCCTTCAATAGCGGGATAGGACAGTGGACAGAGGGAGAGAGAGAGAGCAGGGAACGACATGAGGGAAAGGAGCCACAGGCTGGACTCGAACCCGGGCCGCCGGCTTTAGAGGACTACAGCCTCTACACCTGGGGCACGAGCACTAATCCCTGCGCCACCAGCGCCCCGTGTGCAGAGGTTTAAAAGGCCTCAGACCTCGTTAATTTACGATGACGGAAAATATAGTTCCTCAACACTTTCTTTTTGGCGTTTCTTACACTGGACTTCCCCGTTGTGAGGACGCCGCGGCCTCTCTGTTATCAGCGTGTTTTGAAAACAGAATCTAGCCTCTGCAGCCCGCTCCGCTGTGCACCCCAGGGACGTCTCTGAAGACGGACAGCTGGAGGATTTCTCTGTCCCTCCGCTGATTGTTGACTCTGTGTGTAACATCTCACCTGCATGGACGCTCCCTCCACTCGTGCCACGTAGGCGAACCGATCCAGGACAGTGACCGTGACGGGAACGGCGACAAAGAAGCCGCTGACGAACGCCCGCAGGTACCGCCCCTTTGACGCCTGCCGAGCCATCTCCTGGAGCACAAACAGAAGGAGAGCATCAGAACCGTGAGGACACAGAGGGAGGCAGACGTCGCTCAGGTTGGATTAGACTACGATGGATTAAACTGCATCGATCTCTGAGGGCAGAGCGGGTCGATGCAGCGGCATGAGAGAAACAGAAACCTGCACGGGAAAGAGAGGGAGGTCTGAGCAAACACAGGGGGGAGAAGAGGACAATAAGAGAGTGAGCAGGTGTTAAGAGGAAGAGCAAGCACTGAAACACACTCAGGTCGGATTATACAGAGAACACCACATCACAGTATTACAAAGAAATACACACACAGATCACTTTCCTCTTGGCTGCTCCAAGAAAAACTGGATCACCAATTCCAGATTACCAGAGCTGCACACTACATACTTTGTCCACAGGGGGCGCCAAAGTCCACAAAAACTAAAATAATTAAAATGAGAGATTTCATTTTAGATAATGATGATTTTTGGTGAAGTATTGCACAAAGAAACATCGTTTAATGGTTCGCCTCGTCTACTTTGTTAATAATTTTGTTTCACCGACATAATGAGCACATATAGGTCGATCTCAGCATATTCATCTCGTTATCTCCTCGTTATAACAACCACTATTTTCCTGTGTGTGATGATGAGTTAGTCGGAGTCGGTTTGTACATCCACAAGGAGAGCGCCACACTTTTTCTATTCTCACAAGTTTATATTCTACAATTCACTTAACATCAGAGAGTAAGTACAACACTAATCCAGTCATACATCGCCACCGAAGCAGCGGGAGCAATGCCGGGTTAAGTGTCTTACCCAAGGACATGTTTTAGTGCTGGGGATCGAACCATGGACCTTCCGGTTGAGAGGCGACGACTCTACCACTGAGCCACGGACGTAAAAGACGTTTAAACACAAAGAAGGTCAGAAGTCATCACTGATAAAACTGTTACGAGTAAATGGGCGTTCTCTGAAGCAACAGTATGCATTAATTTTGGTTCGGTGTAATTTGGCGCCCCCCAAAGATCTCTGAGTACAACTGCACCGAATTAACTGTTACCATGACGACTATAGGCCGTAGCTAAATGGCTACATTGGAGAGGTTAATTTACTGCATGCTCGTTCAGATCAGTTTGTGAGGTTTTAAACTTATGAAGCTAACTTGAAGATGGACGAGGAAAGAGACCACTCTTTGGCATCAGATGGATTTATTGATTTCTTTGTATCAAACCAGAGACAGAACTCAGGTTAGACGACTTCCTGCAGCCGGTGAAGCTGCTAAACACGAGACGACGATGACAGCGCTAACGATACATGCTGTACAGGATACAGGTCTCAATCTCTTCTGAATAATATCTGCAGGAATGAACACTCTGCGCCTCGCTCGCTCGCTCTCTCTCTCCTTCCTCTTCCTCTTAGCCTCAGCTGTCATATCAAACAGTACAGAGACAGGCTAACTGGCTGCTTTGTAGCTGAGGGATGCTGTGTGAACTAGTGCCATAAAGACATACGTACTTCTCACCAGATGACCTCAGCCCGCTGCCAAAGTTACATAGTGCTGAAAACAGGCAAGCGGGGTGCTCTGTGGACACGAGAGAGACGTCATCCTCCCTGTTGAGAATTATTGTTCTTTTAGATTGACTTTGAAAGCTGCTCTTTAGGGTGAAACACACTCAGATCTAACGTCATGAATCAGTGAACTAAATGAAGTAGATCATTACTTCCTGGTCTTCATGCTGCTGTCAGAACTGAACTGTGAGAAACCCTCCTGTGGCTCTGAAGTTCTGGAGACAGCTCGCTCTGCTCACACTCATTTCAGATTAAAACTAGAGGAAGAACATGGCGCGTGTGATGTAGTGTGAGGGCGCCCTGCTGCTGAAAGCAGAACATGATGATGTGGACACTGAGCTAACAAGGTGAGAAGGATTCTTCATTTCACCCAGACTTTGATGTGAGACCTGCTGAGTCAGAGTCAGGATTTAAACGAGTCGACAGGAAACTCTAGGAAGTGAGCGCGAGCGCTGCAGGGACTGAGCGAAACCTTGAAGCTCCTCTGATGATACACTTGTTCTCTGAGAGGGGGGAGTCACGCAGGGGCTGTATGAAGTGTAATGGCAATATGTTCACGTCAAGACGGATTGTTATGCTAGAATAGATTTTCTGCTCCGGCGCCGGAGTTTCCTCCCTGCAGCACACGGTGGGAGCTGATGTCTTACAACGCCCGGCGGAGGCAGATCGCCGTGTTTAATAAGACGTAACGTTCAGTGAGGCTGGGAACTCTCTGCGGTTTGTGTGTGTGTGTGTGTGTGTGTGTGTATATGTGTGTGTCTGTGTGATTGTGTGTGTGTCTATATCTTAAACAACACCTTCTTCACTGTAAGAGACTGAACCACTGTGATTTATTTAATCATCATCCTTTATTTATTTATTCATGTTAATTAATGTCTTTCATGGTGGCCATGATGTTTATCGTTGCCATGGAAACACAGGTGGTCACCTCAAAGACATCTCAAGCTGCATGAGGAAGCGTGAGCTGCTACTGAAAGCTGCCGTATGTACTGCTGAGATAAAAAAGACAGAGACGGTGCTGTTTGTGTGTGCACCCTGGAACCCGTTTTCAAAAGTTTGCGTCTTCAGGCACCCAAAACGCTGCCATCGTCTATCCAGTCTCTGCAGACACAGTCCCCACCAACACACACACATGTATGGAGGCCCAGAAGGGATGATGGAGCAGCTTTACTTTAGTATGACCCCCAGTTTCCTCATATGCCGCCGTTCACTGCCTGTCAACGATCATGTTTTCACAGTGAGCGCCGCGGTCCGTCTCCAGGGCGTGCCAGAACTAAATACAGAACTTTCACAGAGCTGCAGAGATGACAGCAGATAAAAACTGTTTACCTCCTCCTAAACACTAAAATGTTCCTTTACTCAGTCATTAAATGAACACCACAGCTGACACATGATCGTCTTCTTAAACCGAGCCTCTCTGCAGCGAGGTCACTCCTCCGGCTGCAGACGGGTCGGTCGTGGAGGGAGTACACTTTGCTGTTGATGATGTTCTGAAGTCCTGTGATGTGGAGGTAATAGCTGTAGCAGATCTCCAGAGTGCGGCGGCTGGACGTCCACACGAGGCTGATAGCTGTGCACCGGAGGCAGCGGTGCGTGGCTGCTGCTGCCGCTGCCAGCTGCTCGGTCATTTCACGCCTGTCTGGGCTTCCTGGAGCGAGCGGATGAAAAACTCCAGCGGGGGGAGAACGGGCTCGGCGTGATGCGTTTCAGTGTCCGATCACCAAACCTGCTGTGAAAAATAGACTTAAGCTCCAAGTGTTTCACAGAAATGTCGAGTGAAATGTCCTCGTATGTGGTCAAGTCGTACATGATAAAAGGACGGATTAACGGAGGGTCCTGGTGTTCTTAAGAACGCAGAGATGGTTACTGGAGACTATCGTTTGACGTCGTCAGCAGGAAACTTTGTCTTCTATCACAGGATCCTCCTCAGACGCTCTCGGTGAGGTTCAGGTTTATTTGTTTCTCTCCTGAAAACTCAAAGGACTCCCGTCTGTGTGTCTTTAGAAATTCATTTTGAAAACGACCTTGGAAACAGCAGCTGAAGTGCTCCTTTAAATGGAAATGTAAACGTCTGACGTCGTTCAACAGCAACCGTGAAAATCATCCTCGGTTAGAAATGTTTTAAACAAACACCGGAGGGACCTTAAAAAAGACGCTAAACAGACTCTGAACGGTGACATTTGAATTTGATGATCTGGGAATAAAAAGGCATTGGATGGGGCGCCGGATGGCTGAGCGGTCATGACATGTGCCCCATGTTCAGAGGCTGTAGTCTTCGTGGCAGCAGCCCGTGGGTTAGAATCCGACCTCAGTCCTTTGCTGCATGTTGTCCCCCGCTCTATCCTCCCATTTCCTGTCCGATCCAATGAAGGCAAAAATGGCCAAAAGAAATACCTTTTAAAATGGCATTGGACATTTGTGTGTGTGTGTGTGTGTGTGTGTGTGTGTGTGTGTGTGTGTGTGTGTGTGTGTGTGTGTGTGTGCATAATGAGATAAAGTTGGTGTCTTGATTGATAGAAAATGTAATTTAGATTTTATTTACTTGGGCATGTCTTCATGTACCTAAGATTAAAAAACCTGCTGACTCAGCGTATTCGTCTACATGAATATAAAATAAGATGGTTTAAGTAGAAACGCCGCTGCGCTTGTGTGAAACTGCACCTTAATTAAAACCTTAATTAGCAGCTGCCTGTCAGGCTGTTAGTAAAACACAGCGGTGCCTGACCCCCCTCTTCCTCAGGTCCACAGCTCTCACTCTCCCGGGTCTCCGTCCAAACTTATTTGTAGGTCAGGTCTTTTATTGGCTCCCCCCTGCACAGCGCGGAACTGCTGCCCAGGCAGAAGTAGAACTGGTTGGAGGGGAAATCTCACAGCGGCGGCCTGTAATCAGCGTCCCTGCTGCCTGGCTGCGTCCTTCCCCTGTGGATTTATCGCTCTGGAAAAGCTTTGGATCGCCAACATTAGTCAGCGGCCCGAGATGGAGGCCAGCGCGCAGAGCCAGAAATTCAATTGTAGTGATCGGAGGAAAAACACAGCACAAAGTCTGGGCTTGATGGTGGCTGATTTGCTGACCTGAGGTCTGCTCCGGGGGCTCTGCGCTCGCTGAATCTGATATTTATACCCTCCTCTGTATTGGGCTCATCTGAATAAAGTGGAAGCGGTTACTGGAATTGGGTTTGTGGAACCCGTGACGGATCTGTGAGGAGCTGCTCTCCGACATAAAGAGGCCTCGTCATCCTGAGGCGACACGGACGCTGCTCTTTCACTCAGTCTGCTCTTTATGTGCTGATATAAAAGCAGGAGCTCTGCCGCACTCTAATAACTCCCAATAAGTGTTTGTTTATGATAACCTGTCTGCTCCATCGCTCGCCTTGTTACACAGCTGATTCTCCTTATTGGGCGCCGGCGTGAATAACAATGTGGAATAGAGACGTGCTGCATTAACTCGTCTGTCACCATGTCCACAGTATTAATGTCTTTTCTGCAGACTTGATAAAGACCGTTTCCCCCGGCGGAGCTCACTTTAATGTGCTCAAGTGCATTTGTCACCGCGTCATAAACAAAGGCACAGAGGGGCCGGACGCTCTTAGTGAAGCAGTACGATCACAACCTGACACCAAACACAAAGAACCAGAGAGAGAGAGAGGCCGGAGATGAAGCCACCTGTGAAACAACAATGCAGCAGCCAGTATGTCCTCCTTCTAACTTTAGATTCTGGTCCTGAATGCTCTGGATTTGTTTGGACCAGAGAAGGTAGGCGGTTTTAAGGCACCCCCACACGGCCGTTTTGTACGCCCCTCGGTTTGCCAGATATGAGAGCAGTTATCAGGTCAAACCAACAGGTGTTGCAGTGATGGAAGCGGGCAAGAGAACTGGTTCAGATAGAAGTGATTGTACCCGGTCTAAAAAGCCTCTGCATGTTTCTAATAAGCTCCACGAGCAGAAACGTGCTCAAACTAGGATCAATATTGGAAATGCTTTTGAAAAATGGAGAGAGGTTAGAACACAGAAAGGTTTATAGACCGATGCAGAGCTGGCTAAACACTGAAGCTTCAGTGTCCACCACATGGCAACCTGCGTGAGCATCGACTCTCGAGAGGAGGGGGCAGGGGGAGATAGCTCTCTACATGTTTAGAATTTGCAGTACCCATTTTAAACACTAGGTGTCAGAGTTACATATTGCTCCTTTAACTGTCCCTGTAGGTGGACAGGATTAACAAACACCAGGCTGAAGTGCTGCTGATGGAGGGGACACACTCTTCTTAGATCTGTGACGGAGCGTCTGCCTAAAATGACAAATGCCAAACGTTTCCAATGAGCCTAAAGCTGGAAAACAACAAGCAAAAAGCAGAGAGAGGCCTTACAGTAAAATAGTTTTTAAAGTGGAGCAGTGACAGAAAGCTGCCAGGAGAACATAAAAAGGCCAGAGCTGCAGGACGTTCAGTAAATGTCAAAGTCTGAGAGCGACCCACGTTTCACCTCCAGCTGCCTCGATAAGAGCGAGCGCCGGTCACTGAAATGGACTTCCCCTCATCGTATCACCGAGACTTCCCCCGCAGATTACCCATAATTACCAGCAGGAGGGTCTGCAGTCGCTGCCTCCTCTGCAGAGCGTTTATCGGATGGAAAGACCCGAAAGCCTCACAGCAAACTTCCAGATAACGGTCACTTCTGTCCTCGCTGTTTCTCTGTCTTCATAAAAATCTATGAAGCACTTTTTTTTTTTTAAACGTGTTTGATTGGATCTGTCAAATGTTTTGTAACATCTGAGGTCCAAACCGCGCCGTTATTCTTTCCCAGTCTGAACATTTCCTAGGTCCCTGAAAGGATCCGGATTCACCTTGTAGGAAACATGAACAGATTTCAGAAATACCTCCTGATGATGTCCTCTCTCCTCCTCTCTGTTAGCGAGACATTTGATCTGACTTTTGGTACTTTTTTGAAATGGGACAAACTCCAGATAACATCTTTAACATCATCACCAAATATTTATTCTTCTCCAGACCGCCAAACCTCAGCGTGCATGATGGCCACAACCGAGCTCACTCGCTCAACCTAAACTAAGGTGATTAATGGACGGGTGTCAGTGTTGACTGTAAGCCGGGAGGATCGGGCCCTCTGCCACGAACGCAAATGGGATTTGTCTCTCATGCAGAACATCAGACGAGGTTTTTTTTTAGGCCACTGCAGCAGAGAAAAGCGTAACAAAAATCCTAGTTTCTGCTTACCTTGGAGGAGTAATGGGCAGTTTGTGCCTTGGGTGAAGAAGTCGTTAGCTCAATCTGTCACTCTGGGACACAAATACGAGCTGAAAGCCACTTGACAGCTCAGAAATCAAACAGAAATAACCGGGCTGAGCCACCGCTGAACATCTCTCTCAGGGTACAGAGCAAATAGCAGATGTCAGAATGTACCTGTCAACAGACCCGCCAGCGAAATCACAAACGACTGCACCGAAAAATAAAATCCAGAGGAAGCAACCGATGACACGTTCCTCAGAGTTTGATATTTCTGATAAAAGTCTGTCTTATGTTCCCCCCACAGGTGATTAAGATCTGACGCTTGTCATCCAGAGATCTGCACACTCCTCCCTGCTGAGGTTATTTAGCTTACACAGAGAATCATTACACACTGCTGAACCACACAGAGAAACTCCTGGTTTCAAGTCCAGTTTTTATATCTTTCAGTCAAACATGATGGAAATGGGTAAAAAGACTTTGAAGAACAGAATATGTTTGTTCACCCAAATAGTAAGGCCTCCAGGAAATATTGCCGTACTTTAATCTACAAGTCTATTTTAGGTCTGCTTCCTTCGTACCTTCTGACTTTCATCAGTCAGACTCATACTCTTCGATCACAGTACCTTTTCTCACTGTCTGTATCAAAAGTCAGAACTGAACTGGAGAAAAAGGCATTTCAGTTTGCTGCTCCCTTTACTTGGCACAAATTACAAAAAGAGCTGAAACTTAATGAACTTCTCTCGCTGGACGCTTTTAAGAGGAAGTTAATTTTGGAGGTGGATACATCTGGCTTTAGATGTTCTTCCTGATGTATATGTGGATGATATTTGACAAACATTTGGCTGCTCGCTGTCTGTGTGAAAGATTTTTAACCTCAATGAGTTTCTTTCCTGGTTAAATAAAAAAATAAAAACATACTTTGAGTGCAGCTGTAAATGTAGTGACACCACAGGAAGTGGAAGTCGCCAGCAGTTTGAGGACGACTTTTTTTAGCATTTCAGCTGTAGCCATCTTGTTTTTTTTTGTAGCCATGCGTGACCAGGAAGCGAGGGATTCACAACTGTAAACTTAACAGCTAACCCTTGTAGCTAACCCCTCTTTCTGCTCTCTTTGACTCTAATTTTTTTTAAAAAAAATTTTACCTTTATTTTACCAGGTAGCCTCATTGAGATTTGGAAACATAATGGAAATAGAACCATAATGAACTAAATGACCGTCATGCTGTGTTGAAGAAGACTTGAAAACTACAGTGTCAGAACATAAACTTATCAGGAAAACGTTTACTGAGGGAAGAAGACAACAGAAGAAGACCTAGACCAATACCTGAAACCTGTTATAAAGAGGTTTATATTTCACAGTTACCATCCTTTGAGTGTCCTGACTGTTTATTTCTTGTTTATTTGAGTCTATATTTTGTGTTTTTCATGTTCGTATGATAAAAAGTAATAATGTCATACGGCGTCATGAGTCCAGGACAAAGAAAGTAATCTGATGCTGCTGAGGAGGAGGACAGCAGCTCTCTGATTACATCTGGAGCGTCTGACATTTAATCAAGTCTGCGGCTCAAAACGCCTTTTCAGCGACATGACAGCCAAACATCATTATCACGGCGGAGGGAGGTTTACTGCAGCTCCGTGCATTGTAGAAGAGCTATCTGGAATAACAGATTGAATCCTCGTTATCGAAACATTACAAAAGTATCTCATTCAAAATGTAAGAAAATAAGAAAAAACAGAAAATTAGAGAGGCTGGTGGAAGCAAATGTTTGTCGTGTCTGCTTCATAAACGACTTCAAACATCTTCATTTGTGATTCTGTTGAGCTTCTCATTTAGAGCACGACAAGCTAGCAGCAAAAATTAAACTCATTAAGCTCGTACTTTTGCAGGAATGATGTTTAAAACCGCTACATTTTTTAAACTTCCATTACTTTGTACTTAAAACAAAAGTCTTAGGCTTTTATTTTGAAATGTTTGTACTTTCTTAAGCTGAGAGTACTTTACCTGCTGTGTGCTTTTATTTTTGAAATACAATAAGACCCTTCCTGTAGATGGGAGGTTAGAACATGAAGTTCAGAAACAGGAAGTGGTTAGAGATCCCAAAGTGACGTCAAACAGCTCAAAGGAACGGTAACAAGGGTCAATGTGTGATGTCATAAGGTGGATATTCATAGCTTTCACGTGACTTCACACTCTTATGGAACCGCCCACCTGGAGGGCAAGAGAGGCTCTCTACCACTGTACGCTACTGAGAAGTTACTGGTCTCAGTGGCCCCCTACTATTTTTACATTTTTCAAATGAAATACAGTTGTTGTTTAATGTGATACACTAACCGACGAGGAGACGAGCCCGAGTTTTGCTTCTACAGAATTTAATCCCCCTGTGAGGGGGAACATCAGACTTCTCCTCATCCTGACATCAATTATAGTGTTGCCTAAATCTAAATATTCCTGCCGTTAACTCAAATGACTGCCCCAGAACAATATTGACAGCTGATACTATCACGAGCTAATGCTAATTAGCTAACGCTAACTAGCTAATGTTAGCTAATTAGCACTCACCGATGCTTGAATATTGAGGAATTTCTTGCCCTTCACTTCTGAAACTGCAGCATTATCGACCAACACCGATCAATATTACACAAAGCTGCCTGTATGTTTGTAGACTTTCATCCTACAGCGGTGTTAACAGTTAAAAGAGTGACCATGTTAACTGATGACTTTCAGAATGAAAGTGTGCTAACAAATACCTCTTTGTTCTGTTTTTGTTTTATCATAACGTCAAAATTACTTATGAGATATGTTTAAATGAAAGCTAAACAAATAGGCTTTCGTTAGGACACGTAACGTATGACAACCAGACTCAGTCGGCTGACAGTCACCAGTTAACATGGTAACTCTTTTAACCGTAACACCGGCACGGGCTTTGCCGTTTCTAGCGATATTTAGTGTCCTGTGTGCTGTTAAAGTATCGCAAGTGCCCCAAATATCAAAGTTTATCTTAATATCTTAGTTTTACTATAGTTGTCAGGTGATGTAAACGTGTGTCGTTTACAGGAGATGTTAAATTAAAAGCCCGTGCTGCAGTTCTACAGGCTTTTCAACGGTGGCCGTTACTTTCCTGAGCGGTTTTTTGTCCTCCAGCCCTCCACGCTGGAGAAGTCACTGAAAGCTATGAATTACTTTGGACTCGTCAGCTGAGCTGTCTTGAGAGTTTGTTAAAGTGAAATGAGACATTTCAAAGATGCAGCAGTGTCCTTCTCTTCACTCTCTTCACTGAGACTACAGGGAGACACTGAGGACGACTATCTACGGTGAGCCTGAAAGGACAAAATAGAATGAATCGCAGTCCAAAGACAATGAATGCTGACAGCCCTGATTTAACCACGACTGACATCGACGTGAGCAGCGCTGAAAACGAGGCATCAAATTTCAGTTCAGTTTAACTCTAAACTACTTTTTCAGCTGAATGACGACGAGCTATCTTTGGTGAAATGTTTTGGCTGTTAACCAAAACACTTGGACCTTTACGACCTGTGAGAGGCGGGATGGTGCCGACGCTGTGTTCTGTCCACTGGTCATCATCAGTCGCCTGAGCTGATCTGATGTCATCATTGATTATGGATTTTAGCATCATGCTAGTTCTGATCTCAGAGGTAGCATGACGGTAACGCCCTCGAGCTTTGCCGTGTTTGTAGTTTACATCCTGCACATCACATAGTTTCATGATGCCTGAGCTCTCTGCTGTGTTTCCCACATTTTAATCCTTGGAGACCCCCCCTACTCGTACTACTACTTTTACGCTAAAATGCTGTAACTAAGCTCAGTCGTCATCACATCTTTGTACATTCATATTTATTCTACAACAGTGTAATATTGGTACATATTGCAATAAAGGAAGTGAGTACAGGGAACACTGAATACAAGTAAATGATGTTTTAACAACAGCCTGACTCGACAATCATACAATCAAGCGACCGACTCCTGCAGCTTTTCTGAAAAATAACAATAACTTTACCTTCTATAGAGTAGGAGCATGAAGTAGCACCAAATGTGAAACTGAATTACAGCAAGAGACCCTCAAACCTGCAGAAAAGTCCTCTACTACCGACCAGGACTACAGAGTGTCTGTTTGTGTCTGTCACTGATTCACAGCAGCTACATATAATAATAATAATGTGCAAACATCTGAAGAAGCCCACACAGAAACAGACACAAACAGCCTCTGTTTCTCTCCTTCAGGCTCTTAAAACCCTGCTGCTGTCAGTCACTCTGCTGCTGTCAGTGTGACCGGCTGCTAACGATGCTAACAGCTTAGCCGCTGCTGTTAACCTTGAATTCACTTTTTAAAATACCGTCGATGACGCAACGACGTGTCGGTAACAGCGGGTCAGTGAAAAATGCAGGAGAGAAGCTGTACGTCTTCATACCACAGTTACAAAACAAAACTTTAGCTATGAAACTTAAAGCTAAAACTACAGAAGCTAACAGAACACACCTACCAGCAACGTGCGTGCCGTCTTCCTGTTGTTGTCATACGTCACGCGTCGGCGTCGCCTCCGGGTCCTAAAGCTTACCGGGTTTATCGTCATGGATACAGACTGGCTACAGATCAGGGCAATTAAATCAATCTATTAAGTTCAAAGACTTCAGTTGAACATTTATGAGATTAAAGTCGTGATTCAACGAGATTCAATTAATACATTTATAAGAATAAAGTTGCAATTTTATTCCGAATAAGACTTATTGGCCAGGTGTGCTTACAAAATGTAGAAAATTAGTCATATGGCTCCAAAATCGGGTCTAAATCGGCCTGAAATCATACCCGCAGTTAGTGGTGAGTCTTGAGGCAGACCAGTTGAGAAGGGTTGAGGGTTAGAATTACACAAGTGTTTTCAGGGGAGCCTTGTTCCCTGTAAATGGGAAATGGCGCTTATATAGCGCAGGTCACACCCACCCATTCACACACTGATGGTAGTGGTCGCTATGTAGTATCATCCATCAGAAGTAACTAATCCCATTCATACACCACCACTGAAGCAGCAGGAGCAATTCAGGGTTATGTGTCTTAACCAAGGACACATTGGACACATTGCCCAGCTGGGGATTGAACCCTTAACTTTCTGGTTGAGAGGTGGCAACTCTACCAACTGAGCCACAGCAAGCACTGCACCAGGACTTCACAAGTCACATGCACGTGCATATACATACATGAGCGGTGGCGTGCTCAAAAGAAACGCATCACAATTATTTAAGCAACTTTTTTTTTTACCACAGCCAAATAAAACAGCTGTCTGCAGCTCCCTTTCCCTCCATTCAAACACTCAACCCACTCAATGATGAGGCGTTCAGGTGGCTGTACGTTAATTAGTCATTCAAGGGCAGCACATAAAACATAAAGAGTGGATAACAATGAGGGGGGGGGATAGAAGTCATAGTCAGCTGTTCTAAGCCTTTTCTCACTCCATCTCTGTCCATTCTGCTTCAAGTTTTACTGCAAATAGTCTGTTTTATTAAACCATGCAGATTAATAATTTTATAATCTGCAGAAAAACACAAACTGCCTCTATAGTTGAGATTACACGTCAGGGGAAGAAAATGGGAAAAGAAGGTTAAAAAGGCGACATAAGCTGTGTCGAATGGAAGCTGATGGCAAAGCGAAGCGTCTCCACTGAACACAGTAAAGACTGGTTAGGATCAAACACCAGTACAGAGAGTTTCTGCCGGAGAGAAGAAGAAAAAGAAGAAGAAGAAGAGCATGTAGTGTTGGAGCTGGAGATGAAGGGACGTTCAGTTTGAAGCAGGAAGTCGGACCAAAACGAGTTTAAAAGGAGAAGTAGCTCTTTAATGATAAGGAGTCCGGATCCTCCTGCAGGGTTTAATTAAAAAAGTGGAAAGTAGAAACCATTATCAGACCAGCAGCCTGCAAACCTCAAACCACCATTTAAAACACTCAGCACAATCGCTGCTGAGGAAATGAGACATTAGGGCCGGTAACAGGGCAAGAATATGGAGGAGAAGTTTTTTAAACAAAGGTCCCATTTTTTACTTCGAGGTCTAGTGTACTTGGATCCGGTTCCGGGTCCTTGGTGTGAAACCACCCTGAAATCGTATTCCACTGAAACCATCAGTTTTGTTTCTGCTGTGCAGGAACTATTTACGAATCATTGTCTTTATTTCCACCAATAAAACCGTAAACTGTACACAGAACAGAGTACAGTAAAAGTTTTCCACTGGTAACTATTTTGCTCTATTTCAGATATGCACAGCTGCAGTGTTCATCTGTTAGTGTGTGCATGTGTGCGTGTGTGTGTGTGTGCGTGTGTGTGTGTGTGTGTGTGTGTGTGTGTGTGTGTGTGTGTGTGTGTGTGTGTGTGTGTGTGTGTGTGTACTGACAGCCAGCAGCAGAATAAGAGTCCTCTTGGCTATTGGCTGACATTGACCCATGTGGGCGACTCTGCCCACATAATGACATCTTTTGAGGTTTCCCGGCTCTAAGCAGGAGGAGCTCTATAGGTGCTGAGCCGGCAGTTGCTATGCAACAGTTCGTCGCTGGCAGCATCCAGGTTGGACCTGAGCGGAGAGCAGCAGTCAGGCGGAGGAGGAGGTTTCCATCTGTGTTTGGTTCAGCTGTGTTTCTGCTTTCTGCTGTGTGTGGATTTCAGAATTTGGAAGGCTAATGAGCAACAGATAATGAGGAAAGTGCCACACAGACATACCAGAGAACAGGATGTCAATATGATTCAACAAACAAACAAACTGGTCAGGTATTTGTAATGTTTAAAGGACCAGGCGACCTCACTGTCAGAGGCGATGTGAAGTTTGGATATTTGGAGCTAAAATTAGAACTTTTAAATCTGTGCTCATCCTGACACACTTTTGGAGTAAAAGTGATTAGTCATTAAGTTGATGAAAAATACTGTGACAGCTGAAACAAAATCCTTTGGGGGCACTGTTAGCCTGGTGGTTAGTGTGGGTCACACTACAGAGGCTGTGTCCTCCAAGCGGGCGGCCCGGGATGAAATCCGACCTGTGGTTCCTTTCCTGTATGTCATTCCCGTCCCGGCGTCACTTCCCGGTCTGCTTGCTCTCATTGGCTGCTGCAATTATCCCGTCAGAAGCAGCCTGATCTGGAATCATAAATATCCAACATGTTTGATATTTAAAATCCAGATCGAGGATGCTCAAACTCGATCAGCAGCAGTAAAATAATCTTTTTGACACCACACAAATGAGGATTATTTAGACAAATTATTGGAATGGGGCCACGTCCCCCCCAATCGTTGGGAGGTGTGTGTGGTACTGTTGTAGTCAAGACCACACTAACTGAGATGAAGACATACCTGAGGCCAGAGTGCACTGAGACCGAGACCAGACCGAGACATTTAGGGATCGAGACAGAGTCAAGAGTAGAAGACGGTAAAACAGTTTCCACCTTCCTGTCATGACACAGACTCATATCTTTCTGTGAACCTGAACTCTGTTTCCATTGGATGTCTTTGCAGCGTTTTGAACAGAAAACAAACAAAAAAACTCTCTCTGTCTGTTTGAGCTGAAAATTGATGCAACTCATCTGGGAGTCGTGGTCTGAATCAGAAATCCACCTCATACCTCACCTGTGTGTGTGTCGGCCTGCGTGGCTGCCTCCCTCTGCCTCTCTCCGGGGTTTAATTAGAGCTGCTGAGCTCTGAGTGAATAATGCAGCACCCGAACGCACCTGAGCGGTCCAAACGAGGACAAGCACAGGGAGGTCGAGAGAGCACCACCTACAGAGAGAGAGAGCGAGAGAGAGAAGATGTAAAGCTGTAAACCATCAAAACAACAGTCTTTATTATTAGCGTGCACATTTTTAACTCCTTTTTGTCCACTTCAACTGTTTGTCATGTTTTGGTATTATTCATGTCAGTGTGACTGTGATGTATCCCTCTTTCTACTTAGTTTATTTTATTTTATTTAACATTTTCATGTTTTAATGCTTTTGACTTCTAGTATATGATTATAACAGAATAATAAACAAGAGCTGATATTTAACATGTGAGTTTATTCATTTGATTTTTTTTCATTGCTGCCTTTTCTTTGACATACCTGAAGCTACAGTTGGGTACTGCAATGCCAATTCTAAACATTGTAGAGAGTTGTCTCCCCCCCGCCCCCTCCTCTCTAGAGTCGATGCTCATGCAGGTTGTCATGTGGAGGACACTGAAGCTTCAGTGTTTAGCCAGCTCTGCATCGGTCTGTAAACCTTTCTGTGTTCTAACCTCTCTCCATTTTTCAAAAGCATCTCCAATATTGATCCTAGTTTGAGCACGTTTCTGCTCGTGGAGCTTATTAGAAACATGCAGAGGCTTTTTAGGTCGGCTACAATCACTTCTATCTGAACCAGTTCTCTTGCCCGCTTCCATCGCTGCAACACCTGTTGGTTTGACCTGATAACTGGTCTCATATCTGGCAAACTGAGGGGCGTCCAAAACAGCAGTGTGGGGGTGCCTTAAAACCGCCTACCTTCTCTGGTCCAAACAAATCCAGAGCATTCAGGACCAGAATCTAAAGTTAGAAGGAGGACATACTGGCTGCTGCATTGTTGTCAGAGAAGCCAGCACTTCAACATAGCATGTTTCCTTAATGTCTGATCATATAGTAAGGTCACTTTATCATTTCACTCACTACACATCTCACTGATCGGACCTTTACATTACTTATAAGGTCTTAAATAAAGTAAAAAGCTAAAACATAAGTCTGTAAATCTAAAGTGAAATGTGCAAACGTACCATCAGGAGAAGATCAGGTTACAGTTTGGATGACACAGAGACGATGATGACACAATCTGAGCTGCTGCTGCACAGAGCTTTCACCTTCAGTCGGAAATGTTTCCTGAATCGTTCCTCATCAAACTAATCTGTTGGAGAAGGCGCTCCGCTCGGTGTCCTGCATAACATTTATCATCATTCAAAGTTTTTTTTATGTTTTGTATTCAGTGTTTGAAAAGAAGTGTTTGCATGTCTCATGAAGCAGCTGCGTGGGACATAAAACTATCAAACTGAAACATCCTGCACACTTCTCTTGCTCGGTGTCACCAATTTATTAGAAAAAAACACAACGTCTCTGTCCCTCTGAACCTTTGTCAAGTGTTTTCTTTTGAGTTTTCTGTATTGAAATAATAAAAGCAGGTGATGTTGTCTGAGTTGTGATTTATTTTGAATGCAGGTGACTATATGAGTTGAAAAGCATGAAGAAGTTAAGAAACATTTAAAATGTCCATAGAAACTTGAAAAAAACAGAAGAAACGTTGGTTGTATTTTGTTTAAAATTATGTTATAACACCTGTAATTGAGTTTATTGTGGCAAAGAAAACACCTTAACATCAGACCTTCATTTTTAGAGGAGCAACAGATGAAGAAAAACAAGTCATCCTCATTTCATGAAGTTCAAGACAAAGCTTTTCCTGCCACCTAGTGGTCATTCTGTAGAATACACAAATGACACTCGATGTGAAACACCTCAAATATGACACAAGAATCCTGAAATTAATGCTGCAACATATACAAATGCTCCTGAGCTACAGGAAGAAAAAAAACTCCAGATCTAATGCTCTTTAAAATGTTGGGTAAATAAATGATTATCTGTTTTCCTTCTCAGACTCAGGGTTAAGTGTCTTGGTCAAGGGCACATGGGACGTGTGGCTGCAGGAGCTGGGGATCAAACACCCGACCTTCCTGTTGACTCTACCACTAAGCCAAAGCCACCCCAGTGAATGTAATGGAGCGGGCACCCTGATGAATTTGCTGAAATTAAATACAATTTCAAATCAGATGATCAAAACAAACATATTTTTTCACTCAAACGCATCACATCGAAGTATTGGCTACCATCTAAAGAACAGTGTCATGCTGTGCATCGTGTTTAAAGTCTGGATTAGAGTTCTTAATTTATACAGTCATTTTAAACACGTTTTTTCACATTTTTATCCCTCGTTTTCTTTATATAATTTATGTTCTTTTGAGAGCTGCTGTGATAAAGAATTTCACCAATGGGGATCAATAAAAACGTAACTCATCTCTCCATTTTACAGTCTAGTCTTCCTGTGATCCTCTAAATTATATCCCACTCCATTTGTTTTTATTGTTTTCTATTGCTGTATTTTAATGCTTATCCTACACAATGTTATGATTTAGACTATATTATGTTATGTTATGTTATGTTATGTTATGATATTGTTGTTTTTATCCTCTACATTATTAAAAGTACATTGTCAAAGTGCAAAGCTCCCCTTTTACTCAGATATTCACAAAGATCTCCTTTACTATGATCATAATTGGTTCTCTGAAGTCTAAATTAATTAAAAATAAATCGATTCATCCGTAAAGTATCTTATCAGCATACTTTTTTACAGTTTTAACTTCAGTTTCTTTATTTAGGCTTTTGTATACAGTTCTTAACACTTAAACGCATCGTGTGACTCCGGTGTTTACGTGCAGACCCTGAACGCACCACGACAACATCATTTTCCAACCCTCTGATTGGTCCGTTACCCACTGTTTTCACCACGTGACAGCGAAGATGACCGCCTGCGGTCGAAGTACAGATGGTAAACTGTTTGTTTAAACGTGTCATTGGCTTTATTGAAGCTGTTTTTTTTGCTCTGAGTTTATTTTTTATTTCGTATTTCAAACTCAGAGTTTACGAGGCAGCGAATAAGCTTCCAAGGGTTCAGCTATGACGTCAGACAGCTCGCAGCTAGCCGCGGATGCTAACAGGCTAACTTGTAGTTTAGCTTCCGGCTTGCATTAAAGGCAACTTTCAATCACCCAGATGACTCGTAAATAAAATGTATGAGCGTGTTAAGTCTCCTTCTTTACCTTATATCTTATTAGCTTGTTGTCGCGTTACTGAAATACATTAAATGACAAGATGCACTGGTGTCTTTGACTGTGCTGTTTTGTTGTATTGTCATTAATGAGTTGCTGCGTTTCATGTAAAATCATGCACTTTGTACATTTTAGAGATGAAACGACACTATCATGATATGGAATATGATAAGTTGAATTAAACACACGGTAAAAATGCTTATTTCACCTTCTACATGCAGAACAGAAGGTAATAACGTGGAGCACTGGGGACTTTCCTCCTGGCAGACTGGGTTGGAGTAAACTAAACTCGAGTCTTGTTTCCCTCTCAGGTCAGGACAGCATACTGGAGCCGCTGTGTTTCCCAGAGCAGCCAGCTGATGGCCCCAGCGCTCCCAGTCTGCAGAGTCCCAGTTCAGAGCTGCTGGTGTGTCTGTTCTGCCCCGAGTCGGTCCCCCTGCAGCAGAAAGACGGCCTCCTCAAACACCTGCTGCTGGAGCACAAGCTGGTCATCGCTGATGTCAAGCTCATCGCGGACCTCCCAAAGTATGAGCCATGTTTGGTGTCTGGATGACTTCCAGGTTTCTGATTAGATTTGAAGGATCCCTACAGAGAGAGAGAGACCTCGTAGTTACAGAGGACGGTGCTGTTTTCTGTCCTCCCTCAGGTACATGTTGTACTGGAGAGGGAGATTCCTGGAACAACCAGTCACAGATTTCTGCAGCGTGATCAAGACAAACTCCACGGGTCCAGTTGGTGAGTAGCTTCACAAGAAGAAGAAGAAGAGAGTGAGATCGTTAAAGCAGCAAAACCTCATCATCTGACGTGCATGCTTTATCAAAACCGTGTTAGTAACTCCTCACCTCACCTCATGTGGGGAAAGTCAGGATTAAGATTCACCATTTTACTCTACTTTTCTGTGATGTGAACCATATTCCAGAGAAAGACAACCTGAATGTGTCATCGTCTGTGCACAATGTGAACACAGACTTCAAAATGTTCTGAATCTGTACATATAAAACAATCAAACTGACTTGTGTAGCTCTCTTTCCTGTTACCACTGGTTGTGTCTGTCCTTACAGAGAAGCAGGAGGACTACTGTCTCCTGTGTGACGTCCTTCCAGAGGACCGAATCCTCCGAGAGAGGCTGCAGCAGAAACGACTGGTGAGGACATACAAAAAAAAAAAAAAAAACTGACTCAACTGGCTTCAGTCGTCTTTTTAGTAGTTTTGTTTTGGAGGAGAAAAGCCAAATAGATGTTGTCTCTGACTCCTCCTACAGATGTAAAGTAGCTCATTGTTAACTCTGGTGCAGCTAGTTGGCTGTACACTGTCCCTTAGGGTCAAAATCAGGTGTCCAAATCAGGACACTCAGAAGGCTTATCCATTTTCTTTCACACTCCGTTAAGCATTGAACTGCCTCGGTGTATGAAATATTACAATAAATAAAGCTGCTTTACACTTAATCTTTGGAGGTAGTGGTGCCTTTCTTCTTCTTCTTCTTCTGTGGTGTCTCTCTGACGCTCTCGGTTTCTCCTCAGGAGGAGGTTCTGGAGCAGCAGCAGAAGGAGAGAGACGACGGCAGCTTCCATCGTCTCTGCATGTTCTGCAGTGAAGAGTTCTCTGGAAACAGGTGACTCACACGAGAGGGGTCGGAGGTTGTTAACAGCCGCAGGTGTCGGTCATATCTGACGACTTTAAGAAGCTAGAAGTACGGCATGATAACGTGTAAAAAAGCGGAAACAAGTCAACCATGTTTTCTGGTTTTTCACATCAAACTGATTCAAGATTGTTTTTGATTTTAATTATTTAAAAAAAAAAACTACAAATGACATCGACATGACTCAAAACAAGGTTTACTTTTATTTGATCAATTTCATTTAACAGAAGCAAACTGAATTTCCCTTCTGGGGTTAAAGTGTGAGCTGTAAACATGTCTTTCAGAGAGCACTCAGTGTGGTAGTTTGCAGCAGTCTGTGGTTTGTTCAATGTCTGACGCCGCTGAACCAAACCAGTTCACCAGCAGCATCCTGAAACCACAAATACAAATTAATTAAATGAAATGGATTCATCGCTGCTAAAAATGTGTGAAGTATATATATGTATGCAAAATAATCCTTACACGTTGGTGCTTTCAGGTCGTCTCTGCTCAACCACATGGCTCGAGAACACTCCTTCAGCATCGGCCTGCCCGACAACATCGTCTACTGCGACCAGTTCCTGGACACTCTGCAGAACAAGCTGGACAAGTAAGACCCGACACAATGAGCCCAGATCACATGATACTGACTTACTTAGATTACATCGTTTAGATATAAACAAACAGTTACCTGTTTATAACCACCAATGTTCCACGCCGTAACAGGAAACTGAGAGGGTGAAGCTGGTACTTACTTTAACCCGGGTCATCATCAGGTTTCTGAATCACACCTGAGCATGTTAACAGATGCTGCGGTGTGTCTCTACAGGTAGCGGTTAAATCCCTCGCTTCATGGGGAAAGCCTTAGTCTTAAACTCAGGGCCCCGATGTGAACATGAACATGAAACTGAAGCTGACTGTGTTTTCTGTCCTCGTCTCAGTCTGCAGTGTCTGTACTGTGAGAAAACCTTCAGAGATAAAACCACGCTGAAGGATCACATGCGGAAGAAAGCTCACCGCCGCATCAACGCCAGCAACCGGGAGTACGACCGCTTCTACGTCATCAACTACCTGGTACGGTTCAGTACGCCGTCACAGAGTGTGTGCGGAGAGGACAAACGAGTCATCACTACAGATATTATTAATGATGAACAGCAACGAGTCCACAAGATGAGGACTAGAAGTATCAGACCAGGATCGTGCATGAACCTGTAAACAACAACAACAAATGCAGCTTGAATATCAGATCAGCTTCTCCTCTTATTTGCACAACCATGAACACATCCCGAGTAAACATCTTGATCTACTATCAGAAATGTATATTTGTATTTATCCTTCTCTGTGCGATCTCTAAAAGTCTCCCTCCTCTGTCTCTGAAGGAGTTGGGAAAGAGCTGGGAGGAGGTGCAGAGCGAGGACGATCGGGAGCTGGTGGAGGACGAAGACGAGTGAGTCGACATGATGTCTTAATGTTCTCTGATACTCTGACTTAAGGTCGTTCAAATATTGGATACTTTTCCATACCACATGTTTTAAAGAGATTCAGTCTTCGTTCTTTTACTGATTACAGAGAGAGAGAGTGAAAGGGAGGGAGGGAGAGAGAGAGAGAGAGAGATGTTTTTTTGTTTTTAAACGTACACACACTTTATTTTTCAGGCGCCCATTTTAGTAATTTCTCTGAATAAAAGGCACGTTACTAAAACGGGTGCAGCCAGAGAGCCGAGGAGGCGACCCCGGCTTAATCAGGCAATATGCTGGAAATGCATTCCTGAAGTCCAAGAAGTAACTCAATACTGGACAATAAGTTACAGGAGGGACTTTTGTTTTTGTTGCTGTAGAATCAAACTATATATTAATTTTATAAATACAATCGAAGCACAGTTTTAAAATCTGCTATCATGACAACCCTCCTCTGACGAGTGAATCGTTCCCGTTGTACCTCCTGTGTGAGCGTCTCCAGCTGTCTGATTCTCCACGTCTGTGTTCTCTGCAGTGATTGGTCGGACTGGCAGGCTCACCCCGTCTCTGCTGTGTGTCTCTTCTGTGATCATCAGTCGGAGACGATGGAGCAGATCTACTCCCACCTGAAGGTTCAGCGACGCCTCAGAGGAGTTAAACTCAGAGTGTTTCACATGGTCAAGCTCCAGATTTCATTATTATTCCTCCTTTTCTTTTTCAGAACGCTCACGGCTTTGATCTCCATAAATTGAGGACCGACCTCAGTGAGTAAAAGCACAAACACTGAAATCAAACCGGGTCTTCTATGGCAGCCAAAGTCCTACATTTAATAAAAACATCCTGAGCACAGAGAGTCCATCATAAACATAATAAATCTTTCAGACCTCAGGTTCTACCAGCAGGTGAAGCTGGTCAACTTCATCCGCCGTCAGATCCACCAGAGCCGCTGCTACGGCTGTCAGGAGAAGTTCGCCTCCAGAGACGCCGTCCTGCATCACATCGTGGCTGAAAGTCACGTGATGAAGCTGCCGGACGTGTCGACGTGGAACCAACCGCAGTGAGTCCAGCGTCTCTGGTTTTTATTTCTAACTTTCATGTTTGATTCTCAGAAACAGTCTGCCGCTCTTTGTTTTGATGCTGCCACTAGGGGGCGATATCGACATGTAGCTTTAAGTTTTCAGTTCGATCATCGGAAACAGCCTTTAGATGTTCGCTTATTTATGAAACATGATGTCAAAATATACCAGACGAGCTTCTGTCCGCTGCTTGTGCTCGACTACCTTGTGCTACCTCGAGGGGAGAGGGGTTGGAGGTGTGTCTCTGAAGGAGGGTGGAGCCTTTAGTATGGAGGAGGTGTGGCCTAACAGTAGTTAGTTTTGGTTTCATATTGGTGCTCAAGGGCGACATCTTCTTGATCGTCCTTTAAAAACTGTCCTTGAACACGTAAACCTCATGCAAGGTCATGGCGTTTCTTAATTGCCCCGTTACACTGCATGGCGTGCAAAGACGAGAAAAAGCCGAGTAATCATTTGAAGGATTTTAAGGTTTTCCTCTCAATCTCTCCTCAGGTATTACTTCCCCACATACGAGAACGACGCCCTCCTGTGCACGCTGTCTGACAGTGACGAAGGTGAAGGTGACGCCTCGAGGCACGGCGAGGAGGTCCCGGTTATCGCAGAGGACGTCTCAAACCTCAGAGCGCTGAAACAGAAGAGCGTCCTCAACACGCTGCTGAAGAACAGAAACTCCTGCAGCTGAGACCGTGCACAGACCTCGGACAGTTCTTCATCTAAACACAGATTTCCTCCTCGCACCGGGAGAGAGATGAACGTTTAAGAACTTAGACGGCGCTCTGCAGAAAAACTGACATTTCACCAAGCATGCACCTTGAACATGAACTTGTTGTCAGAACACGTTTTCAGAAGTGCAAAATCAAAATATTTTTCTCTTCAAGGAATAAAGATTCATCAGAGACGTTTGTCTTTCATACATACTTTATTTCCTGGAATAAAAATGGAATAACTGTGCTGTATGAAAGAAGTTGTTTTTAAGAGCCATTTCCACATAATCTGTGTGCGATGGGGTCCTGTGACTGCACGCACACTCCAGAAACTATGGGGATGGGCATGTGCCATCCAACGGAGAAAAATCTGTGCACAGACTCTGGACACTGGCGGTTACAGGTGCAGATACATGAAACCTTAAATCAGGACATAATCTGTTTATTTAAGTAATAAAACCCTGAGCTGTGACACTTCAAACCAAAGACACAGAGATTCAAAAAAAGAAAAAAGAAGAAGTGTCTTAGAAAGAGTTCTTCAGGTGTTTCAAAACCTGGGTTCTAGTTTTCAAACATTTAAAGATGTAAATGTTTAGAATTCCTCAACTTTAGAAAACCTAAAAATACTAAACAGGCTGTACTGGGATCCAATTAACCCTTTGAGGAAAATGAAGCAGTTTTTTCTTTTTACCGACAGGCTCAGATTGAGCCAGGGTCAGGGGTTGCAAATTAGCCACAGCTAGAAACCTGCATGCATGACATCCACTTTGTATTTTACATAAGAAGCCATGTTCACATGTCACATTTTCCCCAGAATCACAGCCTCTTTGACTGCTGCTGACTGGAGTGATCCACCGAAGCCAATCCTAAACTTACTGTTACATAAAAGTCCAGATTAAAAAAATGTAGGAACATCCATTTTCTGTTCTTGAAAATGATGAAGCTGCCCTGCTCCGCCTCCTCTCGACTTGGCAGTCATGTTGTTTTTCCCCGGTCTGATGTTCTGCGTTGCTTTCCCGAGAGAGATTTGTCGTATGGTGGAGCCGAACTGCAGCGTGCTCAGAGTCTCCACGGCGTCCTTGATGTCCGGACTTCACGCTGACAAACACGCAGCACTGCAGAGAGAGAGAGAAGTTCATCATCAAGCAAAACCTGCAGCATCTAACACCTTAAGTAGAAACAACAGTGACCTTTGACCTGACCAATCACTCGTCTTTTACAGAATCATTGATCAGACCATGTGAGTCCTCAGTGAGTCTGTTTACGTGGACTTGAGAATCCCGGGTATTTTAAGAATCCTGTTTTTGTATTTGTGCGTGTAAACATCATATCCCCATTTCAGAAACCTCATCCTGATTCTGAGAAACTTAAAACTTCAACAGTCTTAATCACTATATGTCTTGGTCTTGACCCGGTCTTGATAACTATATGTCTTGGTTTTGGTCTTGACCCGGTCTTGATAACTATATGTTATACTATCCAACCTCTGCGTGATTAGTCTCATTTGGCCCCTGACAGCGGGTCGTTGTTTCAGGCAGGAACTTAAGAGCAGAGGGATTTCCTGACGTTGTTCCCTCCTCTCTAGATTCTCACTTGTGTTGTTCTTACTCGCTGATGTTTGTCACTTAAAATTGTAGATTAAATGTCACATATTATTCAAAATCCTCTTCTCCATGTTTCTCTAACTCTAACGTGTCTCTAGTCTGTCTCCAAACCCCCCTATCTTTTGCCTGCTCCACTTTTCAGAAAATGTGTGCTCAAACAGACCGTTTGGAGATTTTCCCTTCATGACATCACAAAGGGCAGTAACCCCTCCCCCAGGTGGGTGACACTCCCACAGCTAGGTGTTTGTTCTGCCCTCTGAGTCTACCTTCTCACCGTAAACAATAGGACATGGAGCGAGAAAGCCCGAGACACCCAAGCCCTTCCAGAGAGGGGTGTGGTCAGACACAGCTCATTTACATATTTAAAGGTAAATGAGCCTGTTCTGAACAGAGCTGAAATAGAGGGGTTTATAGGCATGATGAAATACAGGATCAGAGTGGATTTAGAACAAGAAACTTCACAGACATGTTTTGAGGAGCTCTGAGACTTATCTACACTGGTTGAAGAGGTGGAGAATATGTGACCTTTAAATTAGCCATTCATATTGGTGGCTTTGAGGAAACATCTCACTGAAAACCATCAGTGAAAATGCTTTACATGAGGTTATTAACTGCATATCTCTGACCTGATGTTGACTCCAGGGTTTTCCTTGCTGCCCATCATGGTGTACGTCTTCCTGGAGCCCGTTTGTCCGTAGGCTAGAATGCAGATGTTATATCCATCCACGCATGACGTTATCATGTGGAGAGTTCCTGCAAACACATCGTCCTACAGACAGAGATGAAGAGCTATTTGAATCTAAATCTGTCTTTATAAAGACGAAGACTAGAGTGGCTGATGTTTGATCCTGGTTCTCAGACTCTGTTGTAGCTCAAAGACTGAACTTGAAGTGTTGCTCTAATTTGTCTGTTGTTTCCTCCTCCTCTTCTTTTAATGCTTCACAAATTGTTTCTCTAATCTCAAAGAGGCTCAGGAGATTCCAGCTGTGCTTGTGTCTTCAGATAATCTTTAAATAAACATTATGAACCATCATGTGCCACTTAACCAGGTTAAATAAATACATTAAAATCCAATCATAGTATAATAAATGGAGGGCTGTGGCTCTGCCATGCCCAGAGCTCGGTAAGATTTGCAGCTCATTAAGATGTGCAGTTTGTTAAGATGTGCAGATCGTTAAGATGTGCAGCTCGTTAAGATGTGCAGCTCGTTAAGATGTGCAGCTCGTTAAGATGTGCAGCTAGTTAAGATGTACAGCTCGTTAAGATGTGCAGCCAGCTAGTTAAGATGTGCAGCTCGTTAAGATGTGCAGCCAGCTAGTTAAAATGTGCAGCTCGTTAAGGCTTCCCTGACGGCACATTAAAGCGCAGTGCTGTGCTCTTTAACAGTAGCTGCTCCAGAGTGCAGCAGAGACTCAGGACTCTCTGCTAGCATGCAGTCGTAGAGCCCCTTTGTGTTTCTTGTCTTCTGTGTGCTCCTGTTGCAATGCAAATTTCCCCTTGTGGGACAATAAAAAATCTGAATCTGAATCTGAATCCTCTTTCCATCAACAGATTCACACAGACAGCCATGAAAATCAACGCAGTCCATCAACATCCCAGCAGCCTCCAGGATATCTTTCAACCAGCAATCTCATGCTCTCCAACCCTGAGAACCAGCTCCTCCCCTCAGGCCGACGATACAGGGTTCCCTGAGGCGGCAACAACCGATCTAAAGATCCCTTTGTCCCCTTGTCTATCAAAGCCCTCAACACCACCTAACCTTTAAGGTGTGTGTGTGTGTGAGTAGTGTTGTAGTCAAGAATACACTAACCGAGACTAGGACATACCCGAGACCAGAGAGCTCAGAGACAAGACCGAGACATTTAGGGATCAAGACTGAGTCAAGACCAAGACCAAGGCAGGGCGAGACCGAGTCCGAGACCGAGACCATAAATATCAGTGAAAAATCATCATCTTGTGTTTAGGGGGCGTGTCACTCTGATACTGCAGAGAGATCTCAGCTCGTCCACTTCCCCCAACGCCTCCTGCTCCCCCTGAGCCAGCCTCCCCACGGCGCCCTTCAGCTGGTTCTTCATGTCGGTCAGAGTGTGGTGAACTGTGGAGCGCAGCTGCTTGTTGGAGCTGTTTTCCTTTTACTTCTTTTTCTGTTTGTTCTTCTCCTCCCTCCTTTGTCTGCATGTTGATCTCTTCACTTTTTAAAGACTGAATATCCAAAGTTTGACTCTCAGGCTTCACTGTGTCCTCCACCGCCTTAAAAAAAAACACAACACAAATTACATTTTAACATCCGGTGGACTAATTTCTTTCACTTGTGAGTGTGTATTCTGCATGTACTGAGACTAAGCTATCCATCCAACCATCCATACATCCATCCATCCATCCATCCATCCAACCATCCATCCATACATCTATCCATCCATCCATCCATACAACCATCCATCCAACTATCCATCCAACCATCCATCCAACTGCCCATCCAACTGCCCATCCAACTATCCATCCAACCCTCCATCCATCCAACATCCATCCAACCGTCAATCCAACTATCCATCCAACCATCCATCCAACTGCCCATCCAACTGCCCATCCAACTATCCATCCAACCATCCATCCAACTATCCATCCAACTATCCATCCAACTATCCATCCAACCATCCATCCAACTATCCATCCAACCATCCATCCAACCATCCATCCAACTATCCATCCAACCATCCATCCAACTGCCCATCCAACTGCCCATCCAACTATCCATCCAACCCTCCATCCATCCAACATCCATCCAACCATCCATCCATACATCTATCCATCCATCCATCCATCCAACCATCCATCCATACATCTATCCATCCATCCATCCATCCAACCGTCAATCCAACTATCCATCCAACCATCCATCCAACTGCCCATCCAACTATCCATCCAACCATCCATCCAACTGCCCATCCAACTATCCATCCAACCCTCCATCCATCCAACATCCATCCAACCGCCCATCCAACTATCCATCCAACCCTCCATCCATCCAACATCCATCCAACCGCCCATCCAACCATCCGTCCAACCGCCCATCCAACCATCCATCCATCTGACCATCTATCCATCAATCCATCCATCCATCCACCCAACTATCCATACATACATCCATCCATTCAACCACCCATCCATTCAACCATCCATCCAAACATCCAACCATACATTCATCCATCCATTCAACCACCCATCCATTCTTCCACCATCCATCCACCCAACCATTCACCCTTTCACCCATTCATTCATCCATCCATCCAACAATCCACCTCATTCAGTCATATAATAAACTGGTATCTCACCTGCACGGTGGCGTCGCTCTGTCCCGCAGGTGTTGAGGCCTGCGGGGGCTCTCGCTCCACCTCCCCGGCGCCTTCCAGCCTCTCCAGTCGGGATCCTTCACACTCCGCTTCCCATCCTGACGCCTGCAGTCAGAGAGACACAGAAACAACCCCAGAGAGGGAGAGACACACACAGACCAGCAGGTGATTTAAGCATGACAGGTGAAATGTGACACACCTGCCCGTGTGACAAAGAGAATCGTTACGTCACAGCAGTTTAGTTTAATCAGCTCCTGAGGAAAGACCTTTAAAAACATGTGTTAAACTTTAAACTTGGTGTGAAGTTGTAAATAAAGAACAGTGTGATTTTGGCATGTTTGCTGTTTGAGGTCTGTTAAAAATGACACGAGAGGTCTGAGCTTGGTTTAGTTCCTTCTTAATTATGTTCAGACCTCCAAAGAACCAGAAGCCTCCATGACTCGACTTCCTGAGATGTTTTAAAACTGTTTGATCTTCAGGTCCGTCCTGAACTCTGGGAAAAGAGTGTTTAGTTTTTCTGACCCCCCCTGCAGCAAACAGAATGATGTGAAACCAGAAGATCTAATTTCGTTTGAAGTGACTAAAATGACAAAAAACCATAGACTGTAAATATTCCTGGACCAAGTGAGTGACGTCACCCGTCTGTTCCTGCAGGGGGCGCTGGAGTCCCATCTATGGCGGTCTCTATGTTGGAAATGCTGTCTCAATCTAACTTTCAGTCAACCTAACAACAGGCTGAGAGTTGGAGCTGAGGCGGGTTTTAACCCTCCTGAAAAACCGTTACACGGCGCCCACCTGTCAATCAGGTCAGCTACTCGCCTTATTGTGAATAACTCTTATCCTTCATCAAACCAAATGGATGAGTCATCAAAAAATTCACCCCCCATACAGTGTGTGCTGATCGAGACATGAGCTAATCAGACTTATTTGTTTTTTGAACCAGGCTGTAAATATGTTAATCTCTGCTGTAAAAACAGGCTTTTTAGAATGGGCGTGTATATGACTTCCTGCGCTTTAGAAACCATCCTCTAGTGGACACTCGAGGAACTGCAGGATTTTACACTTCAGCATCGGCTTCATTTTTTTAACATTGTGCAAAAAACACGAGACCGTTGGACAGTGTCTGTGTTTGACTGTTTTCACAACTCCTGCACTTTATCTCTGAACCAAGAGGCACATTTTAAACACTAGGTGTCAGAGTTACATATTGCTCCTGTAATTGTTGTTTGCTCTGAACTTACTGCTTTTAACTACTGTACTGTTTGTCTCTTATTAATCCTGTACTGTTGACTTCAGGTTGCAGGTACAGAGCGCACTGGGTGAGGACTAAACGAAGCTTCACAATCTTTGTACCAAGCTGCATCCAGCTGCTCAACACGCTCTGATCATTCAGTGAGAACATGGCACTCTGTAACCTTAGATCCCAACATGTAATCATGAGACGCTTTAAAGAAGCAAAAACAGCCTTCCTGTACATACTTCTACTCCTCACTAGAGGGCAGCATCAGTTCATTAATTTGTTTGAGGAATTCAAACAGCGTGGTCCCTTAGAGAGACTCAAAGGACTGAAGCAGAACAGAACAGACACAAAGATAGAGAGCTGGAAAACAAAACATAATAAAGATGATTTAGCCGCTCACCTCAGGTGCTGTTTTGACTTTTGCAGACAGCTTCATCATGTTCACACCTGTCATGAAGCTTGATGGAAGACAGTAGGTCTTCTCTTTGATGGGTTGGTTCTGTGAAGACTCCGCCACCCGGCCAATAGTTGGGTCTTTGTTTTGAGTCTTTGGTTTGCTGCTGTCTGTGTGATTGCTGCAGGAGATGTGTGCTGTCTGCAGGCTCATCAGCAGGTTCGGCTTCAACTGGGCCTGGTGCACTCATTCACTCACTCTCTCTCTCTCTCTCACTCTCGCTCGCTTAGCCTGATCGATGTTTGCACATTTGTTTTTTTAGTTCCTTGTGTTAGCGCACTTTTCAACACACTCTTTCACCACTGATGAAACAGATTCAACACGTCTCATAAGTCATTTTAAATGATATGTTTTCTTTGATAAACTTCAGACTCCTCTCGTCTTTCGCCCTTACCCACCAGCCGGGTCATGATCTTTTGAAGGTCCAATAGATGCCTCAGGATCAACTAGTGCAAGCAGGTCTTCCTTCAAACCCCTGCAGATGATCCAACACGCAGCAGCACAGCTCAGAGCCGCAGCCGACCGAGGTACCTCTGACCTGGAAGAGGGCACGTTTTAAAAAGAGCTTCATCCCCTCGGCTGTTGAAGATCTTATCAAGTTTCCATGCTAACTGTTGCTTTGATTGCTGTTATACTAAACCATGTACCAGCTGTGTAAACTTCAGAGTCATCTTGATAAGAGTCAAGATTTTTCATCCACTGAGCATCTGATTCACGTAAACATTTATCAGACCACTGACATGTGCCCCAAAAGAGCGCACATCACTCCGCTGTTCATCTCCCTCCACTGGCTCCCAGTTACACCACCATCCCCGACACACAGAGACACTGTTTGCTCTGCAGCGCCATTCAGAGAGCATTTAACCGCCTGCATCTGTGTTCTGAATCAGACAGTGTCTTTTTATTTTTTTAAGATTTATTTTTGGGCTTTTTATGCCTTCATTTAGAGACAGGACAATGGGTAGGGTCAGAAAATGGGGCGAGAGAGCGAGAGAGCGAGAGAGCGAGAGAGAGAGAGAGAGAGTGGGGAATGAACCACTAGTCTAGCGGCGCCCTAGTTGTGCTTTTTTTCAACTTTTCTGCCCCGGCTTAGCGAGCACAAAAGCAGCGCCATTCAAATCAGTCCCTCAGGGGTTTCATAAAAGCTCCAGTCTAAAGGGGGCGCTCTCAGGGATTCAGACTTGTTATGAAAGGAATCATCCTCATTGTCTTTTACAGTTTATACACGAGCTGCTTTAAACTCTCAGTTTGTGGCACATGAAGCGCTCGCAGCATCCAAACATGGTGGTTCTGTGATGAAGTGAGCAGCTGTTGAAACCCTGCAGATATATTCACTCTGTGCCATCAAGCAGTAAAACCCTCACTGATTGGCCCTTCTTTTTTTTTCTTTTTTTAAATGAACGGACATATTTTCTTTTTTCTGGAGGAGCTGCTGGCGCTTGAAGCAGCTGTTTGGCGCCCGGGTGTCGGGTGAATATCAGAGAGACTCTCTTTCTGACTCCACAGCCGGCCAGATTAGAAATGAGGAGCGATAAAGGAGGAGAGGAAACGGGTTTCCCAGGAGAACAATCCGGAGAATAACTCTCCATTCACACAGACACGGAGAATATTGACACTCTCTCACAGCCAATCAGCTTTTAGTGGCTTCTTCTTTTTTTAATCAGAGAGTCTCAGAACATCTGCTGCTCCTCCGTCTCATTGTCTCTCTGTCTCTCTGTCCGTCTGTTTGACTGTCTCAAAGCCAAATCTTGGATTAATCCAGATTTGGCACAAACACAACAATAGTGCCGTGTGTGTGTGTGTGTGTGTGTGTGTGTGTGTGTGCGCAAGTGGTAGATCATGCTGCAGCAGGTCTGATGCTGCAGAAGTGTTATGTGCCTTTTTTGTCAGCTTTTCAGCTTTTCATGCTCCTAAAATGTTAAAGGCACAGTATGTAAATTTCGGCCACCAGGGGGCTCTCATTCAAAACAATAACAAAAGATGAAGTGGAGGCTGGTGGGGAATCATGGGAGTGATTCTCTCTGCTAAATATGACTTTGGGAGCGTCTACAGCCTGTTGTTAGCTAACTGTCCCTGGTCATCAGGTTTTCAGGACTTTATGATTCAGTCCCATAGTCCTCCCAGACCATGCAAACATTTACACACAAACAACAGATGGAATACGTCAGAGTAGTGTTATAGTACTCAAAATCAGCCTTGGTCTCGAGACCTTTTTGAAAGTTTTGGTCTCGCCTTGGTATCTGAAGCATTTTTACTCGTTCTTGTCTCGGTCTCAGACTGGGTTTTAAATCAAGACCGGTCAAGACCACCACTGATCGTCTGTTTCTCCACGTCATTATTGTGATTAGAAGGAAAACGCCTCTTTCTAAAAGAACAATATCCCCATGGTTACGGCCTCAACCTTCCCGGTGTTACGGTCTGAGTGAGGGACACGCCCCCTAAACACAAGATGAGACACAATTATTCAGAGATATTTATGGTCTTAGTCTTGTCTCGGTCTCGTCCTGTCTTGGTCTTGGTCTTGGTCTTGGTCTTGGTCTTGGTCTTGGTCTTGTCTCGGTCTCGCCCTCTCTTGGTCTTGGTCTTGTCTCGGTCTTGGTCTTGTCTCAGTCTCGGTTAGTGTGGTCTTGACTACAACAAAAACCAAACAAAGACGAAAAGCCAGGTAGACTGCTTTGGGTCGCACACCGAGACGTTGTGGACTTGCGGGCACAGCAACTCCTGCGTACTACATCCTGACATTTTTTATCCGTGAAGAACGACTTGAGTGTCCCAGTGATTTAACTTCTATCAGTGTGGAGGTCAAAGGGGCGGAGAGAGCAGCGTGTCATCACAGCCTGCGTTTCGCTTGAATCACTGAGGGTGAAGAGAGTTACACATCAGAGCCGGCTGTGTAAGAAAATACATTTATTATCAGACAGATTGAACAGTAATCAGACTGGACATGTTTACAGCCGACTGCTCCCCCTGAACAAACTCACACCATGAACTATGAACCCAGCCTCCTCCAGGTAACGCTGACACCTCTGATCAGCTTCTGATGAACCCTGGTATTAGAACGTTTGCATGACACAAAGTTCATTCTTTATATTTATATTTTATGTTTACTTGCCTGGAGGATTGGTTTGCCACCATCTAAGCTCCGCCCACCAAAAAACATCACATGGTTTTCTAAAACTAAAAGGGTCTTTAGATCACAAGCTCTGCCTCCTCCATCTTAACAGATGGGACAAACTTTAAAATCCAAATACATGTCAAATGAATCTTTCTGTCATTATAGATAGTTTGTATCATGCTGATTTATGTCCAAGAGTTTATTTTTAGTTATTTATGTGACTGACTCTGTCGACGAATGAGGCTCCTGCGTTGCTGTGTGCATCGGATTATCAGAGTGGAGGAGGAACGATGAGAGGACACTCATGGGCCTGTTTACGACAACCACCGGCTTCAGAGAGATTTAACATCCGGTCCCAGAGGCAGATATGGTCTCTCAGATGATGACAGACGATGGTTGGCAAGAGGTCCAGAGGTCGCTTTTCCGGACACATAGATGGACGAGAACAACAACAAATCTAACAAATCACAGGAGATGTAAGCTATGATTCAGAAGGCTTCAAGCAAGTCACACGTTTTACATCAAAGAAATGAGTGAGTTTAAAAAAAAAAACATTAAATAGTCCTCAGTGGGAACCATTGGGCTTCGAGCGAGACGGTTTTGGGGGGACAGACGTTCAGGTTGCTGGTTTGGGTCTGTACGTTATTAGAGTAGAAAACAAAAGACATCAGGATCGGTCGGTCAGCTCTCCTCCTCCTCCTCCTCAGCTGAAGAAATCTTTAGAAATGGCCTCCACAAAGTTTGGAGCGGACATGAGGATGCCGATGGTGCAGAGGATGGTGAAGAGCGAGAATGCCACCAGACACAGCCGGTCGATCACCGCCGCAGCAAACTTCCACTCGTTGCACAGCGTCTCCTCCTCGTCCTGTCCGCGGAAACGCCGGGCAATGTACCTCACCTCCTCCAGGATCAGGTTCAGCTCCGCTTCCACGGTCAAGCCCCCTATAACCCCTCCCCCTCCCCTTCCTCCGGCTCCGCCCCCTGCTCTCAGCATGTCCTCCTCCGCGCCCACGCCGCCTCCCATCAGCCGAGAGCAGAGGAGCTCGGGTTCAGCAGAGGAGGTGTAGTGAAGCCCTTCCATCCCCCTGAAGCCCACATACAGCAGGTTGCCGTTGGTTACGGGCGGTTGATGTCGCAGAGAGCCCTGACTGACGCTCAGCTCCAGGCTGGACAGACTGCTGCGCTGACGCTTCGAGGCATTTTGACACGCCAGGCGGACCTTCGCCTCGCCCGGACGCCGCATTCTCAAGAACCAGGCGCACCAGTTCAACAGAATCACCCGAGTCTGAGAGGAAGAAGAAAAGGAGCAGAAGGTCAGACAGGAGGAGAACACGGGAGACAGTTCAGTTCATGTTTAGAATTTAGACTGCAGTACCCATTTTAAACACTAGGGGTCAGAGTTACATACTGCTCCTTTAAATATTTACTAATCAAACTCAAACTGAACGTTGGTCACACCTTTACCACTGTTCCTCTGACAACCACATTAACAACATGTCCACACTTCTTTTATTTCATACAACTTTACATCCACATTACAAGTCCAAACATTCTGCTCTCAGGCTGAACTGAAGCTGCTGTGATTGGTCCCTCACAGCGCTTCACTGTCAGAGGGGACATTCAAATACAACACACGCACATTAGAGCGGGGCAGTCACCTCACACACACACACACGCGCACGCACACACACACACACACACACACAGCTGACGTAAGAGCTCTGACCTTCAAACCAAACGCCACTTTAATGCAATTCCTCTAGTTCAGATTCCCACAGGGGGAGCAGGGGAGCATGCATTTGTGTGTGTGTGTGTGTGTGTGTGTGTGTGTGTGTGTGTGTGTGTGTGTGTGTGTGTGTGTGTGTGTGTGTGTGTTTCTGTTTAATAAATCAATTTGATGTTAATGTCCAATCAGCTCTCAAACTGAAGACTGCCCTCTCTCGTTAAGAACTCAAAGTGTCAGGAAAAGGAAGTGGAGGAAGAGGAGGAGGAAGAGGATGAAGAGGAGGAGGAGGAGGAGGAGGAAGAGGATGAAGAGGAGGAGGAGGAAGAGGAGGAGGAGGAGGAAGAGGAGGATGAGGAGGAGGAAGAGGATCAAGGAGGAGGAGGAGGAAGATGAAGAGGAGGAGTAGGAGGAGGATGAGGAAGAGGAGGAGGAGGAGGAGGAGGAGGAAGAGGATGAAGGAGGAAGAGGAAGAGGAGGAGGAGGAGGAGGAGGAGGAGGAGGAGGAAGAGGATGAAGGAGGAGGAGGAAGAGGAGGATGAGGAGGAGGAAGATGATGAAGGAGGAGGAGGAGGAAGAGAAGGAGGAGGAGGAGGAAGAGGATGAAGGAGGAGGGGGAAGAGAAGGATAAGGAGGGACTGACCCACTGAGGCATGTGTCCTCCGTCGGGGTCGTGGTGATGATACTGCAGAACCAGAACTGTAGCGATGACGGACAGACCCACGATCACCATGGTGGTGGCGAAGTACTGAGCTGAAACCCAGAGGTCAAAGGTTAAACTGATGGAGCAGGAGGGGGGAGGAGGAGGAGGATAAAGTGATGGCTCCTTTTTTTAGTGAAGAGCTCACCTATGAGGGGAACTGAGTCAGATGTCGCCGGCATGATCTCAGCCACCAGCAGCATGAAGACGGTCAGAGAGAGCAGCACGGTGATACCTGCAGAGACAACAGGAGGAGTCACACCTTTAAGGGACTTTAAGAGGAGATAGTACAGGTTGTTTTTTTTCATGCAGTTGCATCAGCTACCTATCATTAGTCAGGGCCTGATTCACTCAGTGATCGCTCAGCTTTTGCAGCTACTAAATCTGTGCTCACTCTCACAAGAACATACAAAACTGTGCTTCAAAGCAAACAGCGTCTCTGTGCACCGGAGCTGCTTGCACATTTTTAAATCCTGCATTATGCAGACTTCAGGGTCTAAATCCCTAATATGTGCAAAAACATGTCCCGCCCTTTAACACTGGCTGTACCTGTCCTGGTTGTATTATTCTGTTCTCCTGCATTTTGTGGTGCTTGTTTGTGTTTGTGTGCGAGTGAGAGCTCTGTCAGTCATGTGAAATCTTTGCTTGTTTGTTTTGTTCTGTGTGCTTGTGTGAGAGTGAGTTCCTGTTGTGTGGATCTTTGTTGCTGCTCCACAGGTGAGAGGCTGGAGGAGTGGGGGAGGATTTGGTCCACGCTCAGCATCACCGGCTTTAATAATAGACGTATCGAGCTGCACCTGTCACAGCTAAACCTGTGAGTCCTCATCAGCATGGATACAGTTTCACACACACACACACACACAGATCAAACTTCTTACCCAGGGAGATCTTCTCTCCAGAGTCGGCGGGCAGCAGGAAGACGAGGAGAGCGAGGGTGGAGATGAGGACGCAGGGGATGAGGAGGTTGAGTCCGTAGTAGAGCGTTCTCCTCCTCATCACCACGGTGAAGGTCACGTCTGGGTACGGCTCTTTGCAGCAGTCGTAGAAACGCTCGTTTCTGCGGCCAGGAACCTCTGCAAAGAAAACACCAGGTTCAAGTTTCTCTTGACTGAATCTGCCGCATCAGATACAGAGTCCTGAAAGAAGGAAAAGTAAAGTTGAATTAATCTCACCAGATAATGAAGGTCATGTCGGTGCAAGAGATGTTTTTTACACATTTAAGAAAGGATATTAAATTCCTGAGGGACTGAGAACAACACAGGACTCGCTGTATGACTTGCATAAATCACGGGAGACATTTGTATTCACAGAGACGTTTATTTTGACTTTCCTTCAGGAAGACCAAACTTCAGCCGCCTTTGTAACTTCCACACTAAGCCTGTTTTAAATGTCAATTTCACAGTTTTTTCTCCTTCAGTGACTGTTAAAAATATGATCGTTGTTAAGTATTGAAGCAGGAAAAAATTATGATTAAAAAAATGAAATAATAATTGACTACAGGAAAAAACAATATACACTCGACACTAGTCTGCACGTAAACGAGGAAGAGGACGCTGTATGTTCACTTCCCTCAGTATACACTCAGAACCATACAGACAAACAGACTGAGAAACAGCTTCTTTCCCACAGCTGTGGACAAACTCCTCATCCCATAAACACCCCCCCCCCTCAACTAACAGTAATACACTGCGCAATAATGACTTTACTGCTGCTAACTGTTCACTGCTTCCTTTTTAATGGACAGCTTTAAAACTGTTTATTTATTTACTCAGTCCCTGCATCTGTTGTGTTTATTCATTCACTCACTGCACAATAATAACTCTACATATTCACTCACTGCACTATAACTGTTCAATTATTCGCCCTAAATCTCTCTCTATATATACAGTATATGTGCTCTTACCCAGGCACGGCACATAAATACTCATATATTAATTCAGCCACCACAACTGTTTATTTATTTACTCACTGAACATGTAACTACAAATATATTTTATAACATGTGAACCTCTTTTTGCAAACGCAGCTGTACAGGATTGCTTCTGTAAAAAGTTTCATAGTGTTCTTTTAAACAATGACAATAAAGAGTCTATGTACTCTATATCTATCTAGAGCTGATGATGAAGCAGGTCGCGCTGCTCGTGTACTGTCCGCTCGTTTCTTCCTCTGGTGCTGGGAGTGTGATAAGTGGTGGTTACACTTTAAGTAGTCTCCATCTTGTTAGTACGGCGTTATTTATTCACAAAGCTGATGAATAAAACAAACTAATGCATCTCTGTTAGCAGAACGTTCACTCAGGTCGCTGTACTTAATGATTTATTTCCCTAAATTGCGCCCTCTCCTTAACTCACACTTTTCTTTTCTGGCCTTATTTCACAAATGGATTAGCAGAAGAAGAAAAGTCCCTGCTTCTCTTTTTAACCTTCTGCATCAGAGTGCAGCTTCACACGGCCACGCTCCTCACTACATTGGTTTTAATCTGTGCTAAAATTGCTGAGGAGGAGGAGGAGGAGGAGGAGGAGGAGGAGGAGGAGGAGGGCTAAATGGGAAACATGCTGCTGAGATTTTCAATTAAGTTTCCTGTTAGCGTCCCATTGGCTGAGCAGCGTCTCTGGGGGAGGCTGCATTCCTTCCTCTGCTATCGGCTCCTTCCATTTCATTTTCTCTTTCAGAATGAAGAGGCTTTAACTCCCCTGAGACTCAGCGCGCTCCCCTGCACGTCGTTAGTGTCCCACAGCCGCTCTGAGGTCGTCCTTTGCTAAGACGCTGGGTGACCTGCGCAGGCTTTTGATTCTTTTGTCCACGTTAATGAACCCGGTCTAAGTCTAAGATATCATCACGGCCTACGGACAGATTGTTGTTTGAGTATTTTCTGAGGAAGATATCAGCCGGCTTTCTTTTTCAGAGTTGAACCAGAAGATTATTTCCTCTCTGTGTTGAGCATGAAGCTTTGGTTAGCTTAGTTTAGCATGTTTAGCTTCGCATAAAAACAAGAAGCAGTGGGACAAAGCTAAGATGGCTGTTCCAATTTAAAGCTGCTACAAACTGCAGATCTGTCTGATTTGTCGAGGCTCATCATAGATAATCCCTGAGTGCATGTCGTCAGTGTGATTGTTTTACTGCTCCCGATCGAGTCAGAGCCTCCCTGATCTCAAACCGTTCCAGGTCGGGCTACCTCAGACAGAATACCTGTAATGAGAGCAAGCAGACCAGGAAGTACAAACATGGCAGAGAACATCTCTGTCTTTAAGTGTCTTTAACGTCTTCTTAGCCAGAATTTCACCCAGTCTGTTCTCTGCACCTCCATCACTGTCTGGTTTGGATCTGCAACCAAACTGGACAGACACAGACTGCAACGGACTATAAGGACTGCAGAAAAAATAATCGGTGTCGACCTGCCCCCCATCCAGGACTTATACCAGTCCCGGGCCAGGAAACGGGCAGGTAGTATCACTGCAGGCTCCTCACACCCCGGAAACAAACTTTTCAAACTCCTCCCCTCCGGCAGGCGTTACAGAACACTGTACGCAAAAACAACCCGTCATAAGAACAGTTTCTTCCCCCAGGCTGTCACTCTGATGATCGCTAAACAGTCACAGAGTGTCAGACCTGTCGCGGTGAAATGACTCTAAACCAACCGCCACTGTGAATATACATATATGTGTGTGTGTGTGTGTGTGTGTGTGTGTGTGTGTGTGTGTGTGTGTGTGTGTGTGTGTCTATATATATATATATATATATATATATATATATATATTGTTTTGGAAAAGAAAGTCCGGGCTGAAATGTGATGATATAAATGTCACTCATGGGTCACGCTTTGTTGGCTGATCTGGCACTCGTCAGCGGTGTGGTTGATACAAACACGGCCTGCAGCGCTCCCAGCAGCCGGCGGGATCAGCGAGCGTCTGGCAGCAACTGCAGCAGCAGGACGATTTAATTAGCAGCAGATTAATGCTGGATGGGAGCGCTGATAGGAGGCCCTCCTCACCAGGCAGACCTCTGAGCTGCAGCGAGGCTTCATAGGGTTGAGCCTGCAGCTTTACACACACACGCTCGCTGTCAGGGAGTGGACTCCGACATGTCAGCTACAGGAACACCAACGGCTTCGTTTGAACCAGCTGCAATCTCAATCTCAATCGTTGCCCATCTATTTCATAAGACAGGAGGGTGACTTTTCAAAAACAGGTCAACTCCCGCACACTGTCTTACTTGTTAGAATTTATCTGCAACGTTTCGACCACAGATGGATGCTTCCCGTTTGTTTTGAACCCAGAATACCCCGATTCACACCTGCTCTGTTCTCCTGAAATGCCCTGACTTGGTGCAGGTTGTGAATACAAACGTCTGAGTCTCTTTTAACTTGTCTTTAAGGTGACGTCTTCCTTCACACTCTGATAAAAAAAGCATTAATTTGACCTCTGACGACAGGAGTTGTTGCTCTCCTCCAGCTGCCTCTTCGGTTCACTCTGGTGTTTACAGTGTTTAGTCCAGAACCAACAAAATATTTTTATGACACAACAACACCATCGAGGTTTGTGAAAAGAAAGAAGAAGTTCTAAAGAGACTGAAGAAGAGAGAGAGTTTAATGTTCAAACTGAGATTACTTTCTCGTCTCTGCAGAGCTCCCCGAACACTTTGAGAAGCAGCAGCGAGCGTTCAATTGTTGGTTTCATGAAAGTGACAGAAATCGGCACATTTTCGCCCCCACATTTTCAGCGTTGAAAAGGTGTCGGGGGAAGCACTTTTCTGACGCCGTTTGATCATTTGACATCATGTCTGATGGAGTGTTCTGATGCCTTAATGCTGAATGGGAGCACATCTCAGCAGCCAGGTTTCAGCATGTTGAAGAAGGTTTTCTCAGGAGAGCGGAGGCTGCAGGTTTGATTTCCTGATCGCATATTTGACATCTGAGAGTCGCTCGAGCTCTGTGATTCTGCACGTTGTCTTAAACCACGGTAGGTCAAGGTGCATTGTTCGATATGTAACAAGAGTCGTAAATTCAGGAACTTTTTTTAAACTAGAAGGACAAACAGAGCTCAATTACACGAAACTGTGCTGTTTCAAAAATGTTTGGACCAATCAGAGAGCAAAGACGAACAAAATACTAAACAATCTGAACACTTCATATTTTCCTACCCACGAGGTCCCATTCTCCGTTGGCGATGTATCCGGTGATGTCCGCCTCGATCATCTGCAGGTCCAGAGACCAGCCGCCGTACGTCCACGAGCCGAACTTCAGGTCGCAGCGCTGCACGTCAAAGGGAAACCAGCGGACGTCGATGTAACACGTGCTTTTAAATATCCCTGAGAGAAAAAACAAAAGAGGAGGAGGAGAGAGAAATTTAAGAAGGGAGGGAAATGCATGAGGCGTCACGGTGTTGCAGTGGTTAGTGCTGTCCCAGTGAGGAGGTTCCTGGTTCAAATGCCCTTCTGACAGGAGCCTCTCTGTGTGGAGTCTGCATGTTCTCCCCGTGCATGTGTGGGTTCTCTCTCTAAATTTTCTTCAGTGCCGATTCTAGAGACGATTGGGGCCCGAGACAGAAACCTCCAACGATCATCACCATCCTGTCCGCCAGCGTCCCGACCCTTGCTCCTCTTCCCTTTTTTAACCTGTTTTGTTTTTCTCTCCTCTCCTAGATGGATCTTTGTTGACTTTCATTGACAAACTCTGGTTCTACAGCAGTAATGCTGCAATGGTCAGCAGGGCAACCACAGTGAGTACTGTCAGATGGCACCCCCTTAGGGCGGTTTCCTACTGTCGTTGCAGAATTTGCACATTTCGGGGCACTTCTTTGGTGAAGGTGTCTGAGCCCTCAGGGGCCCCCTTGCTGGTCTGGGGTCTCAAGCAGTTGCCTGTTGACGAGCCGCACCCCTGTGCAGAATAAGATCTGAACAAGAGCTGATGAATATTTTTGTGTCAGCTCGAGTTGCAGTTGGAGCGAGAGATCAATAGCCAATCAAATCTGTCTAAAGTAATTACTGAAAATGAAGGACTGAGGCGGGAAAAGAAGATCAAGCTTTCAAAGCTGAAAGACAGAAATTACAGAGCAGACAGAAAAGCAAAGATTGGAGCGACAGAAACAAAATGACACGGGGAATGAGGACGCAGAGAAGAGGACAAAGAGTTCACAGAGCAACTCCAAACATCAGCAGTGAAGTGCTTTTCTTTTTTTACAGGTAAACAAGAAAACATGAAAACCATCAGGAGAAAAAAAAAACATGTTGGAGGTTTTTTTTCTTTATTGACTTTGCAAAGATCAGCCGGGGGAATTCAATCGGATCCCGAGACAGCCGGTACCTGCTGTCTCCAGAAAGAAAAAAAATGAAAGTTTAATGATCCCGGAGGAGGAATGAGGACGCTGCTGCAGCAGAATAAACAGGAAACAGCCGAGGAGATACACAGATTAAAAATAGAAGATTAAGAATAACGCTGAGGAAAGTTTCATTATGAGAGGAGCGGGAGGGGAAACAAACACGAGGAGAGAAATGGTGCCGAGGATGCAAACATCAGGATCAGGGTTAAATCAGAGGACTCTACATCATGCAATAACAAACACATGTTGTGGTCTTTGTCCCTCCTGACCCCCCCCCCCCCCCCCCCCCCGCCCCCACCCCACTCTGATCAATAACCTGTCAGAGGTAATAGAGCCGTTAGGACTTTTATTACTTATTGATTCCTGATTCAACGATGGCTTTCTTTCATCTCCCTGACGTGTCATGTTTGAGCTATCAGCTGGTGTTCAGTCTGCGGATTGATCGCATTTTGTTTCCTTTATTGTGAGATTTTTTTTTATTTGATGTTTGAGTCCATAAAAAGAATGGTCATATATCTTCAGTGTTCAGCTGCCTGGTTAAAAGTCGTGATGAGTCTCAGGTCATTCATCAACAGGACCATAACTCCTCCTGACCTCCTCCCTGTTGACCCCTCAACCTCATGTTGACCCCCCCCGTCAGGGTTTGATAGCGTCGTTTGATGGCACCTCTGAGGCAGTTCGGGTGATTGGTTGCTGTAATGATTTTCTTCACGTCTTTATGTTTGATTTGAGACAAAGGAGTCATTGTTGAACTCAACATTAAAGGCGATCAGCTCAATGTTGATGCTCCAGTATGTTTACAATCCGAACACATGAAGTCACATCTGATTTAAAAAGCGTTTGTTGATGTAAACCAGAAACACTCATGAGGCCTTTTCACACATAGACTCCTGAAAATATCCAGATACATTCAGGAGGACTGCTCCTAAAATCCTCCTGACTTGTTCACACATGCACCTCACAGAAGGAGACTATCCCTGTCAGACAGGAGGGGGGGGTCTCCTGAGGTAATAAGAGCGACCAGGAAGTATTGGACGAAGCATCAGAGTCCTCTATAAGATGCTATAATGAGAATATTTGTCTTTATATCAATGCTACGTCTTTGTTGAACAGAATCTCAATCTGAACTAAAGAGTGGAGAAGAACATACTGGAGGACAGGAAACATAATGCAGCAGGTTCATTAGAGCACAGAGATGGTAAAGGTGGCGTGCAGACAGTCTATGGTCGTGCAGGGAATAAACGTCACCACCCCCTCCCACTCACTCCAGGTGAATTCTCCTGATTATATCCTGCTGCGTTCTCACATCAGCTCACTCTGACTTTCTGCAGAATAAATACGAGGAGGCTGGAGGAGAAACTCCAGGTGAAGAGAGAAACATTCAGCTGTTTGTGTTCACAAATGACGCTCAGCCTTCTAAAAGGAGTTTTCTAAAAGAGTGAAAGCTCTATTTGACTACATTCAGATTCATTTTAGGATACTCTCAAATTTCATCACAAGATGCACAAATGCTAATACAGACACGGGCGGATCATTCTTCGATAGTGTAATGGGCGGGGCTTGTTGGTGTGTTACCTGGTGGCAGGTACTGACAGTATCCAGAGGAGTTGACCAGGATGTTGGTGTGGAATGAGGCGTCGAACCTTTCATCAGCACTGAGGAGACAGATGACATGGAGACATCAGAGAGGTCATTAAAGGTCACTGAAGTTTCATCATGGCTACAGCTGATCATACACACGGACCAATATAATGTGTACAATTAAATTATTATGTTGCAAAATGGCATGACCTGGGGTGACCTGCATCTGCTCCCAATCCTAATCTCACCCAGAGCACCAAACCGGATGAGCTGTGCCTGTACTGTTAAACTTTGAAACACCTATTCTCTCTCTATGAGCGTTTGTTCAAAGGGAGAAAACTTCAAACTACTCTGAGTTCACTGTAAAAGTTGACCCAGTGCCCGATAACATTTCAAAGTCCGACTCTGATGGCGCTCATTGACCCCCTCTCATTAAAGCCAGCCGGGTCAATATTCTCTCTGAGAGCCCCTCCCCCTCCTCCTTCACCTCCTGCCAGGTTCAAACTTTCTCCCTAACGCAGCTCGGTTAATGAGCTGAGACACTCGTCAGCACCCAGCAGAGAGCCTCCCACAGCGTGCAGCGACCATGCTTTAACCGCGTGCTGTAACCCTGACAGGAGAGACGCCAACATTAGCGCTGATGACAGGAGGGAATGAGCTGAGCTAGCTTGTTTACCGAATCAGAACTAAAGGATGGAAGTGAACCGTCATCGTTCAGGGCGTCTCACCGTGAACTGAAACATCCTCAGGCCATAGGAGACAAATTGATCCGGTTGTTCCTCCTTTTTTTACAGAAATGTTGCCAAGAGGTGGGTGGAGGATGGAGGGTTATTTGGATGCAACACTCCTCTGACTCCAAAATTAATTTTCAAGTCACTCTGAGCAGGAACCCCTCGGGTTAGAGGTGCTGAGGCAACCACAACCCCCAAGGTTTCTGAGTCAAGAATAAGACTTTATACGACATCTTAGCTGACTCATGAAGCGAGCATCTATTGATCGTCTGTAATGTGGGAGGTCGTGTACCTGTTGTACAGCAGGATGTCCGGCCTCCAGATCTGGTTGTCGGGGAATCTGACGTTGGTCACACCAGGATAGTCGGACGTGTTCCACTGCAGGTAGAAATCTGTCCAGTACTGAAACACAGACGCACACAGAAACACAGCCTAGTTCAAGTTTTCACAATAACACTTTGTTCACTTAAAAGAAAAAGACTACTTTTTGAAAGAAGCTGTAACTGTCCTGGAGCAGAAAACATGTTGAGGTCTGGATCTGTCTCTCATATTTTATGAGACATAAAGTTTAAAGTTTGTTCTCTGTAAAATCTGTGAGAACAGAAGTCTGTGGTTATAGAGCGCCACAGGAATGAGTCCTAAAACCCAGAAGTAAGTTAGCATTTGAGCGCCATGGGGTCTAACGTCTAAAAGTCAATGGGGATTTTGAATGGGTTTGTGGTTAGACGCCTGAAATAAGTTCTCTGGTTAACACAAGCTTAAGAGATGTTGGCGTTTTGTTAGACCACATAAACTACGTTAGGTAATACCCCCACTTGTGAATTTTGAAGATTTTACGAGTCTTTAAAAAGGCGGTTGCTAACAAGTGGCTAAATGTGACGACAGTGGTTGTCAGGGACATTAAACGTCATCACGCCGGACACAGAGGCCGGGAACTCTCTCACTAGTCCGTGATGTCTCCTGTAGGTAAAATCTTCGGGTTCAGGCAAATATTAGGTTAGGAAACAATTTATTAAGCTACGTGGATTAGTTTATCAGAGATCGTCTGAAGCATAACGCTAGTGACATCACAAGGTTATTTTCTGCAATGATCCAATGCAAAAATCCCATATGTTAATTCTCGTTAGACCCCATGGCGATGCTACTTCTGGGTTGGCCTACAAAAATACGTCATATGGTTTGTTCTCTATTAATGGACGAAGCCTGAGTGACGTTCCCCTGTATGTTCCTGCAGGGGGTGCTGGAGTTCCATCGATGGCGGTCTCCATGCTGGAAATGCTGTCTCTAACTTTCAGTCAACCTAACGACAGGCTGAGAGCTGGAGCTAAGGCGGGTTTTAAGCTTCCTGACAAACCGTTACACCGCTCCTAACCTGTCAATCAGGTCAGCTGCACGCCTTATTGTTAATAACTCTTATTCTTCATCAAATCAAAAAACGGATGAGTCATCAAAACATTCACCCCCCGTACAGTGTGTGTCGATCGAGACATGAGCTAATCAGACCTATTTGGTGTTTTGAACCAGGCTGTAAACATGTTAATCTGCAGGATTTTACACTTTGGATTTTACACTTTGGATTTTACACTTTTCAACGCCGGAGGTAGCCGCTCGGTGAGAACTATAAACTTTAACAATTTGTGTTTTGACTAAAAGCAGCTGATAAGTAGCCGCTCGTCCCTTGTTGACCTCCGCCTTGCAGCCTGTTGTTGTCTGGATTATACCGACGCTCTTTATTCTTTTCTCTTTGTGTGTTTGGAAGCAGCTGTGAGAGAGGAGCCTGTGCTGCCATGACACATCAGGACTGTGCTGATGTCTAATTTACATTCACAGCTCTCGTGGCCGGCTCCCTCCCCATCACATCTCTCTCTCTGAGCTCCCCGCTCTGTGGCTGTGAAGGTCACACTCGTCTCCTCGAGTCTTGTTTACTGGCTGTCACTGAGCTCAAATGTTCTCCTCACAGGAAGTCACAGCGGCATCAGTGATCCCCGCTCCTTAGAAATCACAAGACCAGACTCTGAAGTTTCTGGATCTGAACTACAAGACTGTAAATTCTTGGGGGAAACTTTGAGGAAATATTTTTAGAAATGTGTTTGATGTTTTGAGGTTCTCATAATGTGCAAAGTTTGGTGCAATTTTATTTTCTTGGACTCGGATATTTGATCTGCAGTTCAAGGCATCATCTAACATCCAATTAAAGAAATGGTAAAAATACTGACTTCAATCTCATCTTATCTTTCCTGTAGGGATTCAAAGTTGAGAGTATTAACGACTCTTCTTTTTTCTTAGAGAGATTCATTTAGCTTGTTTGGTTTGGGGTGGTGTGAACGCTCAAACTAACTCTAGTGCGGACCAAAGAACTGAACTCTGGTCCGCTTAAAAAAGGGGTTTTCTCAGATCACTTCCAAGTGCTCCAGAGTTCAGTTCGTCGTAGGTGAGAACGCGATCCGAACAAAGCGAGGGAAGTAAACCAAAAAAGCAGTGCATTGTGGGTTGAATTTGACCGCCTTTATACAATGTCAATTAGGTTTGCAGAGCATGGCTAACGTTAGCATTGCTAACAACACCAGCCTTCAGTCCTTCTTGCAGGTCTCTTGCCTGTGCTTTGTGTGGTTACACATCGCTCCGGTCGATATGTCAGTTTAACCTGAAACAGCCGACATGAAACTTTTTTAGACCATTTTATAGATCTAAATTCTGCCAAACTGCGTCGCGATATGGGTCGCCATTTTTCCACTGTCCTGTTGTTAATCATAGGGGTCAAAGTTCAGACACTGATCGGAGCAACAGCTCCAACTAGTGGCTGGCTACAGTACTCAACATGTGACTGGTTTTGGTGCAGAGTGAAACCAAACTGAACCAAATGAATAATGCACCGTTACAACTTCACTCCTGAATCACACCGAGGCCACCGGACTTCTTCAATGAAAGTGTCTTAAGTTGATGTTCACAACTTGGAGAATCAATTTATCAACATCACTACCTTCTAACTAGATCAGTTACAACAGCACTCCACAAAGAGAAGCAGACCAGATATCAGAGGACAGTGTTTTCATGTATTCTTAATGTACATGTGGAAAAAGGTTCAAAGGCTGGACGAGTCCAAAAAGAACGAGAGCGAAAGAAAACATGCAAACACTAAAGAAAAGTGAGGAACTGATGCAACAAGAGGAAAACGTGCAGAAGAGAGAGAGAGAGACGTAATCCACACACTCGCCCAGATGGAGAAGTCTAGATAACACGTTTAGGACTCGATGATGTTGGAGGTTGTTTAACAGGATTATCCTCCCTCACAGAGTTATTGCTTATTTCTGGCTATGTGAGGACATTTTTAGTTCCTGCTTCTTAACAGGATTAAACATGTCCGACTTTCAGACCAGATACGGGACTGTCAGGGTGACCAGCAGCACTTTGAAGGTTTATTTCTTTAAGTGATTGTTAACACCGTCTCCTAACAGGCCGTGAGCTCGCTGTCCACAAAGCAGACGTTACATGTTTACATCTCTGTGAATCTGAGGTTCCCCTTGCAAACATTTGAACATGTGCTGCTTTTGTATGGAAGGTGGACAAACTGAAGTGTTGTTGACTCAAATCAAGACACTCAAAAGTTTGTCAATAAGGTTTTTCTCTGAGTGTAAGGGCTTGGCGTCTCTGTGTTTGTGTTTCATTTATTTATTTGAATCTTCTAGACTCTGCAGCTTTTTCAGATCATCTTGTTTATGGTTGGAATCAAGCGACAACCTCTGGTATTAAAAAATGAAGCCGATGCTGAAGTGTAAAATCCTGCAGTTCCTCGAGTGTCCACTAGAGGCTGGCTGAAGAAGCAGAGGAAGTCACATACACACCCATTCTAAAAAGCCTGTTTTTACAGCAGAGATTAACATGTTTACAGCCTGGTTGAAAAAAACAAATAGGTCTGATTAGCTCATGTCTCGATCGACACACACTGTACGGGGGGGTGAATGTTTTGATGACTCATCAGTTTTGATTTGATGAAGGACAAGAGTTATTCACAATAAGGCGTATAGCTGACCTAATTGACACGCGGGCGCCGTGTAACAGTTTGTCAGGAGGCTTAAAACCCGCCTCAGATGATTGGACCTTTAAGATTTGTTAAATTACTCGGTACAAGTCTGCAGTGGTGTGTAGTCTCGCTTCAGTTACGGTTCTGTGACCAGTTTCTCGATATAAGGGCCGAGCTGACGGCATCTCCTGTGGAAGATCCACAAGAACCTCACAGAACCTCCCTTCAAATATCTACCTCCTTTAAATGTAATGATATCAATTCAAACATTTCTTTGTTCGCACCTGTATTCTGATTCTCTTTTGTTCTTCTCTTTGTTTCTTTAAATCCCTGAGAGAGTCAAAGAGTTCTTGAATGCCAAGAACATTTCCAAAAGCTGAACAAACACTCTGACATTCAAAAAAACACACACAGATCCTGGATCAGAAACGTTTCCTTTGGCTCACACACATTCACCTCCTTTACAGATGGAAAAGAACACACTACAGCAGGAGGAGAAGAGGAAGAGGAGGAGGAGGAGAGGAGGAGGAAGAGGAGGAGGCGGAAAAGAGGAGTAGGAGGAGCAGGAGGATGAGGAGGAGAAGGAGAGAGGAGTGGAGGAGGAGGAGGAGAGGAGGAAGAGAAGGAGGAGAGGAAGAGGAGGAGGAAGAAGAGGAGGAGGAGGGGAGGAGGAAGAGGATAGGAGGAGAAGGAAGAGGAGGACGAAGAGGAGGAGGAGGAGCAGGAGGAGGAGGAGGAAGAGGAGGAGAGGAAGGGGAAGAGGAGGAGAGGAGGAGAGGAGGAAGAGGAGAAGAGGAGGAGGAGAGGAGGAAAAGGAGGAGGAGAGGAGAGCAGGAGGAGGAGGAGGTAAAGGAGGAGAGGAGGGGGAAGAGGAGGAGAGGAGGAAGAGGAGGAGAGGAGGAGGAGAGGAGGAAGAGAAGGAGGAGAGGAAGAGGAGGAGGAGGAAGAGGAGGAGGAGGGGAGGAGGAAGAGGATAGGAGGATGAGGAAGAGGAGGAAGAGGAGGAGATGAGGGGGGAGAGGAGGAGGAGGAGGAAGAGGAGGAGGAGAGGAGGAGAGGAGGGGGAAGAGGAGGAGAGGAGGAGAGGAGGAAGAGGAGGAGGACAGGAGGAAAAGGAGGAGGAGAGGAGGTGAGAGGAGGAAAAAGAGGAGGAAGAGGAGAGCAGGAGGAGGAGGAGGAGGAGGAGGAAGGAGGAAAAGGAGGAGGAGAGGAGGAGGAGGAAGAGCAGGATGTGGTGAAGTAAAAACCAAATTAAATTAGGCTAAAAGACTCGTCGGTCCTGGGAGGGGGCTGCAGAGAGGAAAAGCTGAGTCTCCGGGGAGGAACCAACCTTTCCATGTGAGAGGAGCAGATTAGGCCGGATTAGTGCATCACCACTTCACAAACACAGACTCCACAGGACCTGATGTGGAAACTAATTAAATCTCGACTGCTGCGTGAAATGGGTTTAGGGAGAGCCGTCGTAATGAAGTCCTGTGTTCTCCGTTGGCTCTGACATTGACACCAGAGTCAGCCCTGCTCGCCAGAAGAGAAGAGCAGCAGCTTTTTACAGACCGAGGCGAGGTTCGAGTGAACAAAGGAGGAGCAGGAGGAGGAGATAAGAGAAAGGTGTAAGAGTGCAGGAGGTGTAAGGTGTGTCAGAGCGAGCAGCAGAGGATGGAGTGTTCATGGATGCAGGAACAGAAGTTGGCACTCGGAGCGAGTTTTCCTCCATCACACAGAAACTTATCTGGGTCAGAGCTGGAGTTGTGCGTTTCCTCTGGAGTCTCTCTGGAAGTCGAACTGAAGGAAGGAGGGGAAGATGTGGCTGCAGGCTTCCATTCATTATCAATGTTTACTGAGTTACTGCAGAGTCAGTTTACACATCGTCCCCGGCGGCCTGAGCGGCACAGATAGACTCATCTGTAACGGCTGGAAGTGACACAGGTTTAATGTTCTGTAATGGAGCTCTAATCCTGATCCAGGAGGGCCAGCTGGCAGCAGAGCGAGGCTGTTTTTAGACTCAATAAGTACAATATGATTTAGAGGAGCTGCAGAAGATTGTTCACTGTAGTCAGCTTTAAAAACTGCACGTGATACTTTGGAGAAAGTGTACATCCCCAATCAGATTGTGTTGTAGTACTCAAAACTGGTCTCGAGACCAGTTTTTGAGGGTCTCGGTCTCGTCTCGGAATCAAAGCATTTGGAGTCGAGTCAAGCGCAAGACCAAGGCAGGGCGAGACCAAGACCAGGAAGAGGCGTTTTCCTTCTAATCCGGTCTGGATCCCTACATATCTTGGTCTTGCACTCTGGTCTTGGGTATGTCTTGGTCTCGCTTAGTGTGGTCTTGGCTACAACACTGAATCATACAAAGTTATTAAAGGATTTTAAAAACACCAAAGAGCTCTTTTTAGTGATTTTTAAAACTTGATATAATATTCAGGAGAGATAAGAAATAAAACATCAGAACATTATCAAGAAAAACAGTGAAAATACCTGCAGCATCCCGGATGTTTGAGGAGGTTTCATGGTGGAGTGAAACTGAAATCAGGTCACAACAAAAGAAAACAAAGAATTCTAATGTCAGCTCAGAGAACTCACCAGCTGCAGCCAGATGTTGGTGGTCAGCACCTGATTCTTCTCGTCCTGAAAACAGAAACAGAAAGAGTCGGATGAACTGAAGGTCCTCTGAGTCTCTGTAGTCCTGGTTCTGAGTCTCTGTAGTCCTGTTTTACAGTCAGTCCGCTCTCCACTGTTTCCTTTGCCCCTTTTAATTAATTTCAAACATGGAAGCGTTCCAGCAGGGAGAGGGGTGGAGGTGGGGGATATTAGTAACGTCACTTTGATGAATGCCTGGCACACTGACAGGCTTTCAGGTAGCCGAGCGTACGGAGAGAATTAAAGGATGGAGGTTTGTAGAAGCCGCCTCCCTTCAGGATGAGGTCTAATAATCTAACTCGTCCTCACAAACAAACATGTCTGATTAACAGAGACAACAAGGCAGGGGCGGCTTAGTACGCTCGCCTCATCAAACCAGACTTAGACCAGACCAGACCAGAAAACAGACTGAACCAACTAGACCGGACCAGACCAGACCGAACCTAGACCAGACCAGACTGAACCTAGACCGGGCCTGACCAGACCAGACCAGAAAACAGACTAGACCAACTAGACAAGACCGGATCAGACCAGACCAAAGCAGAGCAGACCAGACAGACCAGACCAAACCAGACCAGAAAAAACAGATCGGACCGGACCAGACCAAACAGGTCCAGAGCAAGCCAGACCAGACCAGTGGACTGAAATGAGCCAGACCAGACCGGACCAGACCGGATCAGGAAAGATCAGAATAGACAAGGCCAGACCAGTTTGAATCAGAACAGAAAATAGACCGGACCGGGCCGGACTGGATCGGATTGGACCAGACTAGACCAAACTAAACCGAACTGGAACGAACCTAACCAGACCAGACCAGGTCAGACCAGAACAGACCAGAAAAAACAGGCCGGATCTAGCCAGACTAGACTGGACCCGCCTGCAGGACCAAAGACAGACTCATCATCTGGACTAAAGAACCCAGAGGCAACAAAGCCAAGCAGCCTCCTGACAGGCCGCTGTGACAGAGACCAGGACGACCCCCGCGGTGATCTCTATTTAAACGAACAGTCCCGGGTGCTCGTGGTGGTTTAGGTCTTGGATGAAGCAGATTACTGATATGTGTGCCTGAAGTAGACATCTTACATGTATCTTCAAATGAACCAGCGCCCCCAGCTTTTTACATTTCTACGCTTCACTTTTCTCTCTACTGGAGCAGTGATTCAACTTTACCTAATAATCATTTAGAGCGCAAAAACAGGGCCCAGTCTTTAATCTACATGAAGACCCCTTTGATCTGCAGCTTCAACATACATCCTGCTGTAAAATAAAACCTCCCCGTGGTTATATAATATCGTGCTGCTGGGACGTCTCTGCTCCGTCCTGATGTTTGGATATGTAGGAACTCATTTAGGTTTTAGCGTTAAATTAAGTCTGGAGGAAAACTCCCCTGAGATCAAGCTTTTCCACACGATTCATATGTTTCCTTCAGCACAGCCTGCAGCCCGATACTTACATAAGTCTGACTGCTTTAAATAAACTGTACAAGGGAAGGTCCTGGATGTATAACTCATCAGAGATTAGAAAATAAAACACTGACAACACAAATCTGAGCTCCCACTTCTGAAGCAGCTGAGAGATGAAATCTGCTTCTGTGTTGAATATGAATCTGTGTCATTATCTGACATTAATAAGTCATGAATAACAAGAAAGAGGATTTTAAAGCTGCGACGAAGACGTCAAACACAAAATGGATAAAGCCCAGAGAGTCTTTTTGATACATATTTAAAGGTCTCCTTCTCTTCAACCAGTGTAAATAAGTCTCAGAGCTCCTCAAAACATATGTGTGAAGTTTCTTGTTCTAAATCCACTCTGATCCTGTATTTGATCATGCCTATAAACCCCTCTATTTCAGCCCTGCTCAGAACAGGCTGTTTCTGTGTCTGTAGCTTTAAATGTAAATGAGCTGTGTCTGACCACGCCCCCTCTCTGGAAGGGTTTGGGTGTCTCGGGCTTTCTCGCTCCATGTCCTATTGTTTATGGTGAGAAGGCAGACTCAGAGGACAGAACAAACACCTAGCTGTGGGAGTGTCACCCACCTGGGGGAGGGGTTACTGCCCTTTGTGATGTCATGAAGGGAAAATCTCCAAACGGCCTGTTTGAGCACACATTTTTCATGTGCATCAATCAGCATCAAAAACATCATCATTAGGGTGGTAGGTTTTCATAAAGAGCTGGGTCTTTAGTTTGTTCCACTATCGGGGGGGGCGACAGAGAAGAAGAGTCCAGTTAACGACTTAGGACCCTGTTGTGAAGGTTGGATCAGACACCCAATAACTGGGAGCCAGCAGAGTGACATATATTGCTCTGTATATATGTGTATCTGTATCCGCTGTTCATCTCCCTCTCTCTATATATTCACATAAAGTAAAGTTTGTCAAAGCTGAACTCTCAGCACTCAGCACAGCTCATGCTGACTCGCTGCTTATCGACCAAACTCCATTGAACCCACACAAAATATATTATGTTCATATTGTGCTCAGCAGAGAATTTTTAATTATTCCTCCAACTAATCAGTGTGTTTGTATCTTCTGTACGAGGACACTAGATGTTCAAAGAGAGCTTTGATTACTTTGTATATCGGCGCTCAGTTTCAGTTTCTAGGTACTCACTGAAGAGCAGTTTGAGGAATTTAAAGTCCTGATAAAATCCAAAAACATGAACACACAGAGCAAGCTCCATATCAGGAGAAAACGTGGATGTGAAGACGTTTTCCTTTAGCAGAGAAGCAGTCACAAATACTGGGTAAAGTGGGTAAAGTGCCTCCTTATGAACTCAACGAGGGGTTCAATGTCACCTCTCAGAATCTGACCTTTTCTTCGAGGCCACAGATTTAATGCAGTCCACGCTTCATGAAGTATAACAGGTGAGATATCCAGCTGTTCACATCAACTTCTGTTACAGCCAGGATCTCTACAACCACCAGCCGGCTCCATCAGTGTGCATGCGTGTGTGTGTGTGTGTGTGTGTGTGTGTGTGTGTGTGTGTGTGTGTGTGTGTGTGTGTGTGTGTGTGTGTGTGTGTGTGTGTGTGTGTGTGTGTGTGTGCTTGTGTGTACTTGTGTGTGTTGTGTTTGTGTGTAGCTCTCCTGCAGAGAGCCAGTGCCCTGCTGAGACCTGAGTGCAGCTTTGTGTTCGACAACCAAACAAGAAACTCAAGAAAGTGCTGCAGCCATGACGACTCTGATAATGTGTGCCTGTTTAGGTATGTGTGTGTGTATGTGTGTGTGTGTGTGTGTGTGTGTGTGTGTGCTTGAGCATGCTGTGATATTAGAGATGAAAGTCGTCTCCTGCTGTCAGCCTCCTGCTTGCGGCAGACTGTTTGTGAAAATGGATGTTTGATGTGCGTGGGTTATGAATGAATGACTTGTGTTCATTTAGTTTCTTTAAATGTGTGTGTGTGTGTGTGTGTGTGTGTGTGTGTGTGTGTGTGTGTGTGTGTGTGTACGTCTGTTTACACTCATTGCCTGTTTATCAGTCAGTAATAAGTGTTGATCCTGAGGGTCTGATTAGAGTATTGATCCTCTCTCAGTTTGTTGTTTTTCTTCATATTTACTACACTGTAAAAAGTGTGCGCATAGACACAAATTAAGAGCATATCTAAGGGTTCATCTCGGATGCTGGAGATCAGTGTCAGCAGCGGGTTACTGACGCTGTTTAAACAAGATTCTTTCAGATAAACATGGGACACAAATTGTCTCATATGATTCGGTCTAAATGATTCAAAGGTGCAATCGTTCTGAAATCCCTTTAGTAGATTGTTTCAGGCTGCAGCAGTGTTTTAGTCAAGACCAAACCAACCGAGACCAAGACAAGAACAAGACATTTAGGGATCCAGACTGAGTCAAGACCAAGACATTTAGGGATCCAGACTGAGTCAAGACCAAGACATTTAGGGATCCAGACTGAGTCAAGACCAAGACATTTAGGGATCCAGACCGAGTCAAAACCAAGACATTTAGGGATCCAGACCGAGTCAAGACCTAGACCAAGGCAGGGGGAGTCCGAGAAAGACCAAGACCAAAAATATCACTTATAAAAACATCATCTTGTGTTTAGGGGGCGTAAAAATAAATGCTTTCGATTCCAAGACGGAGACCTTCAAAAAGTGGCCTCAAGATCAATGGAATATTTGAGGCAAATTCAAGTCCACTCAAAGTTGTTGTTTTTGTCCCTGAAAGGCTCCGGTTGTTCTCCTGTGTCTGACAACTTTACAGAAAGGATTCCTACAGAGAGATGACTAGTGTGTGTGTGTGTGTGTGTGTGTGTGTGTGTGTGTGTGTGTGTGTGTGTGTGTCCGTACCACGTCCATGATCTGCAGCAGGCTGAAGCTGAAGTTGACCGTCAGGCTGTGGGAGTCGTTGCTGACCGGTCGCTCTAACGGGTTGTAGTTCTTCATCAGCTCCTTGTAGAGGCGCCGCTGATACACGCCCTGCAGAGAGCCTGTAGAAACACACACAGCACACTTAGTACACACTTACTACACACTTAGTACACACTTAGTACACACACATAAATACACTTTCAAGTCTCAGGAAGAGCGTGTTAATAAATCCTTTAAACAGGAGCTCCTCGGTGTGCAGATCATGTTTGCTTCTTTATACCTACACATCGGTCAGCAGCCGAGGAAGTCACCTGTTGGACAAACTCTGACTTGTTTTCATCGTCAAACAGAAGAGAAATGTTGGCATCATGGGAGTCTGACACCAAAAGAAGTCATGAATCAAACATCGGAATCCACTAAATTCTTATTTTAAACATCTGTATCGGCCTTGATTTTCACAATCGGTGCATACCAGATGTGTGTGTGGAGCTGGTTGTGTCTGGTTTTCTTACAAACACTAACAGTGGAAAGAAGGAGAAACAAAAAGAGAGAGGGAGCCGTTATGTTCATTTACTTCATGTGTCACTGTGTGGGACGGTCCAATACAGTTCCCTTTGTAGGGATCTGTGTCAGACGGCACGGTTTCAGACTGTGGGAGGGATGACGATGAGCATAAAGTACATGAAAGCAGAGTCAGCCTGTGTCCTTCATCGGCACTGCTCTTAACATCGGAAAGGGAGGAAAAAAGATCCCTGTGTTGAAGTTTAAATGTCAAAGCAGACAATGAACTCACAAAGACCTGTGCTGGTTTTTTAACATGCATTTTGAGAGATGAGCCGTATCTCCAGAGGGTGGAGATAGGGTGAGTAGAGCCGCTGCTCCTTCACATTGAAAGGAGTCAGTTCAAGTGGTTCGGGCATCTGATCAGGATCCTCCTGGACGCCTGTTTTTGGAAAACGTTGCTGGGGAGAGGGAAGTCTGGGTTTACTGCGGCTGCTTCCACCGCAACACGACCCGACCTCAGATAAAAGGAAGAAAATGGATGAATGGAAAATTTTGAGAATGCTCCAGTAGATCGTTTTTTCAGCGGCTTTGAATCAGGCTGTTATGGTTGTAACATAATCCACGATTAGGGAGACAAGTCCAGCTGTATGTTCTCGCACGCTCCGGAGAGGGCGTAGTGCGGGCCGCTGATGGAGCGCGGTGATCAGAGTATGTGTAAATTGTCAATAAGTTGTAAAGGGAGAGGGTGTGAGAGCAGTTTGACAAAGGCCCAGGGAAGGAGAGACTCAAGGGACGACAAAATAAAACAGGAAACTGCCAAAAATATTTTAAAAATAAAACACCACTAAAACTCAGGACGGATGTGTGTGGCGGCAGCAGCCAGAGCGGAGACGGCTCCTCGAAGTGAAGACCTTGTTCTCTCGTCAGCGGACGAGTCACAAACTGAGGCGTGGATCTGCTGTTTGAGACGTGACGATCAAAGTTGTTTGACTTCTCTCACGATTGTCTTCTTTCATCCCTCCCGGTTTAACAGTCAGATATTTAAGGGCCTCAAAGGTGTTATGGACGCCGGTTTCATCAGCCGCAGAGACGCTGAGAGCTCATCAGGATGATTGAGGGGGTGAGAACCTGACCGACCGAGAGGGAGGAGGGTGAGACTAACGATACACTTTTTATTATAGTCGGTGCTGTGAGGGTCACAGTCAGGATGTTTGAAAAACTGACAGCAGCTCCAGGTAACAGAAAGGTTTATCGTTTCCACTTGAAACGACGCTCTGTCCACATGTGTGTTACTGATTCTTAAAGTTATCTCTTCTTTAAAAACAAGATTTACAGGACACTTATTAGTGTGGTTCTGATGATGTCATCTTAACTGTACAGAGAGGTGCAAGAATGAGTGATCTTGTAGTTCTCGTGTGATCTTGTAGTTCTCCTGTGATCTTGTAGTTCTGCTGTGATCTTGTAGTTCTCCTGTGATCTTGTAGTTCTGCTGTGATCTTGTAGTTCTCCTGAGATCTTGTAGTTCTCATGTGATCTTGTAGTTCTGCTGTGATCTTGTAGTTCTCCTGTGATGTGTGTACAGTTGCTCATGGCTGTACTCACACTCCAGTAGGGCACAAGAGAATCTGCGCACGCCGTCAGACGGAGCACAGAAATTTGGGAGTAAGACTAACAGGAAGTCTGCACTGCAATCTGAAGATGATCAGTAATGACCTGATGTAATCGTCGATTCTGTGCAGTCTTTTTATCCTTGAGTTGTTATCGTAATGTGTGGTATGTATCCGTGGAACGATTGCTCTCCTGTCTGCACAACAAATTAAACTTTTAAGGTGCAATTAAAGAATCCTTAAACCTTCATGTTTAGCCTCTGTTGAACTGTTTGAGGCTCAGGTTACTTTTTATGGGGGGGGGGGGGTTAAAATGGAGTTGTTGTGGGGGAAATAAAAAGACAGATCCTCTTTAGTAACTTGATGTGTGAAGTGTGTGTTTGTTGTAGTCTTTGCAGAAAAGAAAACGACACAGCTGTAAGCATCAAACTTCAACGTGGAAATATTAAAGTCAGAGATTTAACTTTTAATTCTGAGAAAATATAAACACAGTGAAACACCTTAAGAACACACACACACACACACACACACACACACACACACACACAGACACACACTAATCTGAAGGAAAGCTGGTCAGGCTGCAGGTGTGTGTGTCCACACACAGACGTAGCCTCAGGCTGTGACTCAAAATAAAAAGCAGCTCTCAGCGTTCAGGAGCAGCATCAGGTAAACACATTTCATCTTGTCTGTCTGCAGAGAAACTCAACTTTAAAAACGACTGTTTCACCTTTGAAAGGAGGGAATCTGAAGCTGGTTTCACACTCAACGATTCTCAAATCGTAACAGATTTTTAACACGTGGGAGACTGCACAGACATAAGGACAGATTCAACTGATGTTTAACGTTATAATCCTCTGAACACACACACACACACTACCACACCATTCAGCCACACCAGTAGACCATACACCTGCAGTTTAAAGTGAGATTTCACAGACAGGGCTGCACAGAGGCTGCTGAGTTGGCGGGGTTTAGGTTCATGCCTTGCTCAAGGGCACCTCAAGAGGAAGAGAATCGGCGCCTCTCCAGCAACTAGCAGACCGAGTTCAAGACTTGTTCTGCCCTGGGAATTTAATTGACGACCCTCCGGTTCCCAACCCAAGCCCTACAGACTGAGCTACTGATCGATCCATCCACCCATTATCTAAAACCACTTCTCCGGTTCGGGGTCCCGGGGGGGCTGTAGCAGATCCCTGCTGTCATTGGGAGAGAGGCGGGGTTACACCCTGGACTGTTCACCAGCCAATCACAGACGGACAACCAGACACACTCACATTCACACCTACGGACAATTTAGACCCGGAGAGAACCCACATATGCACGGGGAGAACATGCAAACTCCACACAGAGAGGTTCCTGTCAGACCAGGATTTGAACCAGGAACCTCCACACTGTGAGGCAGCTAACCACTGTTATCACTGTGCAGCCCGCTTCTGTTCTGTTCAGCATCCTAAATATCATCATCAATATCAGTGAGTGCGTAGGTGTCCATGGAGGAGCTGGGTCAGAGTGCCAGGATGAAGGGTTTGAGGTGAAGTACTGCACAGGTGTTCATGTTATTAACCTGCAGGATATCGGACGCATTCAGAAACCTCTCGAAGCTTTTCAGAGACAAAATGTAAGCTCTGGCAGTACTTCATCAAGCTTTTCATGAAGTGTTTTCATCCGGTGCATGCAAGTCTGACTGCTACACATTACTGATTTATTGATTTATGTACAGAACTTTACGCTGCCGTCTGGACTCCAGAGAAGATGAAGGTGAAATAAAATGTGAGAAGTCCTGAAGCATTCAGTCTTTTGACTTCTTATTTCTTCTCCTTCAAAGTGAGATTACTTTGTGTTCATATCTTTTCCCTGGATGTTCTCCTGCACGTCGTCAGAGAGAGAGAGGCAGTCTTATCAGGAGACCTCTGGATGTATTAAAGCTTTAAAAAACGAAATCTTTGAAAAGTTTGACCTGAAAGTGGTTAGTTTTGAGTTTTTTTGCCCTTAATTTGAAGTGATGATGCTGTAATCATATTCCTTTTTAAACATACAGCATTAAAATCTGATTAACAAAACAAAATGAATGACATGCAAACAGTCTGAAGTGTGAGTGTGTGTGTGTGTTTAGCCTACCGTGTATGAGGCAGCAGAGCGTCAGGACGTGCAGGGTGAAGATCCGAGCGTCCATCCTCAGCAGCCGAGACTCTCAGAGACGAGAAACTGAGCGGAGTTCCTCCTGAACCAGCAGAAAACACCGAGAGGGAGAGGGAGAGGGAGAGAGAGAGGGGGGGGGGGGGAGAGAGAGAGAGAGAGAGAGAGAGAGAGAGAGAGGAGAGACACACACACACACACATACACACACACACACACACACACACACACACACACACACACACAGGGAGAGGGGAGAGGGAGGATCAATGGGGGAGAGACGAGGATGCTCCTCCCTCCCCCTCCTGAAAACATCTGAAAGAGAACATTGGACAGCTGGAGACATCGAGGAGGAGGAGGAGGAAGAGGATGCTCCGTGTGTCTGTGTGTGAGTGTGTGCGTGTGTAGGCTGATGATTTTGACGTCAAATCTAAGGAATGAAAACTCCATCTTTGTAATGAAGCTGATATCCAGCCAGTTATCCCCACAGTTTCAATATCTTTATTAATTACAGGTAGGGTTGTTAATTCCCTTTTTAAGATTTTGGTTAAAATTTGTCTTTAGGTCCTGACAGAAATTAATAACTCATGTTCTCTGAAAAAGGAACAAATCGAATCCGTCATATGTAGCAGTTGTAAGCCTGCAAAACTTCAATGTCTGCCACAAGGTACCAATCTGATGAACCAATCAGACGCCTCCATGTCTCCCTGCTTGCTCTCTCCCTCTTGCCTGCTCTAACCCACACTCAAAGAGCGTCACTGATGACGGAGTTTATACTGTGAGTTTACTTACTGCTGAATGAGACATGAGACAACGTAGTTTCTACACAATGTAAGAGATGAGCTGAGGTCCACTTCTGGAGCAACGGCGCTCGTTTAGTAAGTAAGGGGGCGTGACTTCTGAGGGAGCACAGAGGGGAGGGGCTGGGTGCAGATGGAGCACTGAGGGAATGCTACTTTCTAAATCATGCTAGTTCTCAAAAAGTAGTGCAAAGAGAGAACCCAAAACAGCAGCCGAATGTCGTCGCTCACATTTTAATCGAGAGACTATCCTCTTATTTTAAGTTGCCGGGTCAGACTTTAATGTTGCTTTTAAACTTTTTTTAACAGACGGAGTTCAGCAGGTTTTTGTGAATGGTCTCATGTCAAAGGTTATGATGTCAGACACGGCACTCCTCAGGGCTGTGTCCTTGTCCCCCTGCTTCTTTTTTATAATTCACACAGACAGTCATTATTTTTTTTAATTTTTTATACTTTTTTTATGTTACTGGATTCTTTTTTTCCCACCCTTGTCTTTGCTCTTAAGTTTACCGTCGAACTCCCCCCCTTAAAATCCCCCAAAGCAGATATTGATGTGCATGTTTCAGGTTTGTACTTATTTGTTTTTATTAAACTGTGTCGGCTGTAGCTTCACCCTTCAGGCAGTGCAGTTTAATCCCTCTAACAGAAATATGACTCCTCAGTGTATTGAGTCAAAAGTTTCTCCCGCTCCGTCTGCTCCCTCTCCATCTCCGTCCCTCAGAAATTCTCTCCTTCGTTGCGCCCGCCGCTCCGCCTCTCATTAGACATGTTGACATTTTCTTGTTTCTCATCATTTCTGCAGAGCATTTGAAGGAGGAGACGAGTTTGTGTGAGAATCTCAGGCGACTGACAGGAAGCACCTCCGTGGCTTTGACTTGAAAACAACCAACGCTGGAAGAAAGAGGGGAGGATGAAACTTTGTGATTTTTCTGCTCTGTTTAAAGTTTGTTTTCACGCTCAATAAGAGTGAAAGGCTGCGAACAGATTCTTCTTCTGAGGAGGGAAAAGCATCCCTGATATTTTTAGCTGCTGCGTGTGCAGGAGAGCAGAGGAAACCTGATGTTTCTTTCTGCAGATATGATGACTTGAAGCTCTTCAAATACGATGAAAGAAAAGCCACATCATTTAACCTTCTCCACATTAATCTGACATTCTGAAGTGTATGTATAGAGCACGTTAAAAACAAGCAGAGTGGACCAAAGTGTTGAACAATAAGATAACATGCAGAGACACATTTAGCACATCAAGGTAAAGCAAAGATGATAATGAGACAGACACATTCGACCTTTAGGACCACAAGAAACTAAAGGGGGGGAATGGGGGGCGATCTTAAGACCCTGACACACCAAAGAGACTGTCAGCCGTCGGTGAGTGGTCGTCGCCCTAGTTTTTGTGGTGTGTCCGGCTCCGTCGCTACCCTTCACCCCCCCTCTGTCTTTTTTGGCCGATTCGACATGTTGAATCGGTGTCGGTGGTTGGTGAGAGGAATCTCTCTGATTGGCTGTTGGGAGGTTTCATTTATCTCCAGCTCTCGACACAGGTTCAGGAAAGCCTCTTGAGCATGCCGCTGTAGTATCCATGCTTACACCCATTAGTGCGATCTCGAGACCGGTCTTGGTCTTAAGACCGGTCTCAAGACCGTTTTTTGAAGGTCTCTATCTTGTCTTAGAATCAAAAGAACTTTGACTTGGTCTTGTATCGCTCTCAGACTGGGCGGACTCTTGGTTTTAAACCAGTGTACGGTCTAAGTGAGTGACACGCCCCCTAAACACAAGATGATGATTTTTCAGGGATATTTATGGACTTGGTCTTGTCTCGGTCTCGGAGCTCTCTGGTCTTGGATATGTCCTGGTCTCTGTAAATGTGGTCTTGACTAAAACACGACTGCAGCCTCCCTGAGTGAAATAAAGAAAAAGAAAAACGTTCTTGAACTTATGGTAACATGCTTACAATTAGAGTTTTCAAAGATCCTCTTCAGCTTGTGAGCAGGAGTCATTTAGTGTTCATTCAGTTCTAACATCTTTAATAATCAAGGATTATAAAAAGATAAATATAATAATAATAATAATATAAAGGTTAAAAGACAGTGAAACATATCAAACCTAAGGTGGTTTACACATCTGGGTGTAAAGGGGATTAATGATTAGAAATATGGGGCTTAGATTGACAAACATGTCAGCCTTTTTTCATTGGCATGTCAACACCCGGTGACCATCTGAACACGTGCTAACAAGCTTACTTTAAAAACATGTTCCTGTGTAGCTTGTTATTATAAACACACTTGAATAAACTTTGAGTAAACAAGTAAGTGTGAGCCGAGTCTCTGGTGTGAAGCCTTTCATCTGCTCTGCTGAGCCCGATTTAAACTCCTGATTAATTTTCTAATTAGAGCCGATTAATGAGATCGTTTTCTTAACGACATTAGAGACGATACTGCTGATAGACAGGCGGCTCGGGGGGGAAGTGAGAGAGAGAGAGACACACACACACACACACACACACACACACACACACACACACACACACACACACACACACACACACAGAGAGAGAGAGAGGGAGGGAGGGAGAGGGAGAGAGAGAGAGGGAAACAAGGTGTCAAAAACGTTAAAGGCTGCAGGAGATTCAGAAACCAAACTGTAACGAGCATTCACATTGTTTCTCCCTCTCTCCTATGAAAACTGAGATAACTGTGATCATGCATATCAAACAGAATATCATGTGTGTGTTTCCCTGAGAGCAGTGATATTACCATGCGCGTGCGTCCTGTCATCGTGCAGAGACCGATGGCTTTAATTCCAGGATGATTCCTCTGCTCTGCCTACAGCGCTCTGTACACTCTGCAGGTTATTATTTCTACAGTCTATGGTTATTACCAACAAGGCCTGCAGCGCAATGAACAAAAAAAAAACAAACAGAGAAAAAGCGGATCATCTGCAAGTTTCAGTGAGTTTAAAACTCCACTAAATCTCGTTAATGCCTGAAAAATATATATAAAAAAAGAGCTGATGAAGCAAAATACACTCACATACTCTTACATGTCTGCAAACACAAACCTCTGCAACAACTTTAATCAGTCAATTAAAGACTGAACTTTTTGTAATGGTTGATGTGGAGCATTGAAATATAAGAGATGATGTCAGCGTGGACTGCCATCTTGTGGAGAAACACCAAACTGCATCTTTCCATAAACTGTAATCCACGTGGTAACACTTTAAATGAAGGACACAATATTCACCGTTAAATAGCTGCTTATATGCATGCTTATTAGTAGCATACAGCGAAAATTAACAGCTGTTGTCTGTGTGTGTGTGTGTGTGTGTGTGTGTGTGTGTGTGTGTGTGTAGGTATTCCGCTGCAGCTAACATGATGATGCAACGGTGTGAGTGTTGTCAAGAAGCCGTCACCAGTGAGGAAAAAGTGAAGCTGGAATGCGCAGATGGCACCATGATGGATCAAACCTTCACCAAAGAGGCTGTGCAACAGAGCCGAGTGTGTGTTGTGACGCTGATCGACCACCGACCCGACCCTTTCAAAGACCCGATTCAAGGCGTAACGTTTCTTGTAGTGTTCATGATTTCAAGCCAGACTGCGCTCTTTTATCAGCTTTACAAAATACAAATGTGATGTAAACATTCTTCCTTAAAATCAATAAAAATTAGAATCAGCAGCATTAAACGTGTGGACATTAGTATTATTATTCATTTGAATTTCTCTTGGGATCAATATGCCTGTGTACACATCTGTCAAATCGAGGTGCTGTAGTGTGCTGCACTGACGGACTGTTTTTATAAACATGTAACACGACATCCCAACTAGTTCCTGATCAGAGCAGACGTTTAAATCTTAGAAATGAATACAAAGAGTTCAGAAAGTGTCTTTAATAACTTTTTTTTTTTTACAGGGTCATGATATCACCATGGTAACATTTTGTCCTTAATTCATAGAAAACAATTCTTCTAAAGCAACTTTTTAGAATAAACTCATATTCTACTTGATTTGAATTCTTCTGCTCTAAGGAGAGGTGACGACAGACAAAGTTTTTCTCACATATTTTTTATAAACAAGTTTTGTACATATCAGTTTTAGTTTCTTTCATCCCCATGACGAGATCGGTCCATCCAAAGAACGTACAGCAGGTCAGTCGGTCACTAAAGCAGTCGATCAGCTGGCCAGCCTGTCGTTCAGGTAGCTGGACGTCTTGGCGTCCTGCAGCAGCGTTTTGGTGACATCAAACAGATTCTGCTGATAGGCCAGTCGGTAGCGGCTGTACACGTCGTCACAGTGCGTCAGCAGGCGCTTCACGTTGACGGTGGAGTTACTGGGAGCAGCGTCCAGCCTGAAACGATGAAAATAAACAAACAGAGGTTATAAAAAGACAGAACTCTTACCGCTTATTCACCGCTCAAAACAATAAGATCACAGGAGAACTACAAAATCACAAGAGAACTACAAGATCACAGGAGAACTACAAGATCACAGGAGAACTACAAGACCACATGAGAACTACAAGATCACATGAGAACTACAAGATCACAGGAGAACTAAAAGATCACAGGAGAACTAAAAGATCACAAGATAACTACAAGATCACAGGAGAACTACAAGATCACAGGAGAACTATAAGATCACAGGAGAACTACAAGATCAGAGAACTACAAGATCACAGGAGAACTATAAGATCACAGGAGAACTACAAGATCAGAGAACTACAAGATCACAGGAGAACTACAAGATCACAGGAGAACTATAAGATCACAGGAGAACTACAAGATCACAGGATGCAGTAAGATTGAAGCAGTGTTGTAAAACAAACCGGAAACCAGCTGTCTTACTTTTTGAAAATGTCTTCAAAGAGGCTGGAGGTCAGAGGTCGGTGGCGTTTGAGCTCCTCCAGGTAAACAAAGTCTCCTTTCAGGATCACCTTCTGGTACAGAATCTCTGCCCAGTCCGGACTGTAGCTGTACGCCTCGGACACCACAAACACCTGACGGACAGAGACACAGCCAGTATGAGCGTCTTCTCCTAAACGTAGCAGGCCCGTTTGAGGCCTCATCAACGTCAAAAAGATAAGAATAATACTTTTTATTTGTGATGCTGCAGAATGAAGAAAACGTGATCATGAATATAAAAGACAAGAAAGAGCAGGCAGACTTATCAAGAAACAAGAGGAGATTTAAGAAGGATGAGTCAGCAAAATGTGCAGGCGGAGCGAGGGCTATCATTGGCTGATCTATGTAGAACCAAACTTAAGTCTAAACATGACACACTGTCGTTGTTTAAGCTCAGGGCGGCATCACTTTCTCACTCAGGCCGAGTGTGGAGTCGGAGGAGGGCGGAGTCAGATGTTTAAAACAACATGAACAGACCTGGTAGCATCGGGGCAGAGCCATGACGGCGTTCAGCATCTCTGCAGGGCACAGGTTGACGACACGCACTTCTAACCCACGGTTCAGGAAGTGCAGCTGAAGAGCGACGAGCTTAGCTGTGCGAACACAACGAGCGGCCTGACGCACACACGAGTCCTGGAAAGACACACACACACACGCACACACACACGCACACACACACACACACACACACACACACACACACACACACACACACACACACACAGTATTGACATTGGTTCATATATGTAGTAGAAAAATACATTTTGAAGTTGGTGCCTTCTTGGCCGAGAAAAGGCAGAAAGTGTCTTTTTGGCTCATGTGGATGAAAGACACCAAATCCCAGAATGCACAGCACCGCAGGCCACTCAGAATCGGAATCAGAAATACGTTATAAATCCAGATGGAAAATCCGATCGTTACAGTTTCTCCAAAATATACAATATAGCAGTAGCGGCCGCAGCAGCCAAAACACAAGACTGTCCTGTCTGCAGCAGCCGTCTCGCCGCTATATTTATATTTTTTCGCCATTATCAGCTTTCTCCATAGAGCCTGTTACCATAGCTTCCAAGCAATATGGCAGACGTTAAGTTTCGATTCTGGGAGTGAGTTCCCACCCACTGATCTGTGATTGATCTGTAGCTTCAGTGGTCGAAAATATGAGGAACTAGCGTTGTAGTTTCACCACGCTAACCGCAACAGCTTCCAGTGATGCAAAGATCGTCATTTTGCGTCACTGGAAGCTCCTTTTCAGACTTAGAAATTTCCCATCTGAGGGGAAAATGAGGGCGGGATGCACGACCATTCAAAAATACTACCAGGTTTCTAATGATACGAAGCTTAATGCAAATGGGTGAAGTATCCCTTTAAGTACAAACACACAGCCAGTGAGTCCTGTGTCTATCGTCAGCTTTAACAGAGGAGTCAAACCGGTGCTCCACAAGCTTTACCTACTCAACAGTAAACCATCGCTTTGCGCTGACTGCAGGATGATGACCTCATGACGGAGAATGGAGTTAAAAAGTGGCGCCGCCAGCTTGGTCTTCTTCGCTGTGTTTCCCAGCGCAGCTTGCTTGAAAGGGGTGCTGTGTGACGGTGGCAGTCAGCGTTTTCTACTAGGACGCAGCCAACTTTTTCCTCCAAGCTGGCGGCCCAGGTTCAAATCCCACCTGTGGCTCCTTTCCCGCATTCCCCACTCCCTCTCTCCCTGATTTCCAACTCTATCCACTGTCCTATATCTCCATTAAAGGCACAAAAAGCCTAAAAAAAAAAAAAAAAAAAACAATGCGAAAGGTGAGGCTTCATCAAAGTCCACCCGGACGTAAAACGACGATGATGATGTTTGTGATGAGAAACGAGACTCATTCTGGAACAATATGAGTGACTTTTAGTGGATGCAACAAAACCGGGTCGTAACATGTCAGCAATAACAGCCTGTTACCCTGACGACCACGTGAATGACCTCCAGCGGAGACCTTTTTGTCTTTCATTATTTCAACCAGAGCAGATCTGAAAAAATTAGTCGCATGTCAGGGTAACATGAAGAGGCGTTCAGGTACCTTGGAGAAGCTCTCTGCAGCGTCCTTCAGCAGACCCAACACTTTGACCAGCGAGCTCTTCAGGTCCGGAGTCACGACTGTTAAAGAGACACGTCGACACATCACACGGTCAAAAACAAAGACAAAGAGGAGGGCTTCTGGGTGCATTCTTTCGAAAAATCTAATTTAAAGTGGACATATTCTGAAAAACTTCTACAGTGTTTGTGAACATATATTTGGGTAACCTGAGTGTCTACTGACCCACAAAATGTGAATTAAACCCATCCAGTCCTTTTTTTGTGGTCTGCATAAGTCTTACAACACAGAGAAAAATGCTCCGTTTTAAATGTGCTCTCCTTGTGATGTCACAGTGGGATTCTAGTAAAAAAAATAATCCCCTCCCCTCCCCTGGTATCTCCACCCATGGACTCCACCCCAGCCGAGAAATTTTTGCTCAGGTCGGCCATTTTTATTCTCGCTACAGAGGAGCGATGTCTACTGGGAAAACTCAGGGGGGCTCAATGCATTTAAAGAGACACACACACCAAAACGGAGCGTTCTGAGAGAGCTAGTTTATACAGGGTCACAAATCTCCTCTGGTGCTTGATTCATGTTATATTTTGACCAAAGCACAGCACAGATGTTTCATTTAAACCACAGGGGACTGTTTGAAAAGGTGGAAAAGGGGGAGAATATGTCCTCTTTAAGATTTGTAAGGATCAGCAGGGACCTGGAGCTCGCTCACCCCAGGGCTGAGACTCGATGATCTTGAGCTGCGTTCTAGCCGCCATCTCGTGGTTCTCTCCAATCTCCCTCCTCATGCTGAAACACAGCGCCACCATGTTGTGCTTCTCGCTGTCCGCAGGGAGGCAGCGCTTTATGTAATCCAGCAGAGCTGTCTTCAGGCTGGAGCTCTGAAGAGGCACGGAGGGACGGGGATCAAGATCAAGATCAGGTTAATGGTTGACTTATAATAAACATTAAAGCATAGTTTGAGTTTTTTTATTTTTAGACATCAAACAATTCAAATGTTTGGATCGGGATTAATCACTGAATTTCAAACGTTAGAGTTCCCGTCCTGAGGGCTAAAACACCCTTGACCTCAGCTGTTTTTTTTTGTCGCTGAGCTCACAGCGCTCTCAGTTAAAACAACACCACGCTCGTCAATGTCACATCTCCCTCACCGACCAATGGGACTTCTGATACTTCAGCTTTTTGCAACAACAATGGCAATGGAGACATTTCGAGTCTGACTCGTCTTTTGGAGGGAGCAGTTTCCGGATGAGTCAGGTGAGTCATGTCCTGACATCGTCACATGGCCGAGGGGAGTAGAAGTTCATTTTTGTTACCTAGCAACAGTGAGCGCTGGTGAGAAATACTCTGAACTGGAGGTTGTGGGCGCTGTTGTCTGAGGACACGGGCCCTAAAGTTGACAGGTCTACGTTGGCTTCATCTATGAAATACATTTGTATGTGTGTGTGTGTGTGTGTGTGTGTGTGTCCACCTGTCCTCTGTCCGTGTCCACTTTCTTTCTCAGCAGCATCTCGAAGCGATGGTTCTGATGCAGCAGGTCGAAGATGTAAGTCATTTCATTGTACCTGCCGATACCTGTCAGCAGACGCACCTGGGCACACACACACACACACACACACACACACACACACACAAATTATTTACAAAACAAACAGATTCAGAGAAACACTTTGATCAAGAATGAAGGTTTGTGTGAGGGGGCGGGGCTTACCAGCAGGCTGTAGTGCTCCCCGGGGGAGAGGTGGGTGTGGCTGAGGTGACGGGCAGCTTGCAGAACTCTGACGATCCCCTCCATGTTACAGGTGAGACTGAAACAGTCGTGAGCCACGATCAGCAGCTCCACGACTTGTGGAAACAGAGGAGAGTCAATAAAAACAATTTGTGTGTGTGTGTGTGTGTGTGTGTGTGTGTGTGTATGCATGTATGCGTTTGTGTGTCGTACTGCAGTTGAAGTCTCTCAGAGGAACACTGTTGAGGTTCTCCAGCAGTTTGAGCCCCACCAGGTTTGGATCTTCACACAGTTTGATGAGCTGGACCAGAGAGTCCCGCCCCTCTGCGGGCCGGAAAACTTGCCTCTCTGCTGACACACACACACACACACACACACACACACACACACACACACACACACACACACACACACACACACACACACACACACACACACACACACACACACACACACACACACACACACACACACACACACACACACACACACACACACACACACACACACACACAGAGAGAGAGAGAGAGAGAGAGAGAGACACACAGCTGACTGTCTGTTCTAACCTCACTGGTGTAGTTAAATAATAAGTAACATTTGCGGCCTGCAGGTGTCCTGTTCTCACCTGGCTGCAGCTCCTGCGTGGAGGCCAGCAGCGCCTGCACCACAGCGGAGGAGACGAGCTGGGCCACAGAGTACGCAGACAGACCCTGAGCTCTGATGAAGGCCTGAGCCTTCCTGAAACGCTCGGGCTGCTCCGAAAGCAGCAGCTTCTCCAGCACCGAGCGAGGTTCTTCCCCACAGATCTGACCGAACGAGCACTGCAGCTCCTGGAAGAAACACAGACACACAACGCAACACAAGACACTTTAAAGGAGGATTCTGGTGTTTCAGACGTCGACCTCTTCACGATGGACATTCATCATATGGCAGAAAGTAGGAGGAGTCACAGGATATTAAAGGCCAAGGTACCTTTAACCTCTAACAGCTGCATCATAAGCCTTGATTAGAAAAATGCTAATTTCTGCCTCCAGACATCATCATAAGACTTCCTTGGAATATGGTGACTTTGGCGTTTGAATTCAGAGATATCACACCAGAGGGAGTGATGTATTAAATATCAGCACTGCTGTGATTCGCTCGTAAGCTCGAGGCTGCAGGAGACATTTACAATTCAGTCATAAAGCGATCCGATTCCTTCTTTGAACACTGTCCGTACCTTGGACAGCTGGTAGAGGTTGAGGACTTGTTTACAGTAGTGTTTTCCATGTCGACACTGATCAACGAGCTTCTGGAGCTGGACGACCACCTCGTCCTCGGGGAGTGGGACCACGACAAAGGAGGAGAGGCTGTTGATGGAGGCAGCTGGAGGAGAGAAAGAGAGAGACATGTAGCTTAGCATGTAGCATGGAGGTCAATTGAAAAGTTTCTAAACCACCTGGACTTGATCGAGGACGACTCAAGGTGTGCTTTGATATTTTTGTGTTGGTGCACTCAGCTCCTGATGATGAAATCTTTCAGAGTATCAGTGAGGTGGTGTTTAATATATCTTTGTATAAACTAGAGGTCAGGGTGAATCTTACAGCTGGTGATGCTCTTCTTGGGCGGAGCCTCCGACGCCTCCTCTGGTGCTTCAGGGTTCGGTTCTCCCGAGGCTAGACCCCGGCAGCGCAGCACCACCCACATGTCCGGGTGATGCAGGGAGAAGTAGCGGCAGACCCGGCTGGCTTCATGGATACTTCCTTCATCTAATAACTGACCAATCAGAGCAGCCAGAACCTTCCTCTCCTCTGGACTCAGTGCCTGGTCGACGTTCAGCTCCTCCTGCTCGTCAGGAGGTCCAGGGAGTCCGTCCACGCTCAGACACTCCTCCGTGTTCAGACCTGAGATGTTGGAGAAGGAGATCTCCTTCATGAGCACCACGTACGTGTTCATTTCAGGCGTGATGGCGGGCGGCGGCAGGTTGAAGACGCTCTCCTTCTCGATGGTGACGGAGAGGACGCGTCGTCTGACCTGGCTCACCCACAGCTTCTTCTCCAGAGCCTTCAGTCTGTCCACAGGAAGTGGGCGGAGCAGAGAGAGCCAGTGCGCGGCGAGGCAGAGCAGCAGGCAGCGCTCCTGGACGTCCAGCAGCTCGCTCTGAGCCTCGGACGAGTCTGCAGGGTCAGTTTCCGCCTGAGACAGGAAGAACTGAGAGGCTGATTCAGGATCAGTGCTGTCCGCCTTCAGCTGATCGTTACATCTCCTCCAGAAACTGACTCGAGTGTCCAAACGTCTCCACTGCCGCTTGGACTTCTGGGAGCTCACCTCCTGGAGGAGCTGCATCGGAGACAGAAATGTCAACAACAAGGCACACAATCGAGTGGAAATGCATTTTTCTTTTTAAATTCAGACCTGGCTGAGCAGCAGGCGGTGGACGGCCAGTCCGGCTAGCAGGGCGACCTGACGGGCCTGGCTGTAGCGCCCCCTGGCCTGCAGAGCATCCACTGCAGCCTGGAACTCCTCCTGCTGGACGGAAGGAGAACTGCACTGCAGCAGCCGCAGAGACACGCTGACCTCTGAGCCCTGAAGGAGCTGACTCAGCTGACTCAGCTTCCTGAAGTCTGGACCTGAACACAAACACAGCAGATACAAACACAACTGAGTGACAAATCTAAACTAAATCAACCTGTGCACCTGTCCCGAGTCAGCAAGAAATGGAGGTTTTTACAAGTCTTGTGTAGTATCCTCTGAAAACACAAACCAGAGATCAGGAGGAGCCCCGTAAGGAAAATAAAACGTTGACCATTTTGTTAATCAAACCTGAACATTCTGGCCTAATCTGACAGATCACGAGGTGACGGACTCTCAGATCTACAGGTGGTCTACACTCCCTCCCGCCCACTACGTGCTCTGCCAATGAAAGGCGTCTGATCCAACCTTCACAAAACGGGCCTAAGTCTCTGACTAGACTCTTCTCCTCTGTCGCCCCCCGGTGATGGAATGAACTTCCAAACTCTATTCGATCTGCAGAGTCCCTCTGCACCTTTAAGAAAAAGCTAAAGACCCAGCTCTTTATGAACACCTACTAACTTAATGATGATGGTCTCAATATTATTGATGATGATAATGGTTTTTGTTTGATAACGACGACTTATAAGATGGTTTCTATACTGATTAGAGCTCTCAAGAAATGCCTGTCAGCACATGTGTGTCCAATCGGACTCAAAGCTGATCGTTTGCTCTTACTGACATTGTTCCCTTTTTTTCTCTCTCCTTGCTTGTGTTGTACTTACTCTCTGATGTACGTCGCTTTGGATAAAAGCATCTGCTAAGCGAATTGTAGAATTGTAGAATTGTAGATCTCACCATTGGATTTGAGGAGTTTGTCGACGTCGGCGAGGAGCTGCAGCAGCCTGTGGAGGTCGTACTGGGAGGAGCAGTGCTGCAGCATGGTGAGGAGCAGCACCGAGGCCTGACTTTCCACCCACTGCAGCGGGAGTTCACCAGAGGTCGCTGGGCCGGCGTTTCTGAGCTGAGTACGACGAGGATAATGAAGTTAAACTGTGTTATCACTGGATAATACTGCAGCTTTAAGGTCCCTGCAGGCTAATTATGAGTGTATAAGATACTGCATCTCTGCACAGAGCCAGAGGGCGGGACTTACAGCGATGAGGGTCCTCTGGAAGTCCAGCAGTTTGGCTTTGGCCTCAGAGAAGTTTCTGTAGTCATAACACAACTCAAACATCATCAGCACCAACACCAGAGGACAGTCCTGAGGGAGACAAGGAGGACATCATGCCTGCCACTTATCTGTGTTTGTTTGTGTTACATATTTTGGGGTCGGAAAGACTTGAAGGAACAGCAACCAAATGAGACGTAAACACATCTCTGCAGAGAAGAGGAGTCAGATCAAAGTAGGGCGCAGACATTGTAACCATACAGCCTGTTGGGATTCTGCTTCTGAAGCATACAGTGGCTGGGAAGTGCAAACAAAATTACAAAGTTTGAAACACTTTTGTAAAGTTTGAGACAAATCTACACTTTGGAAAACAGATTCAAAAGATGAGAAACACTTTTATGAGTGCCGAGACATGAACTCTGGTCATGAGCTATGGGTATTGACCAAAACAAATGAGTTTCCTCTGGAGGATGTCTGGGCTCAGCCTTAGAGAAAGGGGGAGGAGCTCGGACATCAGGGGGGAACTCGGAGTAAAGTTGCTGCTCCTTCACATCCAAAGGACGCAGTTGAGGTGGTTCGACATCTGATTAGGATCCTTGTGATCGCCTCCTGTTTGGAGGTTTTCTGGGCATGCCAAAACGGGAGGAGACCCCGGGGTAGACCCAGAGCTTTCTGGATGGGTTATATATCCTGTCTGGCCAGGGAACGCCTCAGAGTCCCAGAGGAGCTGGTAAACGTTGCTGGGGAGTCTGTGTTGACTTACTGCGCCTGGTGCTACTGCGGCCCGACCTCGGACCTCAGATGAAAATGGACAGATGGATGTAAGTTTGTTTCATAGCTTTGTAAAAGTGTAATTTTGTTTTGCACTTCCCAGCCACCGTAAAAGCAATCTTCAAAAAGTAATTTCAAAATGTGTAGTATCTTTTAGTTATTCAAACCCAAAAAAATTTGAAATAAAATAAAAATACTGGAATTCTTCCTTCATGTTGACGTAAAGTGAATGGAAATATTAGGGATTGTTAGCGCTGTACATAGCTTTTCTTATGACATAATTTATTTTATTATCCACGTGTGAGGCTTGTAAGACGATCAAAGAGCAGAATATGAACAAGAGAATCAACTGTATGTCCTCCTTTAAATCCCAGTTCACACCTTCAGGACTGAATTTAACTCTCTTCAAACGTCTCTCTGTGATCACGCTACATCTCATGGGTTCTAATCTCTTATTTTTTTACCCTCTGGAAGAGCTGGAAGCCCCGTAGGAGGGGCCTGACGTGGCCCCGCCCCAGCAGAGTCCTCCAGATGATTGACAGGTCATGCAGGGTCCACTCATGGTGCTGCGGGGCTTCGTCCAGGTGGGAGGTGGCTTCATCAGCTGTGGCATCATCGACCGATGTCAGCACCCACACGCACATGCATGGCAGCAGCCCGGCCTCCTGTCAATCAAACAAGTTTTAAAGCGATATGAAGCACATGGATCGTGTTTAAGGCTTTAGGGAATAAAAACGGAGGAGAGTTCCGTTCTTTTCAGAGAGTCTTTCTTTTTTTTGGAGGCCATTTTCCAGTTTATCCAGCTTTTCCTCTAAATACCGAAACCATCGAGTTATCATCATCCAAAAGTCTTTCTCTGTAACAGCAGGGATTGTTAGGCGTGTAAACGTGGTTACCTGTTGACATGCAGCAAGTACAGCCAGTGTCGGACAGCGTTGCACCAGCGCCTCCTGCAGCAGGTACCTGTAGGGCGCCTCCTCCTCCTGGCTCTGCAGGAGGACCTGGAACAGCTCCCTGGGGTGCTCCGAGCTCCCAGATGCCCTCTCTGCGCTCACAAACCCCGTCAGCTGGTCCTGAGAGCCCTCACTCCTCCTCTGACTGTACACCTGCAGGTCCTGAAAGGCCAGACTCAGGTGGGCCTGGAGGGCAGGGCCGAACTCAGATGCTAATGACCTCACCTGCAGGAAGAACCAAATATGGTCGCATTAAAAAGGCTAAACATCCATGAACTGACAGAGTGTCTGTGTATCCATGAGTGTGATCGTGTGTATATGTCACAGAGTTTTAAAGTGAAGATGGTGGAGGTGTGTGTTCACCTGTTCAGGCGGGAAGTTGTGAAGCTGAACAAACAACAGGAAGTGGATGAACTGTCCGTCAGCAGCGCAGTGGGAGGGGTAAACCGAGCTGAGCTTCAGACTGTGGAGCTGACAGAACTGAACGGGTAACGCCCACTCCTGAGCCGCCTCATAGGATGACCTGACGCACACACACGCACGCACACACACACACACACACACACACACACACACACACACACACACACACACACACACACACACACACACACACACACACACACACACACACACACACACACACACACACACACACACACACACACACACACACACACACACACACACACACACACACACACACACACACACACACACACACACACACACACACACACACAGCATTTTAAAGAGTCCTGTATACACCCTTTTAAGAAATGAAAGATCGCTGGATTCAAAATCTGCAACTGAACTAGTTAATATTTAAGATCATACATGATGCTGGCCCGACCGTCTCTTGAAATGAATGATCTTAAATTAGCCGTGTTGATGAGATTACCTGACGACGCTTTTCTGCTCCAGAATGTGAGTCACTGCAGCCTCCAGGCAGCCAATCAGCTCGTCTGCGGCTTCAGGCTCTGCCTCCGCCATCTTACCACCTTAAGACAAAGAAACACAAAAACAGTCAGTGTGTGTTGTATGTACTCGGAGTGTGTAGCAGCAGAGTGTGTGTTGTATGTACTCGGAGTGTGTAGCAGCAGAGTGTGTGTTGTTGTGTACCCATAGTGTGTAGCAGCAGAGTGTGTGTTGTTGTGTACCCATAGTGTGTAGCTGCAGAGTGTGTGTTGTGTGTACTCGGAGTGTGTAGAAGCAGAGTGTGTGTTGTTGTGTACCCATAGTGTGTAGCAGCAGAGTGTGTGTTGTTGTGTACCCATAGTGTGTAGCAGCAGAGTGTGTGTTGTTGTGTACCCATAGTGTGTAGCAGCAGAGTGTGTGTTGTTGTATACCCATAGTGTGTAGCAGCAGAGTGTGTGTTGTTGTATACCCATAGTGTGTAGCAGCAGAGTGTGTGTTGTTGTATACCCATAGTGTGTAGCAGCAGAGTGTGTGTTGTGTCTACCCAGAGTGTGTAGCAGCAGAGTGTGTGTTGTGTGTGTTGTGTGTATTGTTGTGTACCCAGAGTGTGTAGCTGCTGCGTGGCAGCACAGTGTGTGTTGCATTGGTTCCAGTGCTGCAGGATGGCGTTCATGGCTCTGATGTCGACCCTCATCGTGAGGCTGCAGACTCCCAGCAGCTCACAGAAACAAACGCACGCAGACGCCACAGACGGGACATCGAAACACTGCAGGGCCAACTGGTACACCTGCAGCCACACCTGCTGCAGCCTGACCCACAGACACATGCATTCATGCGCACACACAAACACACACACACGCACACACACGCACACACACACACACTACAGATGTTAACTACAAAAACAACGTTTATTCTTCTCTGCTGAACAGTTGCATTGTAACTCGCAGCACTCACAGAAGCTTGACGTCACAGCAGCCGCTCAGCTGCTGCACGAGGAAGGTGGCGTACGCAAAGGACGGTCGGCCATGATGCAGGTAATACAGGAAGTCGAGATTCTCCACCAGAGCGTACCTGTTGACCAGGTGAGGGCTGGAGAAATGAGGCAGCTCTGTCGTGTCTGTTGAAAAAGAGTTCAGAAGTGAACGTAAAACACAAATAAATCACGACTACAGTCTGAAAATATCGCTGTCCCGCGTTGGGGTTGAAGAGCAATCAAGTGGAGTTACAGGATATGTGTCCTTCAAAGCTCACCTGTGGAGTTGAGCGTGTTCGCTGCCTGCCAGCCGAACAGCCTGGATGGGTCCAGAGGATGGAGCGACTGGAAGACAAGCCAATTGATAAGTTGTCCTTAAACTTTACGTCTCATGTAACACACATATGAGGGCACATTTGTGAGAGGTGCTAACTGACTCCTGTGAGTGAAGTACTTCCCTGATGATATATCTGTCAGGTGTGAGCGTACCTGCAGCAGGTGGTAGACGGAGATGTCAGAGGACGGGCTGTTTCCTCGGGGCCCGGCAGGGAACAGGGCGGCTCTGAGTTTGGGATGAGGGGCCAGCGCCATCTTCAGGAGCTGAGGGTCAACAGTCCTCTCTGATCTGCCCAACCTTTCACCCTGAACAACCACCTGAACACAGGAGGATGGAGGACTGTTTCAAATGAATAGGACATGGAACTTCCCTTTGTAGTCTGACTAACAGGTACAAAAAACCTCCAGTAGATTAGTTCACCATGTCTGCACCATAATTCTTAATGTATCAAAGTATCATCTTAAGAGAATTGGTTGTTCTTTTCCAGAATATCTGCTGGGATGAGAGGTGATGTTTACCTGGTCGATTCCTCCAGGTGCAAACATGACGGCAGCCAGAGCGAGCAGACTGTGTCCCTCTAACAGCAGACTGCTCAGAGACGCCTGGCTGCCCGGTAACAGAACCTGAGCACTGGTTAGAGATGCCTGAAACACCAAACCTGGATCTGGAACAACAACACACACACACACACACACACACACACACACACACACACACACACACACACACACACACACACACACACACACACACACACACACACACACACACACACACACACACACACACACACACACACACACACACACACACACACACACACACACACACACACACACACACACACACACACACACACACACACACACACACACACACACACACACACACACACACACACACACACACACACACAGTTTACATCTTTGACCTGATCTCAGGAACAATGAGCAGATGCTGCAGCCTTTGGGTACCTGACAGATCTCTGGTGATCTCCTGGATCTTCACGAGCATCTCAAACCACGGCTGACTCCCAGAGAGGCTCTGATTGGTCAACAGGGGGCAGTTTCTGGGCGTCAACCTGCGGAGGACAGACAAAGAATGTATCTGCAGCTACACAGCTTATCGTTGTTTCTTTTTTTTTTGGATTCTGACTCAGCTGAAAAACTAGAAAAGACGCAAACATTTAATAGTTTCCAGCACCTACCTGTAGTGCTCCAGGTAGGAGTAGAGCAAGTACTGCAGGCCGTGCTCCAGGCAGAAGGTGATGAAGAGGCTGTGCAGGTCCAGGCCGAGGGGGGAGCGGTGGTGAGGGATGGGGGGAGAGGCGGACATCACGCCCCCCCCCTGAGCCAGCCTCCACAGCAGAAGCTCCAGATCAGACAGCTCATCCGGGATGAACAGAGCTCTCCTGGAGGAACACACACACTGACATGAACGCACGCACACACTGGGCTTTTCTGTCCACGCCAGGTGGACACCTTGGACGTTTCTTTTTGAACCGTTATCAGATGTTTAACTTCAGGAGGAATCAGGAGCAGTACCTGGCCAGCAGGTCCAGGATGTTCTCCCTCATGTACGAGCTGCACACCGTGTTATTATTAACCAGTTCCGGGGTTATCTCCGGCCACTGGGAGGCGCTGGAGGAGCTGCTGTTCTGGATCCAGTCGACCACCCGGCGCTGGTCGTGGAGGGCGGTCAGGTAACGCCACAACACGGCTGACTCACAGGAAGGCAGCTCTGATGAAGAAAGAAAACCACAGAAGAAGAAGAGAAAGGACTCTGTGAGATCTTTGTCGTGGTTTTTAAGGAACAGAAAAGTTTCTCTGGCGTGTTTTCACCTTGGTGTTTCAGTCTGGACAGGAGGACGGCGGTCTGACAGCTCTGGTCCCAGTTTCTCACCCAGTCCAGTCTGAGGTTCCTCCAGAGCCCCCCCTCCTCCTCAGACCTCCTCTGTCTCACCAGCTCCTTCAGGACCTCCTCACCTCTGCCTGCCCCCCTACACACCATCTGAACTGCCCTGAAGAGATGGAGGAGGGGAATATGAGCGGGGTTAGACAGAAGGAGGAGTGATGTGACGCAAGATTGACTTTGTCCCAAAGGAGGCGAGAACTCCCAAACGGAGATCTTCAGGTCGTATGTGTGGCGTTCTTTTTTTTCAAATAAGTGGCTCTGAACAAACACAATATCTTTCATGTTCAATAACGTGAAAAATAACAGATCAAAGCAACATCGTGCTCTGCAAAAAAAAAGACTAAAAACACTGCAGTACACATGACAGGCCAGTAGTTGGCGGTGAGCGCTGAGGATTCAAAATGGCTAACACACAAACGTTTGTGTGGACGGACGATGAGGTGGGGTTGTGACCCTACACTACAAAGAGAGAACATTTAGGGAAAATGTTGACACTTCCATAAACAGAACTCAGGAGTCCGCCATTGTTGTTGTAGTCCACCTACTCGCTCATGACTATTGACGGCATATTTCCAGTTAACTTTTGCGTTTTCAGGCACCCAGAACACTGATGTTGTGTAAACTAACATTCAGAAAGTGACAGAAGGATACAGCTTCAGTCTGAAGTTGACGATAAACATGACCTCACATGAAAGCATTTAACAGATTCATCTTGTCAGATTCATTTCGTCTGCACCTGTTTGTTGTGTTTTTTGCAGAGCAGCGGGTTGCAGGCAGTGATCCCAACTTCTCCATCTCTCTTATGAACTCCACACTCTGCATCTCCTCTGCTGGAAAATAACTCCGCCCTGACAGCTCCTCCACCTGTAAAATCAACCAATCAGAGGCCTTAGGAACTTGTACATCAAGAACACATACTTATCTGGTAGATAGATTAATAGTAGTAAACAAAAGGATAATTTTTAGTGTGAATATTTGACACAATTCTACTATTATCACTGACATTGAAACCATAAAGCTGTATCATGTGTCATTCTTCATTTCTGTGTGCACATCTGGTTGTCTTTATCCATTTCTGTCTCTCTGCCTCGTCCTTTAGCTCACATTTTTAGTCACGGCCACAATGGGTCCGGTTGCTTTAGGTTTGAGGATTCTGCCTGCTAGAGGACATTTTTTCCCGCTCATGATGGAGTAATGTTGGCCTTAGATTGGTTAATTGACAAATATAAAACTTCTTAAAGGTCTAAGGGAAGAATGTGAGAGTTTTTGATCCAGTAGGTGTCGCCCTTGAGCTCCAGCATGAAACCAAAACAAACTTCTGTTTGGCCACACCTCCTCCATACTGAAGCCTCCTCTCTCCTACAGAGACACACCTCCAACCCCACATTCTACAATTCACTTAGCAGACGCTTTTCCCTTACGTTCACACCAAGGAGTTAAGTGCAGACGGAGGAAGAAATCTTCCTTAGCTTGAGCTGATATCACCTGCGCCCTGCATTGTTGTGTTAGCATGCTAATGTTAGCGCTCTTTAGTTAGCGCGTAGCTTCATATTGCATGTAAACTGACACAAAATGAGCGTAATCTAAAAACTCTTACTAACATCCAAATAATCAGTATGTTCTTCTTCTCTCTAGTTCTTGACTAAAACAGCTTTTATACACAAGGGGAGGAGCCGGCCGTCCCGTCCATGTAAACACGGTCTGACAACAACACAGCCAGTGGGACTCGAGCTTCTCACTCATTGTAGACAGTCATGACTCAGAGACACAATTACACAGGATAGACTGGACAGCATATTCCTCCTGTAGCCGATATTAGCAGCCACGTTTCACAACCTCTCTTCCTGCAGGACTCAGGATGTGGATTAATATCTTGGTTAACTTTTAATAAGAAACAAAGGAACTGATCAATGATTTAAGTCTCCCTCTCAGACAGGCTCTGGAAGACAGGATATTATAAACTTTTACAACGCCTGGAGTAAACAACCAAGCGGAAACAGAACACTCTGCTATCTACGAATTGACCCCAAAGACATGAACTATGACCGAAACCAGTCTCTGCAAAGTCGTAAAAATTGAGCATCTGTGGAAAAGACTGCTGGAAGACTGATTAAACCACAGCGTTCAATTCTGCATCAAATGAACATTTATGTATTTCTTCATCTAGATATTTGTAATTGTCACATTGAATGTATTATAATCATCCTTTTAAACTCAAAATCTGTTGAGTGAATGTTCAGAATAGGAATAAGAGTTATAATAGTTTTAATAGGAATTTCACGTGGAGTGCTATTGCCATCTAGTGTTAGAATATCCATGAATATGTAACCTTCATAATTATACATTTAGACGTGTTATAAAGCATACTCTTTGATATTAGCTATAGAAGGTGTTATTTAAAAGACACCAATTTCTTTTCCTACTTTATTAATATGTCTTATTAAGAATGTTGACTGTATAACATGGTTTTGTTCACCTACAGACGGGATTAACTGAGGATGTTCCCAGGTGGTTTGATTTTCATCTCAACATGAATCTGATAGAAATGTTTGTCTAAATATATGACGTGAACCTACATCAACGTGGATCTGATAGAAATAATGTCTAAATGAATGTATGGTGACGTATCTATGTTTAGATTCTTATTCTTAATCTTATTGAGTAAACTCAGTTTAATTTAAACAATTGTCCTCCGGTCAGAGTGGGAGTGACCCTTCTCCTGCAGGGCCCCCCCCCCCTCTCTCTGGCAGCTGATAAGAGTTCACACTCAGCTCAGATCTCCAGTTTTGTAGTTTTTAGTTAGTTTAAAGTTTTCAAGAGCTAGAGCTTCAGCTTCTTGCTCGCTTCTCTTCAGTCTTCAGTCAGAATCACTTCTTTTAAGTTTGTGCCGTAGAGACGACTCTCTGCCGAACTTTTATTTTCAATGCACATTTTTTTTTGAAACATCAATTCTTTCTGGATCAAGCAAGGCTTTTGAACTTTCTTCTCTAAAGTCTTTGCTCTTCAATTTTGAACGCCAATTCCTTAGTTTGGATTCATCGAGATGGCCATCAGGTTAATCTGAATTGGAAATCGACGTATCAAAAGACTCAGACGACGGCTGAATCGACGTACAATCTCCATCCCAGCTGCACACTCCAACCCAGGTGTCAAGGCATCTAATCTGGGATCAGAGCCTCTCTGGGCCTGAAAAGAACCACTTGCCAGAGACTGAAATGCGGGACCAGCCGGCGGAGTTCAATCGAACACATCTCACAGTAAGTGTGCTGGTTGCTGGTGTTGGAAGATTAAGTCTTGAGTCGTGTCTATTCAGAGCCCTCCTTTAAATCTAAATAGAATCCCAAAATTCATTTATCAACTTTTTCCCTTTTTGATCATTTGCTGATTAAGTCATTCAAACAATACCGCCTCTTATCTCATTACTAAATATAAAATGTCATACATTATATTTGCATTATCCCGATCATAATAATCATATTCTTTATCTGTTTCATCTATACCTTATTGTTTACCCCTTTTATATTAAATTTTACACATAAAATTCAGAACTTTGCCTGTGTGTTTTCTTGTTTAACATTTCCAGAACTTACTTCTTTCAAGATATGAAACTGACTGATTAATTAATTAACTTAAACCGTTAAAGTTATTTTTTTCCTTTAACAGGAAATGGTGCCCCTTCTAAATCCGAAGTTAAATAAAGATATAACATCTTAATAAATGAATTACGCTACACTCCTTTAAACTGACCGCAACAAAGAAAAAAAAATAAATCAAAAAGATGAATGAGAGTGACGGACTCACCACAAACTCTCGGAGGTGCTTGTCGTCGGTGTAGAGACAGATACTGTGCAGCTGCTTCTTCACACTGAAACCCTGAAAACACAAAAAGATAGTTTAATAGTTAATAGTTATTTATGTACAAGTTATACAGACCCTTATGTGACATTAAACAGATTCTTATCTCCATATCTGTCGCCTTGTTTGATTGACTGATATGTTCATTTCAATAAATTAAAGGGATACTTCACCCGTTGAAACGTGACTCTGTATTGACATTGGGTCGTATATGTAGTAGAAATGTGAAATAAATTTTGAAGTTGGTGCCTTCTTGGCCGAGAAAAGGCAGAAAGTGTCTTTTTGGCTCATGTTGATGAAAGACACCAAATCCCAGAATGCACAGCACGGCAGAAACAGTTACTGTCGACAGGCCGGACTCTCGCGCCCAGCTCCCGGTGGCTGGGCTCGCGGCGGCCAGCACCCGGCGGCCGCAGCAGCCAAAACACAAGACTGTTCTGTCGGCAGCAGCCGTCTCGCCGCTATATTTATATTTTTTCGCCATTATCAGCTTTCTCCATAGAGCCTGTTAGCATAGCTTCCAACCAATATGGTGAACGTTAAGTTTCGATTCTGGGAGTGAGTTCCCACCCACTGATCTGTGATTGGTCTGTAGCTTCAGTGGTCGAAAATATAAGGAACTAGCGTTGTAGTTTCACCACGCTAACCGCAACAGCTTCCAGTGACGCAAAGATCGTCATTTTGCGTCACTGGAAGCTCCTTTTCAGACTTAGAAATACAGAGATTTCCCATCTGAGGGGAAAATGAGGACGGGATGCACTACCATTCAAAAATACTACCAGGTTTCTAATCAGCTCTCTATCAGCTTAATGCAAATGGGTGAAGTATCCCTTTAAATTTAACATTCAGGGCGAGCGTGTTTATAAAACATCTCGTCGACGTCTTTGAGTGACGGCTCTGACCATGTTGGTGAGCAGTGTGTTGGCGGTCTGCAGGTCTTGGTGCTGCAGGCAGGAGAACACCTGACGTAGACCCTCCATCTTCAGAGCTGACAGACGCTGCTCCGGACGGCCGTGCCTCCGCAAGGCGACCTGGGCTCGGGGGATCTGATTGGTCAGGATGGACTCACGGACCACTTCCTGCAACACACACACACACACACAGAGGAAACATAATGAGACATTTGAGGATACTCAAGATTTAATCCTGATATTATATTTAGGAAAAACAAAAGGTTAAACATGAAACCTCTGTGGACAGCAGCTCCCATTCGTCTCTCGGTGCCTCCTCCTGAGCCGGATCAGCGGAGTGGGTACTGGAGGTGTCACCCCCTGCAGGCCACGGGAATCTCTTCATGTAGCCCCTCAGTTCTGTGACATAACGATCCAGAATGTCCACGCAGCTCTGCACGCCGGCGTCCTCGTCTGCAGACACAACGGAGCAGATTTAAGGAGGACGACCTTTGAAGGGTTTAAAGGTCAAGTCTTGGAAAAGGATTTTAATGTATGTCCTCCTTCTAACTTTAGATTCTGGTCCTGAATGCTCTGGATTTGTTTGGACCAGAGAAGGTAGGGGGTTTTAAGACACCCCCACACGGCCGTTTTGGACACCCCTCGGTTTGCCAGACATGAGAGCAGTTATCAGGTCAACAGGTGTTGCAGCAATGGAAGCGGGCAAGAGAACTGGTTCAGATAGAAGTGATTGTACCCGACCTAAAAAGCCTCTGCATGTTTCTAATAAGCTCCATGAGCAGAAAGGTGCTCAAACTAGGATCAATATTGGAGATGCTTTTGAAAAATGGAGAGAAGTTAGAACACAGAAAGGTTTACAGACCGAAGCAGAGCTGGCTAAACACTGAAGCTTCAGTGTCCACCACATGGTGACCTGTGTGAGCATCAACTCTAGAGAGGAGGGGGCGGGGGGAGACAGCTCTCTACAATGTTTAGAATTTGGACTGCAGTACCCATTTTAAACACTAGGGGTCAGAGTTACATACTGCTCCTTTAAAATTAGTTCAGCTCCACAATACTGGCATCACTGTTCGACACTTTAGCTGGTGGCTACAAAAATACAAACCCTTCTCTCCTCTCTAGCTCCACCCCTTCATCCAAATATGGTCACTTCTTACTCCAAAGGAAAAAAATCATAAAAGCCCAAATGCCAAACTGGAGACATCTTAACGTGATCGGCTTCTCCGTCCACTTCTTAAAAAACAGCATATGCTTAGAACATAAGTGTGTGTGTGTGTGTGTGTGTGTGTGTGTGAATCCTTACAGTGTGTGTTGGACAGGACAGAGCGGATCTGTGTGTTGACGAAGCTCAATGTGATGTTGAGCAGCTGTTCAGAGAACTGTCTGCTCTGAGCTTCGCTGTTTGAATCTCTGACGGCTGAACACAGGAGGTCCAACGCGGGACACAACTGCTGCACACCTGCACACACACACAAAGAAACACACACGTTAGCAACATGAAGTTCATACACAACAGGAAGTACAACATAGATTACATTTCTAAACAAGAGCATCTATGAAACTACAGTTATTTGAAAAAACTGTGTTGCACAAAGACTACACCTCTGAGCATTTAATCTGTTATCATGACAACTCAGAATCAGAATCAGAATCGGGTTTATTGCCAAGTACATTTACACATACAAGGAATTTGACTTGGTGTATTGGTGCTAAACAATTAACAAGGAAATAAAGCAGAACTAGCAACAACTTAAATAATACAGTATAAGAAGCTATTACAATATATAAAATAGAGTTTAAAAATGAAAAATATTAAATATTAAAAATAAAAAACACAAAATGTACAAAAGGTGCAAGACATTGAGACATTGTTCATGAGGCTGACAGCAGAGGGGAAGAAACTGTTCTTGTGGCGAGAGGTTTTGGTCTTGATGGACCGCAGTCTCTTACCAGAGGGGAGGGTCTCAAACAGTCCATGTGCAGGGTGAGAGGGGTCGGCCACAACCTTACCTGCACGCCTCAGGGTCCTGGAGGTGTACAGGTTGTGGAGAAATGGCAGGTTGCAGCTAATCACCTTCTCAGCAGAGCGGATGATGTGCTGCAGCCTGCACTTGTCCGTTGCTGTGGCTGCAGCGTACCAGACTGTGATGGAGGAGGAGAGGATGGATTCAATGATGGCAGCGTAGAAGTGAACCATCATGGTCTTTGGCAGGTTGAACTTCTTCAGCTGCCGCAGGAAGTACATCCTCTGCTGTCCTTTCTTGATGAGGGAGGTGATGTTCAGCTCCCACTTGAGGTCCTAGGTGATGATGGTCCCCAGGAAGTGGAAAGACTCCACAGTAGACACCGTGGATTCATCGATGGTGATGGGGCTGGGGGCGGCGGCATTTTTCCTAAAGTCCACAACCATCTCCACTGTCTTCAGAGCATTAAGCTCTAGATTGTTTCACCGCACCAGGTCACCAGATGGTGATCCCCACCAGAGATGAGTCCAATGAGGGTGGTGTCGTCTGTGAACTTGAGGAGCTTGACAGACTGATGACTGGAGGTACAGTTGTTGGTGTACAGGGAGAAGAGCAGAGGAGAAAGAACGCAGCCTTGAGGGGAGCCAGTGCTGATAGTCCTGCTGTCCGAGACATTCTTCCCCAGCTTCACCTGCTGTTTCCTGTCAGACAGGAAGTCTGTGATCCACCTGCAGGTGGACTCAGGCACGTTCAGCTGGGAGAGCTTGTCCTGGAGCAGAGCCGGGATTATTGTATTGAAAGCAGAGCTGAAATCCACAAACAGGATCCTGGCGTAGGTTCCTGCTGAGTCCAGATCCTTGAGGATGAGGTGGAGGGCCAGGTTGACAGCGTCATCCACAGACCTGTTGGCTCTGTAGGCGAACTGCAGGGGGTCCAGGAGAGGGTCTGTGATATCTTTGAGGTGGGAGAGCACAAGGCGCTCAAAAGACTTCATCACCACAGAGGTCAGGGCGACGGGTCTGAAATCATTAAGTCCTGTGGTCCTTGGGCTTTTTGGGGACAGGGATGATGGTGGAGGACTTGAAGCAGGCTGGCACATGTCATGTCTCCAATGAGCTGTTAAAAATGCCTTTAAAGACTGGAGACAGCTGATCAGCACAGTGCTTCAGGGTGGAGGGAGAGACAGAGTCTGGTCCAGCTGCTTTGCGGAGGTTCTGTCTCTTAAAGATCTTATTAACACCAACAAGAGGTGTCGCTGGGGTGTGGGGAGAGAGGGCTGTTGTGGCGGACAGTCGTTGAGGGTCCTGAATCCCTGCTGTGACAGTGGAGTCGTTGGTTTCCCGGGCTGTCCCATTGTCTTTCAAAGCGACAGTAGAACTCGTTCAGGTTGTTGGCCAAACTAATTATTATCTAAAATAGCTGTAACTGTCTTTAGTAATCAGTCGTGTACTTACAGTCCGTCAGGCTCAGCGTGGAGGTGGCTGGCTGATCGGCTGCAGGGTTCAGGATGTTTTCTTTACTCTTCAGGTAGAAATCCACCGTGTCCAGCTGACGGTTCTTCAGTCCAGCCTGACCAGAAGACATTCAGGTGAGTTAACACATTTCTAATTTTCTAATGCGTTAACCATGAGAGAGTGTTGTTTCTTACCTGCAGAGCGTGGATGGGGATGGAGCAGCGCCCCCAGCTGTTCAGGTGACACACTGCGTCCACAGTTGCGGCACTGCCGAACAACATCAGCCTGCTGAGCAAATCCTGCTGAGAGACCGAGAACAAGACGAGGAACACGCCGGCCTCTGCAGACAGACGGACAGAAAGAGATTTATTTCACCCTGCCGACATAGTCGATATTCCTCCCTAGTGGGGTCAAGTAGTGTTTTGTGGGCGGAGCTGAACTGATGGCAGACAGTAAATCCACAATTCAACAACAAAATACTCTGCTGAAGAAACACTTCAGTCCTACTCAGAGCGCCGTTTCAAGTCACGTTAATAACGCCCCGTGTGACGTTACGCCTTCAACCTGAATGTCCCGCAGGCGTTATGGGAGGACCAAACGTCCTACCGCCTTCTGAGGTAGTAACAGAGGCGTTACAGAGGGGAGACAGTTTCAGCTAAGCCAGTGGGGGAACGCAGTGCTGTGTGTGTGTGCATGACTGACTGTGTGTGTATGTGGAGCTCCCGCTGGGCCGTGCTTCTGCAACGCCGAAATGAAAAGTGACCACCTCACTAATATTACACTCATGCAGAATAAATTTAAATGCAGACGTGATGACCACTGCGGCACTTTTGCGAAAAAAAGCATTTATGTTAAATTGCAGCAGTAAACGTTAGCGGGAGATGCTGATGATGTTGACTGTGTCAGTGGCCGACTCACTCTTCAGCAGCAGTCTGTGCTGTCTCTCTCCACAGTGCTCGATTGGGGCCGCCTCGCCCTCCGCCTTGTGGTAGCTCACACTCCTGGACTCTAAATCCCATAAGACCACTGTGGTCTGTCTGTTCCCAGGTGAGACGAAGGTCAGCTGGGCAGAGAACTCTGTCACGGTCAGCAGAGACGGAGAGGACGACTCGGCGACGGATAAATCGGCCGTAATCCCACCAGGAGGCGCTCTGCTGTGGCCCGAGGACGGAGCCGGGTGGGACTTCAGGTGGGGGAGGGAGGAGGACCAGGAGCTGCCAACAGGGTGGAGGGGGGAGGAGGAGGGAGAGGGAGCTACTACCTGCTGGGCTCTGCTGTGCATGGAGGCCAGACGAGCCTCCCAGGAGCTAAAAGAGAGGTCAAACTAAAGGTCAGAGGTCAAACTAAAGGTCAGAGGTCAAACTTCAAGCAGAATATAATATATATGACAGTTAATGGACAGTGTGTACATTCTGCCACCAGGGGGCTCTGTGTTGGTCTTAAGTTTACCGGTCAGCACTGAAGTCTGATCCGAGGGCGGAGAGGCTGCAGTCGGAGCTCGACAAGCTGTCCTGGTCCCAGGGGTGCTGGGGCCTGAGAGGAGGGCGAGAGAGGGGGGCAGGACACAGTAGGTGGTCCGGATACATCCTGGAAGACACAAACATTAAACTGAAGTTTGTTTTCCTCTCTCTCGGGTCTAACGAGCATGATGAACTCTCAGTTGAGTCTCCGTGGGAGGCGGTTAAATGCTCTGATCTGATGCGCGATCGTGGAGCGAATTGGTTTATTTCTCCTCGAGCCGAGTCAAAAAACATTCTCAGAAAATTACACTAGATCAGATAAGAGATACATCTGGCAGAAAAAGGCAAAACAGACAGGCGATGTATCTCTTAAATCAGGAGTTAAATTGCTCAGTGGGCAGAAAGATCCACATTCATACCGAGTGAGAAGTTCAATTGTTTGATTAGCTGCCATTTCATGCATCCAAACACTGGTGCATGAAATAAAAAGGTTAAAATGAAGAAAAAGAAGAGAGAAGAGAAAAGAAGACTTTTCTTGCACATGTTCCTGTCGTTGTACCTGAAGTAGTGGCCGAGGTCAACGGCGACGGCCGTGTGAGTCTGAGTGACGGCTACAGCTGTGCTGAGATCAGCTGACACCTGGAGTAGGCAGAAGCATGAAGAGGAGGAGAGCGAGGAGAAGGAGGAGATGAGGTCGTCCTCTGCAGCGCCAGAGCTCAGGTAAGCCGGGAGGTCGACGGTGGCCAGCAGGCGGCCATCGGTGAGGTCACACACAGCTGGAGGACGGAGTTAAAGAAGAGCAGACACAGACGGAGAGACACAAAGCTGCTTTCATAGTGTCACTCAGTTTTTAGAGCAGGCGTTTAGTGCATTTCATAACTCGGAAACTCGTTGTCCCAATGTGTCCGACAACACATGAATGTACCATTAGTCCTCCAAGATGGCGGCCCATGTTCCAGACCGGCCTGTGGCTCCTTCTAAATTTCCTGCTCTATTCACTGTCCTTTCAAAATAAAGGCACACCAAAAAAATGTAACCATAAAAATATTATCGTCTGTATTTTGTTGTACTTTCAGTTTTAGCTTTTTGTTTGTATTAAATATAGATATTTTTATGTAATTATTGTCAGTATAGTTTTGTGTCGTCTAGGTAACGTCTGGCTGGTTTAGGTTTAGTTACTATAAATACGTTCATACGGTCTTAGCGGTAGAAACAACGTTATCATATTAAGACTCGCTCAGTGAGGATACATATGATTCCCGTGCTGCTCAGGATGAACAGGGTTTCTCTGCAGACACAGTGATGGACAGCTGTGTGTCCGTCTCTGTCTGTCTGGATTCTGCAGCAGGATAACGTCTGCAGCTCCTCCTCCGTCTGATGACACTGCAGCTGCAGCAGCCAATCAGAGTTCAGCAGCAGGCAGCAGCGACCCGCAGCAAACGACAAAATCTGCACCGACTGCAGCTCACACACACCTGAACATGGAGACAAAGTCAGTGTTAGAATATCTATAAATAAAACTTGCATAGAAAGGGTCAGTCATCTATTTCTGTATGGGGTCCGACCCTGATGACAGCGGTCTCTGTCCTCACCGTGGTCGTGCTCTCTGGCGGTCTGCAGCAGGCGGTCTGCAGGACATTCACACACACAGAGCAGAGAGACCGAGGTCGATCGTTCTGCTTCCGCCTCCAGAAGCTTCAGATCAAACTGAGACCCGACACTCAGCAGTCTGAAGCTGCTGACGCCACGCCCGTGGACGACCACCTCCTCCCAGACGAAGCTGGAAAGAAAACCAGCATCATGACAGGTTTCAGTTCTGATGGGAAACTACTTTATTTTAAAAATCAACAGTGGGAGAAGGGAGAAGTACCTGGGCTGTAAAAAAGGAAAGATCTTCATTCATATTTTACCGAAAGAGAGAGCACTTCTCATATCACATGTTATTGTATCGTATCTTATGGTATCGCATCGTACAGCATTGCATCGTATAATATGGCATCGCTGCACAACGCAACACATCGCATTGCATCCTATTGAGATTGCATTGCATATTATCTTATGTAGGATTTTGTTTGATAACTTTCGATATAATCTTTCATTAAAATAACGGTAAAGTTGTCTTTTCAAAACATGAATATTATCTATAAGTGTCCAAAATGTTGTTAAACTTCCTGCACTTCAGTACGAGTTTGATGAATTAGGAGTTTATCCACTGTAAGATACTTTCCCGATACATTTAATGACTCTATTTATCTGGGATGTTGTTCAGAATAAATAAAAACAATCTAAAAACGTGGCAGACTGAGGAGGACTCACTCCGTGTAGCAGCCGTCCACTGCGGCCGGAGGGGCCTCTCTGTCGGCCGGGTCCCACACCACTAGCCGGCCCTGGACCTCCAGACACCCGAGCAGGGAGCCCCCAGGAGCCAGCTCGGCTTTGAGGACGTCTGCGACCTTTCCACAGTGCTGGTTCTCCGGGATCACACACACCTCTATGGAGTCCTTCTCCATCCGAGGAGCCGCCTCCAACATCTTTACGCGTTAGACTGAGGACTATTTAATCCAGCGGAGGGTTACACAGCTCGCTAAGGAGACATTTAATATCAAAACATTCAATTTCACTCATCAAAATAAAGAGTACAAAGACAGCAGAGCAGGAACTGTCATGTCAACAGCAGCTGACACCAGGTGGTCACATGCCCTGTTTCCCCCTGTCAGCTGACCCAGGCTGACCAATAGGAAGACCACACACAAGTCCGCTTAATCGAGTGACGAACAGAAAGTAAGACCTTTTTTTAAATAGGTTTTTAACAATAACTTAACTCCGTATTTATCGCTCATTAATTGCAGTACCTGCCGAGACTGTCGTTTGTAGGATGGAGAATGAATACAGACACAGACTCCTTCACAGACTTTCACATGTGTATGACCACTTACCTCCTATGTAAACATTATTTCTGTAAATATCCAGTGTTTGGCGGCCCATGATGATGCTCGTTTGTGTACGTGCGAGCACGTATTTATATAAGTTACATATAGCCCCTTTAATATCTTCTGAGTGTTCTGTTGAAGTCCCACCTTTTTATATAAAGTTTAATGATTTTTTTTCATCATCAATCGATAATTTCAGTTATCCTCAATTGTATTTACTATTTTATTTATACTTTTTTTTGTTTACATAATTACTGAATCTTTAATGCGATGTCATGATATCATGTATTTTTCTGTCTTTATTGATCATGAAATCAAATATGAACATACCAAGCATAGCCAGCATTTTCAAAATAAAATCAATTATCAATAATCAGTGTCGCAAAAATACGGAAGAGGATTAGCGCCACGCTTGAGAAATAAATTATGAGAGTCACTGACAATAAGCACTTCAAAAATAAATTTAAAATGTCCAGAACTAATTCAAAATGCTGAGATAAAGGTTGAAATTTCAAAAATTAAGCTGAAATACAATTTCATAAAATGATGACAATAACTAATCAGGTAAACATGATAATTTCTGCTGCAAAAACAAGCTTCTTTAAATGGGTGTGTATGTGACTTTTGGGGTTCCTGGAGCCAGCCTCTAGAGGACACTCAACGAACTTCAGGATTTTCCACTTCCGCATTGGTTTATTTTTTCAAGACTGGAGGTCGCTGCCTGGTGTGACCATATTCCTCTTCCGCATAAAAAAAGAAAGTTTAAAACGGCTCCAATAAGTTCATAGTTTGATTAGTGATCGATTGCTTTTGCCTGAATACAGAGGCGGAAGTGAGACGAGCAGGCTGCCACAGAGCGCTGATCTTCACACAGTTTCTCTCCCACACTGAACGCTCTTTTTCCCTCCATACAGTTAGAGATCTGCGGAAGCTGCTCGCGCTGCTCTCCGCGCGCACTCACTGAGTCTGGTGTTTTCCTGTCAAAGTCACTTCAGTCGATTCTACGTTTTAACAATGGCGTCTTCTAAAACATGGAAATAGTGACCAGTGTTTTGTCCCTAACTGTCACCAAGGTTTTACAGTTTTCCGGACTTGTGGACGCCAGGAATGTCCTGAAGACTGAAAAGATGGAGGAGAAAGCGTTAGAGGTTTACGGTGAGTCAGGCCTGTGACTAATAATGTCTAAAACCCTTTAATGAGATATTATTGAGAGGCTTAACATTAACGCTGTCATCGACTCAGACTTCGAGTTTGAAAGCAACTTCATCAACCAAACCTCATTCAGTAATATATAATATTCAAAACAACATACAGGGTTTAGAGAGTCACTGATAACTAACATGATAAACAAACGGTGATACATATTACACATTTGACACGTTAAAGAGCAGATATGTGAATAATTCATTCGCCGAACTTTTGCTGTATAATTAATAAAGCGCTCCAGAGAGTTGTTATGTAGTAACAGGTTATTATTAAGCCACTATTGAAATTTAAGTTAATTGTGACTTTTTAAAAATGGGGTTTGGTGTGGTTGTGGATACCCGGATGAGTACTGCATCAAAACTTCAGAGTTTTTATGTAGTATCAGCTTATAATAAGAAGCCACTATTCACATTTAAAGGGGACATATTATGAAAAATCTACTTCTTCAGTGTTTGTGAACATATATTTGGGTAACCTGAGTGTCTACAGACCCACAAAATGTGAATTAAACCCATCCAGTCCTTTGTTTGTGGTTTGCATAAGTCTTACAACACAGAGAAAAATGCTCTGTTTCAAATGTTCTCTCCTTGTGATGTCACAGTGGGATTCTGGTAAAAAAATAAATAAAATAAAAAATCCCTCCCCTGGTATCTCCACCCATGGACTCCACCCCCAGCCTAGAACAAAACTTTTGAGCAGGTGGCATTTTTATTCTCGCTAGTAAAGGAGTGATGTCTTCGGGGAAAACTCAGGGGGGACTCATTGCATTTAAAGAGACACACACACCAAAACGGAGCATTCTGAGAGAGCTGGTTTACACAGGTTCACAAACCTCCTCTGGTGCTTGATTCATGTTACATTTTGACCAAAGCACAGCACAGATGTTTCATTTAGACCACAGGGGACTGTTTGAAAAGGTGGAGAAGGGGGAGAATAGGTCCTCTTTAAGTTAAAGGTGCACTGTGTAGATTTGGTAGTGAAATTTGAAAGTTGGAGAAGGGAAAAATTATTTGCTATATTTTCTGAACTAAATACACAAAATTAATTCAAAGGAAAAATAGGTCCCTGGATCTCTGTTTGGAGCTATAAAACTACCAGGAGAGTTATGGTGTCACTGTTGAGGCCCCCCACCATAACATCTCGCTTAGCATTTTCTCTTCAGACAGTGTTACAGTGAAATGTTACTGTGAGGAAAGTTTGTGTATAGAGTTATGAACAAATACCACATGATCTGTACACTTCTCCAACTTTCACATTTAACACTCCATAGTGCACCTGTTAAATTGTGATTTAAAAAAAATGGTTTCAGGCGTTCTTCAAACCGATTTGTAACTACTTCGACTCCATTTTAGTTCTAGTAAACAACACCACATCTCGTTTTTCTCTCCTCTTTCAGATGTGATCCGATCGATCCGGGACCCAGAGAAGCCCAACACCCTGGAGGAGCTGGACGTGGTGACGGAGAAATGTGTGGAGGTCCAGGAGCTCGGAGATGACGAGTACCTCATCATCATCAAGTTTTCTCCCACCGTGCCTCACTGCTCTCTGGCGACGCTGATCGGTGAGTCTCTCAGCTGATCAAACAACAGTAGAATCTGCATTTCATCATCAGAGGTTATAGCTGTACTTTTGTGCAGGTTACATAAGGAATGAACATGTGCTCATCAGAGATCATTAAAATATATCAAATATAACTTTAACTGTAATTTAACAATCAATACAGAGCATATGAGAATCAATGGTGTGTCAAAAACAAGCGGCAACCTCCGCTGTTAAAAAATGAAGCCGATGCTGAAGTGTAAAATCCTGCAGTTCCTCGAGTGTCCACTAGAGGCTGCCTGCAGAAGCACAGAAAGTCACATACACACCCATTCTAAAAAGCCTGTTTTTACAGCAGAGATTAACATGTTTACGGCCTGGTTCAAAAAACAAATAAGTCTGATTAGCTCATGTCTTGATCGACACACACTGTACGGGGGGTGAATGTTTTGATGACTCATCAGTTTTGATTTGATGAAGGATAAGAGTTATTCACAATAAGGCGTGTAGCTGACCTAATTGACAGGTGGGCGCCGTGTAACGGTTTGTCAGGAGGTTTAAAACCCGCCTCAGCTCCAACTCTCAGCCTGTTGTTAGGTTGACTGAAAGTTAGGCTGAGACTGGAGCCTTTAGTGGACACTTTAGGAACTGCAGGATTGTGCACTACAACATTTTGCTTAATTTTCAACACCAGAGGATTGAAGCTTGGCTATAACCGAGGATTTTTGTCATCATCCTTAAACTTTTTCTTTCAATCACTGGTTAAAAAAAACCTTTATTAAAGGCCAGTCACACTGTTTTGTTTTCCCTTAACGAGGTTTGACTTTTCAGCTTGTTCCTGTTGACGGCTGATCGATCAAATCTTTCAGAGAAAACGAGTTCAGTTTGTAGATCACAGAGTCCGACTCCTGCTGTAATTACACAACACCATGAAGAAGAAGAAAACATTTATGCGTACAAAGAACTCATTGACGCATGCACACACACACACACACACACACACACACACACACACACACACACACACACACACACACACACACACACACACACACACACACACACACACACACACACACACACACACACACACACACACACACACACACACACACACAGTAAACTAGGTCCATTAGCAGCAGCCAGTCTCTGCTGCTTTGTCCTCCTAGCTCACAGCGCAGTGACTCACACACATTATATGATTGTCACTGGAGTCCTACAGGCTTTAATTACTGACATTTTCACTCGCTTTTTCAAAACCCATGGCCCATGACGAGGACTTATAAAGAGCGAGCAGGTCGGGAGTTTTAAACATGTGTCACATACTGACGACCGCGTTGATTTATTTTTCTACGTCTCAGAGATCGTGCCCCAAAGTCACAGCAGAATAATATCTCTTTAGGTTATGACTTTGAGAAGAAGGAAGAGGTAGATTCCTCCATAAATATAGTTTTGTTTACCTTCCGTCTTATAACAATTAAACGTTCCCAGAGATTCCTCTCGCGCCATTAGTCAACAGAGCTGTCAATCATGGCATCTTACACCGCTTCACATAATTTAAGTAAAAGAAACTTCTCAGAACTGGTTCCTCCTACTCTCCCAGCAGACAGCAGGAAGTCTGAGCTGATCGTCTCTGATTCCGATGTTTTTTCTGCGTGCTGAATGTTCATTGACTCTTTCTGTTTCTCTGTCTTATGGGTTTTTTTTGTTTTTACCTGTCTGCAGGTCTGTGTTTACAAGTGAAGCTGCAGAGATGTCTGCCTTTCAAACACAAGGTGAGGCTCATTAATATTAAAGGTTCACTCTGGTACTTTTGGGTACCGAAACGTTGCTAACATATTTGAGCCCCTTAGAGATGGTCTCTGGGGAGGGGAGGGGAGGGGGGGGGGCTCGATTGTAAACACCCTGAGTCTCTGATGCTGCTTCACCTGCTTCAGGAGCTTCAACGACTGTTACAGCCTCGTTATCAAACGTAGTCACACAAGGCTCAAAACATGAAGAACGAAAACAAATATGGACGCCACAAAGAATTCAAATGTTTAAACCTTGAGCTGAAAGCAAACATGACGCAACAACAACAGGAGGAGGAGGAGGAGGAGGAGGTGACGAGAACAGCTGTTCGATCAGAAGTGCTCGATCGATGTTAAGAAACAGAAAAACAACCAATTAGCCGTTTACGCTTCACCACTTTCCGAGCTGCAGGGTCGAGCAGGGAGGAGCTCTTGTATGAAAGAGGCGCAGGTGTGCGGAGGAGGGTGGAGAGCAGAGTGCTCCATCTCTGCAGCAGCTTAACAAACGAGACGAGCAGCCTCTCATTAAGACGATGTTTTCATCTGCTGGATGTAAACATGAAGCAGCGTCACTCTGCAGGACTGATGGAGGAGACGTGCAGGCCGCAGGATGAAAAACAAATCCTCCTCCTAAAAAAAAAAACAGGAAAGGAGAGAGAGTGCACTCAAAGGTTTTATTGTTTCATATTTCTTGTGTTTTTGTTTCTCCGGTCTTTGGAGCACTGTTCATTCTCGCGCTCGTTTTATTTACATATTGTTTCTCTGAGCTGCGTGTCTCATTTCTCTCGTCACTGATTCGTTTGAATCCTTGATTTCATGCTCGTCTGACTCCGAGCTAACTTTAAACACTGTTGGCTTTGTTCCTTATTGAACCTCCTTAACTCCACCGAAGTAAATAAATAACAAAACAAGAAAACAGAGTGTGACACTTCCTGTTGATATCGTTTCTTTTTTCTCTTCTCAGTTGGAAATTTACATCTCAGAAGGAACTCATTCGACCGAGGAAGACAGTAAGTCTGTTCTTTTATTGGTATTTGATCTCTCAGATTTAAACCCCTCCCTCTGAGGTTGGTACGTTGCTGTTCTTTGTTCTGCACAGTGGAAAGATTATCGGTGTTTAAGGGTTAAAGGAGTTAAACACACAGTGTGTAAATCCCACCACCAGGGGGCTCTGAATCAAAAAAACTAAACATGACATCGAGGCTGGCAGGGGTTAATCTGCGACGCGAGCTGTCATGAAAACCTGATTCATGCTTCTTGCGGCCGGCGAGCACGTTTCATACTGACTGCATTTAAAGCGCGAGCGCTCAACACGGCCCGAATAAAGTACTTCCGGGCCCTGTAGCCAATCATTGCAACGCTGTCTTGGAGGTGCTCGGCTGGGCGCTCAGATCCTCCGCAGACCCTCCTCTCGCCACCGCGATTACGCAGTATTGCCGCACCGCCCATAAGAAGCATGAAACCTGATTCAATGAGTCGCAATGTGCAGCACATGGCTAATTTACACAACATTATTTTTCTGTGAAAACACTGGAAAGATTCGAAGTCTGGCTAGCAAGTCAGCCTTTCTGTTAAACATGCTGTCTGATCATATTTACTGTTTGGTTGCCATAGGTAGGCTACAGATGTTGAGAGAAATGTGTGCTAGCTGAAGGTAACTTCATACAGCTTTCTGGTTCATTATTATCTCAGGCAACATTAAAGTGACAGCTGGTTCATATATTGATAATGTTACAATGTTATGATAGAAGAGAAAATATTGTCATACTTGATGACTGTATTATGATGCTCTCTCAGACACTTGCCCTGAGAGCTACTTGCATAGTGACTGCCCTTCACATCACCCCTTAGTGGAACATGGTAAGCCCTGTTCTGCAAATTCATCCCATTTATAAAAAGGGACTGAAGGTTGGGAGCAACAGAACATAGATATCGACAAGCAATTGTGTTTTTCTTATTGTTTGCACTGCTTCTTTAGTCGGTCTGAATGCTAAAATCGTCTGTAAATTCACATTTTAAAGTTGATATTTAAAAAAATTCTTCCCGGGGGTTTATGCCCCCAGACCCCCCTAGGAGGTTTGGATCCATGTCACCTTTTTCATCCCTGATGAGTTTGCACCACTGTAGGCTGAGACAACTTTTTTTTTTTTTACATCGCTAATTCATAACAATACACAGACTGATATTATTTACAGAGAGATCAACCAATCACAGTGCAGTATTTGTGGTGTAGTGACTCAGTGTGGTTTGTGTCTCCAGTCAACAAGCAGATCAACGATAAGGAGCGAGTGGCGGCCGCCATGGAGAACCCAAACCTGAGGGAAATCGTGGAGCAGTGTGTGACCGAGCCGGACGACTGACAGCCGCCGCCGTGTGTGTGTGTTTGTGCGCGTGTGCGTGTGTGTTTAAAACTGTGCCTGAGGACATTATTCAGAGGATTTGTTGAGTGTGGAGGCAGAGCGCCGTGGCGGCTCTGGGGACTAAACGGATGTTTGGAGGATTTTTATTTCTGGAGAGTCTGGATTGAATCAAAGACGTGTGTTGACTTTTCAATCATTCCCTGCTGGACGGAGTTTGTTTTCATTACGAGTTCTCCATCGGAGGAAACAGGAAACACCTCCCGCGCTGCTCTATCCCGTCCTCGCTGTCGTCAGTGACAGAAGGATCTTTTCTCTCTCCTCGGTGCAGCTGGAGAAAGGTTCCTGTGCCAACTGTTTCTAGAAGTCTGTCCTTATAGGCAATCACTGAGATTTAAGCCCACTTAATGATTTTCATAGATTATTGTTGTTAGAACAGATAAAACTGTGATGTACAAAAGAATCAGGAATTAAAAACGACATCAACAAGAAGCTGCCTAGGAGTCGTGTTTGACATGAAAACATGTTTTAACTGCCATGATGAAGACAAATATGACGTTAAGTGGATAAGCAGGGTGCTGGGCGGCAGCAGCTCGGTCTGCAGGGACCTGTGTTAGGAACTGGAGGGTCAGCGGTTCAAGTCCCAGTGAAATTGGTCTGGCTGCAGTTCACTTCCTAAGCACTACTGAGGTGTCCTTGAGCAAGGCACCAAACCCCCCGCCAGCTCAGAGCGCTTGCTATGTGCAGCCCCCCCCTCACTCTGACTTCTCTCCATCAGTGCATGTCTGTATGTTTCAGCCTATAACAGAGTCTAAAACTGAATTTCCTCACGTGGGATCTTCTAATTCTTTCCAGAGTTTCCTGAGGTGTTGTTCCGACTCGAGGAGGCGTTCATGTTCATTTTGCAACTCAGAAACTTGTTTTTTCCCGATGTGTAGGACACCAAACACATTTCTACTTTTCCTCTGACACGTGTTCACGCTGCAGACTCACACCCTGAGTTCATGTGGTGTCAGACACATCAGAAGAACGAGTTTCCGAACACACTGAAGGAGTAAGAACGACTTTGCAACTCTGAAACCCGGACCATCCGAGGAGCACCTGAACGCAGCGTCACACTCTGACGCAACAAACACTGATTGAAACTCTCTCTCTCTCCCTCTGTCTCGCCCTCTCTCTCTCTCCCTCTGCCTCGCCCTCTCTTTCTCTCTCGCCCTCTCTCTCTCTCTGTCTCGCCCTCTCTCTCTCTCTGTCTCGCCCTCTCTCTCTCTCTGTCTCGCCCTCTCTCCTTCTGTCTCGCCCTCTCTCTGTCTCCCTCTCTCTCTCCCTCTGTCTCGCCCTCTCTCTCTCTCTCTGTCTCCCTCTCTCTCTCCCTCTGTCTCGCCCTCTCTCTCTCCCTCTGTCTCGCCCTCTCTCTCCTTCTGTCTCGCCCTCTCTCTCTCTTCCTCCGTCTCGCCCTCTCTCTCATCATGAAGGTTTAATATAGACCACACACACACACACACACACACACACACACACACACACACACACACACACACACACCTGTCCCTGATCTGATGATTCCCTTCGCTGACGACACAGGTGAGACAATCAGGGCGATCAAAAAGGAGGGAGGACAGACAGAGGAAGTAAGAGAAGACAAGAAACACCGGGGACAAGAACTACAAAATAAAACATCAACTCTAAACACTGAAAGAACAAATCATGACTCAGATGTTTTTGTTGTTGTAATGACAGAGCCTCACCTGTTGGAGGTGCTGTTGGTCTGAATCAAAGATCCAAAGAGGAATCAGTGACCGAGCTCAGAAATGATGTAATAACCACACAGCTGACACAGAACAGACTGATTCATGTCTTCGTTAAGATTTTACAACGACAATCCAGTTTTTAGGTCTGATGTGAAACACCTGAAGCTCTGGCTGTGCTGCTCCGTCTGATTCCTGCAGGCTGAGCTTCATTAAAACCAGAGGTCAGATTCAAAGCTGTTCTGTGATTTATTTACTGAATTCAAACCACAATCATCATCACACCTCCAGCCCTCACTGTTTCTGACTAAATGTCTCCAGGAGAATTAAAAAGCTTCAAAGAATAAACAGTGGGAAAATATCAACACAGCAGCACATAGACAGAATGAAGAGATAGTCTGGGGGGGAGGGGGCTGACACCAGCCATCATTGTCCGAGAGGCGGGTTTACACCCTGGACTGGTCACCTGTCAATCACAGAGACAGACGACCAGCCACACCTACGGACAATTTAGAGTCAGCAGTTAACCTAACGAGCATGTCTTTGGACTGTGGGAAGAAACCGGAGTACCCGGAGAGAACCCACACATGCACGGAGAGAACATGCAAACTCCACACAGAGAGGCTCCTGTCAGACGGGGGATTCAAACCAGGAACCTCCGCGCTATGAGAGGACAGCGCTAATCGCAAAATTTCAATGGTTAAATGCGATCCAAAGCAGGGTCGCCTCAGAGCTCCCGAACAGACCGCTCTGTGATCAAAGCCAACGCTCTGTAACAATGCAGCCTAACACCAGTGACACATGCGTCGGCTCAGGGTGTGTTTGTGTGTGTGATGACTGCGGTGCTGAATCATCAGCTGTTCTGACAGGAGAGGCTGAGAGAGCTGCAGGAGAGCATTTAAGAAGAAAGAAGATTTATTGTCAGTGTCAGAGAGAGAGCTGAGATGTGTGTGTGTGATGTTGTGTACTACATCTCTCTTAAACATCATAATTGAGCCATCAAGCTGTGTGACTGTGAATGATTAGAGCTGTAATTAGAGGTAAGGTGTTACATCGCAGGTCGCTGTAAATGGTCATAATGTGTTCCTGTTCTAACATCAAATTGAAGCTCCTGTGTTTCTCTGGACATACTGTGATTTTTATATTGAAGTTTTCACATCTGCATATCAGAATTAAAAGCTAGATGTACGAACACGAGCAGAGAAAGTGGACAAAGAGTCTTTGTGTTTACAAACGTCCTGTAATCCCCTCCATAAACAAAGGAGGAAACGTTGTAACCATCCCTTTAAAGATGAGGGTGCTGACATTTAAACTTAACGTCAACGTCATTGAAGGCCTTGAGTAATGAACCATTTTTTGAATCAAGCGTCGAAGCTTCAACAAAGCCTCGGGCTGATACACAGGGAGCGTGCCAGAGCTGTTGGGAGGGTTGATATCTTGCTCAGAGACACCTTGGTAATACTCAGGAAGTTACATGGCACCTCTCCAAGTTCCAAGCTTTGGTTTGCAGGGACTCAGATTTTGTCTGACAATAAAGAGCAATCCATCAATGTGAACGCTAGTGTGCTGATTTGTAATTGTGGAAATGCTATTATCCAACAGCTGACATGTGCGGTAGAAGGTCAAACTTACCTTTTGAACATTGGGGTTGCTGATAATCTGCCTTTTGATTCTGTTCTAGAAAGAGACCTACCAGTTATTTTTGATTTGTTGGAGTCAGAACAAAGCAGAAAGTATAACGCTGTGGTAACCAGAATGCAGGCCAAGCAATCCAATGAGCGCTCTGCAATTCTCAGTGCCCTGTACTTTTTCAATGAGGAGTTGAAGACCACACATGGGAAGTCCCGGAAAACCCGCAGACAGAGAAGGCAGGAGAAATTCCAAAAGGCAATTAAGGCAATGTTTTTTTTCGGTTTTTTTTTTAAAGATGGAGATCACCAGCTTTCTCTTTGAAATTAAAATACTGTGTCTGCACAGACTCTGTCCTCTGACTGGATTTTACTGTTCAGGATGTTTCTGAGCAGAGCTGGTGTGTTTCTTCCAGCCAATGACAGCGCAGCAGGTGAGTTTAGGAGTGGATACAATTCAGTGATTGGACGCCATTCAAACCAGTGAATATGACGGACGCATACTTAGCGGCAAAGAAGAGAAAATATAATCACAGTGAGGAGAAACACCAAGCGGATAAAACTCGTTCTAAAACCAGGGTGAACCTTGTGTTGTCTTTTACCCGTGGACGTGACGTTGGTCTGCTTCCTGTTGGACAGGCAGGTGACAAACACCAGCGGCTACGTCCTGCAGTGAGATTCTGGTGGTGATGAGCCCAGGAGGAGGGGGGACCCAGATTGAATGTTGGGTTTAAACTTAAAAATAAACTCAGGCTCAGGTGATTCATGAAACAGCTGCTTACTGGTTTTTCGCAGGGACTATTTTCTGTGGCGGATTAATCTATGCTTTGCTCCTTGATACTCAAACATAAACAGAGAGGATGCGTTCAATGTTCAAGGTGGATTGTTGGCAGTTACTTCACCAGATTTTAATTTACTTCTAATTCTTTTAAAGTTTGATACAGAGTCAAAATGTGTGCAGGCAACTTTCTGATTCTGTACAAAATGTATCACATTTCATCCAAAGTTATTCTGCTCCACCTGTACACCAACAGGCCTCCTGCAGAGTCCCTGCTGAGATCTGAACCTGCAGCTGCTCCGACCCTACCTGAGCTCCGAGGTCTGAAATATCTCTGCATATCAATGATGGAACAACTCAGTTCATCAAGGACCAGACTGAAAAACAAATCTGATATCATTTGCAGAGCCGAGGTGAATAAGACACAAGAGACCAGAGTCCAAAGCAGCAGAAACATGCAGCTGAAAGTCCAAGAAGAAAGTCTGGTTCATTATGATCCGTCCATGTGTAGGGGGAACCCAATGTGATTAAACATTCAGGGACTGTACTGTAAAAAAACACCTAGTTGTCATAACTTAAAGTTAGTGTCCAGGCTGACTTAACATTCTAAGTTAACTGAACTTGATAAGGTGGCTTCTGATTGGTCACCCTGTTCTCAAATGTTTCTAATGGGTGAAATTACAACAACGAATATCTGATAACAACGAATACAATATAAAAAAGACAATGGAAATGTTATATTTCACACTATTTATTAAGTAGAATTATTAGTAATTTAATAATTCAAAATGTAAAAGTCTCTCTTTCTCTCTCTTTTTTTTTGTCTATTTTCCTTACACTGTTCTCCGGGTTGTGATGTAAGCTGAATATTACATGAACATAAGCAGCTAATCATGTCGTAACTCGTAACTCTCGGCTGAATTTGATGCATTATTATCCCTATAGTAACGCTGAGGGGAGTTTACAGTCAGCTGAATCAGAGCATAGAAAACTTAACATAACATTGTGACAAAGTGGGTGAAAAGCTCTTCTCTTATACCCTTAATATCAAATCACATTATTCATTTTATTTTAGCTTATGTAACATTGCAGCAACTTTCTATCCCTGGTTTGTTTGTGTTAGCATTAAGTTACAGTTCACATCAAAGTATAAATTAACTTAAATCAAACACACAGTCTTGATTTAGTTCAGCTTATTTAGTTTCTGGAATTGTCAAATATCATTGTTTGTCTCTTATCCATACTTACCTCTAGTGATGGTCCTCTGACACCCGAGGCTCCGACACATGCGTGGTAGCTCATGAATCCAACCCTGTTACTGGTTTAGCTGTGTCGGCTCGTAGGAAGAGCTGAGTTGAGCTTTCGAAGTGAATAGAGACGGACAGAGATTTGGGTTGACAGTGCATTCAGTACTAAAGATTCTATAACATTACTAAACCATGACAAATGAAAACAGTTGATGTAAGTGCTGTAACATGCAAATTAAGTGAGTTGAAGAATCATGGAGTGTAGTAGCCAACGTTAGTCAAATAGGCGAAACAATAAGGAAAGCAGTTGATTGGGACTTGTGGTGCATCGTAAGAGCCGATGACATTCATATAGTAGTACGTAAGTTCAATTCCCGTCAGAGTTGAGAATTTTTAGAGTAGAGCTATAGGCTACCACAATCAGACGCGCCAAATAAGAAACATTGTTTTCAACATGAGTTCATTTTTATTTTATATTTTATTGTGTCAGCTTGAAACCATACAACCATTTGGTGCAGGCGAACAGGAATGTGCATGGCGGATCAAATCCCAAACAATCCATGAACCAATAAATAACCATAGACTGTAGTAAATAACACGTCTCGACTGCACTTAATTTTATTGACCACTAGATGTTCTACTGGAGCACTGCGTCATTGAAAGCCTTGAGCAATGAACCATTTTTTGAATCAAGCGTCGAAGCTTCAACAAAGCCTCGGGCTGATACACAGGGAGCATGCCAGAGCTGTTGGGAGGGTTGATGTCTTGCTCAGAGACACCTTGGTAATACTCAGGAAGTTACATGGCACCTCTCCAAGTTCCAAGCTTTGGTTTGCAGGGACTCAGCTTTTGTCTGACAATAAAGAGCAATCCATCAATGTGAACGCTAGTGTGCTGATTTGTAATTGTGGAAATGTTGGGTTTTTTTTCAGGTGTAGGCAGATCCCAGTCTCTCCTCCTCCAGTGGTTCAAACTGTAGTATTGTTGTTCCTGATGGACTTGGAAGGCCATACTAAACCCATGTGCTCGAAAAACTTGGCTAAGATAACACAAATTTACTTTGTACCACATCCTCACATTGAAAATTAGCTTAAAAATGACTGTTCTATTAAAATTGTCAGCAACATTGATACCATCCCTATCTGTTGTTTTCATGGAGATAAGAAGCCTTATCCAACAGCTGACATGTGCGGTAGAAGGTCAAACTTACCTTTTGAACATTGGGGTTGCTGATAATCTGCCTTTTGATTCTGTTCTAGAAAGAGACCTACCAGTTATTTTTGATTTGTTGGAGTCAGAACAAAGCAGAAAGTGTAACGCTGTGGTAACCAGAATGCAGGCCAAGCAATCCAATGAGCACTCTGCAATTCTCAGTGCCCTGTCCTTTTTCAATGAGGAGTTGAAGACCACACATGGGAAGTCCCGGAAAACCCGCAGACAGAGAAGGCAGGAGAAATTCCAAAAGACAGTGGTGACACCATCAACCAGCACTAGGGTTTCAAGTTCCAGGTAATATAAATGATATGCAGAAAACTGATACATCTTAAGTCTCTCTTTTCCAGAAGGCAATGGAGAAGGAGCCGGAGGCTGAGTTGGACATCATAAGTGATGAGTATATCCTGCAAAATGTCATCCTCTATCATCAACAAGAGTCAGCGTTGCAGCTAGTGGTTCCTCAAGCAGCTTGAAACAACATACTGGCTTTGAGGCACTCAGTTCACTGGGCTGGCCACCTGGGCAAACACAAATCCACGGCTCGCATTAAAAACCATTTCCACTGGCCTGGCCTGCGCAGAGATGTTGCTCAGTTTTGTGAAAGTTTCCTTCAGTGCCAAATAACATGTGCTAAAACACCCCCCCAGAGCTCAGCTTCAACCACTACCCATTATTGGCACCCCATTTAATCACCGTGGGATGGACATGGTTGGTCCTGTAGAGAGAAGCAAAGCAGGAAACCTTATATGCTGGTTATAACAGACTATGCTACCAAGTATCCAGAAGTCTTTTCACTAAAATCCATAAAGGCAAAAGCAGTTGCTCTCTGTTTGTTACAATTCTTTTCAAGAGTGGGCTTCCCTTGTAAAAATATTAGATGATCAGGGAACTAACTTTATGTCTACTCTTCTGAAACAGGTGTACCAGTTACTGGGTATCAGGAGCCTCAGGACCACATCATATTATCCTCAAATGGATGGGTTAACAGAGCACTTTAACCAGACCCTGAAAAAGATGCTCCGGAAATTTGTAAACGACACTGGTACAGACTAGGATCAATAGCTGCACTACCTCCCCTGCATACAGAGAAGTACCCCAATCCTCCACTTTTTTCTCTCCTTTATAACTTTTGTATGGACTTGAAGTTCCGGGGCTGTTGGCACTATTGAGAGAGATCTGGGAGGGGGACAAGGGGAGGGTGGGATCTGTTAATTTTGTATCCTATTTCATCCAGATGAGAGAGCGGCTGGGGAAAATGAGTGAGCAGGCCTATAGCACATGGCGGACACCCAGCAACAGAAGTCCTGGTACGACAAGTCAGGACTGTTCCAAATCCTAAAGAAACTTGGGCCAACTACATACTAGGTATCAACACCAGGGCACTCACGCTTCAGTATGGTACTACACATACATTTCTTAAAAGAGTGGGTGCAGCGACCCAAAAGAAAAACAGAAGTGATGCTAATAAGAAGTGTGCTGGATGAAGAAGAGGTGGATGACCAATACTTACCTCTCTCTAGTGACCTGGTAGACCCTCTAGTGACCCTGGTTTCAGGTACCTGAATTCAATTTCTTTATTTGATTCCTATCCAACTCAAAGAATGGATGAACTGCTTGACAGGCTAGGAAAGCTTTCAGGACACCATGGGGCCCTTTCCAGTTGACAGTAATGCCATTTTGGTTGCACGGCGCTCCAGCAACTTTCCAGAGACTCATGGACCAGGTCCTTTGTGATTTCTCTGGTTTTGCTGGAGCATATCTGGATGACATTATCATTTACAGTAACCTGTGGCAGGAACACCTGGAACACCTGCAAGCAGGTTGTACGACCTAAGGTCAACAAAACCCAGGCCATAGAGTCCTGTCCTCTGCCACAAACAAGGAAGCAACTCCAATCCTTTCTGGGCTCCCATTTCTCCAACAGGGCAGCTCTACTCACAGACTAAACTAGATCTCGGAATCCCAATTCAGTGATATCCAGCAATCACTAAGTAGGCAACCTCTTCTGTACAGCCCAAACTTTGACGAACATTTTCTTCTGCAAACTGATGCTTCTGGAGTTTGAGAGCTGTGTTTCTCCAGGGACCTCAGGATGATCGACATCCAGTCGCCTACATCAGCCGGAAACTGTTCCCCAGAGAGGTTTGTTATTCGACGGTGGAGAAGGAGGCACTGGCTATCAAGTGGGCCCTTGATTCCTTGCGATACTACCTTCTTGGTCGAGAGTTCACTTTGGAGACCGATCAAAAGGTTTGTTTGGTTTGTAAAATTTTCTATTTTTGGATGAAATAAAAACCCACCTTTTCTTTAAACTTACTCCTGTGTCTCGTGCCTTATTGATCGGTCCCTAACAGTCCCCCTCAAGAGAATCCTTCTCACCAGGGTAGGAGTGTTTATAGACACACTACAAGTGAAGGCCTGTGTCTGGCCATGAAATACGTGTCTGATTTCACCTAAGGCTTTGGTAGAGAAACCATCCAGTGGTGATGAGAAAACTTACCACTATCTCCTCACACAGAAATACCAGGGTTCTGAGGGTAAACTTTACATGATTCTGAGAAAACTCTATACCAATAAAAGAAAGGAAGCGTGCCATGTAACAAGGGGGAATTAAGAATCTCATCCGTCTGTGTTTCAGGATTATTCTCTGAATCGTTGCTCTGCATGGTTTTATAACTTAAAAGTCACACATTATGCAAATTACACTTTACCCTGATTTTCTTACTCTAATATGTGTCCCCAGTCTGTCTACAAACCCCCCAGCTCATTTACATTTAAAGCTACAGACACAGAAACAGCCTGTTCTGAGCAGATAGTCACTGGATATGCTAGTATCCGTAAGTATTATCGACTGGCTGATTTATCAGTCGAGCTCTGGATGATAGTGCAGCCTGACACGCTCCGTAAAGTTACCTAGTTTCATGTTTTAAAAAAATCTTTTTTTTAAAGATTTATTTTTGGGCTTTTCGTGCCTTTAATGCAGAGATAGGACAGTGGATAGAGTCGGAAACCAGGGAGAGAGAGCAGGGAATGACATGCGGAAAGGGGCCACGGGTGGAAGTGAACCCGGGCCTACTGCTCGAGATGAGAGTCTCAATACATGGGACGCGCGCCCTAACCATTGTGCCACCAGCGCGCCCGTCATGTTTTTTTTTTAACCGTTTTTTCAGTTTCATTAACTATTCTTGTTTTATTTTGTACTTACCCTTGTCAATGTCTTTTAGATCCTGTTCCTTCTGTTTCCCTGCCTTGAGCCTCCTTGCCCTGATTGTGTTCACCTGTATCTCATTATCCCCTGATTGTCTGTGTGTATATATCCCTGTGTTTCTTCCCTCTTGTTGCCAGTTTGTAGTGTGTTCCTGTGTGTCACCTTTTTTCCCCCCTAGTAAGCCATATACTGATTTTTAATGTGCCTGCATTACCATTTTGGCTGCTCCTTTTGAATTTGTTGCTTGGAGGGTTGCCTTTCTGTGTACTGACCTGGACTGTATTAAACTCTGCCTTTTTCTGAACTCAGCCACGTGTGAGTCTGCTTTTGAGTCTCTATCTCTATCTGGTTCTAATACAGCCTTTGTATGCAACTGACATCACAATCACAGTAAAATGTATACATGCTGAGTGAGAAAGCATTGCGATAAATTCTGATTATAACGATGTGATTGTTGCAAATCCTTTCATTGGGATAACGATGTAACTGCACTAACTTGCGCAGCCCTATAGCCTACCCTGACCTATGTTTTAATTTTTTTCTTTTTAAGGAGGATAATTATGGAGACTGGAGATAATTATGATTCCAAAGAGATGGAGACTCTCAAGTCCCTGGTGTCCCACCTCCGTCAGCTCCTGGGCCTGCACAAGAAATACGACTGCAGACTTTCACTTTAAGTCTTTGAGAAGGTGTCTTTTATGAAAAACCCATTTTACGATATACAAGTGTATAAGATTCAAACAAATATCTGAAAATTCACAGCAAGAAAACAAGGGCTGAAATATAGATCAAATAAGAACTTGAGTGATGAACTCATGATGAGATAAGAGATATATCAGTGAAAGTGTATTGGAATATATCTTTGCTGCCTCGTCTGTCTTAAACGTTCATCACTGATTTTAAACTGGTTTCGGCTGTAATCATTCTAATTGAACTGACTTTGACAGGGATGTTTATGAAGTGTGGAGTTCTTTATGCTGGACAAAGAGCCAGCTTCAGAGCTGATCGCCGCCACAGTGGAGAGCATTATCCTGCCTCGTGATGAGCTTCTTCTACAGTATATCAAGGTCAGACAACATCTCTGCTGGAACATTAACCCTTGTGCCCTCCTCAAATGTATTCATGTATTTCTGCTGTGACGTTAAAGAACTTCTGACTTGTTGAAAACTACCAAACATTCAATTGTGTTTAGGATTATAACCCTTTAAATTCTAGGTTATTAGTTGAATGGTGATTCGAGTCTTGGATATACTAGGAACAAAGTTGATTGATTGCATTAGTCTTTTTTATTTACCCTTTGGACACCTTTGTGGCCAAAATGTACACACAAAATCTGCAATAAAATCATTAATATTGACTTTTGTATTTTGCTGTTTTTCTGCTTTCTTTTTGCTCTTTTTTATGGCTTTTGATGGCAGACAAAAAGACAAAACTCACGCAAGAGATATCCCTCGTCCCTCCAGGAGGCTGGTGAGAGCCAGGGTGCTTCAGGAGAAATCTTGCGCCGATGGGAGAGATGGGGGTGTCAGAATCATTGTGAATAGGCAGTCAATTTTTGGAAGAACTGCCATTTTATTGGTTGCTATTCTGCCTAGGATGGATAGTGGGAGGTTCATTCAGTGCAGATTGTCATCTACTGAACTGAAAATAAGACTCTCTCACCAGCTTTAAATGACAGCCTGAGGGACACCTTAATACCTAAATGTTAGATGTGTCTTGTGCATAAAGGCATTGTGTGGGATTCCACATCCAAGTTGTTACTATTTAATGGGAGAATGAAGGATTTGTTCCAGTTAATCAGCGATAGTGAAGAATGATTCTATAAGTTGAATTGTTTCTTGAAGTGAGGACTGAGGGTCATACAGAGTTATCTTATGACAATGTTTGGGGCTTGAATTCCTTTTGATGTTGGTGTTGTGTGGGATGGCTGCTGCTAATGGTTCTATGAAGAGTGTGAACAGAGAGGGGGAGAGTGGACATCCTTGCCTAGTCCCCCTGTGCAGTTCGATGGGTTGTGATGATTGTCCATTGGTGATAACAGTGGCTGTTGGTGAAGTGTACAGTGTACTGACCCAGTTAATAAATGATTCCCTGCCAGTTAGTTTGTTTAATTATCGCAGGAATTCCTTTGTCTTGCAACTCCAGCTGACGGCTGTGCTCTCCGTGCTGCGGACAGAGAACGCAGCCGGTGGGTGTTGATGGACAGGGGTGCACGCAGCTGAAACGGACCGGAGCGGACACGCAATGCACACGTGTCTGGTGGAGGTTCGGTTTTAGGCCATGAGTGCTGAAAGACCAGAGTAGATATACTGCTTGATGCAGATTGTCTGCACCTGGGCTGCCTGTAAAGATAACCATGCCCACCTGCACTCACACACTCAGCCATGCACTCCAGACACACAGGGGAGTATGTATTTTAATAAAAAAACTCAAGTGTCTTTTGTTCACAACACCACAATCACAGACCCAGAAGGACGTTTCATTATCATGAACACATCTATCAACAATAGTTCAATATGTTGGTACCTCCATGTGTTGAAACAAAGGTCCGGCCTGTAGCCACAGAAGCCTGAGTATGAGTACTTAAATGACTCTTACTCCCAGCATGCCCTGCCCTGCAGAAACACTCCCAGCATGCTCTGCAACATCTAACACATGTGTTAAGTGTAGGGTCGATAAAAGCAACCGCCTCTCTTTGTTTGACCTCTTCATGTGTGATCTCCCTACACCAAAGGATACCACTCTTCACAAGCTTCCAGCTTAAGGGGAGACACGCATTCCAATCTGGCCTACTTCCAATGCCTGTTTTAGGAGTTTTGGCGCAATCAGTAACTATCTGGTTCGAGCACAGAGAGATTATTTCCTATTATTCTCGTCAACGTCGGTGAACGCAACTGGACAGGAGTGCTACAGACAGCCACTGTTACCTGAAGAAGAATACACCAAGGAAAATCTTCTCCTGCAACCAGAAAGACAATAGAGCATTGCTCTCAAATCTGACTCCTGCTGCCGTCTTTTTTGATCTGCCACGGAAACCTGCCTGAAGCTGTTGATTCAATAGATTGAAGACCAACCGAACCTTGAAACAGTCATCAGAAAAGTGATTCCAAGTAAGGCTTTAGTCTGGGCACAGAATAGTTCAGGAAGGTTTATTATATAACAATTGATAATTGTGCTTTATTGTTGACTGAACGTCACATTCTGTTTATTATCTGCTGTAACCTGCTGCATTTGTTTTTGTTGATGAACCGCCGTGTTCGCCTCTGTGTGTTTTCATTCAATGCTATGCTAGTTTACTTTCAGTTAAATGCTTTCACAATCAGAAAGACCAGTGTAACTGCCGCTGAATCAAAGTCGGGCCACTGGCTTTCTGGTGTTTAAGTAACAGTTACTGAACTCAGCTCAGAGAGCTCAAGCTAAGCCACACGACTTCCTTTGTTGTCCACCATTTTGTACCTTCGTGACGTAGCTCCACATGGTGCCACGCTGTTTGTAGATATCTTGTTTGCTTAGATTAGTTTATAATAGTTATTTGTTTGATTAAGTTAATTGATTTTGGATTGATGTTGCTTTGTTTAAATAAATTCTGTTATAATTTAAGAGAGCAGTTGTTCGTGATTACTGGTGTATTTGCATTGTGATATAAGCTGGGTGCGAAGGCTTTGTGTACGGATTTCACGCCTTCAATTTACTAAATATAGTTATTAATTATTAATAATATTAGTAATTAAGTAACATTGTTACTTAAATGAATAATTAATTAAATATAATTATTGAAGAATATAACCAAATTTGACTAGATAAAACCCCAACAATTAACAATAGGTAAGCTCTATGGCCCAAACTCCGATGAACCATAATTTCTTCACCATCTATTTTCATCCATATCAAGCATTTGCAACTCCCCAAAAATAATCGGAGGTGACTTGTTATGGTTCACCCATAGCAGCCCCTCCCCTCCTCTTGTATGTTGTTAGTTTCCCTCTGTCTGTCTCTTATTATTGTTTTTCAGTCTAACAACTCTGATGGGACTTTTAATGTTTTTTTTTCTGTACTCTCTCTACAAACTCCATTTCCTTTTTTCTTTTTCTAAAATCGGAATATTATTTCAACTGACCTAGAACCCCTGGAGAATTGTTTTGATGACCTCGACCACTTTTTCGACCACTGTTCCAAAAGACTCGGCAATCATGAGCACGGCAAATTCACTTACCAAGAAAACTGAGAAATCCAGTCACTCTCCAGATTACAAAAGAGCACATTCAGACTCCCTGCCCAGCACAGCTATGTTAAAATGTAATTTAAAAGAGATACAAATGTTAATAAATAAAGTAAGGTAAGGCTGAAGGCTTCATCAACAAGCTGGAACAGGAAATCTCTGAGTTGGAGAAGAGAAGCACTGAGGTGCAGGAGCTCTCATATTCTGAGGACCCCCTTCAACTCCTCCAAAACTTCACATCACTGAATGCTGCTCCACCCACCAAGGACTGGACTGAAGTCAGAGTCCATCCACCTTCATATGAGGGGACTGTGGTGAGAGCTGTGAGCCAGCTGGAGGAGGTGCTCAGTGAACAGATGAAGAAGCTGCTCTGTAAGGTGGAGATGAAGAGGGTCCAGCAGTATGAGGTGGATGTGACACTTGATCCTGATACAGAAAATCCCTATCTCATCTTGTCTGATGATGGAAAACAAGTTTATTGTGGTAGTTTATTGTGGACTGACACATCCTTGCACTGGTTTTCATCCTATCTCTCTGGTCGCACTCAGTTCACTCAACTCGGAACCTTCAAATCACAGCCATTGCCAGTCACTACTGGTGTTCCTCAGGGTTCTGTCCTGGGCCCCCTTCTGTTCATCATCTATCTCCTTCCTCTTGGCCATATCTTCCGTAACTATAACATCGAGTTCCATTGCTATGCGGATGACACCCAGCTCTACCTATCCACCAACCCCACCTCCTCCCTCCCGCCCACTTCCCTGACTGATTGCCTGCAAGAAATCAAATCCTGGTTCACCTGCAACTTCCTCAAATTAAACAGTGACAAAACTGAGCTTCTCCTCATCTGCACCAAATCAACAATTGACAGCACACTATCATTCTAAGCTCACATCAATAATGTCACCCGGTCTGCTTATTTCCATCTACGTAACATTAATCGCCTCCGCCCGTCCCTCACTCCCAGCAGTACTGCCATCCTTATTAACACCCTGGTTACATCCCGTATTGACTACTGCAACTCCCTTCTCTTTGGTCTCCCTCTCAAGTCCATCCACAAACTTCAACTGGTCCAGAACCCGCATCATCACCAGAACGCCCTCTGTTAATCACATCACCCCTGTCCTACAGCAGCTTCATTGGCTCCTGGTTAAACATCACATCACCTTCAAAATTCAAGGCCATCCACAACCCGCTCCGCTTTACCTCTTTGAACTCCTGCACATCAACACACCTACCCGCACTCTCAGGTCTTCTTCCATTCAACTCACTGCACCACCTGCCCGCCTGTCCACCATGGGGTCCAGGGCCTTCAGCCACTCTGCCCCCCACCTCTGGAACTCCCTCCCACCACAAATCTGTAATATCGACTCTCTCCATTTTCAAATCTCATCTCAAAACACATCTTTTTAAAATGGCATATTCAGTCTGATCATTCTCCACCCGTTCTCATAACTCCTTTATATCCTGTACACTTGTGTTTTTAACGTTAATTTTATCGTTGTGTTGTTACTTTGTTGTTTTTATCTCTGCTCTGTAAGGTGACCTTGAGAGTTTTGAAAGGCGCCTTTAAATAAAATGTATTATTATTACTATTAATGTAAAGAAGAATCTCCCTGACAGAGCTTTATTAAGTATGGTATGGTCTTATCAAAGCAGAGTTTCTCTTCAGGTAGATTTTACTTCGAGGTTCAAGTTAAAGGGAAGACTATCTGGGTTTTAGGAGTGGCCAAAGAGTCGATCAACAGGAAGGGAATAATCACATCAACACCTCAGGATGGTTACTGGATGATATGGTTGAGGGATGGAAATGAGTACAAAGCTTGTGCTGGCCCTGATGTTTCTCTCTCTCTGAAGTCTGGTCCTGAGAAGGTGGGGGATGTTGATACTGTAGCTCTGATCTACTCCTTCACTGGCTGCTCCTTCACTGAGAAACTCTAACTCTGACAAACTCTGCCCCTCTGATCATCTCTCCTGTAAGTCACACTGAGTAGAGCAACCATTGAGTTTCATCAGTTTCATGTCAGAGATAACGTCAGACTTTCACTGTTCTGGCAAATCGAGATTTTTTTACCGCCTGCTGAATGTGGGCACAAATGACCCGTGAAGAGTTGTTGATGACAGAAAAAGTATTTGACTTTTTTGTTATGTTATTAAATAAAAGTGTGTGAAGTTTCTTTTGTGTGTCTGATGATGTTGTTTCGCTCTCCGTCCATATCGATCTACAAATCAAAAGAGGACAGACATTAAGAACTCCATCAGCTCTTTTGACCACAAATAGGTATGAAAGGTTCCGTGTCCACCTGGTGTTTTTTCCAGTCAGAAAAGCGCTGACGTGGAGTGTGAAAACATCTTCAGTGCGTGGTGTGCTGAGATGCAGCTTTTAATTGGCGTTGGCTTCACGTGGCCATCAAATCCCTGCATCTCATTAAAGGCAGTGTTGGTCATTTCCTCCAGATCCACTTTTTAAGATTCTGGTCGAAATTGTCTTTAGGTCCTGACAGAAATTAATAACTCATGTTCTCTGAAAAAGGAACAAAGAAAATCTGTCATCTGTATCAGTTGTAAGCCTGTAAAAACTTGAACCAATGTCTACCACGAGGTACCAATCTGATGAACCAATCACACGCCTCCCTGTCTTCCTGCTCGCTCTCTATCTCTTGCGTGCTCTAACCCACACTCAAAGAGCGTCACTGATGACGGAGTTTATACTGTGAGTTTACTTACTGCTGAATGAGACATGAGACAACGTAGTTTCTACACAATGCAAGAGATGAGCTGAGGTCCACTTCTGGAAATGAGGGGGCGTGACTTTAGAGGGAGCACAGAGGGGAGGGGGTGGGTGCGGACGGAGCACTGAGGGAATGCTACTTTTAAAATCATGTTTGTTTTCTAAAATGACCAACCCTGCCTTTAACTCCTGTGTTTGTTTGAGCCGTCCGCTGCTTCCTGTAGCCGCCCTCAGCTCTTCTCAGAGTCAGCTGCTCAACAATACGCTAGAGGAGCCAATAAAACGCTAGCTAGTCATCACATGCAAAACATTTAGAGGCTGTTTTGGCAGGAAAGGAAACATTTAACTTTCTGGCTCAACGATAAATGCTCTTTAAAACCTCAAGCATGCTCGGTATGCTTGGTCCTGTAAGGCCATGAAGATGCTTCATGGCCTTAGAGGTGAACAAGCCTTCATCATGATTATCTCCAATGCTGCTGCAGAGCGTTTTATTGAAGGTCTGCTGCTCCACTTAATTTCTAAATATGATAACAATAATCCATGTGTTTACTTTCACATAAAGCCTGAATGTTTTCTCTCCGCCTCTTCACTCTCTCTCTCTCTCTCTCCGCCTCTTCACTCTCACTCTCGCTCTGTCTGTCATGTTCAGGTGACTTTTCATAATCAGAGCATTTTATCAGCACTTGCACAGCGAGTTATTCAATCATCACTGTGACTGTCGGGGATCCTGTGAGGGATTTTCAGCTCCTAATGTCTAAAACTCAATTACATTTATGATCGATGGCTCTCATCGAACGCCGTGACACACATGAAGAACTCCTGTAAACACAGAGAGGAGAGCTGCACTGACAGCAGGCTGAAGGAAAACAACACACTGAAGGGTTCCCAACAGGAGGGCCGGGGCCATAAAGTGGACTCCAGAAACACTGAGAGAGGGTCTCAGGCAGATTGTGCAAATGTGTGGATCAGTGATCTTGTAGTTCTCCTGTGATCTTGTAGTTCTCGTGATCTTGTAGTGCTCCTATGATCTTGTAGTTCTCTTGGTGAGCTTGTAGTTCTCCTGTGATCTTGTAGTTCTCCTGTGATTTTGTAGTTCTCCTGTGATCTTGTATTTTTTCTTTGATGTGAGTACAGCTGTGCTCCTACTCCAAAAAAGGACCCAGTGGTGCAGGGCGACAGAGCAAAACCACGGCGCTGACAGACCGCGGCGCGCACGGAGTATGTAGAAATTGGGAGTATCTTTTGAAAGGGGAACACTTCCACCAACTCTAAATCTTGCCCACATCTCCTTGATTTTAAAAAAAGATAAACCCTCAGATAGCTGTGCTTCTTACAGACCAATAAGCTTACTCGGAGTTGATAGCAAAATATTATCCAAGCTTCTGGCTCGAAGACTGGAGGAGGTCTTGCCCATCTTGGTTGGGTCAGACCAGACAGGGTTTATAAAAGGTAGGTACTCCCACTCCAATGTCCGTCGGCTACTGAATGTTATACAATTTTCACAAAATACAAAAAAAAGGATTCTTGCTGTTTCATTGGATGCAGAAAAAGCTTTTGATCGGGTGGAGTGGGAGTATCTATTTGATGTTCTTAACAGGTTTGGTTTAGGTTCTGGTTTTACTACATGGGTTAAGCTCCTATATAGATCTCCGTCTGCAAGAGTTCTGGTAAATGGTTCAGTGTCTGAGATGTTCCCTCTGAATAGAGGCACACGCCAGGGCTGTCCCCTTTCGCCGCTTTTATTCGCACTTGCGCTTGAGCCTCTCGCAGAGGCCATTAGAACCCACCGTTTTTTTTCTGGTGTCACATTGGGAGACACAGAATACAGGATCTCGCTTTATGCTGATGATATATTGTTGTTTATTACTAATCCAGAGAGCTCCATACCGGTATTGGAATCGATTATAAGTGAATTTGGCCAAATTTCAGGTTACAAAATTAATTATGACAAATCAGAGGCCTTGCCTCTCGGAGACTTTGGTGTCCCGGATACCCTTGTTAATTTTCCGTTCAGGTGGTCAATTTCAGGCTTTACCTATCTGGGGATTAGAGTATCAGCAGACATAAAAGAATTGTATAAACTCAATTTTATTCCAACTTTGAAAGCAGTTAAAAATGACATCAGCAGATGGTTTGATCTTCCTCTGTCATGGATGGGTAGAATAAGCTTGGTTAAGATGAATGTACTTCCCAGGATGTTGTACCCAATGCAAATGCTGCCACTTAAGATCAATAGAAGAGTTATTTTGGATATCGAAAGATCTCTTTCAAAATTTATATGGCATGGCAAGAAATCTAGGCTAAAGATGAAGACCTTACAGTTGCCAATAGACAGGGGGGGTCAAGCACTTCCTAACTTTCTATATTACAATTGGGCCTGCCACGGCAGGATAATATCACGCTGGCTAAACCATTTTTTACATCAAGGGGAGCCTCTAACAGATTCATGGTGCTGTTCCCCTCTCTCTCCTTTCAGTCTCCTCTCAACTGATGCTGGCGAACTGCCAGCAGATGTTAAAAACAACGCTGTCATGTTTAGCACACTTAGAATCTGGAGAGATATTACTAAACACATTGGCCGGAGAGGTTTTTCATCAGCATTACAACCTCTGACTCAAAATAAAGCCTTCTCTCCAGGTATAGGGAAAAGTATTTTCAATGACTGGTATTCAAAGGGTCTAAGATTTGTGGCTGATTTATTTCAAAATGGTGATTTTATGTCATTCAATCAACTCAAGACCAAATACAGAATACCAAATAGTCACTTCTTTGGTTTTCTCCAAGTTAGACACTTTGTCAAATCAGATCTGATTTTCCCCACTGATCAATCATTGTTGAGCTCAATTGAAAGTTTTCTTCTCAATTTTAGTTTAAATGCGCTCAACGACAGAAAAATAATTTCCCTTTTTTATGACAAATTACATCCTATTAATTGTGATAGGGTTGAGAGAACTAGGGAATTATGGGAAAGGGACTTGGAGGTTGAACTTAGTGCAGAGGCGTGGTCAGGTACCTTTGTTTCAGCTAGGAAAATCTTTACATGTAATCGACTCAAAGAGAGCCAATACAGAATATTACATAGACTTCAGCGAACACCACAATTTTTAAACAAAATGAGTCCTCAGATCTCCGCCCTCTGTGTGAAGTGTAAAAAAGAAGTAGGAACTTATTATCACTGTGTATGGCAATGTCCCTTAATATCCAGGTATTGGAAAAATGTTGCCCAGGAGCTTGGCTTAATTTTTCACAGAACAATAAAACTAGAGCCAGCATTGTTTCTCCTGAACTTACCTACGCAACAGTTTTCTCTATCAACAGGACAGCTCGTTCTACTGGGTAAACTTCTGCTCCTAGCGAGGAGATGTATTCTGTTTCAGTGGATTCAGGAGAAGCCTCCGTCAGTTACGCAGTGGTACAGAGAAACATTTAAGGTTCTTCCTATGGAACACCTCAGTGCTAAATTAAAGGGCAATAACAACTTATTTTATAATATTTGGCAACCCTTCATAGATTATCTTCCCACTGATCTGGTTGGCTTATTGCAGAAAGGGTGCCCACACTTTATCTTCAAAAATACATCATAGTCATGTTTTTTTTTCCCTTTGACATGTAATTTAGGTAGATAAGATTGTATCTGATATGATATATGTTATTACAACCCATGTATGTTATTTTTATTTTTTATTTTTTATTTTTTAAATATATATATATTGAAAAAAAAAAAATTATTCAGTAATTTGATTACATCTGTGCTGTCTTGTTCTGTGCTTGTTATGTTTAAAAAATGAATAAAATATATATAAAAAAAAAAAAGAAATTGGGAGTAAGAGTTAACAGGCCGATCACTCAGAGACGCGTGCTAGTAAAGCATCGACAGCTAAGCCTTTGTTTCCCTCTGGTACAGTGCGTTTGTCGGGCGCTCCTCTCTGCTGCCAGACGCCACGTTTTTTCTAGGGTTTTTGTTTTTTGGGGGCGCATAAAAGTAAAAAGATGTTCAACTTTTCAGCTCAAGACGTGGAGTTGCAGCACTCGTCAGCGTCACTTTTTAGGCCGAAGCAGGCAATCAAATCGAGTAGGAGGCTTAATCTCCGCTTTTTACGGCATTGGATGTGAAGCTGAAGAGAAGCGAGGATCTCTAAATGAGACTCCTGTGTATGTGTGGGGGCACTAATGTAGTCATGTAGAAACACAACAGAGCCCTCGTCAGCTTGTGTACATGAGTAAATGTACAAAATGTGATGTATGTGAATCAGACACACAAACGTTGCTTTATCTTTGTTTTCTCTAAAGGAAACGACAGATAATAGATATTTCTGTTGTCTTGGAGACAGGTCTGCAGAGCCCAGATGAGGGGCCTGCAAACCCGTCAAAACTCTCCTTTATTTACAGGTGAAACTCTCCTTGCTCGTGTCTTGTTTTCATGTGAACGGACCCCGTTGTTGTTTTTTTTCACTGCTTTTTGACTCTGTGTGATGAGTACGAGGAATTTTGTCTCAAACTGAGAATTGTCTGAATGAATAGAAAAATAAACGCATCGGATTCAGTGTGCAAGGTGTCTGTGGATTACGGATACAAAAAACGCATGCAAAAAAAAAAAGACTCAGTGTGCAAAGGCCTTAGAATTTTTTCCAATTGCTAAAATGAGGCTAACACTAAAATGACATGCATAGCACAATTATTTAAACTGACACACAGAGAGCAAAACCTCTTCTCAAGTCTCCAAAGGTCTAAACACATTTTCTGCTTTACACACATTTTGCAATTCAAAATGGCACTTTCTAAATGCACTGAACACGGCTCTCTGCATAAGACACAACAATCTGACATAAAGTCACATGTTTGCCATCTCAAAACGCTGCCATTCAAAATGACACTACATGAGCTAATTGGCCAATGTATGTGCCACCTGGCCAAACACCTCAATGGTTAATTGTTATCACTTCAATCAGGAAGTAAGCACTATGAAAAGACCACAGGTGAGCACCTTTTTTTTACAACAACACTGGAAGAGGTTGCAGAGAGAGTAAGAGGAAGAGGGAGGGTGAGAATGAGAGGGGGAGGAAGAGTGAGATGTAGGGGTAGAGCTGGTAGAGGAGTTCATGGCCAAAGAAGACAACAACTTTCAAACGAAATCAGAGCAACCTTAGTTGATCATGTCATCAACCATGGGCTGACAATGCGAGAGGCTGGACAGAGAGTGCAGCCCAACTTGAGCCGTTTTACTGTTTTACTGGTATATGTAGCACTGACTTGTTTGGTGAAAAATAAAAAAAATAAATGTTTCAACAGCATGAGTGTGTATCTGCAAATATTTCTGTGCATGTGAACAATCTGAAGAATTTTCTACAATTCGAACTATTTTAGTATTATGGCAAAGCATACTAAAGATGAGAGTGCTTTTCATTACGCCCGACAGTGTGTAGTTGGTTAGACAAAAATCTGGTAATATGAATGAAGTGTGTGCCATTTGGTGCAAAAGTTAGATTTTGATAATGCTATATGTAGTTTTGGTTGCAGTACTTCATTTTGCAGGATATATGAAGTATTTTTAAGTTTGGGTGTGTGGTTTTGTGAATTGTGTTAAGATGTGTTTTGATAAAACCAGCCTAGTTTGCAAAATTGTGTTTTAGCAATTGGAAAAAACTGTAAATAAATGTGATGTTTTTAGAGAACAACAATTTGTCAATGCTCTCAATCCACTTGACCCCCTGCAGGTTTCTGATTCGTCAGACGTATTTCTTTTTTCTTTTTCTTTTTTTTGGGGGGGGGGGTTAGGGAAGCTGTCACCTCAAGTGTCACCAAACACCAGCCAATAGAAACATTAAATTGCAGTAGCAGGTTTCAACCTGTAGAGGGCAGTCACTGTACATATTTCTAAGTGCGTCTTCAGATTTACATTCTGCATTTACATAAGTAACACTGTTCTGTACCTGAGTACACTTGTGTTTGATACAGCAGGGGTCAGTATGCACATGGTGGGTTTGCAAATCTGCCAAAAAGCAGAAGAAGTAACCTCGGCAACCACTCGCAGGCTGAGTCCGTCCTGCTAACTGTGGATGTTTTTGTTATTTCTAAGACGCTAACAACGACCCTCTTCCTGCATCCACATCTATCGTGCAGCTCAGAGGATGAAACCTGCCCGTGCTGCGCGGATCATTTTCATCCACTTCCTGGTTTGAGCACGGTTGCGTTCACATCTCCCACAGAATGTACTGGAATACACATGAATCATACCCGAGACCACCTCTTCAAGCGGACTCTGGCACGGTACCCGAGTAGGGTAGGTTTGTGTTCACACTGATGAATTGATCCAAGCTTTGGGGTCAAGCGCTTTGATGTTACTGTGGCGCATTTCACCAAGCTGCTGTTTTAGACGGGTTAGGAGAAGAAGGTTACAGTGAGCTATCTGAGGCCATCATGTCACAAGAACCAGGGTGCTGAACAAAAACGTCTATACTGAGCTGCAGCTCCGTGTGCACGTGTGCACGTGTTATTTTAAAAATAAGGCCTCTTTGAACACCTCAGACATCTCCACCTGTGAGATGATGCTTCAAAGAGCGACTGTGAAGAATGAAACTGGAGAAAAGTTACTTTCCCACTTTGAGTCGCAGCTATTTTCGCCGCAGGTTCTGATGAGACTCTTTGAGGCGGCGGCTGAATGTATGCGAGTGATTTCACATCGAGTGCCATACCTCCCCTAATACCGCCGAGGGTCTTTTTCTGCAGCCAGCACGGGAATGACACAACACCTGCTGTGCTGAATGTGTTACGCTGGAACACAAGGAGAAGATAAGGAAGAGCTCGTGGGAGGTGTGTGTGTTTTTGTGCGTGTTTGTGTGTGCGTGTGTGTAGGGTAGGGAACATTTTTGTCATCAGCCTTCAGCCCCTATGTCAAACACTAATTAAATTTCATGTCGTTATTCAACCATGGCAAAGATAATTTGTCGTCCATACGTTAGAAAATAATTACAATTAGAGCACATCGAGCGGACTCTTTGATGTGTGTGTGTGTGTGTGTGTGGGCTGCATGCTGTGCATACATCACCGCTCCACATGATTCCTCATTATAGAACTTAAAGATGGCCTACTTAGATAGTCCTCTCTGCAGGAGGGAACACTGAGCTCTGATATTTGTCAATGTGAACAAGTTCAACTTGTTCTTAATGTGTTCAGATTTAACTTTGTGGTTAGTTTCCATAACTCCGTGCCTGAACGGAGGGCAGCACACCCGGCTGCAGCGTAGCTCAGTGGTAGAGTCAGTCATCTCTAAACCAGAAGGTCAGGGCTTTGATCCCCAGCTCCTGCAGCCACATGTCCGATGTGTCCTCGGGCAAGGCACTTAACCCCAAGTTGCTCCTGCTGCTTTGTTGGTGGTGCATGAAAGTGCATGAATGGATGAGTTAATACTGATGGACTCGCTACAGCAGCCTCCACCATATGTTAGAAATTGACGTGATAAGTTCGTATTTTGGGCCATTTTTGCCGTTAATGGAGAGGACAGCTAAAGAGAGACAGGAAGTGTTGGGAGGAGAGAGAGAGGGGGGTAACATTCAGCAAAGGGCAGAGGTTGGATTCTGACCCAGGGCTGCTGCGACAAGGACTACAGCCTCTGTACAGGGGGTGCACAACATAACCAATAGGCCTGATATACTTTATTTTAATTTTTTTTTTTTAAAGATAAATAAAAACATTGGCTCCTTAGGATATCTGCAGGAGTCGTTCAGCGTGTGTAGGAGCCGACAGAATGAATGAAGCTGATGTATGTGACATGTTCTACAGTTAATCTCCATTCACAGCAGCACATGTACCAGATTAATTAGGGCTCCGTCTTGTTTCCATAGAGCTCCATACATGTGAATGCATCGCCTTCAGGAAGCTCCATGCAGCTCGCTGATAAAGCTGGAGGCGGGAAACTCAGCTGCAGGAGAGCTTTTATTAAAACGTTTTTTGGTTGCCATTATTGATTTTTCAAATGTGACAAATTGCTTTTTCACCATGAATACTGAGTGGGATCTGATGCGTTCACACGCTCTCAGACGGACAGAATGTTTCCTCATTCCTCCTCCTCCTCCTGCTGAATTAGAAAATGATGGTGTAACCACTAAATGATGAGCTACACAGTCATTTTAAAGGTCCAATATGTAGAAGTTTATGACAAAATATCTAAAGTAACAAAAAATGGACTAGACCAATTGATATTTTTTTTTGTTTAGTCCTTTATTTTCAACAGTTATCAAAAGCCAAAGAAATCCAGACACAACACTTTTATCGTTGCCGTGGAAACACTGGATGTTACGTCACAGCCAGCTGCATAAGGCTGCATGAGCTGCTCCTGAAAGCTGCCGTACTGTTGTTGTATGTGCTGCTGTGATAGAAACATCATTATATCATTATTACATGACATATATCATTAGATTATACTCGGATACATTAACTCGTCTGTAAAAATATTCTCTTCCTCAGGTCGGTTTCGCCCAGTTTCATTGACTCTAATGATCCTTAAAAACAAAAACTCACCCTACCCGATGACAACAGGCGTCGAAAACGACTGAAACAATCACACAGTGCAAATGTTTGAAAACCAGACGATAACATTCTGAGTGGAAAAGTTTTAACCAAATGGAGCGTCCCCAGTGGATTCAAAGTTTGGACAGCCTGGAGGAGAGGAGTTATTTGAAGAATCCGTCTTTGCAAACATCATTTCCTGAGTGTTTGCCTCCCTGCAGCTCCTCATCCGTCAGGCTTCCATGTTTTAATGTTTGTCATTCTCTTTAACCACAGGAACAAGCTGCACGAGCACTTCCTGGAACACGACCTCGAACTCACCGCTGATCAGATCCAGAGCTCCTCTCTTTCATCTTAACTGGAATTTAACCTCACACTTTCCTGCTGCTCTGTTTACATCAGAACGACTCACACAGAGCTGGGAGCCGACTGAGAGGAGTGAAGGGAGTTTCATGTTACCTCTGATTTAAGCCCCGCCTTCAGCCCTCATAGTGTCAGACAGACACTATGAGGGCTGAAGTGTTACCTAGAACTTCCAACAGATACGTGTGCATTGCGTGTCTGTGCTGTCTTGTCCGTCAACACAAAGCGACAACCTTCAGTGTTGAAAAAAGAAGCCAATGCTGAAGTGTAAAATCCTGCAGTTCCTCGAATGTCCACTAGAGGCTGGCTGCTGAAGCACAGGAAGTCACATACACACCCATTCTAAAAAGCCTGTTTTTACAGCAGAGATTAACATGTTTACAGCCTGGTTCAATAAAACAAAATAGATCTGATTAGCTCATGTCTCGATCGACACACACTGTACGGGGGGTGAATGTTTTGATGACTCATCAGTTTTGATTTGATGAAGGATAAGAGTTATTCACAATAAGGCGTGTAGCTGACCTAATTGACAGGTGGGCGCGGTGTAACGGTTTGTCAGGAGGTTTAAAACCCGCCTCAGCTCCAGCTCTCAGCCTGTTGTTAGGTTGACTGAAAGTTAGACTGAGACAGCATTTCCAGCATGGAGACCGCCATCGATGGGACTCCAGCGCCCCCTGCAGGAACAGACGGGTGACGTCAGTCAGGCTTCAAACATTCATATTTACAGTCTACATTGTTAACCTTTTTGATACTTCATACGTTTGAATTCCACGTTTTAAAAACAATGCAGACTTTATTATTTTGATGATGATTGTATGAAAAGTAAACAAAGATTTAAAAGCAAAGTTCAGATCTTCCATGCAGAGAGCTCTATCTCTCTCTCCCCCTCCCTCTCTCACACACACTCTCTCTCTCACACTCTCTCTCTATCGCCCTCCCTCTCTCTCTCCCCCTCCCTCTCTCACACACACTCTCTCTCTCACACTCTCTCTCTATCTCCCTCCCTCTCTCTCCCTCTCTCTCCCCCTTTCTCTCTCTCTCTCTCCCCCTCTCTCTCTCTCCCTCTCTCTCTCCCCCTCTCTCTCTCTCTCTCACACACTCTCTCCCTCTCTCTCTCTCTCTCACACACACTCTCTCTCTCCCTCTCACACACTCTGTTAGTGTTTGTGCATTTAGACTCACAGTGTCCATCATGAATAAACTCCTTTTTACTTTAATGAAATGTTTTGTTCGAACTTTTAAAGATTTGGTAAAAGCAGAAACTCCTGGAGACTAAATGGATAAAACCTTCAACACAATGAGTGTCTGAGTTTGTGATTACTGCAGAGCAGGGGCGTCATAGTGGGGGGAAAAGTGGGACTGACTACCCAGGGCCCTAGTGGGGAGGGGGGCCCTTCATGGGCCTGAAATAAAAATGTATTTCTTATTTTGCTTTTTTCTCTAAGTTATAAACACAATAAGATAATTAGAATTGTCTGAATAAATAAACAAACATTCAGAATTCCTTTCTGGAAAAAAGCCAAGAATATCATTTGGATCATATCTGTGTTTTATGTATAAATATATCTTATCAATCCCCTTCATAGATACGATTTCATACTACCTTATTTTATAAAAATATTACATCGCGGTCAAAAAGAGTCCACTTTGGAGCTATATTTAGCGTCTTTCCCAGCGAGCTACAGTAACATATTTGATATCAACAGATTCAGAGTAGTTCATATGATATCAATGTTGTCGCGCAAGCATTAAAACTGAGACCGCTACTTCTGCCCAAAAAACAACATTTTGAACGTCAGGTGAGACAAAATATAATGCAGTGAAAGAAGAATTAAAGTGTAGAAATTGTAGAAGTTCTCTGGGTTTAGTTTGGGCCTTGGTAGGCCCTATGTGAAATCTTTTCATCTTTCATCTTCCCAGAGTTCCTGGCGACACCCCTGCTGCAGAGACAAAACAAACTCATGTTCAGACGCTGAAGGTTGTGCACGTTGCAAGAGTGGGAGAGAACCCAGCGAGGCTGAGTGAGCAGGAAGCACGACTTCAGTTAGTACTCAAACACACTTTAACATCTTTACAATCACTGATTCCCAGCTCATCAAAATAAAACATGGCTGTCAATCACATCCTGCTGCTGCACCGATTATTTCCTCCTCTGATAACGCTCAGATAAAAATGAACCGCTGAGAAGCACAAGATGTTATGAACTTAAAACGTATGTAACTTTGTCACCTATTGTTTAAAATGGTTACTGCATAAAAATTAAAAAAGTCTAAATTCTAAACATTGTAGAGAGCTGCCCCCCCCCCCCCCCCATCTCCAATATTGATCCTAGTTTGAGCACATTTCTGCTCGTGGAGCTTATTAGAAACATGCAGAGGCTTTTTAGGTCGGGTACAATCACTTCTATCTGAACCAGTTCTCTTACCCGCTTCCATCACTGCAACACCTGTTGGTTTGACCTGATAACTGCTCTCATATCTGGCAAACCGAGGGGCGTCCAAAACCTTTTTCACCTTCAGCTCCTTTACAGGTATGTTTTTTGTTCCTGCATAAGATTCATCACCTTCATTCTTCACTCAAAAAAATAACTCATTGGATGAACAGCTAAAATGAAATTATTTTGGTAACTAAGCAAAATTGGTTTATATTTGCCCAACTCAAACCAATTGATTGGAAATTAAGCAAGCTAAAAATCACCCTTAGATTGATCCCATAAAAAACACACCAGACAAAACCTGGTTGGTATTTTTAATGTAACAACAATAAAAATACAATACAACAATCTTGAATACAATACACCAAGATGTCAAATTTAATTGAAAACACAAACCAAAATGTTGATTTTACGTGAAAACCAAACACCAAAATGTCAATTTTACATAGTAACAAAGACCAAGAACTCAGTTTTACGTAAAACCAAACAAAGATGTCAAATTTACTTGATACAAAGCACCAAGAACTCAGTTTTACTTGAAAAAACACCAAGACATTTGGTGTCGTTAAACAATTCAAGGCAAACTTTACGAGAAATGGTTCTCCCATAACAGCTCTAACTGGTGTAAAATGAACACCCAGCTATCCTATTTCCCCCAGCGCCACAAAGACACAAAACCAGAGGAAACTGCAAAAACACATTTGATTCCTGCATAAGTGTAGTGTAGCCATGAGTCTAAATCTACTAGAATTAAAGAAAAAATATGGCAAATACAAAATTCCCATGGATCACATTTGGCTACAAACAAAAAATAAATAAGAAAAACTTAACATTCACAGACCAGGAATCTGATTTTAATAGGATGCTAGTAACTAAGTAAATATAAAACATGAAAACAGTACTAGCCATTCAAAAAAAAAAAAAAAATTCCAATATGTCGAACCGTGTTCAATCCATTTCATCCTGAGTTGAGTGATGAAATTAGACAGGGAGGAGAGAAATGGATGCGAGAAGTGTGGAGGGTATAGTCAGTTGAGTTAGGATGGGGAGGTAAAGTGGGCAAACTTTGTCCATCCAATCTTAAACCCCCCTCAGTGTTCATTAGGAAGGAGTAAATACATAATCTCTCTCCACTCCCCATGGCTGCATATCATATGTTGATCGTGTTATTCAAACAGTTCAGTAAACAACAGCCCCTTGCCGGCTTCTGTGCAACTTAGTCAATTCTGAGTCCAATTCTCAATTTCAAAATATCAAGGAAAACAGCCTTGTAGGTCATAGATTGTCTTTGAATGGGCTGAAAATGAAGGCAAAAACGAAACAACCAAAAATAAAGATCCGATAATGAACTTTGTCAACAAGTGTTCACGTCTCATGCAAACAACTTGATTTTCAGCTGCTGTATCTTTGTATTCAGCTTGTGCCCATCCAGGTTCATTAGGATCTTCTGGAAAAACTCAAAGGTGTACTTGAGGTTGTCTGGAAAGCTTAGATCAAGGGCATAAATGAGCCCAAAGATCATTTTGACCCCCATGTTGACGCTGTCCACGTTGCTCAGGACTTTGATGCCTTCGATAACAACTCCCAAATCCTCTGGCTGCCTATCGCCATCTCGACAGATTATGTATATCCCCATGACTGTGAGGGCAATGTCCCTTTCTGCATCCTCAGTGGTGGAGGCCTGACCAACAACACAACACAAACACAGAACACTTGTGTTAAGTAAAATGCTGAACACCACAAGCAGAAAATGAATTGTTTTGTGGCATGCATCTGTAATGTGTTTCATGTGAATTTGCAGTGTTTTCTTAATGCTGCACGTGTTGTCAAATCGATCATTTATGTATCTCATGAGTTAAACATGAGTGGAAAGTGAAAAAAAAATTATAATAATATAATATAATATTTGAAATTGGGCCAGTAAATAACTTCAGCAAGCAGCCATGAACATACTGCAATTGCTGCAACATGATCCTTTAGGCAACCACATCCCTATAGAGATGGACCTGTAGGATGCTTCTTTGTTTGACCAGAAATAGCTGTTTTACTCCACAGGGCCTCAGCCTGTTTGCCACTGCCAGCTTAGGAGATCTACCGGACCAAATCCAAAACTTCTTGCACCTACCAGTGATTTCAAACTCAAAATAATAAAAATTCAAACAGCCCTATTGTTTCAAAAATGCCAGTTATTTCTATAAGTTGTAGTGTGTTGAGCTCAAAGGACCACCGTATAAATAAGAATGGGTAACACTATTCCATGCTACTGTGTAACATGAACTATTAACTTGCCAGATATTCCTTGAAGAAAGTGTCTGGATCTTCATTGAGGTAGATAACAAGGCTTCTCAGTAGTGAGAAGCACTTCATTGTCACGCTTTTTTATTTCTGACAACAAAGTAATTCTCTCGCTTTCCAAGCTTTCTGTGGTTTCGTCTTTTGGGTGCAGCGGTATGTAGTGAACTTCAGCCTTTCTAGCTTTCTTGATGTTGGCTGCAGCTTTGCCTTTGCCTTCACGTTTGTGCTTTAAGGAGTTCACACGGATTTCAGGATGTCCGAGTCGCCCCAGCTTTGTTCGACAGTTTTGCATTTTATACTTCAGTGACTGTTTCCATCCCCAAAATCCTGTCTTGGATCCCAGCTGCCCCAAACAAGGATGAGCTCTCGTCAATGATGCTGCTACCTCTTCATACTGATAGTCTTTTGGATATTTTGTGTATTTCAACATTTCTTGGGCTAGCCCATCAAGAATGACTCCTTTTAACTTTGGGCCAGGGTTAAAGTATGTTCCATTTGTCTCAAACTCTCTATTCTTGTCTTGTAGCTCAAACTCTGCATCGTAGGTGAATTTGGGTACCACAAACACCTTGGGCCAGGAAGACAACTTTGAGGGCTGAGTTTCTGGAGATGAATGTGGGGTTGATGTGAACAGCGTATCATCACTGCAGGATGAGTCTATAGACGAAGCAATAGTTCCAGGATCTGGGCAAGTGGTACTTGAGTGCTCACCAGATGAGTCTACTGTATACAGAGTGATGCAGGGCTCCACAGGTGAAAAAACAGGAATGTATACTACTTTCAGCGTGCTTTTGTTTTTAATTTCAGACACTGAAGTTAAGTTCATAAACTCGTTAAAGTCAGTATCCATATATTGCAACCTGAAGTCCTCTTTGAGTTGAAAGAATGTCTTAACTAACGAATGTAGTTCCTCCACTGCTGATGGAATTCCAGAATCGAGGGTCAGTTTTCTTGAGTCAGACTCGTCACCAAAGATGATCTGCAGAACAGCTGGGCTCGCCATGCTGGAACACCTTTAATCTAATCTTGAGCAGACACAAAGAAAAAGAAGGAGAGGAAAGCAATACATTAGAGTTATGTTTAAGATTAAAATAAAAAAAATGTTTTGAGATTGTGTAAGAGCCTGGCATCTAGAGCTCAGACCATTTAAGTTTAACAATAACACTAACCTTTAACACTGCCACATTCATAATCCTGAAATAGAGAATAAAGATAATTAGCATATATCACATCGAAAGGATGACAATGATAGAGATCAGCTTGTACCAGCATTAAACATGTAAACTATTACTTACAATCACTCGGAGGCTGCCACAAGAAGCTTGGAAAAGTTGATCAAACTGCAAAAGATGAGAACACATTAAGTTGTGAGTGCAAGTACCAGAATACCCAGAAATGCAGACAAGTCGAAATTGAATTAAAGCTCTGACCAATGAAAAGAGATAAAATTTGAACATTTAGAATGGACTAGCAATTATTTTACAAACAAATCAGCTTCAATAACTAAGATCAAGTCATGAAATTATTTTAAATTCTGCCATTTTATTAAAATATCAAACACACAGGAACAACATTAACCTTCCTGCATGTATTCACTGACAATCTGTAACCTAGAATGTACATTTACTGCTTAACCAACAGCTTTACTGAAGGAGAGAGGGTGTAAAAGAGGCAGAGACCGCGGGAGATGATGGAGTTAAACAGGGCAAGCACAACACCAACTGTATCTGACAAGTGTTTGAGTGTAAAAGAAAACCCCTTTAATACTCAATATAAACATAAATACATTTAGATGTTTTCCAACTCTATAAATGTTTAATGGTACCAGTTGTGAAGTTGCCTATTTCTTCTCAAAACTATTACCAACTTTTTTTTTGGTTTAATGATTAAGACATATACCTGTAGTGTATGTATGTAATGTAAATAAGGTGTCAGAGTACATAAAAAAAGACATTCTAATAACTGTGAGCTTTGTAGGCTTTGTATTAGCATGGCACTGGCACTAAATCAGAACTTTTAAATAATCACTCATAGCATTTGTTTCCTTAAATATGTTACTGTCATTACTGCTTTAACAATGCAAGTGTCCCTGTTGTAGTAATATAAATGTTTATCTTATTATCTTGTAAAAAAATACTTAAAATGTATTAGACTGGCTGATGCAAATTAATGAAATAATATAATAATAATAATAATAATAATATATAATACATTTTATACTTACATCATACACTGGAATATAAGCAGAAAAGAGACTTCTGTAGGAGCAGGAGGAGGATTAACGATCAGCCGCATCAGCTGAGTAATGTGCGCGAGTGAATTCTCAGGCGCTGCACGGCACTGATCAGCATTACAATGGTGGCAGATGGTACTGCTGCTGACTTCATATATGAATTTAAACGCGGAAAAAGTGATGAAGACTAACGTTTTTTTCTTCGCAACTCACAGGATATTTCCGTTATGACGTGCATCATAACATCAGTAAAACATACAGTTAGATGATTACACATGTCTGTAAACACTGGGAAATCATCATATTAAGCGCGGCTTGTCTTCTGCCCTCTGCGTTGGTGCAGCAGGTTGGCACGACGCAGTGAAAATGTTAAATAAATCATTTTAGAAATTCGGGAGGCTTCGCCACCTATAATATATTGGTAAGGGAAACACTGCTACTGAACAGGTTTAAAATACACGCACAACAAAGAGTTAGATAAATATACTTGGTTCACCGTCCAGCTCTCAGGGGAAAGTAATCCGCTGGTCGGTATGACCGCAGAGAGACACTGCGATCTGTCTACCTGGACAACCCACATCCTTTCCTCTTTTATGAGGACACAGACAACAGACCACAATCTTCCCCGCTCACGCTCCTCACGCCTATCTTAAGTGAAATAATAAGTGAGGGCAAGTTCATTCGCCTCACAATTCTTTTGCATTTCTCAATTGCAGTTTTGCGACTGCTATGTTCATGTCTGGACTATTATGCTAGCTAGTGGCCATGTTGGAAGTTACCAAGCTAGCCTGCAAACTCGGACTTTCAAAGTAAAGTTCGCCCCCATCAACATTGCACGAATTTTGGTAAACAGCGCTGAATACACCAGCGGTACAGTCTAAAGTACTACAGCTCAAAAAAATGAATACTTACCAAAGACCGAACTTCAACCTGCAGACGGTCTCCCACTGATATGGTCCACTCCAGCCAGAAGACGTTATGCTAATGAGTTATGCCCGCGAAGATGGTATCGCACATGCGCAAAGGGCGGCTCCACATTCCAACTCATTTATTTTGTGTTGATCAACATCAAATCAATCCCATAGGGTAAATTATTATACATTTTATGTTTTACTGATTAAATATATATGTGTATATTTTCAAACTAGATATTTTTAAATAAATCCAACAATACTTAAGTGTGTCACATCTAAGAAGGCCTTGAATCAGTTTTATGAGTGTTCTGTAAGTCTCCCTGAATCTGTATTCAGTATTCTGTTGTGAGATGTCTGAATAAAGATCGTGGCCTATATGAGTCAGTTTCAGCCGCTCACAGAGGCTTTATGTTTGATCTATGACCGCAAGCTTTTGAATGCACTTTATGCAACATGTCTCGGGTTGTGCTGCCGGCTTTCATCAGTGCGACTTTGACACCCATGATGTAAGTTTTGTCTAAAAGGCAGTGTGGCTTGTTTTATCTGAATATCACCCCGAGCAGGAGATAAAAAGGAACATGTCACCTTTTAAACAAAATCCCTCTCCACAGCTCCGACCTGGGAATTACAAACCCTCCATCAGAGGTTAATGTGATTTCATTGTTCAAGGATATTTTCTGAAGTTTTTATAAATGAGAGTCTAATAATGCAGCTCATTGTCTAGAAACCTCAAAGAGACACAGAAGGAGACTGAATTTAATCGACATAAAATCCAAGAGATGCTGGTGAATGACGGGGTGGGTAAGAGGATGAAATGAATCGAGGAGAGTGTAAATGAAGACGGAAATGACTGAAGACAGACTGCTGCAATATCTTGAATTCACACAAGCTAAGTGGAGACATGTTCCCAAGAAGTTCGTCTGCATGTTTGATGCTTTAAATAAAACTGGGTCACAGCTTCAACTGTAAATCTGAGCTGGAAGATTCGGGGGAAGATTTCAGGGCCTCCTTTTAAACCAGCACGGGTCCTTTACTGAAGAGCTGAGATTTCCCTTTACATCCCTTTCCTCACGTTCATACAAAAGCTCCTATTTCTGGCTGCTAGCTCGTCCCGCGGTATATCGGTACATAGAGCTCGGGGAGAGGGGGTGTATGTTACACCCCTGTACAGCGTACTGTAAGGGGAGAAATAAAGAAGAAAGAAACAAACACGTTGTTGCTGGCTTTCATTCAATGGTGTAATGAATATGCAATAACACATCATATTATCATTGTACAATATTATACACTTAGATGAACATACATGCACTGTTTAATACCTTCACATCTGTCATATAACAGGCTAGTATTTCTCAATATTGTATAATCTACTGCTTGTTTTATGTAAACACATTTAACTCTTTCTTAGTTGCTTTAGTAGTTATACACATACACACTTGCAGAGTGATATTTCTTTAAACTGTACCATGTAACTGTAATTGTTCAACTGACCGATACAACTTAAATAACACACTCTCAGTAGACGCACTACACGTGTCTCTATTGCGCTCTGTCTGTGTGATTCAAGCTAGCATGCACGCATCACGGCAAACACATTCATGCTTAAACTGCTTCATAAACATACTGAAATTACTTTGTATACAGAAAACATATCACTAACTTGTTCCCGGAAACTTACAACACATTTATACTTGGTTTTATTCACTTTTAACCAGTATTCTTACCTGTAAGGGGAGAAATAAAGAAGAAACAAACAAACACGTTGTTGCTGGCTTTCATTCAATGGTGTAATGAATGACGCTCAGACAACACGCTCCCCCTGCTGGCGTAAAACCGGAAGTGTAAAACAATAACAAAAGCTTAAGACCAAACCAATCAATTACCGATATGCTTTTAAACTTAACCTTAGCAGCATGAATTAACATTAAATTATAACTAGCTTTTTAGCATTTTTAAAGGATATACAACATTTTAGAAAGACACTAGTTTTAACGTGTATTATTAATTTAACTTAGTGCACAATCTTATATCCATTACATGTACAGCTTCACTTTCCAGTCTGAGACATCCAGCTTTGTGTCCGTTTAGGGACTTTTCCACCAACATTCAACTTCAAGTCCAAAGGGACCGGGTGCAGCTGTATTTTGAACTTCAAAGGAGTTACATGTTTGTTTGGAAACCCGACAACGTGTAAAAAAAAGCTCCAAACTGTAGCAGGTTGTGTTTTGAACCCTGAAGCAGAACACTTGAACACAAACAACACAGTAAAGGTCTTGACTCAAAGTTTCTTCTGGAGCAGAAGGATACAGAATAAACACAGAATTCATTTCAGCAATAAGTCCAGAATCCTGAGCGGTCAGGACCAGGCTAGAAGGCGTCTGACACACGCACACACAACAGTTCCAACTCTGGGCTGCAGGGCCGTGTAACAGGAGGCTGAGGACGTAAACGAGGAGGCAGCGAGACCTTCAACAGGAAAGCAGTCCGTTAAAGCAAAACCATCCGAGAGGGCAAAGAGAGAAGACGGGTCAGAGGCTGGCAGAGTCGAAAAAAAGGATAATCAATCCAGGGAGAAGAGCTGGAGAGTCTTGCATGAGGTGAAGAACGATGTGGCAATGAGTGGGTGAAGAGGAGAAAGTTTTACTCATGAGGAGCAGCTGTGTCCACATGTGAGCTGCATGATTTTAAACGATGCAATCTCTATTTTAAAGATCGATAGTACTGAGAGGTGATGAAGCTTTAAAAAAAAAAACTCAATTTGGTAATCTAGGATCTACAATTCTACAATTCACTTAGCAGATGCTTTTATCCAAAGCGACGTACATCAGAGAGTAAGTACAACACTAATACATTTATACAACGCCAGTGAAGCAGCGGGAGCAATGCGTGTCTTGCCCAAGGACACATGTTGCCCAGCTGGGGATCAAACCCTTGATCTTCCAGTTGAGAGGCGTCAACTCTATACCAACTGAGCCACAGCTGCCACTGTAGGTCTTAGGTCAGGAATGAATCCAGCAAAAACTGCAGACATTGTAGTATGTATTAAACTGCACAAATGTTGCCAGTATTTTAGAAAAAGAGAAAATTGTTTTGTGCATCAACAGCATTAAATGATAATCTTGCAGGTAGGACTGCACGGTAATGCAGTGGTTAGCTCTCTCCCCTCACAGTGAGGAGGTTCCTGGTTTGAATCCCTGTCCTTCAGGAGCCTCTCTGTGTGGAGTTTGCATGTTCTCCCCGTGCATGTGTAGGTTCTCTCCGTGTACTCTGACTTCCTCCCACAGTCCAAAGACATGCTCGTTAGGTTAACTGGTGACTCTAAATTGTCCGTAGGTGTGAATGTGAGTGTGGCTGGTTGTCTGTCTCTATATGTCAGCTCTGTGATTAGCTGGTGAACAGTCCAGCGTGTAACCCCGCCTCTCGCCCAATGACAGCTGGGATCTACTCCAGCCCACCATGACCCCGAACAGGATAAGCGTTATAGATAACGGATGGATTCCTGCAGATAGTTTTTGGATAAACAGCCAGACGGAGACAATGGCAGCGCTCTCTGTTCTCTGTGTGCATATTTGAATCTCACTGATTTTCTTGATGCCAAATTTTCAGAGTTATTGGCGACACATCACACCGATAGGAAAAAAATAAAAAATCTGATCCGACTCTAAGAACCTCATCAGTATTCTTCCCCTGACTCTCGCCCTTCAGACTTATCTGGCGAAGGCAGAGAGGTGCATTGTGGGACAGACTTTCACCGAGGGGACGTTAGAACAGAAGATGATCAGAAGAAAAAGAGACAAAAACCTGCAATGACCTTTATGAAAATGTATCTGTAAGAGTTGTTGTTTTGTGCAGAACTCACACTGAAGGAAAAGAAGGAAAAGTCTGTACATGCACAAACACAACTATGCACTGTAACTTCTCAGCAGTCGGTCTGAGTCTACCGGCCAGCGGAGGGTCAAACAAGATCCCCGCTGGTTTTCATTTACAAGAAAATAAAGGAGAAGGAGAAAATAAAGGCTGAGCGCTTCTCTTCTTCGGTGGAAACAGTTTCATCAGTGCAGAAAATAGCTTCTTTATATTCTGGGCCGTCGGTTGCAAAGCAGAGCTAAGGGCTCATCTGCTGGAGGCGGATTTGATTTTGGTATTAAAACATACGCCAGCACAGAGCGTCTTGGCGTGTTTTTCCTGTTTTTACACAGGACACAGTAGTCATTGTGATCGTGGGTGTAAAGTTGGTAAAATGGAAAATTAACTTGCACCCCCGTTAGCACCCCAGTGTTTGATCCACAGAGGAGGTTTTTTCAGGAGTAAAGCTGTACGTTCTTATCTTGATGACACAGAAAACCACTGAGCCTTGGACTACCTACAACCTGCTCTAAAGTCTGTGGTGCAGTATGTTCCTGAGGGCGTTTTAGGGAGAGGGGTATACATGATTAAGCTCATGAGGGACTTGCAATGGGGGGGATTTTGTACGTCTTTATTTAGAGACAGGACAGTGGACGGAGTCAAAAATTGCTGAGAGAAAGAGAGTTGGGAGCAAAATGCGGTAAAGGAGCCTCAGGTCAGACTCGAACACGGGCTTGTAGGACTACAGCTTTTGAACATAGGGAGCGCGCTCCAACCAGTAGGCTACCAGCACCCCCAGATCTTCATAAAGCTCAAGGAGACAGATCCAGCTTCCATATTGGACTGTGGGAGGGTAGCATGAATGTGTGTGTGCGTGTGCGTGCGCGTGCGTCTTCATGGTAATGTAGGACAGCTGCAGTGAACAGCTGCATGTGCAGATGTGGAGCAGTGTGTCCAGAACATCAAGAAAGATGCTGGACGTTCACCCTGCACATGATGTGGAGATACCTCATCTCAGTTTGAATGTGTTTTCAGCCTCTTCCTCGGATCTCACTCTCACCAACGGCAATCTTCAAATCTCACTTTTGATTGGAAGGGATATCATCCGTTTCCCATGAGAGGCTGAAGTGAGTTGCTGACAGAAAGTTTTTTTTCAGCTGACGGCCAAACCATTTTTCAGCAGGAGAGCCTCTGTGGACTCCCTCCTCCTCCTCCTCCTCCTCATCGTCGTCTCTCTCCTCCTCCTCCTCGTCTCTCTCCTGCTGCTTCTCTGAAGTTGCCAGCCTCGCTCTCTGCATCGTGGAGCGGAAAAAGGATCTCGTCCTCCGCAGATTCACCAGCAGGGATACCATAAACTTTCTATCTGTGCCAGTGGGAAACATAACCACAGAGAGTTATGTAAATGTTATTGTACCATCTGTATCAGGGATGAAAATCCAGTTTTTAAACATAATGGGGGGGGGGACAACTCCTTAAACAGCTGCTCATCTTGGATAATGACTCCTCGCTGCTGCTGATGCTTAATTGTTGTAAAAGTTCCAAAACTCAAACCTCTGGAGTGAATCCTTCTGTGCACACGTTTAACTGAAAACAAATACACAGGCGTTAATAAGCATGGCAGCTGCCTCACAGACTTCCTTGATGTGTTTCCTATTAAAGCCAGAGAATATACAATAAGCCTGGATGGAGTCTAATCCATATGTACGAGCAGCACGAATCTGATCCACCACCTACACACACACGCACACTCCATATGTTTGCATGTAAAGCATACATGCCCTATGACCTTGGGTTCCTTGAAACCAACCAAACCACCAGAGAACAGACACCCACTCAGAACTTATATGAAATACATGGATTTGCATCTAATGCTGCTGATATGAAAGTCCTCGTCCACATGTTGGCGTGTGTTTTTGTAAATGTAGCGTTTCTCTGCGTTTTGACCTTTCGTACAAAAACAGCGTTTTAGGTCACTGAAAACTCTCTTTAGTGAAACTCCTTCAGGGTGAAGATGTCCAGAAACTCTGCCTAAGGTGTTTCTGTGTCGATGGGGGAAACAGAGTTTTGTTCTTGTATAACGTCACGCTGTGCGCCAGTTTGGACTTCCTTCTCTTTCTCTCTTCATCTTCAGAACTCTGCTGAGAAAACTACAAGATCACAGGAGAACTACAAGATCACAAGAGAACTACAAGATCTCAGGAGAACTACAAAATCACAGGAGAATTACAAGATCACAGGCGAACTACAAGATCACAGAGAACTACAAGATCTCAGTAGAACTACAAGATCATAGGAGAACTACAAGATCACACAGAACTACAAGATCTCAGGAGAACTACAAGATCACAGGAGAACTACAAGATCACACAGAACTACAAGATCTCAGGAGAACTACAAGATCACAGGAGAAGAACTACAAGATCACAGGAGAACTACAAGATCACAGGAGAACTACAAGATCACAGGAGAACTGCAAGATCACAGGAGAACTACAAGATCACAGGAGAACTACAAGATCACAGAGAACTACAAGATCTCAGGAGAACTACAAGATCACAAGAGAACTACAAAATCACAGGAGCATTACAAGATCACAGGAGAACTACAAGATCACAGAGAACTACAAGATCTCAGTAGAACTACAAGATCACAAGAGAACTACAAGATCACACAGAACTACAAGATCTCAGGAGAACTACACGATCACAGGAGAACTACAAGATCACACAGAACTACAAGATCACAGGAGAACTACAAGATCACAGGAGAACTGCAAGATCACAGGAGAAGAACTACAAGATCTCAGGAGAACAACAAGATCACAAGAGAAGAACTACAAGATCACAGGAGAACTACAAGATCACAGGAGAACTACAACATCACAAGAACTACAAGATCACAATATAACTTAAAGATCTCAGGAGAACCACAAGATCACAATAGAACAACAAGATCACAGGATAACTACAAGATCATAGGAGAACTACAAGATCACAGGAGAACTACAAGATCACAGAGAACTACAAGATCTCAGGAGAACTACAAGATCTCAGGAGAACTATAAGATCTCAGGAGAACTACAAAATCACAGGAGAACTACAAGATCACAGGAGAACTAAAAGATCTCAGGAGAACCACAAGATCACAATAGAACTAAAAGATCTCAGGAGAACCACAAGATCACAGGAGAACTACAAGATCACACAGAACTACAAGATCTCAGGAGAACTACAAGATCACAGGAGAACTACAAGATCACACAGAACTACAAGATCACAGGAGAACTACAAGATCACAGGAGAACTGCAAGATCACAGGAGAAGAACTACAAGATCTCAGGAGAACAACAAGATCACAAGAGAAGAACTACAAGATCACAGGAGAACTACAAGATCACAGGAGAACTACAAGATCACAAGAACTACAAGATCACAATAGAACTTAAAGATCTCAGGAGAACCACAAGATCACAATAGAACAACAAGATCACAGGATAACTACAAGATCATAGGAGAAGTACAAGATCACAGGAGAACTACAAGATCTCAGGAGAACTACAAGATCTCAGGAGAACTATAAGATCTCAGGAGAACTACAAAATCACAGGAGAACTACAAGATCACAGGAGAACTAAAAGATCTCAGGAGAACCACAAGATCACAATAGAACTAAAAGATCTCAGGAGAACAACAAGATCACAGGAGAACTACAAGATCACAGCAGAACTACAACATCACAGGAGAACTGCAAGATCACAGAAGAACTACAAGATCACAGATACAAGATCAGAGGAGAAAAACTACAAGATCACAGGAGAACTTCAAGATCAGTCGGGAATAAAGAGAACAACTTGCTTACAACATGTGTCTTTGTCTTTCTGAGGATGATTTGTTGTTCATCCTGTTTTGACGTCATGTTGATAAAGTGATGAAATATACGATCAGGATTCTGTATGTTGTGTTTTGTTTTGAAATTCTGTCCAGAAATGTGTGTGAAGTTTTAAATTGATCTTTAAAATACTCTAAACCCCCCTGATGAGTCATGTACGCCCTTCAGGTGTCTGTTTGAAACGTGGCGATGAAAGGCGGGGGCTCCTGGACTGACAGCATGACACTCAGCGTGAGGCTGTTATCGCTCTCATGGTCATGCTGTGATGAGAGAAGAACCTTCAGGACAGAACCAGACCTGTCCAACAGATCCAGATAATGAAATTCTGCTCACAGCCTTTTTCATGACTCCCCTCAAAGGATCTCTCTTCACTGATCTTCCATAAAAATTAACAATCTGTACGCTGGGGTGGGGGCGTTCTGGTTTCCTTCTAATGTCCGAGCAGTTTAGTCCAATCACGTATCAACAGGCTTTGAAAGCAGGCTATGAACAGATATCTGCATGTGAGAGCAGCTAACGATCTGCACTAGAGTAAACAGTCTGCTCGACAAAGTCAGATTGTTGTTAGATGTGATTTCTGCTTTGAACTACAAGAACTACAAGATCACAGGAGAACTGCAAGATCACAGGAGAACTACAAGATCACAGGAGAACTACAAGATCACAGAGAACTACAAGATCTCAGGAGAACTACAAGATCACAAGAGAACTACAAGATCTCAGGAGAACTACAAGATTACAGAGAACTACAAGATCTCAGTAGAACTACAAGATCACAGGAGAACTACAAGATCTCAGGAGAACTACAAGATCACAAGAGAACTAAAAGATCTCAGGAGAACTACAAAATCACAGTAGCATTACAAGATCACAGGAGAACTACAAGATCACAGAGAACTACAAGATCTCAGTAGAACTACAAGATCTCAGTAGAACTACAAGATCACAGGAGAACTACAAGATCACAGGAGAACTACAAGATCACAAGAACTACAAGATCACAATAGAACTTAAAGATCTCAGGAGAATCACAAGATCACAATAGAACAACAAGATCACAGGAGAACTACAAGATCACAGAAGAACTACAAGATCACAGGAGAAGTACAAGATCACAGGAGAACTACAAGATCACATGAAAACTACAAGATCACAATAGAACTAAAAGATCTCAGGAGAACCACAAGATCACAATAGAACAACAAGATCACAGGAGAACTACAAGATCACAGGAGAACTACAAGATCACAGGAGAACTGCAAGATCACAGAAAAACTACAAGATCACAGGAGAACTACAAGATCACAGAGAACTACAAGATCTCAGGAGAACTACAAGATCACAGGAGAACAACAAGATCACAGGAGAACTACAAGATCACAAGAGAACTACAAGATCACAGGAGAACTACAAGATCACAAGAGAACTACAAGATCACAAGACAACTACAAGATCACAGGAGAACTACAATATCAAAGGAGAAATACAAGATCACAGGAGAACTACAAGCTCACAGGAGAACTACAAGATCACAGAGAACTACAAGAGCACAGGTACAAGTTCACAGGAGAACTACAAGATCACAGAAGAACTACAAGAGCACAGGTACAAGTTCACAGGAGAACTACAAGATCACAAGAGAACTACAAGAGCACAGGTACAAGTTCACAGGAGAACTACAAGATCACAGAAGAACTACAAGATCACAAGACAACTACAAGATCACAGGAGAACTACAATATCAAAGGAGAAATACAAGATCACAGGAGAACTACAAGCTCACAGGAGAACTACAAGATCACAGAGAACTACAAGATCTCAGTAGAACTACAAGATCTCAGTAGAACTTCAAGATCAGTCGGGAATAAAGAGAACAACTTGCTTACAACATGTGTCTTTGTCTTTCTGAGGATGATTTGTTGTTCATCCTGTTTTGACGTCATGTTGATAAAGTGATGAAATATACGATCAGGATTCTGTATGTTGTGTTTTGTTTTGAAATTCTGTCCAGAAATGTGTGTGAAGTTTTAAATTGATCTTTAAAATACTCTAAACCCCCCTGATGAGTCATGTACGCCCTTCAGGTGTCTGTTTGAAACGTGGCGATGAAAGGCGGGGGCTCCTGGACTGACAGCATGACACTCAGCGTGAGGCTGTTATCTCTCTCATGGTCATGCTGTGATGAGAGAAGAGCCTCCAGGACAGAACCAGACCTGTCCAACAGATCCAGATAATGTCCGAGCAGTTTAGTCCAATCACGTATCAACAGGCTTTGAAAGCAGGCTATGAACAGATATCTGCATGTGAGAGCAGCTAACGATATGCACTAGAGTAAACAGTCTGCTCGACAAAGTCAGATTGTTATTAGATGTGATTTCTGCTTTGGCTTTTTTTCAGCCTGTCGCACATCCTACGGTGCCTATTGGTGAGCTGAAGGGTTGTCAACTGGAAGCCGCAGTTCACTGATGTTTCACCTTCTAACCCTGTACAGACAGCCCCTTGGTTTGTCAGATATGAGAGCAGTTATCAGGTTAAACCAACAGGTGTTGCAGCGATGGAAGAGGGCAAGAGAACTGGTTCAGATAGAAGTGATTGTACCCGACCTAAAAAGCCTCTGCATGTTTCTAATAAGCTCCACGAGCAGAAACGTGCTCAAACTAGGATCAATATTGGAGATGCTTTTGAAAAATGGAGAGAGGTTAGAACGCAGAAAGGTTTACAGACCGATGCAGAGCTGGCTAAACACTGAAGCTTCAGTGTCCACCAACGACAACCTGCGACAACCTGCGTGAGCATCGAATCTAGAGAGGAGGGGGCGGGGGGAGAAAGCTCTCTACAATGTTTAGAATTTCAACTGCAGTACCCATTTTAAACACTAGGGGTCAGAGTTACATACTGCTCCTTTAAATCCTTTAAACCTGGCCTTTTATGTTGTTGTTTTTTTTTTTAAATGTGCATGAGAAACCTGAGAGGAGAAACCTGGTGCAGATTAAATCCTTAGACTTTAATTGTTGTGAGCAAAAGGTGATGCATCAAAGTAACGTCAATGAGCTGTACTATTTTTGCATGAAATCCTCCTGATTATTGGACATCACACGTGAAAGTAAGCAACACACTGAACTGCAAATGTTTGTCAGTGAATATACACGACTGATCATTGACTTCATGCACCTGTTGGCAACATTTAGCTCTTTTTCTGCATTTATTTTAAACACATCTTTGACCTGCAGTTCCTAAAAACATCTTTAGTTTTTAATTGTCCTGCCGCTCTCTGTGATCGTCATGAAACCTTGTTTAATCTCCATTATAATCCTGCAGCTGTAGGAACCGCTGCACAAACATTCAGAGCACTGAGGGTGATTAGCGAGCATCTGTTTCATCACAGCTAGATGCAGAGATGTTCCTGCTGTCTTTCAGATTCGAGGCGCTGAAAAACAACCGTGCTGAACGTGTAATCACTGAGCTGACAGTGAGCAGCATCTCAAGCAGAAAGATCAGCCGCGGAACGCTCACACCTCCACACTCATCAGCCCGAGGAGACACCCAAATGAAACTGATTTTCCTTTGAATCTCAGGAACTAAAGCGGTGGTGAGTCACAAATAAATCCCAGTGACTCACGATTAAGGAGCTAATTGGCCGACTGTGGCGTGTGAACACAGCCGCAATTGTACCTGTCAATCACTCTCTGCTGGAGGAGAGATTTCCAGTGGAAATGATCAGAGATGTAACAGGGTCCACCATGTGAGATATGAGAGGAGGTAGCGATGCACTGATACACAAGATGAAACTGCAGACGTCTCGCTGTAATCTCCTCTGACAGCCTGGAAATGGTTTTCAGGTTTCCTGTGAGCTCATTGGCTGATACAGAGGAGGGTAAAGATGCTTTTGACCTAAAGGTTCTCAATTCTGAATTGTGATATGTTGTCAATCTGTGTTCACGACATCAGTATGCATTCATGATATGCAACAGGTGTGGGTGCAGCAGGGCAAAACACAAAACCTCGACCGGAGTAACAACCTCTGCAGTCAAATCTTGACAAATCTTGTTGTTTGTGCACAATGTGAGTCATTCATTAGGAGTCTAATTTTTACCCCAGCAGAGGTGGAGCAGTGGGAGATGTTTACAGCAGGTCCATCTGTTCCTTTAACACTTAGTCCTCAGTGAGTTCTAAATTCAAATGTGCTTCATATATGCATTATTTCTGTGGAGATTGCCTGGTTTGGACCAAACAACCAGACAGACACTGCTTGAAAAGGTGAGCCTCTGCCCACTTTATTTCAGGTTCTGGTTCAGTTCGTTTGTAGTAAGAACATGATCTAAAATGTGTGTTCAAACACGCTGTTTGGAGATTTTACCTTCATGACATCACAAAGGGCAGTAACCCCTCCCCCAGGTGGGTGACACTCCCACAGCTAGGTGTTTGTTCTGCCCTCTGAGTCTGCCTTCTCACCGTAAACAATAGGACATGGAGCGAGAAAGCCCGAGACACCCAAGCCTTTCCAGAGAGGGGGCGTGGTCAGGCACAGCTCATTTACATTTAAATGTACAGACACAGAAACAGCCTGTTCTGAGCAGGGCTGAATTTGAGGGGTTTATAGGCATGATCAAATACAGGATCAAAGTGGATTTAGAAGAAGAAACTTCACAGACATGAGGAGCTCTGAGAATTATTTACACTGGTTGAAGAGGAGGAGAATATGTGAGCTTTACATTTTCCTGAAGATGGTTCATTAAAGTCACCACGATCTTATTCACTTGGGACCACAAACATCACAATAATTCAGTTGAGATGTTGTCGTATTGACCAGAGTGCTGGAATGACTCACACACCTCCCATGACAATCATATTCTTGTTGTTTATTCTTCCTGAAACTTTAATCATGTTTTGTGTATTTAATATTTCATCTCTCACAATGAATGTGTAGATGATTTTGCTCCTTAATTAATATTTAAAGACTAAAACTCCAGGTTTGTCTTCTTCTCAGAAATGTGAAGATGAAGGGACACTAAAGCTGTTTTCCCATATGCATTTCCGAAAATATCTAGATAATTTGAAGGCCATGAAGGCCCAGCGTGTCAGACTGTGAATATTTAGTGAAGCTGTAATCTGCTGAATCAGCCTTAACCTCGAGCAGGCTGTACCTCTGAAGTCAGCGCTTGATCTCTGATCAAAACCTTCAACCTCCACTCTGTATACATTCAGGCAACAGATTTTTATTGAAGAGGTTTTATATATTTAACTTCTCAGTTTCTGTGCATCATTAAGAAGTCAAACGGAATAAGACAGTTAAGGTAGTCTGAGAAGAACTTCCCTCTGCTCGTGTCTGAAATACTTTCTCCTTTTCTAACAGCATTACGGACTAATTACAAGAATAGAAACTAAGTTATGAAGGTGCAGCAATTATCTTTTTAATAGAATTCCTGTTGGATTAATTATGTGTAAAAATGTGCAGTCTACTGAAGCACATCAGCTGAGTGTTCTGACAAACTTTAACTTGTTGTAATGGAACAAAAGTCATTATTTTTTCAGACTAAACAGAAGAACTTCCTGTTTTTTTTAAATGGATCTTATGTAGCTGAAACAGGACTGAACTACTATCTTGGTGTGTCAATCGAAGGTGAGGTCTGACTCAAAAATGACTCTTCTTGCAGAGGGAGTGAAGTTAGCAGAGATCAATGATGCTGATGTTTTGGTGTGGATAAGTGAAGTGTTTGATTTCTGACTTTGAGTCATTTAATTGCAAATCTTGAGACAGTTAAAAACACATGTTTTTGGTCACCAGGTCTCAGCGGAAGGTATATCTGTGTGTCGTCTGCATAGCACTGAAAATAAAGGTTATGGCATTGGATCATATTACCAAGTGGAAGCATGTAAATAGAACATAAAAAGTGGACCTAAAATCTAACCTTGTGGTACTCCACAGGTAAAACGAGAGGTGGAGGATGAGTGGTTACCTACGGTAATGGAGAGGTCTAAAAGATGGGAATAAAACCAACTAAGCGCAGCCACTATGGCAAGAGCTCGATCCTGCTGAGACAGGAAGTGTTGGGAGGACAGAGTAGGGGATGACGTGCAGCGGTGATGTCAGAGGTTGTGTGACATGTTTGCTCTGGGTGACTTGTACGGAGCCCCTAAAGGGACATAGAAAGAATTGTTTTTTGATGGATGAAAAAGAAGATAAATACTTTTGCGTTTCCTCGCAATATTTTTGTGTTCCCTAGCAATGCTTTTTGCGTTCTCTTGCAATACTATTGCGTTCACTCGCAATACTTTTTGCATTCCCTCGCAATACTTTTGCTTTCTCCCGACAAATAGACTGTACTGCACACAAGGCCCTTTACGCAGCCCAGTTATTGCAAAAGGGCTCTGCCATTCTACAACTCTGAAGAAATGTGTGTTGTTGCCAATTTAATGTGTGTTATTGTGTGTTATTGTGTGTGTGTGTGTGTGTGTGTGTGTGTGTGTGTGTGTGTGTGTGTGTGTGTGTGTGTGTGTGTGTGTGTGTGTGTGTGTGTGTCTGTGTCTGTGTCTGTGTCAGTGTGTGTGGGGTAAGTTATGTGAACGTTGTTTTCCGCTGCTACGTCACCTGCGCACCTGGGCATAGGTGGTAATCACAACCACAGGCAGGGAGAAAGGGAGACACAGGTACAGGGGGGTAGGGAATCAGTGGAAGCCACAGAGTTTATCAACCATGAGTGTGTGTGAAGATGTTGTCCGTTTCGTGTTTGTTTATGTTTACGAGCACGTTTTGTTTAATGCAGTATACACCCGTCTTTCTGTTGGTGTTTTTATCGATTATTATTATTATTATTATTATTATTATTATTACTATTATTATTGACAAATAAAGACTTCAAACGTAATCAACGGTGGACAGTCCTTTATACCCACTACGAATTGGAAATGACTTTAGATTCCCTCCAGTGGCACTTTTTGTAATGTGTAAGTATAACCAACAACCATATTCAAAGTCTAATATCTAAACATACTGTGTTTAAAAAAATTCAACTATGTTGATCATTGTTGAAAGTACTTGGGCTTCTAGGTCCTCTGTTTCTAAAACTATATTTAAGCTAGGTAAACACCACATACTGTAGGCTACAGGTGGGAAGATAAGTTGTATTTGGTTAGAAACTGGTAATTATCAATGCAAATCATACCTGCTTAAAGTCAAAATATTTAAATGACCAGAAAATCAATTTTTTGGTATCTTCGTTTTAGGCAAAGGCAAACTCGGTAAGTTTAAATGTGTGTTTTATGTACTTTTTTGGGGGTAGCCTTATGGTTGTTAGTTAGCTAGCAACATTAAATAGGCTAACGTTATGGTGTTATAATGATATGTTACTGATAGCTGGCTTTGACATTATTTATCTGTTAATTGAGAAAACAATCGAGGGGAAAATCCTAATAAACGTACTTGCTATGGTTTATGATTCAGGCCTACCGTTACTGTTCTGGACATCGTTTTAAAAAAAACACAGAACCGTGTTAAAATTCAGCTGATAGTTGTGCATCACTGACGATATCTTTACTTTATGTTAACTTATTTTAATCTAGCTAAAATAAATGTTAAATAAATAAATGATGAATAACAGGCTCCACTTTCTTCCTCTCCCCGTGCTGCTGAAATTCAAAGTGAATATTTAGAATAGGCAGAAAATGTATTGCTGTGTTCATATAATACTGAAGTTATGATGAGGTTCAATAATGTTCCTTACTGTTTGAAGAAATTATATAAAATGGACACATGAACCTGCTGGACTACAGATGGAAAATAGCCTAAGGCTGCAATCTGGCATATATTTACAACTTTCTGTTCATGTTCAGTGTGCACTGTCCCTATATTAAACACATAAATAATAATACAAATCAACAGGGGATGGTTAAATGCAATATAAACCAAACATTAACTGTAAGGACTCAAAAACGTACTGATAAAATTGTGCCAAGACTTCAGCACACTACAAGGAATCAATTCAACAGTTTCCTGTTCTAACTTTTTATATTTTTTTGTAACCTAAAGGTTCTCAACATAAATAAAACATTACTAACGTGTTTTGTTAACATGCTGAAACCAAATGTTGTATATGTCTTTAAATGTTGTTTATTTATTTACTTTTTAGTAAGTTAGCTGCAACTTTTCGTTAATGTGCTTTAACTGTGTTTTTTTTAGAGTCTACATTTTTACCCTTCAAATAACAAAGTAGTTTCGAATATTGTTGAGGATTTTTTGCTGATAAAAATGGAATATACTTTGCATTGCACAGTACACCCTTTGATAAATAATCTGAAGCACTATTTTCTGTGGTTATTTTCTGTGTCTTCTGGACAGTTGGTCCAGAAGAAATTAAAGTCAGTTCAAGGCCTTTTTAGTTTAAAGCTATTAACTTAACTGCTAAATTATTTATATCATTGCAGACATGTCCGATTTTAAAAAGTTTATTCAAACATTTTTTTCAATAAACAACCCTGGCTTTGTTAACCATGTATACAATTAGTTAGGGAGACAATCAGGTTGAATTGCTGGGTAATTGCTGGAAAGTATACAAAATGAATTAACAAAGAAATCTACGGTGGCCCTGAAGTGCAAAACACAACAACAAATAAGAAAACACAACAACAAAACACAACAACAAATAAGAAAACACAACAACAAATAAGAAAACACAACAACAAAACACAACAACAAATAAGAAAACACAACAACAAATCAAAAAACCCAATAACAAATAAGAAAAAACAACAAATCAAAAAACACAATGACATTAACTTTAATGGAAAAGGTAGGTACCTGCAGTCGACAAGGATCGTCGCTGATTTGAGGAACGCAATGTCCGTCTTTTTAACCGGAAGCATGCTGCTTCCGCGAGTTGATTTCAAAACATGAGCGAAACCGGAGAATCAGACTTAGTCTCTACTCTCAGAGAATATTTTGATGCAGGCCATACATATAAGGTGATACTGGATACTGCAACTCTTCGGCTATCGGACTATGTGCCAAGTTCTTCAACAAAAACACAAACTATGTGTGAAATGAGAAGTAGTAATGAGCTTGTTGAAACACCCAAATCCACATGGGACGGCTTTGTGAACACGCCGGAGGTTTACAAGACGCACGTCTCATTCCATGGGTCCGAACTACATATGGCATGCAGATGGCTATGACAAACTGAAACCCTTTGGATCGGCCCTCTCAGGATGTATAGATGGCTTTTCGAGAAGAATAATGTGGCTTGTTTGTGGAGCTACTAACAACAACCCATCTGTCATCGCGCACAATTATATTAATTGTGCAAAAAGTGTTGGTGTGATCCCAATGAGATGAAGAACTGACCTCGGAACAGAAAATGGGACAATGGCAGCAATACAATGTGCCCTCCGTGCCCTACTATGGAAGCTCGTCAAGCCACAGTTACGGCTCATCCACAGGGAATCAGCGTATCGAGTCATGGTGGTCCTTTTTCAGAAGAGGAAGGTATGTAACTATGTATTGCCTAGTGATCAGATCAAACTGAGAAGTGGTGACTATTATGAATTACTCTTCAAAATGCTGATAACATTCCGCAGCTCAGCCCTCAATTAAAAATTTCTCCTCGTGTGTAAAAAAAACAACAACTTCAATTCAATCAATTAGGATCAATTGCTTATGTCATGTTGATCAAAATGTATTATAATGGGTCTCTGTTGAATAGTCTCACCCCCCACAACATTTAAGCATTAGTTCATCGCATAAGTCTTTACATGCAAAATGGTTGAACAAGTTGTCATAATATGTCAAGCATATTTCTACACATTTCCATTAGACTTTTTTTCTAAATCTGTCCTGAATTGGTCAATTGCTCCCAGGTGAATCTCCATTGCTCCAACATTATCAGGCAATGGTTTGCGACCCACAACAGGATGCTGATGGACTTCCTCTCCCCCTGCTCCCCATTCCTTAACCCCATTGAGGAATATTTCTCAGCATGGAGATGGAAAGTATATGATCGCCAGCCACATACACAGATGACCCTTCTGGCTGCCCTGGATGCAGCGTGTGATGACATCACAGCAGATGCCTGCAGAGGCTGGATAAGACACTCTAAAAGATTTGTTCCACGCTGCATCGCAAGAGAAGATATTCGTTGTGATGTGGATGAGAATTTGTGGCCCAACAGACAGGAACGTCAGGAGGTGTAGAAAGACTGCACTGTAATTCCTACAGCACTGCATGTACAGTTTTCCCTAAGGAGACTGTCCTATGTTCACATTTCTAATTTTGTTTTTTTCTTTGTGCTATGCAGTGCTGTCTTTTCCTTTCTGTATCGCAATGACATGGTCTGTCAACAAATTACAGTACAAACAGTAAAAGCGTAAATGTGAATCTTGTCCAAGCGTAAAAAAAAAAAGTTTCTGAAAAGTTTGGTCGTTTTCTTCTCAGAAGTCGACGAGTCGTGAGTGGAGCGTAAATGTGAATCTTGCAATCAATCTCCCACATACACTAAAGTGTAACTTACAATTTACAATAATTGTCATCAGAACTTTAGCCATAGTTTATATCAGAACACCCCTCCAGAGTACACTGTTATATTGACAACATGACTAAGCAAATTGACTGTCTTATCCGTACACAATGACACAAGGACTTGTTATTCTGATGGCACTGACATGTTTATTGACACAGATATTTACTTTTGAGAGATGAACTAAGGATTTTGAGAAAGAGACTGGCTTTTGCAGGTAATCCATGGTGTTTTGCTATTTGTACAAATTGTTTTGAGAAATGCACTTACAGTTTTGCAAATGTTGAGGATGATTCGAGAAATGTACCAAAGCGACTGAGAAAAACTGTAAAGTATCGCCATCATTGAATAATGACCAGGATCTCTGTGTTTTATCTGAGGATGATGCACAATGCTTCCACCAGCAGATGAAACTCTGGTAGGTATCTCACTGTTCACAAAGCGCCAGACCTTGTCCACCTTCTTCAGTGTTGCAGACCTTGATCAGCTCCTCTGGGTGACAACAGTGTATGGCAGAGAGGACTATCTTCATCTGGGAGAGCTGCAGGTGTAATTCTTGCATCCCATCCTCTAATGAAACTTGTACAGAAATAACAGGATATCTAACTTTTAACAGATGATTTTAACTTACGCTTGACCTCTGTGGAAGATGTCAGACCAGCTGGATTGATAAAGTCTCCTTGCCTAAAACGAAGATACCAAAATAATTGATTTTCTGGTCATTTAAATATTTTGACTTTAAGCAGGTATGATTTGCATTGATAATTACCAGTTTCTAACCAAATACAACTTATCTTCCCACCTGTAGCCTACAGTATGTGGTGTTTACCTAGCTTAAATATAGTTTTAGAAACAGAGGACCTAGAAGCCCAAGTACTTTCAACAATGATCAACATAGTTGAATTTTTTTAAACACAGTATGTTTAGATATTAGACTTTGAATATGGTTGTTGGTTATACTTACACATTACAAAAAGTGCCACTGGAGGGAATCTAAAGTCATTTCCAATTCGTAGTGGGTATAAAGGACTGTCCACCGTTGATTACGTTTGAAGTCTTTATTTGTCAATAATAATAGTAATAATAATAATAATAATAATAATAATAATAATCAATAAAAACACCAACAGAAAGACGGGTGTATACTGCATTAAACAAAACGTGCTCGTAAACATAAACAAACACGAAACGGACAACATCTTCACACACACTCATGGTTGATAAACTGTGTGGCTTCCACTGATTCCCTACCCCCCTGTACCTGTGTCTCCCTTTCTCCCTGCCTGTGGTTGTGATTACCACCTATGCCCAGGTGCGCAGGTGATGTAGCAGCGGAAAACAATGTTCACATAATTAATCACACACACACTGACACAGACACAGACACAGACACACACACACACACACACACACACACACACACACACACACACACACACACACACACACACACAATAACACACATTAAATTGGCAACAACACACATTTCTTCAGAGTTGTAGAATGGCAGAGCCCTTTTGCAATAACTGCACTCTAAGAAATTGCTGTAAATTTACAAGGAAATTTCAACAGTATGATCCTGTTATGTTTAAATACAGGACATTACTGTATCATAACGGTTTATAACAATATTTTACTGTATTATCGCTTGAAGGAAACAAAATTTCAGTAATTTACCGTAGTTTTTGCAATGCATTTTGGGAAAAAGAAGTTGAGACCACATGGGTGAAAGGACAGTGGCGTTGGCTTTGCCCGATTGTCATCCATCTCCATCCTGACAATTAAGAGGTGAGGCAAAAACCACCACTTACTAAATTTGAAGTCATTTGTGGGATTAACGTTAGCTGGATTTGGAAATTACACAGAAACACTGAAGGCAGACAGACATGCAGTGAGTGAATTCTGTGATAGCTAATATTAGCTTGAAATACAGATCTTAACAGTTGCTAAATGGGACAAAAAACAAAACTAAGTGGGCTATAATGAACTTGACTTGCTTGCCTGGTTGTACTAGAATGGTAAGGTTAGCTAACATCAACAAGCTAACATTTCTTTGTTTCAGCTTCAACTGAAACTGACACTGACTATTGATTAAATATTGAATTAGAAATGATGATTAGCTGGGGCTACTATGCAATATGGCCATAGTATAAATAGTATAATATACAGTATTTGAAAATGTATAAAAGGAAACTTTTGTGAGACTGTCAGAATGGACCTGAAGCATGTTTTTTGTTTTTTATTGTTTTAACACAGAAAGCTGCTGCCATACATCCTGAATTCATGTACTTAAAGTAATTCCAGGACTTATTGTTATTCATATTAGTTTTACTTCATACTTTTACTTTACTTCTTTGTAAATGGAGAATATTCAGAAAGGATTGTCCTTATGATAATGTTCACTGTTCAGCTGGAGCTGCTTTTGTTCTAATGTTGTTTTTTCCCTTTACAGAATCCTTGTAGCAGTTTCAGTCTTGAAGGAGAAATCAGAGGGACGTGCAGGTCCAGGGACCAAACTTCCCTCAGAGGACAGGTTGTTTATTCTGTTATATGAAACTATAACAGATTCTTTATTAACTTCTCTGTTTAAAATGTATCCACCAAAACTCTTTTATGCACTATACATTGGAAATGGCCTTTACTAAATGTCTTAATGTAAATATTTGTGCTAGATTTTTTGCCTATTTAACCTTCATGTTCTTAAAGTGTATTTTCTTTGTTTTTGTTACAGTTTCAATAAAGACAGATGTGGTTTGAGAAGACAGTTTGAAGTTTTATAATTTGTCTTAACATTTTAAGTTGCAATTTTAAAGGCACTGTTTATTTATTATTTTAAAACATGGTGTTTTATAACCTGACATGCAAGGAATCATTTATCAAATCACTAGGTTTAGAAAATAAATATATTGTGTCCATTTTGATAGAAGGAAATTAATCTATTGCTAGGTGTAGTATTTACAATTCACAGTAAAAATCTGCAAATAAACAGTATCAAACAGTTAATTCTTTCGACAGTATTTTCCTGTTAAGGTTTAAAATCCCAGCTTTTTGCTGTATTTACAAAAAACGGTAGAAAACTGTAAATTTCAGCAACAGCAATATACCGTTAATTTTACAGTAACTTCCTGGCAACCCTACTGCCAGTTGTTTACCGTTTTTTAACAGGGGGAATTTCTAAGAGTGTGGGCTGCGTAAAGGGCCTTGTGTGCAGTACAGTCTATTTGTCGGGAGAAAGCAAAAGTATTGCGAGGGAACGCAAAAAGTATTGCAAGAGAACGCAAAAGGGAACTTGGCTGTCTGTCTGAGCCCCTCTGCGTCCTCTGGCTCAGACCGCCTGCAAGGACTTCTGTGATGTGATTCTAAATCCTGACTCACCAGAGGAGGAAGAAGAGATACTCACACACTTAGAGACACTTGGAGTTTTTTAATTAGTAAATTCTACTATAAATCTTAACCTTCTGTTCAGACAGATGCTCTGAAGCTCATGTCAACACAGCTGAGTGTTAGCGTACCGATTAAAATGAGGAGCACAACAAACAGGCTGTGTGCTCATCTTTCCTCCCTCAGGCTTTCTGCAGCCTCATAAACATCTGAACCTAAGCACAAAAATACGGAGAATTAATTGGAGTAATTAGCTAAATGGGTGTTCAGTAGGCTGTACAGGAAACTCTGTCCAGGATGAAGACTTCGAGGACCTCCTGCAGAAACAGCCCACACTTGTGTACAATCAACACGGTGCTTTTCAGGGTTTTAATTTCACTTCACAGCTGAGCTGTCCTTGATTAAGTTTCAGACGCTGAGCTGCGGGCGAGGATGAATGACAGGTGGAGGGTCTGCATGAGGAGCAGTGTGTGCAGAGGAGTTGGAGAGGAGGCTTCAGGGATGCCACTTCAGCGTCATTAACGGAAACTGCCCTTGTTTCGGTGAATGAGATGGAGTGTGCAATTTCATTGGTCCAATAAACTTTTGTAAAGGTTACAATGCACGTTAGACGAGATATTCCTTTTATTGAATGAACAGCAGAATGGTTGTGTACAGGTTGTGTGTGCATTTGTGGTTCTGTAACACAGAGACAAAGCTAGGGTGGGTAGTTCAACAGAAACCATTCCAATAAGACGAGACCAGCAGGTAATTCTGTGTCCGGTGGGACAGTAAGACTCTGTGGTCAGCGACTTTTAGAGCAGCGCGCAGAGCTGATTACTTACTGTAATCAGGACGGCAGTATCTCAGTCCGTAGGGACTTGTGTTGGGAATCAGAGTGTTGCAACCCAAGTCCTCGGACTATGGCTGGAGATTGTCTGGTAACTGGAGAGGTGCCAGTTCACTTCCTGAGCACTGCAGAGGTGCCCTTGTAGAGCTGCGGGAAATAGTAAAAAGGTCGAGCTCTCACTATCACTGATGGTGAAACACTGAGTCAGCATGGAGCGTTGCAACTCTAGAGGAATATTTAAGCTTAACACACCTGGGCCAAATCAGTCACACACACACCTGACCCTGCACTGAGACGATTCCCTCTCCTCACTCAGCGAGTGACCAGAGGGATCTTCTTCACAGGATTTGAACATCAGAAAGTTTTCAGAACAGTTTGGTTTCACAGGTAGATTCTTATAATGTGGTATGAACAGAAACATGACATAGTAAAACTATTATAAGAAAGCTAATCACTTTCGGCCTCCCATGTATAGATTGTTAATGCAGCAAAGTGGAGGCGATGAGTTACTGGATGTCAAACTTTTGTTTCAGGAGTTTGCTGGAGAAATTAGCTGATTTTATCAGGAGGTGATGCAGTTCTTTCTCTTTTTTCTTTTATTGGAGTTGGGAGTCGGTCCATTACTGCAGCTGGACCCGAGGGTGACATCGATGCCCTGAAGAGAAGCACACAGACGCTTATCGGATTTTCAATTTAAAGTCTGCCCGGTAATGGCAGAAAGTTCAATGTGAATAATACTGTTTAAAACGTGCACGGCAGAGCTAATGCTGCTGAACAGGAGCAACAAACAGAACTTTAAACCCTGTCAGTACACACACAGCTCTTTGACTTGAAGTTGACGTGAAGTTAAGCAAAAAGTAGAATTTTATTTTATTTTATGTCACAACCTGAGAAAGTAGATCCTAATATGGTCTTGTTCTCACCACAACTTTTTTAAGGTCTCTGTCTCGTCTCGGAATCGAAATTTTTACTCTGTCCGTCTCGGACTTGGCAAACTCCAGATTTTAAATCAAGACTGGTCAAGACCACCACTGAAAGACTATTTCTCCGATTGATGGCAAAGCGACCCTCAGACAGGCGTAGCCCCGGGAGGAACCCGGGGCCGCAAGGTGCGTTCGAATCCCCTGGGGAGGTAGACCCAGAGTTCGCTGGAGGGATTATATATCCCGTCTGGCCTAGATATGTCGTAGAAAAACATTGCTGGAGAGAGGGCCGTCTGGGTTGACTTGCATCGCCTGCTGCCACTGTGATAAACGGGAGAAAATGGATCATGGAAATCAAACAGCAAACCGACAGAGGAACCGCGTGCTGCGTTCTGCCAGTACAGAGTGATTTAAAAGGAGGCTTGATGAGAAAATCAGAGCGGATCTTGTTTTGCCATTCAAAGGTTTAGTGACCACAGGAGGAGCTCAGCTTGTTGTTGTTTTTCTCTTTATATAACTGAAGTGTGAGATATGAAGACACATTGTGTTGGTGGTGTACGCCTGGCTGTTTTAGAAACATCAATCAAGACAGAAATAAAGTGCCAGACAGAGAATGAAAGGGAGAGGGGCTGAAAACAGACACATTTTCAGTCTGATGATAATGACTGACAGCTCTGACAGACTTCAATTATCTCTTTGGTGTTACCTGATTTCACATCCAAGAGACAGATGTTGGGGTTGTATCAAGTCAACTTTGGTTATATTCTTTAATTATTATATTTAATTATTAATAATATAAATAAAATATCATTAAACTGTGTTTAATCTCGTTTTGGGGCACCACCCTGTAATCAGGGAAATATAACCAAAATATCACTGAAATCAGTCTCAAATCAGTTATTTAATTACTAATGTTATTAATAATTAATAACTACATTTAATAAATTGAAGGCGTGAAATCCGTACCCAAAGCCTTCGCACCCAGCTTATATCACAATGCAAATACACCAGTAATCACAAACAACTGCTCTCTTAAAATTATAACAGAATTTATTTAAACAAAGCAACATCAATCCAAAACCAATGCACACCTAACAAAGACCTGGGTCCATGCGTGTGTGTGTGTGTCTGTGGATGAAAGAGAGAGCGAGAAGGGGGGGAAGATTACGTTATCCCACGTGGTCGCCCTTCCGATGGCACACACCTAACAAAGACCTAATGTGGCCTTAATGTCTAAAAGAGACCGAGTTCGGCCCTACACGATCTGTGTCTCTGAGGCATCTGGATGGCCGCGAGTGTATAGATCTCTGTGTGTGTGGGGGTGTGTGTGTGTGTGTGTGTGTGTGTGTGTGTGTAGCCTATGTCCGTAATGGCGCAGTGGTGGAGTTAGTCTCCAGATGTACGTCTACACGGGAATATGTACATGTGTCTGTTAGTAAAAGGGGGAGAAAAGAGGATAAAAGAGGAGAGTAGAGGAGAGGAGAAATGCGTGCCTGAAGAGGCCGGATCACAGTCTGAATCCCGCGCCACAACTCGGAGTAATTACCTTCATTCACAGAAACAAACCAATGGCCGAATTCAAGTTAATACGGCTTACACTGGCCTTTCTGATCAGAAGAGTAATACCCGGTTATAACGCTGTTACGCTAAACACATATAGGACGCAGCGGTCCGAAACAACAACAAGAGTTTTAAACAGTTAAAACTCAGGACGCAGTGGTCCAACAAAGATAAAAATTACAGTTTCCGCATCAATCAAACAATTGTTAAAAACACTCTCTAAAGCTAATTCTGCCCAGACCTAATTAAGCCTCACTTGTGAATCGCTTTGGTGCAGAGGCGTCTGATGGCGGCGAGGGTCCCTTACGGCTTCGTTGGTTCTCCGTCGAGTGGAAAGACATCCGTTGATGTCATTTCGTTGCAGGACGGAATAAGACCGTTATCTTTCTGATAATCTATTATAGTCTGACGCTCTCCGAGAAACTGAGATGCGTTCACTGGACAATCCAAGCTCGGAATTCAGAACACTGCTGGCCGCGGATTACCTGCGTGCCAAAACTTAAAAAAAAGGAAGATGGTTGCAGGAAACAGGAGGTGAGCTTGTGTCTCCGAACACTTGAAGTCAGCGCGTGGAAAGAGAGAGAGCAATGGAAGTCTTGGACCTTTGTAGCCTGGCCTGCTTCATGGGGGGTCTATGTCAGGTCCCCTCCAATGAGGAGAGAGAGGTTCCGGTTCCCCCTTACTTCATGCGTAGGTGTGAAGTACTGCAGGGGATTCTGGGATTAAGAGTCCTTTTAGGCCTCTTTGTGATCTCAGTGAATAACTCAAATGAGGCTTCTCACAGAGGTGCAGGCCCAAGTCCATTGTTTGACTGTCCTAAGCCTGCGTGGCCCAACACAGATAAGATCGACAGATTCTCATTCATGAATCACCATCAAGCCTTTTTCTCTATGGAAGACCCCCAAAAACAGATTGCATCTTATACACCGATGCATTCCTGATTCCTTTAGGGCAAATATCATTTTGTTTTAACATGCAGACAGTGATCAAAGAACAGCTGAAATCAGACTTAAGTAAATGGACTTAACTTGTATTTTTCTTTTCTAGTCTTCTGACGACTCAAAGCTCTTTCACACCGCAGGTCACACCTACACATTTACACACTGATGGTAGAGGCTGCTGAGTAAGGAGTCCATCAGCATTAACTCATCCCTTCATACACATTCACACACCACTGATGAAGCAGGGGGAGCAACTTGGGGTTAAGTGTCCTGCCCAAGGACACATTGGACTGCAGGAGCTGGGGATCAAACCCTCGACCTTCAGGTTGAGAGACGACGACTCTACCAACTGATAAAGTTGTAATAAAGAACTTCTACACTAAAATGCAGGTTTAAATGATCTTGTCAAGATTTTTTACTCTTGCTGTTTCCCCATCGTGTAATCTAAATTGACCTAAATCACTGTCTTAGCAAAATGTCCACAGTTTGAAGAAAAGTAATTTTCTAGAGGTGAAATATGATGTCTGGTGTTAAGCCTTTATACATCATCTTAATATTCTACAGCAGCCTTATGTTTATCATGTAATGTCCAAAAACAGATTTCACAGTTTAGCATAACCATAGAAAAGATTTTCTATAAAACCTGCAGCTGGAGGATTGACAGGAGAAGAAATTAACATTAAAAAGAAGGTTTCTTTTTCAGTGCTTTCTGGCTTTGCAAAGGGAAAATAAATCGGAAATTCAGCCACTTCTATAATATCCTCTCGGGTACAAATATCTTTAAGTGGCTGTGAATTTGGAAAATAGTCACCCAGCTGACGTGATTTGAGCTCTATTAGCAGTTGAGTCTGCAGGCATTTAATCTCCATCCTGGAATGGCTTTCTCTCCCCGGAGGCCAAGAAAAGATTTTAGATACTTTCTCTCTCCTAGAGGTACGAGACCTGGATTCAGACTAGGTGCTGCTGTGCTCAGAGGATGGACAAAAAGCAGTTTTTTTTTGGTTAGAAATCGTCCCTAGAGGTAGAGGGTCGATGTGGGGGTGAAGGTGGAGGAGATTAAACTTAAATATCCAGAGCTGTTGTTTAATTATATGTTGTATTATAGTCTAATGAGAAGTCTGTTTGTCTCTTTAGTTAAGTGTTCCCATTAAGCATTTCAAGGTTATGCTGCTACGTTCAGCAGATGTCATCGGGATAGAAAGGTATTAAACATCAGGTCAAGTTTTAACGGACACACTGATTCACTGACAAACACGCCTCACCCTCTTAAACATTAATTTGGAGAGATAGGACTCTCCCTGAGTCGGAAATCAGGGAGAGAGAGAGAGCGAGAGAGAGAGAGAGAGAGAGAGAGAGAGAGTGGAATGACATGCGGGGAAGGAGCCACAGGCCTGATTCGAACCCGGGCTGCCCGCTCAGAGGACCACAGCCTCCATACATGGGACGCTCACACCAACCAATGTGCCACCAGCGCCCCAAACCTCATCATCTTTGTAAATGGTTATTATTTTGGGGGTTTGTAATAAACTGTAACACGTTTAGTTAACCGGTACGTTTCCCTTGGGGGGAATTGGGGGCTTGTCCTGGATTAAGTTAGTTAAAGACAGACTATTGGATATTATGGTAACACCAATAAACACAACCATGTTGGTTGTACCATGAGTACAACGACAAAATCCTGCAGATGGTGAAATTGTTTCATCATGAGGAAACTCAGACAAAAGCCAAATTCCAAAAAAAACAACAAGAAAAATAAAGAGATTGGAGAAATTCAAATCAAATGAAAAGATTTAGGATAAACTCAACGTGCTGTATGATGGGGAACTCCAAAATTTACCACATTAAAGTAAAATGGACGTCACTTAGCTGTCATTAATTTCCTGTGAGGTGCAAAGACCCAGGGATGATAACTTCCTGTTTGACGGTTTCAGTAATAACAGCAGATGGACTGGAATATGAACACACCACAGGCATGACGAGTGTCAACATAAGATGATAAGCAAAGCAATTTAAAGAGCTCCTACAGTTAGCTCAGATGATTCGGGCACTTCCGCTGTGTATCCGATTATTGTTCTTTATTTATCAGGTGGCTTCACTGAGCGTCCCTTGCCCGGTTAATTAACAAACACAGATAAGAAAAGGAGCAGGTAAGTTAATACCTGTCATCGGAAAATGCTGCTATCAGTCAGTGTGTTTGGAACGAACACAAGCCTGTCTGTAAAAAAAAATCGAGAGCACATGAACCCCTCTAACCAAACACAATAAAGACGACGAGTTATTACAGCAAAGGATGCTGGGATGTCAGGGATTCCCCTTCACTGCAATAAAAACAGAGTCAGTCCCTTTATATGGTACATTCTGACTGTAATTTGAACCCATGATTTCATAAGCTGTGAGCTTGAATTACACTGTCATATGTAAAGCAAAGTAATTTGACCTAATTTCACAACCTAACTAGCGGGTTGCCGGTCTACTGTTCCATTAATTAGTAAGTTTATAGTTACAGGAATACAAAAATACTGGCCACATAAAGAAAATGTAAAAGCGTGTGTGGGGGTAGAAACCTGTAAATGGCTTCTATAAAAACAGCACCCATGAGACATAACAGGTAATGCATAGCCCAAAAACAACCTGAATATCCACATTCACAAATGAGGCGATTCCTGCGAGCTTGTTCAGGCACCTAAACTCAGGCAGATTGCTAAGGACGCTGAGCACTGAAATTGCTGAACTGCATTGATTTTGTATTGTAAATGGGCGCTACCAGTACAAAACACTCGGTAATGATCACAGGCAATTATGGAAAATGTAAGAGATGTTGTTGTTGCTTGACTGTGTTTTAAATCATTAGCTTTGCTATGCTTCTGTGTTTGTTTTTACCATGCATAAAAGAAAACTGATCAATTGTAGTAGAGAAAACGAGCCTAATCTTTTACGGCAGGAGTGGATTTTCATCTTTCATGTTCTGTTCTGCAAAAAAACATTACTGTTTTTCTCAAAGGAGTTTGGTGGCTTTGAAATAGTGATGTAACATTTGTTTCTGGATTTAAGAAAGCCCCCTTCTTTTTTGATCGAAATTCAATTAGAAAAACAAACAATCCATAAACTAGAATAATTAGAAAACGTATGAATGTGTTGATATTTCTCTAATTAGGGCTGCTTACATTGATTGATACACTTCTCTTCTTTTTGTGATATTTACATAATGACTCTAACTGGAACATGAATATATCATCAGGATTAGCTGTCATGACATACTGTATGTGATTAGCCAAATACAGAGCGTTGTGTGTGACAGCACATCTTGTCATATTGTCTCGTTTATGGGCAGATTTTGAATGAATGGCGTGAGCCAGAAGTCTAAAGCTGTTTCTCTTCAGCAAACTGACAAATGGACCGATGAAGCCCCAGAGATTCACAGTGTGTCATGTTGAATTGCCGTGATTTGATGAAATGCACACAGCCCCTGGAGGGAAGATGCATGAAATTGTCCACCAGACTGGCAGCCCTGGCTTGGCTCCAATTTGGCGAGCCTAGATGGGAAGAGGCAGCCACTGGCATCGTGCAGTGGCCTCAGGCCTGGCAACCCAACAGGAAGCTGATGGATGCTTGGAGAAAGGCCGTAGTGAACTAGCTTCAGAGTAACAACAAATCCTGCACACACACAAGAACGCATGCAAAGCCAGAGAAAATCTTCAGAACGAGGAGCTGCATTTGGTTAAATAGAAGCATTTGCATGAAAATGCAAATGAAAATGAAAATACAGGAGCAGTTAGAAAATGTATTTTGGACTTTAATGAAATAAAAGCCTTAACAGACTGTTGCTAAACGCACAGAGCGACATCTCACTTTCATGCTCAAAAGCCAGACAGAGAGATTAAAGGTTTATATAAACTGTTGCTGCATTCCCAGATTCACGAGAGATGCTTTCATATTTTGCTGTTTTTTTAATTTAAGATCAGATATGCTGGAGTTCATGCTGTCATATAAACACATTGAATTAAATCTAAACTTCTCCTTTTTTTATTCTAACCTTCAAATGTCACTTGTTTTTACAACGAGGCAGCGAAGGTGTTGACACACACATTCCCCACAATGTGGGGACTGTGAAATGGATGTGCTGTCCCGTTCTTGGCCCCGCACAATCAAAACTAAACCAAGAGGTTCTCGTAATTTGATTGAGTAAGGTCCTCACATTGCTTGTTTGTAAGAAACAGACATATCCACATTAAAATAATTCAAAATGTTAGAACAAGGCTTAAAAACAATTGGATGTCACCATCTTTTTTTGGAGCAAGAAGTGATAATGTTTTGTCAAGAGGAGGGGTTCCCTTTGTTGCATGTTGATCCTGGTTACCATGGTCTTTAATCACAGGTCCCCTTTCTAGCCAGAGTTTCATCTGAACCTGTATGAGTGAAACGTTTATGACACACAACCAATTCTCATTAATTTGTCATGCTTTGGTCATATTTAGTTTTGTATTTTTGTGTATTTCAGAGTTTAGGTTTCCATGTTTTTATTTCTCCTGTCTGTCCAGGTGTTGTGTGCTTGTGTGTTTTTGTCTTAATGTTTCCTAGTTTAGTGTTTCCTGTTTTTATTTTGTAAAAGTTTCTCTGTTCTAGTGTGTATTGTTAAACTCTTGAGCTCTCTGAGTTTTTAGTGTTTTGTGATTTATTTTGTAATAGTCCTCAGTGTTTCTTGTGTTTGTTCCAGCCTCTGTGTTAGTTTCCCTCCAGTCTTGATTGCCCTCATTAGTCTCACCTGTGTCTGATTACCCCTGTGTGTATTTAGTTTCAGTGTTCCTTCCCTTTTGTTGTCAGTGTTGGATTTTGTATGTCTGAGTTTCCAGTGTTTCCTTGTTTTCCCTTTTTGGATTTTGTTCTAGTATGTTTTTGTTTTGCATTTTGGCTCTTGACTTTTCTTAAAATAAATCTTTTGTTAGTTTCTGCAATGGGGTCCACCTCCTTTGTTTTTCGACCGTCGATGACAGAATCATGTGCTCACACTGAACAGTCTGATGGTCAAACTTAACCTGAGAACTCACATTGAACAAGTTAAATCGGGCGAAGCTTTGACAATTGTAAATAAAGTTTCCTTTGAAAACTCCCACAGGCAGAAGTTGAAGTCAGTGTTGCTGTTTCCCAGCAGAGCTCGAAAAACACATTGAATGAGTGTGAATATCCAATCGTGTCAGGTGGCGTGCAGTTGGGATGTTTGCGATTGCTGCACTTGCAGTCATGGCGGTGCACGTTTCAGCATTTTATTCAGTTATATTGGTCACATCAGTATATTTGAAGAAATCCACATTTCAGATTAAAAAATAGGTATTAAAAGTGCGTCTGAAACATCAGACTTTCTAGAAGTTCAGATTTCTGTTATTAATTTTGTGCTCACTTTAGAGTTCCAGCTGTGAAAACCAAACATGATGGATATTATTTGAGGATTCAAGGAAGTTTATTTGTCGTAAAAGAACACGTTACCTTTAAATTCAATCAGACTTCTTTTGGCAACATCTGGAGGCGCCCCCTGCAGGCCATTTGATGCTCTTGCATTGGTTTCATTTTCAAACAAAGACGCCTTATCTGCTTCGTTTTTGTGTTATGACTTCTTTCCATCTCTGCAGTCTCTGTTTCTCCCCATCCCCCCCTGCCCTGTACACTGATCAAAGTTTCTCTTTCAGAGCGTTTCTGAACTTGAAAAGGAGCACAGCTTGGCCCTGCTGGTATCAAATCCCTTCTGTGTATGAAGGATGGCGGTTGGGGTGGGGGGTTGATCTGTTTGAATCCTCTGGTGTTAAGGCTTTAAGTCGGTCTGTGGCCGACCAATTATTTCCCACTGGCTGAGAGTTTCTGCTTCAGGGCAGTCACAAACCAATACCACAGGACTCAGAGAGTGCTGCCACTGAGGGGAATATGCTGATTAAATGGAATGAAATGTAAACCCTCAACACAGCCACTTCCCCTGGCTCCTTTCAGAACTTTAAATCAGTTTATTTTCACAGTTGGTCTCAGCCTCAAGGACATCTCGATATGTGAGTCAGGACGGATTTAAGTCTAATACTCAAACATTTAAAACGATCCGTTCACTTCTCCAACACGTACTTTGCATTGGAATGGACGACAAACAATTTATCTATAGACAGCAGGGCAGCCATCTATTGGCTGCCCAGCTACCGGCACCGTTGCCCGGCTTGAGTAGGCTACGGGACTTCCGTCCGCCAGGATTTTGAACTTGTCAGGCCCGGGGCAGAGGGCTCTCCGTGGGTGAAGTGTCAGTGTTTGATGACATGGAGAATGTTAAATTGTTTTAAAGAGATGAGTAGCGAGTTCAACACGGACACCGGGGATGGCGAAAGCACGAAGTGTCAGGCTGGTAATGCGGGTGCAGAGGGATAAGTTGCAGTTAGGGATAGCTAGCACTCGCTTCAGGCATCCCGGGGCTGCAGCCACGGACCCACATTCGGCTCTCGTCCCTGATGTAAAAATCCCGGTCGGACTCGCTTTATCTCCGCGTTTCAGTAACACCGAAGTTATCCTGTGTCTTTCAACGATACAACTTCCCTATCTAAACATACCTTTCTGATCCTAACTGTCTCTCTTACTCTCTCCCGTAGGCTAAATAAACAGTTCCACAGCGCCCCTACAGGCCTGGAGCACTTCCGTTTAAGGCTGAACTTGCAGCGTTTCTGTGTTTGCAGTTGTTTTCTGGTTGTGTGTGTTTTGAATTAAGTTTTGTTTCTGTACTTGCAGCGCGTTTGATGCTTATGCAGTTGTTTTGCCTATTTGCCCACCTCTTGTTGACATTGTTTTCAGACACTGACCCAACACTCTGTATGCGTCGACAGAATAGATCCACAAGGATAGGAAGTAAGACAGAGAGTCTAGTCAATTTCAAAATAAAACACAATATACTGAATCCTTATCGTATTTTTCATCACTTTATCAACATTATGTCAAAACAGGCTCAGAATGAACAACAAATCATCCTCAGAAAGACAAGCAACATGTTATTTTCACGTTTTTCTCTTTATTCCCGAGTGATCTTGTAGTTCTCCTGTGATCTTGTAGTTCTCTTGTGATCTCGTAGTTTTCCTGTAATCTTGTAGTTCTTCATGCTGCATGCTACAGACACTAATTTCAGAAGGATTTCCCAGAAGTTTGAAAATTATTATGTAGTGCATATTGTTTATTAGAAAAATGTGAGAAAGTTAAAGAAGAAACAGAGCGCATATCTGAAATGAAAAAGACCTCAAATTTAATTTAGCAGGAAAATAACTAAATAAAATGATAACAGATATCTCATGCACCTCAACCTCTCCTGTGGCGTCCTCCCTGTCGCTGCAGTGGGATAAGATCAGATCAAACCGTGCAAAACAGCAGTAAAGCAGCAGGTGTGTTTGTGTACCTGCAGCCAGTCAGCTCCTCATTACGACCTCCTGCAAACACGTCTGTTATCTCCACGTTTTCATTTCATTATCACACTCAGGTAAACTGCCTCTGCCAATATTTAGAGAGGGCACACTTAAACCCTCGTATCAGCAAGAGCACACACAGAAAAGCACATCACAACACGGCCGTAACCCTGGAGTTAAACAGAAACCACCACACCGCTGCCCGCCGAGAACAGGACGTATCGATTTATAGAGCGACCTGTAGGTGTGGTACCTTCATACCTGACATCTTCTAATTATGTTTGTGCACTGAACTACCTGAGAGTTCTTATGAAATGTCATGTTACGTTCCGCCGAGATGAAAAATGTTAAACTAGGAATGAAGAAAAAACTGACGGGGAATTCAGAAATGCTAACAAAGTATATATTAACAACTTAAAATGGAGACAAAACGTAACTGAAAACAACATAAGTTAGTCACTACATTTAAACACCAACTCTTGTTCTCTATAAGGCGTGTAGCTGACCTGATTGGCAGGCGGGCACGGTGTAACGGTTTGTTCTGGAGGCTTAAAACTCGCCTCAGCTCCAGCTCTTAGCCTCTCATTAAGTTGACTGAAAGTTAGACTGAGACAGCATTTCCAGCATGGAGACCCCATCAATGGGACTCCAGCGCCCCTTGCAGGGACAGATGGGTGATGTCACTCAGTCTTAAAACATTCATATTTACGGTCTTTGGTTTTAACTGACTGAGGTTTTAGAATCATGCAAAGCTGCTCTATACAGAATGACAACATGAAAGGTGTACTAGAGGAGAAACTTTAAAGAAAAAAGTGTTTTTTAGAAAACATGTTTTTGTTTCAAAGCAAAGAATATTAATCACTTGAACACCAGTTTTCTTCCCAAACTTTGAGCTGAACACTTGACAGACAAACCTTCATTTAACGATAATGACAGATGATGTCGTCTGCAGCTGCAGTCTCATCACTTCTGAAAGGTCGTGGATTGGATTTCTTTCTCCCTCTTTCCAGTTTGATGTAATCAGAGCTTCTGTTTGTTCCCAATTTGAAAACAAACCCGACCTCTGCAGCTTTATCTCACTTTACATTTTATCTTCTCACTTTTAATTTGTCTCCATGGAGCGCGCTCTGGTATTTGTTTCTGCTCTGAATCTACAGAAGGAAACGGAGAGAAAATTGATGATGTTTTCCGTTGTGATCAGAGGTAAACCGAGTGTTTTGCTGCTCTGTTGAACTGCCTTTAAAACATTTTAATGATTGGTTGTTTACACCCTCTGAATGTCAGCTCTTCATTATCTGACTTTCACTGGTAGCTGAACAATCAAGAGTCAGACATGCCAAGTGGGAATCATCGAGCCTGTGCAGAGGAAATCGTGGAGTTATTTGAAAGTCATGACTCGCACAATATATTTAAAAGTTTCTTGTAAGGATGTTCAAGTGTTTGAAAAGAAGGAATCCATTTATGTGAGGGTCATATTCACTAACAGGTACGAACATGTTTGAAATGACTTCAGTAGTTTCCTTCAGTCTGCGTCAGTGAAACAGGCTGGAACGTCTGCAACATAATGATCGTCAGAACAAAGTGCGTCCTCTTAAAGTTGTTTTTTAGCTTCCTTTCAGACTAAACTTATTCTAACTGCCAATTTCCACATTGTTCGTGCAGCCTGAGTTGAGTTGCACCCTGCCCCACTGGGTCTGTTTCGGGAGTGTGAGCGCAGCCGTGAGCAGCTGTATGCACAGGAGAACATTGATGCAGTCCAAATTCATTGGAGACATTGTAGAGAGCTGTCTCCCCCCGTCCCCCCCTCCCTAGAGTCGATGCTCACGCAGGTTGCCATGTGGTGGACACTGAAGCTTCAGTGTTTAGCCAGCTCTGCATCAGTCTGTAAACCTTTCTGCGTTCTAACCTCTCTACATTTTTCAAAAGCATCTCCAATATTGATCCTAGTTTGAGCACGTTTCTGCTCGTGGAGCTTATTAGAAACATGCAGAGGCTTTTTAGGTCGGGTACAATCACTTCTATCTGAACCAGTTCTCTTGCCCACTTCCATCGCTGCAACACCTGTTGGTTTAACCTGATAACTGCTCTCATATCTGGCAACCCGAGGGTCGGCCGTGTGGGGGTGCCTTAAAACCGCCTACCTTCTCTGGTCCAAACAAATCCAGAGCATTCAGGACCAGAATCTAAAGTTAGAAGGAGGACATACTGGCTGCTGCATTGTTGTCAGAGAAGCCAACACTTCAACATAGCATATTTCCTTAATGTATGATCATATAGTAAGCTCACTTTATCATTTCACTCACTACACATCTTACTGATTGGCCCTTTAATGAAGATGAATAAACAGTTGCAGATGTTCTCTTTGGTACACAAGCTGTAGAGAGTTTGAGGTCAGTCCTTCTGAAAAGACCATCAGTATTAACTCATTCATTCATACACATTCACACACTGATGGTAGAGGCTGCTGTGTAAAGAGGCCATCAGCATTAACTTATCCATTCATACACATTCACACACTGAGGGTAGAGGCTGGGAGACAGGCAGCGGGAGCATCTTGAGGTTAAAGTGATTGGGTCATACATGTAGTAGAAATGTGAAATAAATTTTGAAGTTGGTGCCTTCTAGGCCGAGAAAAGGCAGAAAGTGTCTTTTTGGCTCATGTGGATGAAAGACACCAAATCCCAGAATGCACAGCCACTCCCACTAAGGTCCTCTATTTCAGAATCAGAATCAGAAATACTTTATTAATCCCAGAGGGAAATTTGATTGTTACAGTTTCTCCAAAATATACAAAATAGCAGCAGAAATATAGTAATAAAAACATTTACAGACATTTCCTCAACTTAGGAGGAGATGTATTCCAGAATTGAATTGGTATCTTGGAAATTCCTGGCAGAAAACAGACTCTATGTCTGTGTCCATAGGCAAACAGTGAGAGCACCGACACTACCAGTCTGCCCCAGCTCGAGCCGGCCCGGGCTCCTCGTCCTCACTGCCGCCGACAGGCAGGCCTTATGTCTCGGCTGCTGAGCTGCTGCTGGGGAGGCCAGCAATATAGCAATATAGCCGTGAGATGGTTGCTGCCAACAGGCCGGTCTTGTGTCCCGGCGGCCCCGCCGGCCCCGGCGGCCGAAACACAAGATCGGCCAAGAAGGTATGTTATAAAATCAATGTGTTTTCTACTACTTTTACCTAACAAATGATAATTTCTGATGTTGTAATTAACAGGTTGTTACAGTCTGTAAATTAAAATTGCATGTCAGTCTGCCAATTGTGACATAAAGGTGTTTATTTTCCTGTCTTTTTAATTTTTATTTTTTGTAGTTCAAAGAGTAATTTGGCTGCTGTGGTCCAGATGGAAACAGAAGTGGAAAGATCTGGAAGTCCACTGTCTTTTTTTGGGGTCTGAGTGCTCCACTGCTCCAAATCCACAGAGGACCATGACTCCATCCCCTGCCCCATCACTGGCATTACCCTCAACCTCTGGGGAGAGAGAAAGGCCCTCAAGGTCACGCAGCCCCATGGAGTGGACAACATCTAGAAAACCAACACCCAAAACAGGAAAGGACACCAGAAGGAGCCAGAGAGCACACACATCAGACATTGGGGAGAGGCTCATTTCCATTTTGCAAGAGGCTGCCCCTAAACCCTATATGCCAGATAATGAGGTTGGTGAATCATATCACTTTGCACTAAGCTTGATGCCAATGTTGCACCGCCTTGACAAAGACAAGAGACAAGAGGCAAAAATAATATTGTTACAAACTTTACACAATTTGTAAAGGACTCAACATCAACAACCTTCTGCCCCCCACCCACATTCATCAAGCTGGCAACCCCATTATCCTCCCCCACATACACTACAACCTCCTCCGCCTGTAACAGGACACTCAACTCAAGCCATCAGGCCAGTAAGTTTTCTGCCTGTTACCCAACCCCCTCAGACAATGACAAGACCAATAGGGCCCTTTACAAACATGCTGGCCTCGAGTGCTGCTTACCCACAAGACGGGGAAGACGAAGGCCCTGGAGGGTCTATAAAGATTTTTTAAATTGTTAATAGTATTTTGAATGTGTGTGGTTAATTAGTTATTAGATACTTTGTGAGTTTTCTATTTTCTGTATTTAAATTGTGTTTTTTTATTGGGGTGTTATTTATATGATTAAAAGGTTTCACACACCTGGTGATTTATTGTTCTTTAGATTCATGATTGCCTACAGATTGATGCTTACCTCAGTCCAACAGCCAGTCTCTGTTTAGGGTCTATGGCTGCTCTGTAGGTTGTAGATCGTCTGGTCAGTTCAGGGCCAATAAGGGTCAGAAGTCCATCCATCTGCTCAGCACTCATCCGGAAATACTGGTGATGGCGTTGGCTGTTCAGCCTCAGCTCAGCCACAAGATGATGAAAATCTCCTTGTTCTCTCCTTCGCTGGTTGAAAGGATGCACCCAAAGCCTGCTCCTTCTACCTCTCCTTTGTACTGTGTCCAGTAGCAGAAGAAATGCAACCATTCTCCTTCTGCTCACAGGAACTGTATGTAAAATATAGATAAGAAATAACTATTGATCAGACATGTAAAAAGAAGCCTCAAAACAGGACTTGAAATGTGTCTATTTACTGTCTATGATGTCTATAGGTTACAGAACAACAAACAAGAAAATAATATTATAATTATTAACAGCTAACACAATTAAAACATTTTAAAAACAATTATCTTTGAATAACCTAACATACTTACCCATGGTAGAAGCCCAAAATCACGGAATGAACTCTAAGTGAACTGCAAATCGACCTCTGAAAGGTAAAGTGTCCGTTGCTTACATGTTGTTACTTCTTTATACATGGTTATTATCGCGTGGTTTCACAATTCCCGCAGGAACATGTGGTTCTCCTGTGATCTCCCGTATCCAGCTGCTGTGGAGTGCGCTCCGCTCCAGAGACGGATCCAGTGTGAATGGGCGCGAGCCGTCTGACGGAGCGAAACCGCGGCGCTGACGGACCACGGCGCGCACGGAGTATGTGTGAATTGCGGGTAAGTCTGAACCAGTGGGCGCGCACTGTAGCTGTTCCCACTCAATGTTCTTGAAGCCAAAATACGCCGCTTAGGGGCGCTTCCATCTTGCGATTTTGACGTCATTTGGAGCCAGAGTCTGCGCAGTAGGGTCCGGGGGCAGGAGCCCTGGTAACACGCCCCGCCCAGCGTACTGCCCTGATGACTTACGCAGCCCAGCTACGCTGGAAAGCGTTCTGCCAGTCTACGATTAAGAAATGTGTAAGTACAACAAACCACCGTATTCAAAGTCTAATATTTAAACACACTGTTTTAAAAAATCCCGCTATTTTGATCATTATTGAAAATACGTGGGCTGCTGGGTCCTCTGTTTTTGCCGAAATCGTTCTATATTTAAGATATATTTAAGCTAGGTTAGCACCACAGACCGTAGGCTATAGGTGGTAAGATATGTTGTATTTTGTTAGAAACTGGTAGTTTGCAATGCGATTCAAGTCTCCTTTTCTAATATATTTAAGTGAACAGTAAATCAATTGTTTTTTGTATCTTCATTTAGGCAAAAATGAGATAAAAGCAGCTGGTCTGACATCTTCCACAGAGGTGAAGTGTAAGTTAAAATCATCTGTTAAAAGTTTATATCCTATGATTGTTTTGAAGTTTCATTAGAGGATTGTCAAAACAAGCTATTGTTAACAATACAGTCTTCTAAAATTAAAAATCACACTGAGTCATACACCAGCTAAATGTTAAATAGAAAGGTGATGTTTTCTTTCCCATATTACAATCAACAGAACCTAAAAATAACTCATTTCAACCTTCATCTGCACACCTGTTACAGAGGTCAGGCTGGGGTCGGTTAGTTTGAAGGAACCTCCTCCTTTTTTTCACCTGTGCTTGGACTAAGAGCTGTGCCAGATGCCCTGCTCATCCGCTGTGGTAGAAATGACCTTATACCAGCAGCTCTCCCAGATGAAGAGTCCTCTCTGCCATCACCCAGAGGACCTGATCGACGTCTGCACAACTGAAGAAGGTGGACAGAGTCTGGTGCTTTGTGACAGTGAACAGTGAGAAGGCTACCATAGTCATCCTCAGATAAAACGCAGAGATCCAGGTCAATATTCAATGGTGCTATTTTTCTTTACATGATGTTGCCATGTGTTTGAAAGGCCAGATGCTGGAGGGTTGTGTTGAATTTGCTTTTCCATCATATTTTAACAGTCAAAAAATCATCCAGGATCTCTTTACTTTATTTGATTTTTCTTGGGATTTCTTGGGTAAATTATTTTTTATACTTTGTCCCAGCAATTCGACCTGATGGTCTCCCTTACTTATTTTCCACATGGTTAATGAAACCAGGGGTTGTTTATTGAAGATTTCTTTTCATAAAATGTTTAAATAAACTTTTTAAAAATCTGACATGACTGTCTCTGATTAACTGGAGCACGACAAAGTGTTGGTCACAGTACAATAATTTAGCAGTTAAGTTTATAGCTCACATTTGAAAAGGCCTTGAACTGACATTAATTTCTTCTTGACCAACAACAGCTAAGACAAAAGCAAAGTTAACAGACGAGCTCACCTTGTCTCGTCTGAGATAAATGGCCTTCAAACGTATTTAATATTAAACATTTAAAGCCAATAAGCATAGCAAGATACGCATGAGATCCCATTTCAATTTATTCAATCACAGACTTGTCAAACAGTCTGGCATTTTGTGCTGCTGTTTTTAAGAGTTAATGACTGAAGAGAAGAACTCCATCGAGAGAGGACAGGAAACGGGACGAGTCCTCTATGTTGTCAGGGGTTGCTGATGGATCTGAATCTGAGGGAATCTTCTGTAATAAAGAAAAACAATCATGGAGTTAAATGTAAAGTATAATGAATTTTACTGTGATGTTTATGCCTCAGACCTGAAATCAGATCTGTCCTGAGGTTCTGCTAAACTTCAGGTTCTAAAGTTTGTTTTTAAGACAGGAGAACTATTTAAGAGGAAAAACAAAATATATAATAAGACATGATGAATCCAATAATATGATCAGCTTTATGAATTTATGTTTTAAGACAAAAGTGTTCCTGCCACTTTCTATTGAAGATTATTGTAAACTGTCATCACATGGGCCAGCCTGATAAATTAAACTAATGTTAAATATTCTCATATAATCGGACAGCCAATTTGTGTGCAGAACCTCACCGGAGCTGGAATCAGAGTTTGGACTGCTGTTTCCTTTGTGCATTGATTTCCTTGAAGACAGAAAGAAGAACAATTTAAACATGAACTTCTAGCAGAACCATATAGGCTGTTAAAATCTTCTGATAGTCTTCCTTACATTTTAAGAAAGAGTATAAATTGTTACTAAAATTACTTTGATGCTGATAGCGGTTACAATAAAACGGTCCAATCATATAAGAGATCATTTTACCTTTGAGTCCTTTGTGAAGACATGCTCTTCAGAATCAGCACTGCAAAGACAAGATGATGGCGTCCACCTTCACAACCTGCTGCTTCAGTCTGGCTGCATCATGGTCACCTACAGGAACACCACAGAAATGCAATCAAAGTACTTCAGTCTATTTATCAGAGGATGTACTGTATGCAAAGTAAAAAAATTTTAGCTGTAATTCCTCAAAAAGATTTGAGACTGCTTTGTTATTTGAGAGCACAGATTGTTTCTTTTCCCTTCTCTCTGTTTGCCTGTACATGACCTTTTAGTGCTGTAAAAGATGCTACAGTAAATCCTGGATCAGTTGTGCGGATGGTGTGACTGTGTGGTGAAGCTTTGTTAAAGTAAAAGTGCAGTGTGGTGGCAAACTGCTTATAAAATATAAAATAGTATTTTATTGGTGAGGTGCCCCAATCAAAGCGTCCTACAGAGTATCAGCAGCTTTAGAAGGAGGAGACGAGCGCATTATGGAGAGGAGAGCACCGGAGGGGGCGAGCTGGGGGAGAGACCATAGAGACGCGCAACCCGAGAAAAAGGAAATCCCAGTTTAAAATATAATGTTGGTGAAAAGAAGGAAATAGGAAGACATAAATGTCAATGTTGAAATTGGTTTGAATGCAGAGGCTGAGAATATTCAGTTTTCTTTGGCTATACAAAGGCAACAATAGCCTGTAGTTTAATCATGGTGTTTCTCTTCGTTAACGATTATTGAAGCGAAATCAAAAATAAATGCATCCCATTTAAAACATATTAACATGTGTGGGGAAAAACGCAATCTTTATGTCTTCTTTTATTGTGCCTTTGTCTCCTCCTAACTACAATAACAGCAGCATGTTGTGTGTAACACTGGTCTCCTGGGTTAACACCTTCCTTTCAAAGGTGTTAAATACAGACACCGTCATAATCACCGCAATGTTTGTCAGGTTTTGTCAATTTTTAGAACAATTTCTCAATGAGCGTCATTAAATTTACAATATGATCAACTTGTGACTGTTGAATTGGTGTGTGGAAGACAATGCAGAATATTTATCAATTTAAGCAGCATGATGCTCGGTTAATATTACATTACACCGCCGCCGGTTGTTGATGTTTGTGTTCACGTTTCGGTTAGTCTCTTAAATCAGTAACAATTATATTAAATCAGATCTTACCTTTAGTTTTATCTGGATACATAGATAAATATTCTACCCTCGTATATAGTACTTTGAATTTCAGCCTGCACGGTGAAAGTAAAACCTGTTACTCTCGGTATAGCCCACTTATCACTCAGACTGTAAACATGTACACATTAGTAATGATGCAGGCCAGATTTAAATTATGTGACTTTGTTTTTGCCCTCGATACTTTTTTGAGACCTTACCAGACTATTTATTTTTGCTGTAAAATAACTGTACAGTCAATGAACCGCATCTGTGAGCGGATTTTATATTACGATTCTTGGTTTTAAATACAATTTCAATCACTATAACGACATAACAATATCAAGAAACATAGCATGTCAGTTATTAGGTTTGCTCATTTTAATAAAATAAAATAAAAAGATAAATAATGCCGGATAAGTAACCTAGCTTTACAACATTTCAGCTAACCTTAGACTGCTTATGTGTTAGCTAGCTAGATAACGACTTTAACCATTGACACATAAATCACACTTTTTACTTACCGAAAAAGCTGCAAAGATCCCTTAGCTCCCACAGGTCGGTTAGAACAGTTTACTGCAGAACAACTCATTTTGCCAGCTCAAAAAAGACAAAAAAACTGAACGGAAAAATTCAATGGCGTCTCGGCTTTCCTTCACTACGTAACTTTTGCTATTCACAAAGAGAGCTACGCAAGATCGGCGGCCGTCAATCATCGTCAAATATGACGTAAAATCCCGTTTTTAAACCTCAAATAACTTATTTAAAACAAACTTCACAGAAAAATGAGCACTTGAACACAATGTAGTGTGATAATAACTAATGATCACAGCAGAGTTTAGGTTTGTGACGAGTATTTTAACTTTACAGTTTGACCCACATCCCATCTGTTATCATTGAGGAGGCAGGGTTTATGACCTATACTGCAGCCAGTCAGTAGGGGGAGCTCTAAAAATAAAAGCTTCACTAGACCGGGGACCTTGTCCCGTCCATTATTTTTACAGTCTATGGTCTGAACGGACACAAAGGCGCTGACAGGAAGTGACCAGAGACGGAGCACAGGTGCTGACAGGAAGTGACCAGAGTCTAGTTAGTTACTTAGGGCCCTGTTGTGAAGGTTGGATCAGACGCCTTTCATTGCCCGAGCGTAGTGAGCGAGAGGGAGTGTAGACCTGGATTGTAGAGTTTAGGAAAGGAGAAAGAGCCGTATTCTTTGTGCAAACGTGAGTGGAGGGGGGTTGGAGGTGTGTCTCTGGAGGAGAGCGGAGGCTTCAGTATGGAGGAGGTGTGGCCAAACAGCAGTTTGTTTTGGTTTCATGCTGGAGCTCAAGGATGACATCTACTGGATCAAAAAGTTGTATAGTCTTACTTTAAAGTAGAAACTAGCTCAAAGACTAGCTTAAAGCTCAATTTAAAAGAGAAATAATAGTTTGAAGATATCTGTTTACATTTGGTTCTAAAATAAAGTCTAGTCAGCTCTGTTTCTTGCCCTTCTCAAACATAGCTTTTCCCTTTTTAAGCACATTTCACATTTTTTTGAGCTCTGACTTCTCAAATCTTGATATGAAATGATCAGTCACACTTCTGACAGCCGTCCTCCTCCTTCATGTGGTTTGATGTCAGCGAGATTTAAGCTGTGGAGGTTTAATCATTGATGGAAGGCAGACATGTAGATGAAGAGAGCAGACAAGTGTAAGTCTAATATCTGTGACTGCTGTGATTCAGTTGTCCGTCTATTGATTCACAGAGAATGTTAAAGGAAGTCTTCCTGATTTTATGAGGCGTGCAGCGTCCTGACACCACCCGAGCCGTTACATAACACGTTGCATCACACAGCATCGGACGCTCGCTGTCCAAACTTGAATCCCAATTTTTCAGTCCCAAGATACCCTCAAGGTTCAGAAGCAACAATCTGTCAGCTTTGACTTCTGGTTTCTCAGCCACACAAACAGCCATTACACTTTCTCTGGATAAAACAGACTCCACTTCTGGGAGAAAGTGGTCGATTCTTGTGTTCCCACTATTGACCTCTCTCTGCTTAAAGGACCAAAGTGAACTTCTTCTGTTGGATTGAGTCAGACACAAATCGAAGGCAGGAAATATGACCTCCAGAGAATTACTCCAGCCTGCTGTGATGTTTCTCCAATTAATAAGCATGAAAACAAGTTTAAATATAATTAACCTGGTAAATTTAAAGTAGTTAGAAACAACAGGGCTGCACAGATAGAAAGTGATTAGCCTCGAGTGTTTACGCTGCATGTGTGTAATCAGAGGATAATCAGAGAGGACAGCACCACTTCGAGCTGCACGCTGCTTTATTGGACTGCACAGCTCCCCATACACCTGCGCTCTATGTGTGCGCAGGTCATGCAGTCCGGTGATGTTTTTGTATATCAGGAGCAGAGAAGTCTGAGGAGGTCTTCGCCCGTTAATGGAGGAATCAAAACAACGGCGAGGTCACCAGTCAGATCCAGTCCCGCTCTCTTTGTTACCCTGACCTCTTCTCCTCTTCAGAGTGACAACAGGGGATGGAGCTAAATGCAGAGCTGCTCTTTTTCTCTCACCGTGCTCCCGAAGCTCTGATAAAAGTTTGTCTCCTCCATCTCAGACTCTCCAGGGCAAGGCAGCTGCCCTCTGAAACTCCCTCAGCACTTACCTACTGAATGCCAAAGGGCTCTGAAAAGTCTTCAACGCTCCTCATCATGGAGGAAATAAACTTTTCTCAACTCTAATTCACAGGAGTCGAAGGAATGGAGACCAGAGTTTTGTCTTTTTTTTTAAAGGTCATTCTTGTATTTGAAGACCAAATGAGATCTAGTTGGTGGGAACACTTCAAAATGAAAAGGAGTGATTAAGAAATGATTCTGTCTGCCAAGAAGAAGTGTCTGTATCTTACAAAAAACACTGAAGGGCGTCTGTCACTGCTCGCCTCGTCTGTAAAGCACTTTAATGAGCTGTTTAAAATGTGCTATACAAATAAACTTGATTTTTCGCTCTTTCCTGTTTGGTGACCTGATAATTTCATCTCCTCTTTTTGCAGATCATTTTGCTCCTTCTTGCTGGAACCTGCAGGCTGCATCGGGGCGTTTTGCAGCCGAAGCAGTCGCAATGAGGGTCAGCACCTCCGAGTCCGAGGCCATGGTTCTCTGCAGGAAAACGATGGATTTCTCGGTCCGGATGGCGAGTGAGTCTCTGCCTCAAGTGAAGGAGTTCAAGGGTTAGATGAACTGGGAGATTGACAGACAGATTGGTGCAGCATCAGCAGTATTGCGGGTGTTGAACACCTTATATGGTCGTGAGTTGTTGGGTAGGAACCGGGTGAATGAGATCGTGGTTTCTTCTGTAGGTGTCTGGACTCAGCCTTAGAGATAGGTTGAGGAATTATACCAGTGCCTAAAAAATCCACAATCTCCTCACTCAATGACTCCCGCCCCGTAGCACTAACCCCTATTATGATGAAGTGCTTTGAGAGGCTGGTAAAGGACCACATTGTCTCCAGACTTCCCCCCACATTCGACCCGTACCAGTTTGCTTACCGCCCTAACCGCTCCACAGAGGAGGCCATCTCCCCTGCACTCCGGATGTTGTTTCTGGACTTCAGCTCGGCGTTCAATACGATCATCCCGCAGCATCTGGTGAGCAAACTGGCCCCCCTTGGTTTCAGCACCCCCCTGTGTAACTGGCTGCTTGACTTCCTCACAAACAGACCCCAGTCTGTGCGGGTGGGCAACAACACCTCCAGTGTCATCTCACTGAGCACCGGCTCCCCTCAGGGTTGAGTCTGCTGCTGTTCACCCTGATGACCCATGACTGCTGCGCCAGGACCACTACTAACCACATCGTGAAGTTCACAGATGACACAACAGTAGTGGGCCTCATCCGTGATAACAACGACATGGACTACAGAGAGGAGGTGAAACATCTGGTTGACTGGTGCAGAACCAACAACCTGGACCTGAACGTCAATAAAACCAAAGAGATCATCGTCGACTTCAGGAGGCGCCAGCCCAGCCACACACCACTCCTCATCAACGGCACAGCAGTGGAGAGAGTAAGCAGCACAAAGTTCCTGGGGGTGCAGATAACAGACACTCTGACCTGGTCCCTTCACGCCGGCGCTCTTGTTAAAAAAGCTCAGCAGCGCATGCACTTTCTGCGTCGGATGAAGAGAGCACATCCCCCTAATCTCACCAACACAAATCACAAATGTGCAATATATTTATCTGTACAGAAATTTTATACCTAGCTTTTCTTTTTATACATACATACATACTGGCTTACAAACATACTGAAATCTATTTTTCACATATCAAACGACATGAAAGAATTAAGTTTTCAACGCACCCTGAGAGTCCGTCTCCTGAGTTGTGTTAGACATCCAAACTGTTTACTGATGAGGCTGTTAGCTGCAGAAGGCACAAAGGTTGTCGTCACCAGGCGGCTGAACACATGGACATCTGAAATCTGTGCATCATGTGAGACTGATCCATATGCAACCAACTGCCTGTCTTCACAGCATCATCACCCAGAAAAGAGCCCGTTAAATCCTTTCTATCACCCACCATTCACGCCATCTGCTCAGTGTTTGGAAATGTTTACAGGGTGGAGGTTGATTAGCATCTCACTGCCAGTCATGTAAATTTAGTCAGTTCTAGTGTGTGTGTGTGTGTGTGTGTGTGTGTGTGTGTGTGTGTGTGTGTGTGTGTGTGTGTGTGTGTGTGTGTGTGTGTGTGTGTGTGTGCGCGCGTGTTGGCAACTGGTGTGTCCCTCAGGTTGATGCTGATGCCATCCACCTGTGCTGTGCAGCCCTTGTAGCGTCTGATTGGTGCCCACCACCAAGACCGATCGACCAGTCCGAGCAGAGCCTGTGCCAACTCAGCCTCAAAGAGGGCCGGCAGTCTGTAGGGGCTTGGTGGGTTGCCGGTTCAAGTCCCGGTGCGTACCAAGTCTGGACATTGCTCTGGTGGCTGGAGAGGTGCCAGTTCACATCCTGAGCACCGGAGGTGAACTGGCACCTCTCTGAACCCCCCAACCAACAGCTCAGGAGCGCTCGCTGTGTGCACCCCCCTCACTCTGACATCTCTCCATCACTGCATGTCCACAGGATCCTGTTTGTGCATGTGTGTGTGTGTGTAGCATGTTCAACAACAGAGTGTAAAAATGTGATCTCCCCTTGCAGGATTAATAAAGTACATCTACTTCTTAAAGCATCAGTATGTGGGAATTTGGTCTGGTGAGCTCTGGCGCCCACCGCAGGTCTCTGAGCATATTTTGTTGGCTTTTGGAAATAATGCTGTCTCTAAAGGATTCTCTTAAAAACTTTAAGAAAAACATCGAACACACAATAAACGGAGGAATCTAGGCATGGTCGAGCAGCAACTCCCGTGTCCTGTGATGTAATGTGACAGCTCTTTGCAGCTAAAAATAAAACTTTTTAACCCTTCACTCATCAGTTTAGTTCAGTTGCTGTATATAAAATATTGGACTTCCTCTGATCGGGCCCTTTACGATTATGTTGCAGTCATTACAATGCATACTTTGTTCTTCTCTTCAGTCGCCCTGCATCATTTTTCAAACTGTTTCCTTTCTGGTTTCTCTCCTAAGAGTAATAAACGAGCCTCAAATGTAAACTCTGTGAATTCTTTTCATAACCAATAAAGACGGTGGCAGCAGCAGCTGTCAGAGCGCCTGCAGTGGTTCACTTGTTTGTGGAACCTGAGCGTGGCCGTGCATATTAACAGTAAGGAATAACAAGGTGCTAGTCATGGAACGTTTTCTCTTCTCACCTTCACTGCCAGAGACGGGGAACTCTCCCTCCAGCAGCTACAAACATGCAATGAATCAAACTGATAATATCTCGACGTGTTACAGGAAGTCAGTCAAATAAGTGGCATTAACATTTTCCTTCTTCAGTCATGTTTAATTCAAAGATTCCCCCGACAGTGAGAAGGTCTTACAGCAACATTATGCAAACAGCGGTAATTAATTGCAACTTTACCTGAGTAAATTAGATTCCCTCTCTTCCTAATCGTCATCCACACAAGTGAAGAATGATGTGGATGTTCGGACAGTTTCATCACCTGGACTTCAGGCAGTCAGGACAAACTGTTCAGAGACTTTTGTCAGGAATAACATACGAGCAGATCTTGGCGGAAATTGCACCCTTGAGCAGAACTGAAAGAAGTGTTTGCGTCGGTGTGCCGAGCTGAGGACAGGAAGCAGTGAAAGAGCAGTGACGCTGTCACACACACACACACACACACACACACACACACACACACACACACACACACACACACACACTCTTCTATACTTGTGTTTCTGAAAACCTCAAGGTTTCATCTGTGCAGCACTCCTATTGCCGCTGCGAGAGCTCAGAAGGTCAAAGCTGAGAGCTGTTATTACCTACAGAGAGTCTGTGTGAGCTGCAGGAACAGGTCGACCTCCTGCACACTTTGTTTCACTGTAGTTTTTGGGCACACAGGAGGGTTCTCTTTGCTCTCTTTAGCTGTCAGGACTGAGCTCCTGAAGGATAGCTGACCTTACAGGCTCGGCTGCACAGAGTGAGCTGGCACCTTTTCTATCCCTCAGTCTGAGTCAGTTCATGACATCTGTGGGTTTTTTTTATCCACAAGGTCGACAAGCACCGCAACACGACTTAAAGAACACAACTCTCGGGACGGACTCTCAGGGTGCGTTGAAAACTTAATTCTTTCATGTCTTTTGGTATGTGAGAAATAGATTTCAGTATGTTTGATTTGTAGATCAGTATGTTCCAGATCAGACACGGAGCGAGGGTCTAGACTCCATCGGGGGGATATCACCACCACCAGGGTCTAGACTCCATCGGGGGGATATCACCACCACCAGGGTCTAGACTCCATCGGGGGGATATCACCACCACCAGGGTCTAGACTCCATCGGGGGGATATCACCACCACCACCAGGGTCTAGACTCCATCAGGGGGTATCACCACCACCACCAGGGTCTAGACTCTATCGGGGTGGGGGGGGGGGGGGGTATCCAATCCTGCTGTCAGCCTCGTTACTCCTCTGAGAGCATGAAGACATCATGACGGAGTTTATTTGACATTCATCATATTTAACTTTTCCTAAAATGTTATATAATTACCCCCCCCCCTGCTGACAGCTGAGCATCTTTTTTTTATGTATTTAGGTTAAATTTAGACGTTTTGATTTTGATTCCAGCGGATGGAAGAGATCCAGGAAGAGAATCACCTCGAGGAGTCTGACGGTCCAACTCGCCAACTGTGGCGGCGTGATGACAGCAATCAGCAGCTGCTGCCGTTAAAGAGTCTCTATCTTAATTCTAAATTACCCATAATTACCTCTTTATGCTCAATGCCACCTTTGAGTAAATGTTGCTGTTTATGTCCCTTAATGGTAATTCCCGCTCCGGCTTTATAACGCTGACAAACCAATTACCGGCAGCCATTGAGGATAATTAAGGGCGCCATGATTCACCATGATCACATCAATGGCACTTTGGGCCGTCTGAGGGGCAAAACAGGAATTAAATGTAGAGCCACTGAACGCACAGGGACACTTGTTCTCACCCCAAGTTCAACAAATACAGTCTCATCTAAACCCCTTTTCAATATGATGATGATGAAAAGTCCCCGCAGGAAGTCTGGATTCAGCTCATTCAACCAGCTAAACGGAGCAATGCCTCAGACGACTCGAGCTGTGCTGATTTCATACTTGAAATGCATCTTTCTCATAATCTCAGTATCACACACGTCCTCCCAGTTTGGCATCTGTCTATTTAGAGCTACAGTATATAGAAATTAGTTTTGGTGAGCTTTGGCGCCGCAGAGCAGCCTGCTTCTTTAAATCAGTCCTGCTGTTTTTAAAAAGTCTTCGGATGAGAAAGCAGAGAGGGCCGACGACATCAAGGAAGGTAAGTAACATACTTAGCATATTCAATCCATTTCAACCACAGAAAGTGATAAAGCAGAAGACGGCATTAAAAGCAATGTTTAATTGGTGCAGAGGGTTTTTGATGTTTTGGGGATAATGGCGAGATGCCGACATCTCCTCGTGTCGAGTTTAAACAGAATCAGGTGAATGTAAGAGCAGGAGGAGAAGCTGCAGCTCTTAATAGTTTCCTCTACCTGAATGTCACGGCTGACGGAGGGAATCTCAACTTGGGAAAGGTCGTGGACGTGACATTTCTGCAGGAGGGTTCAGCCCGTGGCTTTCTAATCAGCAGATAAGAAGGACGCTATCTGAACATTAGAAAGGTATTCAGCGGAGGTGAGGATGCTCTTTCACTCAGAAAAAAAAAGAAATCACATTTAACCTGCAGCAGAGGGCAAATGTCAATGTCTTCAGCAGAGGCACAAAGCTTCGTGCTAATCTGTTACTGACAGCTCTTGAATCAAACCTTCCAACTCTGAGGAAACTGTCAACTTAGCGTTATCATCAGAGAGAATCAGGAGGTCCTGCTCCAGTCAGAAATCACACCGTTAAGATCTACTGCTCAGCTGAACGCACACAGTTGTGCAAACCCTTTAATCACGCAGAAAATGTTCACATATTTTATGAATTATAAACACTTAGGCCCCGTGTCCACCAAGCATTTTTTCAAGGCAGAAAAGCGCTGCATGTCCGTCCTGGTTCTATGACAACAGTCTGTTGACAACGGCCGCTGTATTACCAATACTGCTCTGTTACTTTTTACTGTAAGTTTTATATTTGAGATCATTTATTTCCAGATCAGACACGGAGCGAGGGTCTAGACTCCATCGGGGGGGTATCACCACCACCACCAGGGTCTAGACTCCATCACCACCACCACCACACAAGACATCATGACGGAGTTTATTTGACATTAATCATATTTATCTTTTCCTAAAATGTTATATAATTCATTGTTCAAATTAAAAGAACATTGTTTGACTTCTGTGTATTTGAAATGTTTTAAAATCCCCTTCATGAATACCCCCCCCCCCCCCCCCCCCGCTGACAGTTGAGCGTCTTTTTTTATGTATTTAGGTTAAATTTAGACGTTTTGATTTTGATTCCAGCGGATGGAAGAGATCCAGGAAGAGAATCACCTCGAGGAGTCTGACGAGGATCTGAAGCTGGCGAGGCGACATCACGCTGCCGGCTCTTCTCGTTCTCCTGGTGACTCACCATTTATCCTCCGGTCCAACTCTAATCCTCCCGCTCTCTATTTCTGTCCAACTCGCCCCCCTGTGTGGCGGCAGCTGAACGCGACCACTGTCATGGAATTTTCTTTTTGATGAATAAAAGATCAAAGGTCAAGCCGTTTGTCTCTGTGTATTTTATTGCAGAAAATAGATGATCTTTTGCAAAAGGAGGAATCAGATACGGAAGTGACAGAGGTCACGAGTGCATAGCAGAATCCCGGGGCAGTCCCGTTTCTGGAGAGTATTTATACATGACTAGAAAGAGTTCATTGGCTCAGGCCGCTGTGAACATGTGTCGTCAGCAGGTACTCTGCTCAGAAACAGTAATCATTGATAAACTTTGGCCATATTTGGTAACACAGAACAGGTACCGAACAACAAAAATTCTTAATGTTATCTCCGAGTTAGCACTCAGTGTTCTTTCACTGTAGCGCATCCAGTGTCCTCGTCCATTTGACGCACAAACATCTGTTGCAAAGCAAGTCAGTGTGACTGAGCTCGGCCCCTTTAAAGGAGAGAGCGACCCGAGTGAGCTGTACCGCTCCACAGACGGAGACATCAACTCCACGTAATTGGCTGGCTACACAGCCTGAATTACCACCAGACAGTTTTAAAAACATGGGAGACCACAGACATGAAGGCAGTTTCAACCAATTTCTAACATTATAATCCTCCAAACACACACACACACGAGACGATTGGGCAAGACCACACACCTGCTGTTTCTAGAAACTTGATCGTGATCAAACATGACTTAAGATAAACAAATATGGAGGACGATAGATGTCGCAAGTGGCATGAGACATAAAGGCACTCGTGTGGTTGCCATGGTTACACAAGCAGCTCTTCAATAATCCACTCGGCTCGGGGGCTCCTGTTGTGACCGAGTTCGCTGCCGTGTTAGTGAGCTGTGAAAGTATTCATGATCCAGTAAGGTCTGCCCGCTGTTATTGCATAATAACACAGACACTAAAAGGTTTGTGTGCGTGTGTGCGTGTTTGTATGTGTGTGTGTGTGTGTGTGTGTGTGTGTGTGTGTGTGTGTGTGTGTGTGTGTGTGGTAGTGAATATCAGGGGTTTAAATCCATACTGAGCTGTTTTCCAGTTGAGGAGGACTGCTTTTTTGGCAACAGTGAGCGCGATGGTATGTTTATTGGAATGTTTTTCTGGTTGTTTTCCCGGCAGTTCAGCACTGAAGAGAGTTTATTTGTGACTCTATGTTAATACTGTGAATATGTCCGCAGCAGCATTGCTGGTGGACAGATGTGTGCACTTCCTCGTCTGTTGATGTGAACACTCTTCACACTCTTCTTTTTGAAGGATTCATTAAGTGTTTGTGACATCCACAATCAACAGTTCATAATTTACATGACAGCTGCGGCTCTGTTGTCTAAAAGCTGAGCGGGTGATTTGTGCCGCTGCAGATGGAGAAGCTGAACGATATTGTCCTGAAGGGAGGACGCCTTCCAGCCTGATCGGTGACCTCAGAGGGGTCAGGAGAGCAGAGCGACACATCATGGCGCCGTGATGAAGCGACAGCAGAGATAAATATTGCTCAAAATGTCAGCACATGCAAAATGCTAAAGAAACATATCAGAACAATGAACACCTGATTGATTTAAACGACACTAGTCCCTCTCTGTCTGCTGTGTACAGTTTCCTGCAGAGTAACCTTGAAGGGCTACGTGTATGCGTTGAGCCGCCGTTATCCTCATCATTGTCCATGTATGTTGTCTGAGACTTGATGCAGGAAGCTCTCCACAGATTTTCAGCGAGTCTCTTCATGACGAACATCTTCAGCGCTTTTAATTCAGAGAAATCTGCGAGCCGTGGACCAGAGTCGGAGTTTAATCTTGATTCGTCGCCTTGATTAAGTCTGGAGCTTTTGCACTTCATTAGTTTTCATGAAGCAGGATGTGTCGAGTGTTAATTAGATCACATCTGCTTCTCCTTCCTGCCAGCTGAGATGTCTCTCTGCATGAAGATTTTCTCTTCATTACCGATCCTAAGAAAAAAGTAAAAGTGTCGTTTACAGATACATTTATCTCCAAACAACGCTTATAAGAAGATCTTTTTAGGCTTTTTCTGAAGAGGAGTGTACGGAGAGTCCAGCAGAGGGAGAGGGAGAGTGAGAGGGAGAGAGAGAGAGACGTGTGACAAAGTGCTGAAGGTCAGAGTCGAACACAGTGGCGCCTACTTTGTGGATGCATACTCTGTATAAGTTGCTAGCAGTCCATGCACGCTGCGTTCCACCAGCAGAGCATATTTGAAACGAGAGAGCAGAGTGGCGGCATCGAGGCGGCGTGATCTTGAAACGCTAGTATTGACTTGATTGGCAGCGAACAAAGATGTGTAGAGTCACCGCTCGGTATAGAAACATTTAAACGCACATTGTGTCAATTCCACCACCAGGGGGCTCTCAATCAAAACAATAACAAAAGATGACATCGAGGCAGGCGGGGAATCATGGGAGTGATTCTGTCTGCATGAGAGAGGAGCGGCTCTCTGCTGATGCTTCCCATACCGCCTCTAATAGGATAATATCCTGTCCTGTCATTATGTGTACTCTCACAGGTAATGCTCAAGTAATGAAATTAAAACTGCAGGAAATGAAGCAGATACCTGCTCAGACAGAAGCCTCTGATACTGCTGGACAGAAACCTATAACAACAGGTAATCGTTAAGAAACAAAGAGCTGCACTGATCTGGAAACTTAGGATGAAGAAGTACGGGATATTACACACCAAACTGAGACTGACAGGTGAGGTGTGAAACAAGAAGGAAGAAACAAGTTAGCAATAAGAGACGAATAAACAGGAGGGTTGGACAGGTACGCCTGGGTGAAACATTCGACTTAGAGCTGAAAGTTATGACCAACTTAAAGTTACATCCTGTACACCTGGACTTAAGCCCTGTATTCTTAACGTCGTAGCTCCTATACGGATTAGTCTGCTGGAGCTGCAGCATCACGCATCATCGTTTACTGTGTGTTTCTTTTTTTGTCTCTCACTGAACACTGACACTGAGCATGAATAATGACAGGTGATGTTAAAGAATGAAGGGGTTACCTGGTAACTCTCACTGCTCCACACATGTTCACCTGGACATGCATGATAAGACCAGGCGCGGACACGACCGTTTTCAGCTCGGCTTTGTGAGCTCACTGTAAATTATCATGAAGTCAGTCGTAGCCGAAGCTGGCTACACATGCAGACACATTTTAGGATAGATTTCCCCCACTGCGTGGCCCAATTCAGGATGGTTTGTCCAAATAATCCCTCAAGTGTTTGGTGTCAATGATTCTTTTACTGCTCCCGATCTAGTAGGAGCATCCCCAAACTGTAAATCGTAAAAATCCAACACGTATAAACTCGTGCAAAATCATGGCAGAAACAGAACTCTGCACACACGGATTCTGCCAAAACCGCCATGCGCCAGTAAGATCTGACCTCACTTTTAAAAACTCCTCCAGCACTGAGCGTATTCTGATTTCAGACTCGATCAGTACGTGCTCATTGTGACTCCCTTCCTTTTTTACACTTCAGTAACAGCTGTGACATGTGGGCCGAGGGAGACAGCAGACTGAGTCTTTAATGATGAGGAGATATCGATAAGAGGCGGACCGGCCTGATGAGATGCGTTTCCCTCAGGAGAGGGCGAGTCTGTGGGCTCAGAGAAGTGCTCCTAACGAGGAGAGCAGTTTGCATTCTAATGAGCCTGCTGCTGAACATCTTAAATGTTACTACAGGTGGTTAAAATTCAGCTCCAATTAGGCTTAGGCGGTAATACCGGTAAAACACGGTGTTTAAAAATAGCAAAGGCATCCGTTACATTAGACCTCAATCTGTGCACTAATGGGGGAGGGGGTCGGTTGTCACGGGTGTAGGAAAACAAGGAGGTGGACCCAAGTGCAGAATAAACTAATAAAACTGTTTATTTAAACAAAAAGGCAAAAATTAAAACGTTCTATTAAAATGTCCAAACTGAGAAAATCCAAAAACTGATAAGCACTGAGAAACACTAGGAAACACTGACACTCCATAATACAACAAACAACACTGGCAACTTACAACAATGATCTGACAACACGAGGGAAGCAACACAGAGACTAAATAGACACAGGGGTAATCAAACACAGGTGAGACTAATAACACGGAGGGAAACACACAGAGGCAGGACAAGAAACACTGAGGACAAAACAGAATGAGACCAAATCATGACATCGATGACATCATACCAGCAGACTTCTCTCATCTTTTGTGAGGAAGGATTTACAGTAAGAAACAGTAAGCTCCTCTGCTCCCAGTCTGTGGAATGCTCTCCCCGAGCAGCTGAGGGCTCCACAGTCTGCTGAGGGCCCTAAAAACCCACCTTTTTAACAAAGCCTTCTGCTTGTGCTTTTAGTTTCGTTAGTTGCTTAAATTTGTTTTTATTTCTATCTCATTTTTCTTCCTGTACACTGTAAAAAAGAAACTGTTGTTTTTACAGGAAAACACTGGCAGCTGTGGTTACCAGAGAATTCCGGTAAAAGATACAGCAGCACAGTAGATAACTTTACAGATGAAATATGTAAATTGATTTACAGTGAATGAAATCACGACTGACTCACATTAAAAAACTGTTAAATCTACAAAAAAAAAAAATGTAATTTCGCATAACGGTGTTGTATATAAATAGACTATTTCCTGTATTTTTTACATGTAATAATTGCTTATTGTGCATCAATAAATGGTAAAATTAACAGAGAAATATCAAACAAAAAACTAATTTAAACTGGTAGAACAACAGTAAAACTTTGCATTTTAAATGGAGCTGTTCTGTATATTATACATAAAATCTATTCATAATATGCTGTATTTTAATGTTTTAATAATCAAGTTTCAATGTAAAATGTACTTATAAACATGCAAAATGATTACTACTATACCTACACCAAAACATGCAAAAATACATCTTGAGAAAATTCAAGAGAGGAAAATATCACTTTTGGGAAATTTATTTAGCAGCCATCGTCAATAAACAATTGAAAACAATTGGATGCATTTTTTTTTCCAACGTATACAACATGCAAAGATGCTACATGTAATGGTGATTTTAACTATGACTGAATCCAAGTTGAAATACTCCAGAAGATTAGCCTCTTTAAATCTGTACATTTTTCAGTCACTTTAACAAAGTTTAGGTGGCGGACCCTCTACCAGAAAAAGTTACATAGTGCACCTGTACATAGAGCAAGACTTTAAAACAAAAATTACATATTGTGCCTTAATTACCATAATACACATTGTGGATTTAACAAAGCGAAAACTAACAGTACCTCTTCTCAAACAAACAGTCAGAGTCCATATTTAGGCTTAACGCCACTCGTGATCAAAGAGATCTTGTATCAGGGTGAGGGTGAGGGCTCGAGGGTTCACGTTGAGACGACGCTTTGAGTTTTTATTCTCTACTTTGGTTCCTTTTTCTGGGTTTATCGAGAAGAAACACCTGTAGAATAAAAGCATATTAAAGCATATTAAGCATTTTAATTGATCAGTTAAAAAAAAAAAGTACAAGAAAATATATATATATATATTTAAAAAAAACAGTCTGAATCCGGGTCCGAGCCCGGCCGAGACTCAGAGCCGGACCAAGACCAAGACTCAGGCCACACCCAGAGCCAAGGCCGAGAGTCAGACCCAGTTAGTTAAGGTCCGGATTAAGACCAGGACCTCGGAATTGGTAAATGTTTGACTACAGTTGGCGCCAACACATTTGAAAAGACAACGAGGCTCATTCCTATGCACTCTGCAATGTAGTATAGCCTCTCTAAAACAAACTAACCCAAGTAGTAACCGGAGGAAAAACACTGGATTAAGTAGCGTCATGTTTAAAATCTGTGTTTCTGAAATGTACTTCAGTGGGAGCTGCAGGCTGAGCTGCAGGCTGAGCTACACGCTGAACTAAGAAATTTTTAGCCAGATTATGTTTTATTCAAAATATTTCATTCACTTAAGAATGCTTTGTGGTAAGGCTGCTGTGTGCCACTTAGCGCGCGTGTGTGTGTGCATTAGTTTTGCAGTCTGCTGCTGGTCGGCACAGCAGGGGGTGTGTGCAGGGGGTCTCTGCCGGCGTATGGACCTCTGATCAAAGTTTTCAGCCTAATGATCAGTTCTGTACATAATGAAGGAGAATTCTGTCTCTCTGTGAAGCCTCGCTCTCTCTCTCTCTCTCTCTCTCTCTCTCTCTCTCTCTCTCTCCTCTTCAAACGATTGGTTGGACTTGTTGCTTCACATCAAAGTGGCCTTGAAACATGAAAGGAGTGCTGCTCATCTGTTGTCGCGGTGATAAATTGGAGAGACGGCGGCAGCGGCATGAGCTGGTCAGGGTCAAGTGTCCAAGTTCCATTTGTGTGTCTGTCAGTTTGAAGTGGACGCTGAACATTTATGTGATGGACTCTGTATGAATATGTCGGGGGAGGGGGGGGGGGGGGGGTCTCACAGATAGCAGACAGTAGCGGGCGTGTTATTTTTAGAAAAGGAACCAGGAAGGAGGAGGAGGCTCTACAAAGCGCTACAAGAAAACCTTTCTGTGGGTGCGTTCGAATTGTCCCTCCTATCCCCTTTCACTATCCACTTTACCTTAACCCCGAGGAAAACGTCATGAGGTTAAGGAAAGATGTTAGGAGAATTCATAAAGGACTTAGGGAAAGGTGATCGCGTTGCTTTGACAATCCGACCACATTTCCACCAAGCGACGTCATTAAATGCAACGGGCCAGCGGAGGTTAATGACGTGGGTCTGCCGTGTTGAAACTACAATGTTCCGAAAATGGACTACTAAAACACTTTCCCCTGTGCCTTCTTACCGGTAAAATAAACCTAATTGCCAAAAGGTTGGGATTGAAATAAAAGCAATATAGACTACCAGGCTACGAGTAACAAAAGTGAAACCATCACCTTCCTGTCCACTCGTAAATCAACATCAAAATTAGTATGAAATTAATTGTTACATTTCTGTAAGATATAACTGACACATAATGTTTTAAGCATACAAATGTACAACTGCACAAAGCATTCTTAAGTGAATGAAATATTTTGAATAAAACATAATCTGGCTAAAAATTTCTTAGTTCAGCGTGCAGCTCAGCCTGCAGTTCAGTGTGCAGCTCAACATGCTGCTCAGAGTGTAGCTCAGCCTGCAGCTCAGCCTGCAGCTCCCACTGAAGTACATTTCAGAAACACAGATTTTAAACATGACGCTACTTAATCCAGTGTTTTTCCTCCGGTTACTACTTGGGTTAGTTTGTTTTAGAGAGGAGGAGACCTCTAAGGAGGATTCAGCTCTCAATAAAAACCTCTTGAACGGTTAAATCTTCAGATAATTTAAAGAAGACTTGAGTTGCCGTGTTGTTTCTCCTGCAGTCGCCCAAAGTACAGCGACACCGTTACAACGCGCACAATGCTCAGATAAAAGTGAAGAAGCAGGACGCTCGAGTTTGTTTGCTCTAAAAATATCTCGTGAAACAAGAAAGACAAATCAATCGAGACGACAAGAATTCGTTTTTGATGAAATAATAATCCTCTTGACTTGTGTCTGAAGGCTGGTCTTCACTTCCTCTGGACATTTAAAGAACATTTCACACACTGAGGATTTTGTTCTTTATTCTCCGTCTCTACAAAGAACAGCCTCATGGAGACAACAAACCGCAGCAGTGATTACTCAAATCAATAACTCTCTGAAAGTACATACGGATGATTAGAGCACATTTTGTTTTGAGACACACTCTAACAATTGAAATCTTCTTTTAATCATGTTTTTGAACATTTTGTGGCACACTGGACTTGATTTAATTTTACACTTCCGTCTTCAAACTGTGAAATGTTGAACAAAGCAAAGGAAACCTTTATCTTCTCGATCGTGTGTCTGGCTGCGCAATAGAGCAGCAGATTGATGGGAATCCATGTGCTGACTGTCATGGAGGCCCAGTGGATACAGAATTTTTAACCCCCAATTCACACATACTCTGTGTGCGCCGCGGTCTGTCAGCGCCGCACACTACGTTGTACTTAGCTGCCACTCTAGTCAATCATTGTGTTCACACAGGGCGTGCCCACTGCCCAACAGACCTGTAGTATTTCTTAATATGTAAATTATGTGACCTGAAACTTGTTTCCGTCTCCGGCGTGTGCCACCAACGCCACTACGCTCTGCTCCGTTTCAAATACGCAGCAAGTCTATTTTTGCCGGAGTACGCTGCAGGAACGCGTCAAGCTGGACAGAATATGACAGTCCGGACAGAAAGTCAGACAAGGAAACGCACAGAGCATCCGGTCAATTTCAAAATAAAACACAATATACGGACTCGTGATCGTATTTTTCATCACTTTATCAACATTACGTCAAAACGGGCTCCGAATTAACAACAATGCATCCTCAGAAAGACAAAGCAACATGTTGTTTGCAAGTTTTTTTCTTAATTCCCACGGGATCTTGTAGTTCTCCTGTGATGTGTCATGGGTGCGCTCTGCTGCGCTAACGTCCCAGAAACGGATCCAGTGTGAATGGGCGCGAGCCATCTGATGGAGCAAAACACAAAAATGTGTGAATTGGGGGTAAGTGTCTGAGGATACATTTCAGAACCTCTGCCGTCGACTTCATCCAGAACTGAAGAGACGAGATACAAACTACACCCACGGCAAAAAACGTTGCCGTTTCACTGTGGAGATTTGTAACCAATTCAGAGTTCAGGGCATCTCTCATATGTTTGGCATCAGCATTACTACGGCGTGCGACAGAGTGCACAACTTCTGCTCTGCTGTTGAGAGGATACTCATGTTTACCAAACAGTGACATAGTTTGAGCGAAGGCGGTGGGTTTCCGCAGTGTGAAGGTGCAAGTGATGGATCACACCCCCCATTCTTAGAGCAGGGGAACATCACAGTATTCACACGGCTAAGGCTGGCATTCGATCATCCTGAAGACGGTGATGGATGGGAGGAGACTCTTCAGGAATGTTTTTGTGGAAGCAGCGTGGTGCCACAGTTCTTCATTTCTCAGGGTTATGGGGTCTGATGGATCGGGGGTTGGCTACTGCCTGATGAAACGAAGAACATTTGTGGACATGATGTGTGTTACCGTCTCCTCGAGGATGCAGCCTGCCCTTTAAAAAGCTGGCTGATGAAGCATTAAACAGACAATGGACGATGAGCAGGTGGCAACCTTAGCTATCACTAAACACTTCGTCACTATCTGGTCCCAGGTTTAGTGATTCCATAAATTCTTCTTTACAGCTGGATTCATCACTCTCTCTTTTAAACATGCAGCATTGCATCATGAAGTAACTTTCAGTTTAGCGTTGACAGTTTTTCTCCCTCTGAAGTTGTTCAACATGTTGAGGTTACCTCAGCCTCCATGGACGACATGGAAAACGTTTTAGGGTGTAAATCTTGCAGGCGGTGAGACAGTTTTTAGAGTAAACTTATCCAGACGTATTTATGCATTAACAAATCTCAGTTAGCGGCTGAAACCTGCAGAGTGTCGACATGTTAACGAGTGTTTCTCCTCCTGTGACAGACTGTGAGCTCTCCTCTCTGCTGTGCCGCTGCCTCTCTCTCCTCGTCTCTCTCTCTCTCTCTTTCTCTCTCTCTCATTATCTCTCTCTCTCTTTCTCTCTCTCTCTCTTTCTCTCTCTCCTGGCGTTGGAGCGAACTCAGCTGTTAGACAGTTTCATGTCCTCTTAAATCTCATCTCACTGCTCCAGAGTTTTCCACACAGACGATATATGTGAGTCCATGTGATGAGTGCACATTCTGTTCTCTTGAGACCCTCAGACTGATGACATAAACGTCCAAAGCACAGTCTTTGCTCACACGTAATTTTCTTTTCTTTATTTTTACCTTGTTGAAAATGCTCAAAGAGAATCAAATTAGCTGCTAATTGTTGCTAACGTGTAGATAAAATACAATTTCTAATGAGACTATTTGTAAAAAGCGGGGCTCAGACTCGTTGGTCAGTTAGTCCAAAGAAGCTCACAGAGAGACATATATATATAATATTAATATAATGTAAACAGGTGAGTTGTAGAAACAATCAGCCCGTACAGTTGAAGAGAGAAATGAGCTCTAAAGACCCAAACTGTTTTTGTACCAGGCTGTAAACAAGTTTATTTTAACATGGAACTCTATGGAGCTGCTGGCACGGCTGCATACCTGCAAGATCTTGCTTCTTCAAAGCTCCCCCAGGTGTTTGCCAGGGCTGATAAGATGTTTGCACAGAGTGAAACCAACTTTTTCTTTCCGATATTGATAAAAACATGTGATGCATCTTTCCCCCCTGGGTAAACATTTTATCTATCTCCAAAGACTGCAAACATCTATCAGACAGCACGTGTTCCTCTGAAGATGGAATCTGTTGCAAAATAACAGATAAAGACTTCACCCATGGATCCTCACGAGATCAAATCACAGAGAAATGTACAGACGTGAGGCTGCAGCACAACAAGATAAAAACCTCCCAGCTGTCAGTTCAGATTTCTGTCTGCTTTGTTTCTACCTGTGACTCTCGACTGTTGGCTGTGGCTTCATTCTCCTCCTCCGACACTCGTCTTAAATTAATTCCTGCTGTCAAATCATGATCTTTATACCAATGAGCTGAACAAAGCAATCAGCGTATGACTCATAAATCACACCAATCAGCAAACACACAAGTGTTATCTGGAGACGCTTTTCAAAAGTTACTTGTTACAATTCACTGAACAGACGCTTTTATCCAAAGCGACGTACATCAGAGAGTCAGTACTAATCCATTCATACACAGCCACTGAAGCAGCGGGAGCAATGCGGGGTTAAGTGTCTTGCCCAAGGACACATCAGACATTTTGCTCAGCTGGGGATCGAACCCTCAACCTTCCGATTGAGAGGCGACAGCTCGACTAACTGAGCTACAGCTGCCCAAAAGAGAATTTGGGATAAAATGCAGACAAAATGTAATGACACTGTTAATTAAAAACTGTGTTTTTGAGTGCAAAGCTCAAAGTGGTTTATCTTTAAAGATCGTCAACAGGTAGATGATTCAAAAGTTGTTCTGTTTTCAGTGTGAAACAAAAAGCATGAAAACCCCGAACATGAAACGATGAATCAACAGGAGGCGGGGGAGGTGAGGAAAGTGGACTGCTTCAGCTCAGAGAGGAAACAGCTGTTGTTTCCTGAACGATGAAGAGTTTTAATTAGTGAATGGACAAACCTGTGGCGGTAAACTCGTGGAGAGAAAGTCCACATGCATGTCTCACTGCATTGAGTCAGAGAGGGATTGAACTGTCTGCATAAAGAATTTGTATCTGTTCGGCTCAACTCATTTAATAAGAATATTCTGCATGTCTTGTTTGCAGAACATTTTTCTGTTTACTCCTCAGCCTCAATCCAGTACTTAGGAGGCTTCATGAACCCCTGGTGTGATAAATGAACCGAATGAACTGATTTTGGGCCTGATTCCCCCGCTCAGACCAAAGTTAGAAAAGGCCTGACTATCTGATGGATCCAAAGATGATCTTACAGATTCTCCTGTGGTGTGAGGTGTGTTAAAACATTTTAACCTCCTGATCTGCTCGGAAGACAAACAGAGTTGTCCCAATTTAAAGTCATAAATCCCCTTAACCCTAACCCAATAAATGTGTTCCATATTTACGATCAGAAATCCTGTGGGGAGAACACCGAGGACGGCCGAGCACAGACTCTTTGAATTGTCACGAGAAACGCAACGGTAGCCAATCAGGAAGAAAGCTGACCGACGCAGGAAGCACAACAAACATCACCATGGCGACAACAGCAAACGTGAAGCATAAAGTTAGATGGACGTCATGAATTCAGGACCAACCCTCAATCCAACTGATGAGGACAGGAGTACCAGCTAACAGCTAGCCACATTTAGCTCGACTTTCATATTTGTTTACTTTTAAGTGGTGTTTGACCACCTGAGTTTACAAGTTCTGAGTGGAGACTGGTTGTTGGTGAATTAATCTGTTAGTGTGTGGCGTCCTGATTTGGTCATCTCGTTGCTCTTCACACGCTAAAAGAACTGAACTGATAATCTGTCAGAATTTGTCGTCATGCGTTGACACTCTTATATTTTAAAAAGCTTTGAGTGTGCCAGGTCTTAGATGAGACATGTCCCGGTCTGAAGGTTTGCATGTTCCGTTCTCTGTGTTGTGTTCAGCAATGAACTGGTTAGAAAGAACATCTGAATTACTTTCTATGTGATTCATGCAGATTTAATCCTCAGACTGTTTAATTTCCTGCATGAGTGGAGAGTGTTTGTGTCCAGCGACGGTCTAAGTGCAGCTGAAGCTTTTCTATTCAGAGTAAAAAATTGACTTTGTGGAGGAACGCTTTCACTTCGACATGGAAATATTTCTTACAGCGTCCTGAAATATAGAAACATTAGGCCTGTGAACGATGTGAGATGCTTCACTTCAGTGGCTCAGGACCCCTGCTTTAAATTTTAAATGTGTTCTACACCCATTCGTCGTGAAGCTTTTAATGTCTCATGTGAAGCACTGTGAATTACCTTGTAGCTGGAAAAAAAACTGGCCTTTCCTTGAAATGAATCCATCCACAAACTTGCCTTTAACCACGATCCTCTCCTCTTTATTTAAAGGTAACATATCCTCTTCAACCAGTGTAGATAAGTCTCAGAGCTCCTCAAAACATGTGTGTGAAGTTTCTTGTTCTAAATCCACTCTGATCCTGTATTTGATCATGCCTATAACCCCCTCTATTTCAGCCCTGCTCAGAACAGGCTGTTTCTGTGTCTGTACCTTTAAATGTAAATGAGCTGTGTCTGACCACGCCCCCTCTCTGTCCCTGTCTCTGGCTTTCTCGCTCCATGCCCTGTTGTTTACGATGAGAAGGCAGACTCAGAGGGCAGAACAAACACCTAGCTGTGGGAGTGTCACCCACCTGGGGGAGAGGTTACTGCCCTTTGTGATGTCATGAAGGGAAAATCTCCAAACAGCCTGTTTGCGCACACATTTTCTGAAAAGTGGAGCAGGCAGAAGACGGAGAGGATGGACTTTTCTCATCATTGGGGGGTTTGTAGACAGACTAGAGACACATGTTAGAGTTAGAGAAACATGGTGAAGTGTCTTTTGCATAATATGTGACCTTTATTTTGGGCGTACATGACGCAATTTCAGAAAGATCATGGCCAGATTTCGGCTCAATCTCATGTCATTTGGCATGCAGTGTGCATCGAGTGACGGCTTGATCAGCAGCTCCCCAGCGTACAGATGATTTTCTGTCATGTTGGATATTTTGGTCGTACGACTGCACACACTCGTACAGAGAGAGAGCAGAGCCACGAGCTGAGTCCCCGACTTCAGGACTTTTATTTCATGATTGTTCCTGCACAAACTGTCAAAGAGCATCTGAAATCACCATGGCAACAGCAGGCATGCTTTTTTAATCCGTCTTCCACCTCCAGTCATGAAAGTAAAGTCGGCAGGAAACATCTGATCTTCAGCTGACGGGGAAGGTTTGTTCTGATTTAGCAGCTATAAGCTTGTGTTCTGTGATGCAGAGTTCAACTTCCATCTGTGGGAGTTTACAAAGGAAACTTCATTGAACTCTGCAGTTCATGTTTTGAGAGGAAGGTTTGGAAATCAGTCACATGCTGTTGTTCGGTTCAGCCATGTTGCTCAGGGCAAATGGAAATCTCTCTGACTCTGCAGCAGACGAGGGTTAACCTTGAAGGTTGTAGGCTCGGACTCTGTGATTATATTTGTGTCATTATGTTGTGAGCTGCTGTTTGAGTTTGTGGATAATGATGTGGAACCAAAGCTGCAGCCGTGTGGAGAATAACGATGCAGCGTGGGAGGACGGTGATTACATGGGGTTAAAGTGTGAGAGACAACCTGCAGGAACCTCAGTGATGCTTACAGAATAAAGAGCATCATTTTGTTACATAAAAGTACCTCCTCCTCGCTGTGAACACACAGCAGCACCCACAGACCTGAGATTTAAAAAAAAATCCACAACACAAATGTGTGTGTGCAAGAAGAAATGTCTATCTTTGTAGTCCAGATAAAAAACATAACAATTTGAAAGACTTTCAACACACACACACACTCACACACAAACACACATCACAGAACACTTTTTTAAATTATTCTGTCTTCTTCGTTTTAACCTTGAATTTGTGTTGTTATGTGTTGGGACGCTGAATCTCGGCTCTGCACAACATATTTACCTTTTTAGATACCAATTAAGAAACCTTGAATACTCTACTACTATGTTCTGAGGTTAAATTGTTTTTGGATGATGTTTGTCTTTATTTTAAAAATGCAGAAATCTGAGGAGTGATGGGATGATATCTTAACCCCTCCAGTCGGAGCCTGCAGGTGGACGCGGTGGTGAAGGTACTGCTGCAGGTCAGAGCTGGTGAAGACAGAGCAGAGGGGGAGGGTGGAAATCTTGCAGCTTTAATAGAGCGCTAACTGGAAGGAGGTGATGTCAGGTGATTGTAGAGAATGATGAATGTCGAATGTGAAATCAGTGCAGCTTGAGTTGACCGCCTCGTTGACATCGCCTCATTAGTTAAAGTAGATATAATGAATGTAGAAAGATGGAGTAGATAATTGTTATTTATGTGTGGGCAGCAGGAGCTCAGTCTGTCGGGACCTGGGTTGGGAAACTGAAGGTCATCAGTTGAAGTCCTCTTATGGACCAAGTCCAGAAGTTGGTCTGGTAGCTGGAGAGGTGCCCCCCCCCCCCCATTAGTGCATCTGTAGGATCCTGTTTGTGCATGTGTGTGTATTTCAGCCGATATGTGTGTAGCATGTTCAACAACAGTGTAAAACTGAATTTCCCCTCGCAGGATTAATAAAGTGTATCTTTGTTTGCACACACCCATCATGCAACAGCACCGTCAAGGGGGGCCAGGGGGGGGTCACGGCCATTGGCCACCTCAGATCTGATAGGTAGATGGTTATTCAAGTGTCAGTCAATGCAACCGTGAAAATCTTTTACTTCAAAACATAAATAAAGACACTCGAGACGATCTGTGAATGTGGAAAACATCCTGCAGGGTGGAGAGTGACTCATGTTTATTGATTATGATTCACACTAGAGCATGCGCCCTTTTATGTTCTTATTCACATAAATATACATGATGTGATGTATAGTTTGACTTACAGTGTTCATATGTATATGTTTTATACAACGTTTATTTTGTATGCACTTGAAGAACAGTGTACATGTTGAGATCTTATTTTGTTATTCATGACGTGACTTCCTGTTGTGATGCGTTATGTTTTGCGACCTACTTTACGTTAAGATGAAAGAGCGGGAGATTGGTTGTTGTGTTCCATGGCTGCTGATGAAATGCTATTCCAGTTAGCTGTGAGGAAGGAATGAATAAAAAGGTGACGTGATAACACTAAAGTGTGATTCTTGGTAACATGGCTGACGAAGCAGCCGACCCACCAGTTGAAGCAGTCAACCCAACAGCCCTCTTTACTCTTTCCTGTTAGGAATAAATCTCGGTCACGTTCCTAAAGCCAAGACACATTTAAAAAAATACATTTATGGTATGAATAAACTCGGCTGACAGCAGTGACACTCAGCCTGTGTGAGTACCATTACATCATGAGCTGGAGCTGTCATGTGCTGCCGCCGCCGCTGTCACACCATTAGGTCTGAGGGCAGAACAGCGCTGTCTGTGTGTGTGCTGTGCTCACACAGGTTGCCATGTGGTGGAAACTGAAGCTTCAGTGTTTAGCCAGTTCTGCATCGGTCTGTAAACCTTTCTGCGTTCTAACCTCTCTCCATTTTTCAAAAGCATCTCCAATATTGATCCTAGTTTGAGCACGTTTCTGCTCGTGGAGCTTATTAGAAACATGCAGAGGCTTTTTAGGTCGAGTACAATCACTTCTATCTGAACCAGTTCTCTTGCACGCTTCCATCGCTGCAACACCTGTTGGTTTAACCTGATAACTGCCCTCGTATCTGGCAAACCGAGGGGCGTCCAAAACAGCCGTGTGGGGGTGCCTTAAAACTGCCTACTTTATCTGGTCCAAACAAATCCAGATCATTCAGGACCAGAATCTAAAGTTAGAAGGAGGACATACTGGCTGCTGCATTGTTGTCAGAGAAGCCAGCACTTCAACATAGCATGTTTCCTTAATGTCTGATCATATAGTAAGCTCACTTTATCATTTCACTCACGACACATCTTACTGATTGCTCCTTTAAGTCGTATTTATTTCCCAAACTTGAACAGATATTTATTATCCAGGGGAAACGTCATAAAACCCTCCTGGGAGTTTTTTTTAGACTTCATTATTTATTCCAGTCTGTTTGTGAATAAAATCCCCTAACAGCTTTGTTCAGACTCAAACAGGCAGAGGAGATAAACAACAGAGCGTTATTAAAGTGAGACTCTCCTGTAGCTTCCTCCTCCTCCACAAAAACACCTCACTTAATCCTCCTTAAGGATCCAAAGAAACTCAGCAGCCTCGAAGAAACAATTATACGAGCTGCTTGTTAATGATTCCAGTCTGCTCGTAGCCAGCAGAGGAAGCTGCAGGAGACCTCTGCTCAGGATAATGTAGCTGTTAATTGAAGTTATGCTCTTTGGTCAGATGTGGATTTGGGCTCCAGCACTCTCTTCTTCTTTACTTTAAACTTTAATAGAGAGAGGCGGCTTAATGCGGTCCTAAACTCAGAACCTGTCAGCTATAGGTAAACCGCGATTTGCCAATTTTCTGTTAATTCAGGGAGAGCTGATTTGAGAACGCAGCAGGAAAAATAAGTAAGCTCCCTCCGCCGCGACGGGATACCGATGGTCTCTCGACTTCATCTGGTATAATATAAATGCAATGAGTGTAATGAATCCACAAATAAATTGGAAAAAAAAAAAAACACAGAAACAAGCATCTAAAGGGAGGTTTTGTTGTGTTTTCTGCAGAGTGATGTTTCTAATTTGTATGCTAAACTAAGCTAAGCTAACCATCTGCTGGCTGTAGCTTCATATTAGCGGTGCAGACATGAGGGGGGTTCATGTTGAGCATTTAGCATCAATTAGAGTCAGGAGTAAAGACCAAATGAGTTTCTGAGTACCAGACTTGTGAGCTCATCGCTCCTGATGTTCCTCTGCTCGACCTGATCGCCTCCGCTCAGAAATACCGAGAGTTAATCTGCAGACATTAAATTCTGAGATTATTTCTCCCTCCGACTTTGATCTGCAGCCATTAAGACAATATATCCTCTTTGAAAGACGGACTCAGCGGCGTCCAGGATTAATGATAAAGCTCAGGGTCATGCAAACATCTTTTTCTGGGCGCTGGTTTTGTTTACAGTCTGAAACTTGAAACTCGACATGATATCTGAGTGGGGCTCATTAGCTGAACTTGGTTTTAGATATGGTATTATAAACACAAATGAAGGCTTAATCGCTGTAATATGAGCTCTGATTGGTTCCTAGATTGCACTTTGACTCGTGTGTAAAACCTTTTCAGCTCGTCTTCCTGCTGACAGCCGAAGCTCTCTGAAACCTGAGCCTCGTGTCACATGATGAGTTTAAGCTCTGTCTTTACTTCCGGAAGAAAGTCCACTCGAGGCGATCACAGGAGGTGTTCACAGGAAGCGTTCACAGGAGGTGTTCACAGTCAGAGGCAGACGTATCCATTCAACAAACTCAGCTTGTTCAGGTCGATCTGCAAGCTGAAGCAAGTTCCACCCCACAAACAGACTTTGGTGTTGATCAATCAGGACGTTTTCTTGGGCACAATGGCGTTACAGCAATAACAGCAAGCGTAGACAATATCATAGCAACCACAGAGGTGTGAAAGACCTAAATATAGGAGTCATAAAGGTGTTGGTCTGTGCGGCTTCTGGCTGCGTTCAGTGGACAGAGATGACAATAAATCCCTCTCTCTCTCTCTCTCTCTCTGGATGTCATTAGCATCACCAGGGGAGCTCTGCAGGATTCGGTCCCTCCTGCCTGTTATTTCAGTCATCCGGGTGGTGTTCCTAATTTCCTGCAGGACTGTGATTAACAAAGAGCTGCCGCCCACAGAGCAGCAGACGAGCACACAAGAGGAGGAAACAACCCTGCGTCATGTTTCCTCCCTCTGCCTCTCTCACTCTTTATTTTGACTTTCTCATTTTGTAACGTCACTGTCTTTGACTCACAAACATCATGATTGTGATTATTACTCAAATAATTCAATTGAAAATCAGAAAGCTGTCACGTCTGGGGATCTGGAAGCTTTTCAGATTTATTGCTCAGTCGACACTTTCTTTTGGGTCATTCAGAGGGAATCAGGTCTCATAAAACCCCCGTCTTCAGTCCGCCATTGACCAGTTCAGATTTATTGATAAGTTCAGCTCTGGTCTGCATGAATTAAACAGCAGAGAGGAGAAGAAGGCCAAAAGTGTTCCTCTGCAGGATGTTGTTCCACCAGCTGAGTGGACAGTCGGAGCTGATGATCAGCTGAACCTCATGCAGCTCTCAAAGTGTGCAGGAGGAGCTATGTGGTGATGCAGGAGGAGCTGAAATTGGGGGTTGGACTGAGGTCCTAGTTGCTGCCAGCGCAGTAATATATGTAATCTATTTGTGACAACCTCAGAGCAGACAGCCTTCCCCTCCCCCTCAAGATCTTTGGCGATCACCCTGGGGGGCCCAGACCCCAGGTTGGGAACCAACGCTGTAGACCAGCTCTTTATGTAAAGTGTCCTGAGATCACCTTTGTTATGATTTGGCAATATGTTAAAAATGGATCCATTACTGATCATGTTGGGTGAACTAGAATCCATGTTCTTTCTTCATGTGATGTCACACCAGCAGTTGGAGGTTCAAAGATTCCCGTGAAGATCAATCTGACAAATTACAGTCAGCGCTCCTTTTTTTAAACCTCCACAAACACTGTACACACTGCAGAGTCGTGGCAGGGAGCATGCATTTCAACCTTCCTATACCGAGCTGCAGGTCAAGAACTTAAAGTGGAGATAAAAGTGTTTGCGTTTCCATCCATCTCTGGAGCTGCAAGGTCACACTGAGCTCCAAACCCAGAGGAAAAGTAGACATGTGTTGGAGGCGCGCTGGTTCTCAGATATGTTTTAGTCGCAGGTGGTGGCGTCACAAAACCCGATGAGTCAAGCATCAGTCAGCATCAGAGCTCGGGGGAGAGTGTGAGAGAGTGGGCAGATATAACCTTTTTTTTAAAACAGTTAGTTCTCTTACAACCTGAGAGTATGAGAGGAAACAATTCACCTGCAGCTTCACCTCCTCATCCAGGAACGAGAAATCCATGAAGACAGTAACAGTGAAGATGGCTAATTAATTAGTTATTTCAAATAACTTTATTTATCCGTTAGGAACTTCATTTGTGTAAAAGAGCATCAGTACGCATACAGCTAGACACAAAAATAACAGCAGAAACACACACATACAAGTGGCTCTATTAAAATAAGATAAATAGGTCATAAATAATTGTTATGAGCGGTTAAATGAGTGGTCTTAAAAATGATGTCGATCACAGCTCCAGGCTGCTCTGACGGAGTCTTCTCTGGGACATTTTTAAGTTTAATTAAGAAGCATTCAGAGTTTTACTTGAATCTATCGTGCAGGTTTTATTGAAGCTGGGAATTCCTCATTTAAATCAAATAAATTGAAAAGCAGGACCGATTACAAGCGATCGTCTGCACTTAAATTAAAATAATATTCATGCCAAGAGAGAATATAATTATTTCTTTCAGATTCATATTCATACTTCCTGCTTTGGGCTGCAGGGTGCAACCAGGTTCCCGGTTTGAATCCCTGTCTGACAGGAGCCTCTCTGTGTGGAGTCTGCATGTTCTCTCCGTTCATATGTGGGTTCTCTCCAGGTACTCCGGCTTCCTCCCACAGTCCAAAGACATGCTCGTTAGGTTAACTGCTGACTCTAAATTGTCCGTCGGTGTGAATGTGAGTGTGGCTGGTTGTCTGTCTCTATATGTCAGCTCTGTGATTGGCTGGTGATCAGTCCAGGGTGTAACCCCGCCTCTCACCCAATGACAGCTGGGATTTGCTCCCATACCTTACACAACGCTAAAACTGAGATTCACCATGGGAAGACTCGAGGCGAGCAGTAAGGAGAATTAAGCTCATCGCTCCGCCCACTTTCCTGCACCCGATTACACGCAGACTTTTTACAGCCGGCTGCAGGATGAAGTCGCTGAAGGTCGTACTGATCAGATTTGAATAGTCGTGCTCTTAATGCACCCTTACTGGTTGATGTCAGGGGAGCATGTGTTACACATCCAAATAATCAGTGAGTATGTTCTTCCCCTTCGCTCTAGTTTCTTGACTAAAACAGCTTTTATACACAAGGGGAGGAGCCGGCCGTCCCGTCCATGTAAACACGACTCTGACAACAACACAGCCAGCGGGACTCGAGCTTCTCACTCATTGTAGACAGTCATGACTCAGAGACACATTTATACAGGATAGACTTGATGTCTGATATATTTATGTGGAACATGTAGCACATTCTTCCTTTAGGGGGTTAGTAAAGAATACGAGTAAAGGTTGGGGTGAACAGGTCAGGAAACGAGTGACATGTCACTCAGCTTTTAAAGAGGCAGCAGGGTTGGACGGGTAGATCCCATTGAACTCAGCTTCTCTTCATGTGGATTAATAAAGTGCGGTCAGAGTCTCGGGCAGGGCGGTCAAACTCTGGATTGTGACGGCTCATGTCGACTTAAAACATTTCAAACTGTGTTACGCTGCTCGTTAGTGCTGCAGCTCTGAGAGTGTTCAGTGAGTTCAGACTCACTGAAACGATGCTTTTTAATCAGTGAGGAGTTAAAGAAGCAGCGTGGCGTTTTCACATGTGAAGCACGTTATCATGTCGGCTCAGAGGATGCAGACGTGCACACGCTCAGAGTGCAAGGCTGTAATCGATTCAGTTCAGTGGTGCCAGGATTCAATTCATGTTCAAATCAGCAGGGACAAAGACGCAGAGTTCCCTTCTTCAGTGTCTATCAAACTCAGTCTGGTGTAAGAACACTTTCATATTTGAGCGTACAAAGTTCTATAACAGCCTCCGAGCAGCACAATAATTCAATGTCATCCTTCACTGGCTGGAAGAGTCACACAATAATACAAACCGCCTCTTCCATCAAAGGTCAAGTCGAGCAGAATGTTCATACTTTCATGGAGTCTGGTGGGTTTTTAAGACAGTCATGTAAATGTTTCACTGAAGCTGTTTTCACATCTGAACATTTCTAGATCATTTCAGGATGGCTGCTCATGACCTGGTTGTTCACACATGCACCTCGCAGCGGGAGACTTTCTCTGTCAGACAGGTGGGGGGGGGGGTCTCCTGAGGTAAGACAAGACGGAAAGAAACCGACGCTGAAATGTCCGACGAAGCAACAGAGTCCTCTACGTCTCTCTATGTTGAAGGACGTCTCAAGTCTCTTATTTTTATCTATTAGTCAATCTATTGAACATGTAGAAAACACAAAATAAAAAGGAAAAATAACAAATAAATAACTCAAATAACATAGTTCATATTCAAAAGGGATAGGAAGAAGTTAAAAACTTTTCTGGTTTGACCCCTTCTTATTTTTGTGCATTATTCACAGAATAAGTTGTTTTATATACGGTAATTCTCATTTTCCTTTTAAAAAAAGTGTAATTTCTTCATGTCATTTGAAGACAAGCACTCCATGTATATACATAAACTTTACAACTGCAGACTTCTGTATTTAAAAAAAACAACCAGGGGGATTTCCTCCATTAAGTTGCGCTTCTGGTGCAAGGGAGTAAAAATGTTTTCATCAATCAGTGTATGATGCTAGACTTGTTGGACAAAACAAATTAGGTTCTTGGACAAAACAATAAAATAATGGGAACAGATTAACCGAGACCATCAGACAAGAAATAACCAAACAGAAAAACAGAAAAACAGGAAATTACTGCTCCAGCTCTTATCGATTCAATATTTTATTCCTGAAGAGTTTTTTTAGTTTAAATATAGTGTTGCATTTTTTCTGCTCGTCGTCACAGTTGTTCCACAGACTAACACCCTTAGTTGTTATACAGTGAAGTTTTGCATTAGTTCTGATAATATATCTTATTTCAGGAGCGAGGAGATAGGAAACATGAGACATTAAAAAGACGCTATACAGACACATTTAAACAGACTGTAAAGAGTCGGTCTGGGATTTAAAAAGTCTTTGACATTTCACAATGAAATATGAAGCTGAAGTTCAATAACGTGAACATAATGGGGTACAGGCTGCTCTGAAACAGCTGTTGAAGCTGACATTAAAAAAATGGACGTCGCTTAACATGACGCTGCGGAGGAAAGGACGCCTCGTGTCCCTTAGATCATATTTCCTCGTTTCCTCTCTCCTCTTGCTTCGTTTGTTGAGGAAACAAGGATGCAATATAGGAAACATGAGAAGCAGCCTACATCTCCAGCCCTTAATTCTGTCTCAGCGGAACCAAGAAACTCTGATCTTCAGTTCCACATTTAAGATTTATTTTTGGGCTTCCTGTTCTCTTTAATGGAGAGATAGGACAGTGGATAGAGCCGTAAATCAGGGAGACAGAGAGAGTGGGGAACAGCATGCAGGAAAGGAGCCACAGGCAGGACTCAACCTGGGACGCCCGCCTGGAGGACCACGGCCTACACACATGGGGCGCGCCCACTAACCACTGCACCACCAGCGCCCCTGAGATATTAATATTTGAACAATGTTTTGGACCTCTTAGCTTTACACCACAATAATGATTATTTATTTATTAATTAAATAAATGAAATGATGAGACTATGAAGACTCATGAACTGAACGTTTTTACTGACATCGAGGCGTGGATGACCTCCTCTAAATTTTAATGTGACAGGAACGTTCTGAGCTGACTCTACTAATCCGTTTAAAGCTTGAAGTTCAGATTATTTTGATCCAGCTGTCAATTCCAGGTCGCTGTCACCTGAACACTCTTACATTTAACCGCTCTAACCCATTTTTTTTACTTTATTTTTAACTTTATTAATTACGTTATTGGGTTTTTTACTTCAGTCATTGTGTGATGCAGGGATGCCCCTGTCTCAGTTGCCCCCAGACCCTGCGGAGGGGGCCAGCTGATAGGGTTGCCTACTGCTACCCTCCCGCCAAGCTTGAACAACCCCCAGACCTGATGGGAGGGGATCTGTTTGTGTTGGTGCTCGGAGGTATCATCTGATTAATTTCTTTAAGGCACGGTATTTTTATCATTGCAATTGTTTTTTTTTTTTTATGTATTTGTATATTTTTGTATTTGTTATTATTATCGTTGTCCTGAAGTCTATCCTTTTTTAACCTTAGTGTTTAGAGATACACCACTGGACCACTGAGAGGATAGAGGCACCAGGAGGGGCTAGAAAGCATATTTAAAACAAAGGGAAAGAAGAAAACTAGAATAACTGAGGAATGATCAAATAAAAAAGAACAAAAAAAGTGGGTAATGGACCATATCAATTGTGTTCCAGTGTAGTGTGTTGTTGGGTTATGTATTGATGACAGTAATATAAATAGTGCAGATCATGTTGTAGTAATAATAATGTAATTTGTCCGAATTGTTTGACTATGATTTGCTAGTGTATCATTTTAATTCTCATTATCTTGCCTTCTTCACCCCCCTCAACATACCACTAATACCAGAAAAAGAGAAAAATTATAATAATAATAATGATAGTACAAAATAAATAAATAATTAAATAATAATAATACAAAAAAAATATTGTCGACCACATCACCATGGAAAAACTTACAGCATCCATCCACAATAAAACACACCAATTTCTGACAACTTGGGAGCCAATCCTCATCTCACTACTTCCCGGACAACATAGTTCAAACCCCTGATAGTCACTACCACAAATATAGACTCATACAAATACACACACACACACACACACATAAAGACACACACACACACACACACACACTTACACAAATACACACACATAAATACACACACACACACACACACACACACACACACACACTCACACACACACACACACACACACACACACACACACACACACACACACACACACACACAACCGGACAATTCACTCTGACCTTGTGTAATAATAATGTTATATTAATGTTATATTATGTTTAACCATCCACTTTGTGCAATAACATGTGTTATTACGGACTACACTTTTGTCAAATAGCTGATCTATTTTTTTTAATCTATTTTTTTGTACATTCTTAATTTTTCTTTTTTTAATTAAATTGTACTGTGTTCACTTTTTGTTTGCAATCTTTGCTCTTTGCTGCTGTAACAATGTAAATTTCCCCATTGTGGGATAAATAAAGGATTATCTTATCTTATCTTGTCAACCTACCATTGTTCTGCTCCCTTTTTAAATATGATTCCTTCTCTGCCTAGCTTCATTATGGTGAAGTTTTATGCACCCCTCCACCTCCCCATCACCTAAAAATATACAAAATATAACAAACTAAAGCTGAAAGTCATGACAGTTTGAGTCTCTACTCTTTTTCTTTCTAAAGATGAAGCGTCAACTTGTTCTTTTAAATATTCATCTGCAGGTTTTCCAGAAGACTCTATAGACTAACCTGCCTGACATCAACACACAGCGCAGCGTTCACAGCCTCCGTGATTGCCTCTTAAAGAGTCCGTTTTGGCTTTTCACACACTTAAGAGTTTTCCTCGGCGGGCCGTGTGAAGGTGTCAGATTAAAGACAGCGGGTGGATTTATGCGCATGTTCACCCTGAGGCTCCTCAGCAGGAGATTTACATTTCTCTATGCTCCCCCGGATTAAACACAAACTCACAGACGTCATTTTACATTTGGGTTTTAAGCTTCCCAAAGCTCTGCTGCAGAAACGTCTCCAGAAGTCACTTGTGTCCGGTCTTCATCCGACACTAAAAAGTAAAGTAACCTCATTATGAATAATTAAAAATAAATCTCCTGCACAGGATGTGTGAATAAACAATGAGCCTGGGGAAGCAGGGACAAGCTTTATCAGAGGTGGGGAAGTTATTCAGGTGTACTTTGTGGAAGTCGTGCTCGCTGAACACTGAGGGACTGATTTTAAAAACACGGGGAATAGATTTAACCCTCCAAGGCCTCAGCACAGTTTATGATTCTGCACTTTAAAAAATACTCCCAACAAACAGCTCCATCTTCCTCCACCAGGGGGCTCTCAATCACAACAATAACAAAAGATGATGTCAAGGCGGGCGGGGAATCATGGGAGTGATTCTCTCTGCTACACAAACACCCCCCCTCCCCCCGACCTTAATAGACTATCAGTGGTGGTCTTATCGGTCTTGATTTAAAGTCCAGAGTCCGCCCAGCCAATCAGACCCTTCCCTGGATGTTGCTCCGCTGTCAGTGTGCTGTGTAATCCATTTAACATCTATTTTTTGCTTCTTCCTTTTTTTTTTTACCAGTGTGACCTGTTTAAGAATCAGAGACAGGTATTTTTATAAACTGTTCAGAAGTTAAAGAGTGGAGAGCTGCTTTGATTGGAAACACTTTTCAGTTAAAGGCAACAGGTGAGCAGAGGAGGCGGGCTGTGGGTCTGCGCTTCACAATGATCACAATAGGCTGAGAGCTCGACTAGCATACAGGTAGCAGGATAACAAACTCCACCTGGTGGACACAAATGGTACTGAAAGAGCTACACAGCTGCACACTAACCCACAATTTCCACATAGACCATTGGACGGCGCCCTGCCCCACTGGACCTGTTTCTGGAATGTGAGTGGCATCATGTTGATAAAGTTATGAAAAATAAGATCAGGAGTCTTTATGGTGTGTTTTATTTTGAAATTAACCGTACGCTCTGTGCGTTTCCTCGACTGACTTCCTGTCTGGGTAATTATCTTCAGTCCAGCTTGACTCGTGTAGTGGCACTGCTGGCACGCTCCGGAGACAGACTGCGGAGCTCGCTGTTGTCATAAAATCATTGATTAGAGTGGCAGTAGTGAGCAGCGCTGACTGACCATGATTACAGAGTATTTGGAAATCATCACACAGGAAGACAATTTAAACCTTCACCCCCTGAACACAGACGGCTTCTTAAATACCCGAGCAGCTTATATTCAAACTTTATCTGACACAGCACATTTATAAAAACAAAGAACATGAACGCAGCATCGTACATAACTTATAGAACGTATTGCCACATATACTGTAATGTCGTAATGGCACCCACTCCAGAGCTGATGGCGCCCTCTCTAGTCAACGCTGGTGTTTCCACAGTACACACCGTGGTCTGTATGTGGAGCGTGACAAAAGAACCACTCCGCTTTGATCTGCTTCAAACATGTGCCCCGTGTGTGTTCAAAGAGCAGATCGAGCAGGACAGGAAGTCAGACAAGGGAACGCAAAGAGCATCTGGTCAATTTCAAAATAAAACACAATTTAAATAACACAATTACAGAAACTAGATTGTAACAATGACTCTTTTCAAGTCCTGACTTCACCCGGAGGTGCTGCATGTTCGAGAGACCCGCCCTCCTCCGGCCGGTTTCTGGTGTAAGTCACCTGGTGGGTGAACGCAGCAGGTCGTGTTCCAGGCCTTTCACAGCGAGCAAAATTCCATGTGAATGAAGCTGTTTTTTGTGAACAGCGTTTGCTTTGTGCTCTTTTCTTCTTGCCCACATCTCGAGTCAATATCAAACCCAAAACATGGTTGTCGTTTCTTGCTCGTACACTCCTCCAATGCTACACCCTTCTCTGTCCGTCACAGACGATCTCCTGCAGGAAGTAAGCGGGCCTGATTCTCTGTACTTTGAGTCTGTTCACCCGTCACACTAGGGGATAGTTTGGGCGGAAAACCTGTGGAGACCATCACCCTCTATGAATGTTGAAAGGAGCAAAAAAGGACCATGAAACGGCCCAATTATCCGCCAGCTTGTGGGAAACAGTCTTTATCCTCCAAGTCTTTTGTCCCTTGTAAACAAATTTGAGAGAAAATGGCTGACAGCTGAGTCCTAATTGCTCTCCTGTGGTGTCACCTGTCGGTAACCGGCCCCCCCACCTGCAGATAAAGTCCGGATCATTGTGTTTTTCTGAAAGCACAAACCAACTCAGAGGAACAGCTGATGGGACTCAAACTCTCTTAAACTCCACCACCCAGTCGTCTGTTTCCTGGAACTGAGCAACATAAGGCTGAAGCGTTCAGCTGTAATCTGTAAGTGTTTCTGTTTGCAGGTCGGTATCTTTGCAGAGAGGGCGGCTTTGAAAAGAGATTTAATGTTTTAAATAATGAAACGTTAAGAAACCCAGAGTGTCATGATGCATCATTAAAACACACTTAAGTCACTGCTGCTGGTTTAACGAGAGCTCTGCATGCAGACAGCGGGAGAAAGAAACATCTGCACAAATCATAAATGTTGCACTGAACGATGTGAGATGTTGTTCTGACCTGGAGAACGTTATCCCTTCACTCCGTTGTGTCTCTCACCTTCAGCTCAAGGTTTCAACCAAGGGGCAACCTCCGGTCTCGAAAAAATGAAGCCAATGCGGAAGTACAAAAAACTGCAGTTCCTCGAGGTTACGCTTGAGGCTGGCTGCAGAAGCGCCGGAAGTGCCATAAGCCCACAGCCAAAAAAGCCCGTTTTTACCACAGGAATCAACATGTTTACAGCCTGGTTCAAAAAACAACATAGATCTGATAAGTTGACGGCCCCTTCTCCTCACACTGTGGGGGGGTGATTTTTTTTTATAACTCATCAGATTTTATTCTATTAAGGAAAACGACTATGCCCATATAAGGGTTGTGTCAGATTTGATTGACAGCTCTAGGCGCTGCATCTGTCTGTCAGGTCAGCAGGTCAGGAGGCTAACAGCTTGATCCGCCTGATTTCTCCTCTTTTTTACTTTGTTTGGAGAGTTTGTTTAACACATATCTGACAACATACATGGCTTGCTGTGAGGTTAACAGACCATCCAAGAAGTTGATGCTTCAGTTTTTTTCAGTAACTGATATAGTAGTGTTATATTTACTGTATACTCATGTGTCGGTATTTATATTTACGGACCTAGCTTCTTTAGCGTTAGCTTAAACCAGTTAGTAAACCAGTTGGATAACTGTACTCAGTGTAGCCCATTACTTACGGTCAGTGGTTTCGAAATGTTTGTTGTTAAGATGTTGTAAGACACAGTTTGTGTGATGTTAGAAGCTAAAGGTTCACCTCGGTGGTTAACCACAGACTGTAAATATGGTTATCTGACGTTATGATGAATGTTATACTCCACGTAAATGTGGACATTAAAAAACAAACTGTGTGTAGTAATTATCCATCAGTAACATAAACTGAACTCAACTGAACCTAATCTGCTGTGTAGGTTATAGAGGATGACATTAACGTTACATGGTTGATGTAGTGTCTTAAGATTTGTGCAAACTGTTACCAAATTAAAAAAATAATCACTTTGTATGAGTTCAGGTAAATTTAATATGGTTATTAATATAGTTCTTAATCATTACAGATGCTCTTACACAGAATATAGCAGTAAAAATATAAAATAAAAATAACATATGGAATGAAAATTAGATATAAAGATAAAAGAGAACGATAAACTTTATTGATTCCCCTGGGGGAAATTTGTGCATTACAGCAGCTCCAGAAAACAGGAGACGGGAATATACTTATAAAAAATAAAAATAGAAGTTAAAAACAGATCAAACATATTTACATCATTTAAATAAAAAAATACAATAATGTAAAAACATACAATAATGTAAAAAAAATACAATAATGTAAAAAAAAAATACAATAATGTAAAATTCCACAGTAACTTGTTCTTAAAAAAACACACACAGTGTGTAGCATGAGGTGGTGATGTTGTTAAAGAGTCAGATTAAACAGTCTGACGGCAGATGGGATGAACGACCTGCGGTAGCGCTCTGTCTTGCAGGGTGGGTGTCTGAGTCTGCTGCTGAAGGAGCTGCTCTGGGCCCCCACAGTGTCATACAGGGGGTGAGAGGGGTTGTCCATGATGGATGTCAGCTTCACTAACATCCTCCTCTCACCCACCTCCTCTACAGAGTCCAGAGGACAGTCCAAGACAGAACTGGCCCTCCTGACCAGTCTGTTCAGTCTCTTTCTGTCTCTCTCTGTGCTCCCTCCTCCCCAGCAGACCACTGCATAGAAAAGTGCAGACGTCACCACAGTGTCATAAAATGTCCATAGCAGAGTCCTGCACACCTCAGTCGCCTCAGCAGGTGAAGTCGACATTGGCCCTTCTTGTACAGGACGTCGGTGTTGTGTGACCAGTCCAGTTTGTTGTTGAGGTGAACACCCAGGTATTTGTACGTCTCCACCCTCTTGATGTCCAAGCCCTGGATGTTCACCGGTGCGGAAGTCAATCACCATCTCCTTTGGCTTGCTGGTGTTGAGCTGAAGGTGGTTGAGCTCACTCCAGTCGACAAAGTCCATGATGGCCTGCCTGTACTCCTGTTCGCTCCCCTTAGACACACACTCCACGATGGCTGTGTCATCGGAGAACTTCTGCAGGTGGCAGCTCCCAGAGTTGTAACAGAAGTCCGAGGTGTACAGGGTGAAGAGAAAAGGGGAGAGAACTGTCCCCTGTGGGGCCCCTGTACTCCAGACCACCATGTCAGACTCACAGTCCTGAAGCCTCACGTACTGTGGTCTGTTGGTGAGGTAGTCCGTTGTCCATGCAGCCAGGTGACAGTCCACTCCCGCCCTCTCTAGCTTCCCCCTGAGCAGTGCAGGCTGGATCGTGTTGAAGGCACTGGAGAAGTCAAAGAACATGACCCTCACAGTGCTGCCAGTGTTCTCCAGGTGAGTCCAGGATCTCTGCAGCAGGTAGATGACGGCGTCATCCACCCCGATGTTCGGCTGGTAGGCGAACTGCAGAGGATCCAGATTTGAAGTCACCAGGGGGCGGAGGTTGTTGAGGACGATCCTCTCCATGGTCTTCATCAGGTGAGAGGTGAGGGCCACAGGTTTGAAGTGGTTAGGCTCCCTGGGGTGAGATGTCTTTGGGACTGGCACCACGCAGGAAGTCTTCCATAGAGTCGGTACCCTCTCCAGTCTCAGGCTCAGGTTGAAGATGTGCATAAGGACCTCACAGAGCTGGTCTGCACAGTCCTTCAGGAGTCTGGAGCTGATGCCGTCGAAACCTGTGGCCTTCCTCTCCTTGATCTTCCTCAGCTGGCTTCTCACCTGATCAGCTGTTATGGAGAGGTCATCGGAGGAGGAGGAGGAGAAGAAGAAGAGGGCTGTTGAGGGGGGTGGTACTCAGGGTACTCAGGGTACTCAGATGGAGTGTTAAGGGGGGTGGCAGGGTACTCGGGGTACTCAGATGGAGTGTCTGAGAAGCGGGCTGGTCTGTGCTCTGGTGGGTGGGGGTGGGGTTGGGAGCAGAATCAAATCTATTGAAGAATAGATTCAGTTCATTTGCCCACTCCCTGTCTCCTGCTTCAGGGCCCCTCCCACGCCTTCTGCTGTGACCTGAGATGTTATTCAGGCCCCTCCAGACTTCTCTTGCATTTTTATGTTGTAAATGCTCCTCCAGCAATTAGTACAAGCAATTAAAGCAATTAGTACAAGAAATAGTTTGAAGAATACAGCCATGTACAGAGCTCATGTAAATAATAAATGAGTTACTGTATGTTCTGTACTGAAGCACAGAGAGTTGGAACCTGTTAATGATTTTAGGGGGTTATATTTGTTTCATGTTAAGATGAAGTACTAGCCACAATAAATTGCTTAATTTTTCTTCACAAAATTTGAGACAATTTGATGTGAAATATCATTGTGCAAGTGAGTGAGAGAGCTGAAAATACCATAATTACAACAAGGTTTATCTTCTTAACTTTGAATAGATTTTGATTACCTGAATACTGTACCTTTGTTGTCTGGGTAGTACACTGTTGAATTTATAAATGTACTCTTACACACACATGAATACAGAAAATGCACAAACAAATTGATTTAATGAATAACTGATATTTTCTCTTTCTTTGCCATCCTGAAGACCCCGAACTAAAAGTCCATGTTCTCCTGGATCCATGTCACATGCTCGAGCTTCTTCTGAATGACTTTTCAACAGTTGAAGTTTTGCTGAGAGAAAATGGCCAGCAGATAAGACAGCAGTACATGAAGGAGCTCCACAAGCTTCAAGAGGAGGAGGAGGGTTTGCACCTTGGAGGACTGTATTCATGCTGTTCAAATAAATATAGATCGCCTCCTAACAACTTGCAATCAAACTATTTTATTCCCATTTTAAAACCCTTTGTCCAGTTTAGATGGGAGAAGTTGATATGTGATATTGATCTGGGAAGACTACATTTCAAAATCATTTTTAACTGTGTTTTTATTCACAAGTTATTGATCTTATTTACTCTCAGTGTATCTTGATTTAAGAATGGGGCTGTGTTTAAGGGCATATTTTTGCAATGACTCTGTTACATCCCATTTTCAGAAATGGACTACATTAGTATTTGGTAAAAAAAAAATGTCAAAAGAATAAAAAGATGTGTAAAAGTAGACTTCCTTCCCTAAGCTATTGAGTTGAGCATTAATGCACATTTTAGTCTTGTCATTTCAAATCTGAAATGTATACTCATAAGTGGAGACAAAGGAGTGCATTTATATAGAAATATTTATTTAATCTGAAAAACCACATTTAAAAAGTCTATTTTTACAGCAGAGATTAACATGTTTACAGCTTGGTACAAAAAACCAAATAGGTGTGATTAGCTCATGTCTCGATCGACACACACTGTACGGGGGTTGTTTGATTTGCTGAAGGATAAGAGTTACTCAAAATAAGACGTGTAGCTGACCAGCTTGACAGGCGGGTGCGGTGTAACGGTTTGTCAAGAGGCTTAAAACACGCCTCAGCTCCAGCTCTCAGCCTGTGGGTGACATCACTCAGGCCATCCGGGGGAGACCTCCCTCGCAGCGAGTTGTTGAAGAGAAGCAACTGAAGTCCACCCCAGAAGAACCAACAAATGCAGATGTTGTTGAGGCTCAGGTTTCTTCCTCTGTCTCTGCAGCTCTCTGGGCACCTCGACAGACAAGTCACCAATAATCCACACTGTGTCTATAGGAGAAATACAAAGGTGTTCAATTCATGCCTCAGACAAGACAAAATGTACAGTTAACTACATGTGACAGCTCAGGGTGTTTTTTTGTTATTAGCCACATCTGCAGGAATAATATTGAACAAGGTAGCTGCAGCTCATAATAATAGATGCCAGTCTTAAACACTATTTTTTCTAATACTTAAAGTTTTTGGTGTGAAGCTGACACTGTCCACAGACTCCATGACTTCACAGGTTCTATAGAAAACAAATGTCTTATAATAAATACTAAATCATTATTTTTCAATTGTCATGTTCACCCACATCACTGTTGACATCAGTAAATGTAAGACACAGACATTCCTCTTTTTGTCAGAACAGTAACAGTAACTGTATGCTTTGTAATATTGAATTCTTCTGGATGTCTCAAATATTTATTTACAGTCTATGGATAAAACTTTGCTAATGTATTGCTCTGCTAACACTGACAAAGTCTAACTTCTCTGACAAATAACTAATAACCATAATTGTATATTTAACAAAGTGTAGTTTTAAGACTTAAATATTTGGGTTGAATATAATTAGTTTTAACTGTGTTGTAGAAAAGTTAAATGTTAACTTACTGTTTATAGAGTTTTCTCAGGACGAGCAGGAATATGGGATGATAGCAGCCATAGCTGTTAGCTATGCTGTGAAGTGGACCGCTAACATCGAGGTGAATGGGCAGAGCTAAGTCCCACCGGTCCCGCCTTACTGCTGTTACTAGGTTGATCCGAAGTTAGGTTGAGACTGCAAATCCAATATGGATGCGGCCCTCGATTGCACTCATTTGCTGCCTATGTAACAGACGGGTTAGGGTTCGTCCAGTAATATTTACAGTCTATGGTTTCAACACTGTCAAAAAGAAGAAATCACATCCCTCCAATTCTTGCTTCCTTTCACCAGCTAAAAGTCAAGCAGAGGATTGATTTGAAAATACTGCTGACTGTGTTCAAGGTGTTAAAAGGACCCAGCATACTTCTCAGAACTCCTGTCCCGAAACCAGCCTTGGAGAGATCTCAGGTCATCTGAACAAAACCTTTCTGTCCATGCCTCGCTCCAGGACAAAGCGCAAAGGGGATCGGGCTTTTTCCAATGAAGGACCAAGGTTGTGGAACTCTTTGTAAAGTAGTTTAGCTCAAGTGTCTATTAAGGTGGTAGAAAGGCAACTCAGCAGAAGATGTTTTTCTAAGAGGTGAGTATTTTAGTATTTATTCAGCGATTAAACCAACACATGTTGACTTAAAGGGATACTGTGGTGGGTTGAAGATCAAATGGCCTTGGATTTACTCGTCTATGTTCACTTTAAGAGGAACAAACTTCCACTGGACTCCAACGTAAAACTGATAAAACAAATTCCTTTAATCCACAGTTTTGTTAAACAATCTTACTGAATGATTCAAAGTCAAGTTTTCCTAATCAATGAACTATACTACGGTAAAGAAACCATGTTGCCCAGTCCTTAATTGATCCTCAACTGCCTGAAACCAATCTAACCCTCCCACAGCACTAAAGAGCTCTCTCTCTCTCTTTCTTTTAAAGATTTATATTTGGGCTTTTAATTGAGAGATAGGACAGTGGATAGAGTGATAAATCAGGGAGAGAGAGTGGGGAATGAGATGCGGGAAGGGAGCCACAGGCTGGATTTGAACCTGGGCCGCCCGCTTGGAAGACTATAGTCTCCATATATGGGGCGTGCGCACTAACCACTGCGCCACCAGCGCCCTGAGAGCTCTCTCTTTCTTAACGTGACGGTAACCTACCTCACTGCTCTAACAGCAATACCATACTGCTTTTAACTTTAAAAGTAGCACAGACCACAGCGGTCCTTACCTCTGGGTCCTCCATGGTTAGGTTCCCAGGGACCAGATTTTCTGGCCAGTCTTCCATGGGCTTGGTAAGAAAGTCCGGCCCCTGTAACCAAGTGTGGCTTTGGATGAATTTCTCTGCCTTGAGTCCCCTGGGTGCGTAATCAGCAGGGTTCTGTGAAGTGTTAACATACCTCCATTGATGTGGCTCAGTGATCTTGAGTATGATATCCACACAGTTAGCGACGAAAGTGCGGAATCTGCTTGTTTTGTTACAAATGTACTTCAGCACAATTGGGCTGTCAGACCAGAAAACTGATTCTTGAAGTTGTAGTTGCAGTTCAGATTTCAGTATCTTGTCCATGCGGGCAGCCATTGTTGCTGCGGTAAGCTCCATTCTTGGGATAGTAATGGGCTTCAGCCTTGCACCCTGGCTTTCCCTATGACAAACGCACAGTGGACTTTGTTGCTGCTGTTTTTCTGTAGCAAGTAGCTAACGGTCCCATAACCATCTTAACTAGCGTCCGTGAAGTGGTGGAGTTGATTGAATACTGTCTCACCAAAGCCTGCAGGCTTGAAACACTAAAGCTCTCTATCTGTTGAAGCTGAGTCTTCCATGTAGACCACTTACGACTGAGGTCATCAGGAATTAGGACATCCCAGCCTAGCTTCCTTCTGCAAAGCTCTTGCAGGATTCTCTTTGCTCTGAGGAAAACTGGTGCCAAGATACCTAGTGGGGGCTTTGTCCGACATTATTATCTTGAACCTGAAGCTGTCAGCATGGATACACCAGTGAACTCCCAAAGCTCTCTCTGTGGGAAGCATATCTTGACTCGCATCTTGACGCCTTCTCCTCTTCTGGGATAGCAGACAGCATGGCTCTGCTGTTACTTATCCATTTGGTGAGTCTGAATCCTCCCCTTTCGCATACAGCTCGCAAGGTGTGGTACAACCGCACAGCCTCTTCTTCTGACTGGACTGATTCAAGACAGTCATCCACATAGAAGTTGTTGAGCACTGTATCAACTGCTTGGCTGTTGGACTGATCTCGGTTGTCTTCCGCACATTTGCACAGGGCAAAGCTGGCACAGCTCGGAGACGAGGTTGCACCGAACAAGTGAACCACCATCTTATACTCCACTGTCTCCTGACTGATGTCAGCTGATGTCCACCAGAGGAACCGGAAAAGGTCAGAGTCTTCGTCAGGCACCTTAATCTGGTGGAACATGGCTTCCACATTGGCCATGACCGCCACTTCTTCTTGCCTGAACCTGGTGATGACACCGAGGAGGGTGCTGGTCAGATTTGGTCCCTGTAACAACTGATCATTCAGAATAGTGCCTTTGTATGATGCTCTGCAGTCAAATACCAATCTGAGCGTGTGCTTTTTGGGGTGATAAACCCCATGGTGTGACAGGTACCAAACTTTACCATCATCCCGGCTGAGGTCTTTGTCGGATACTTTTACGGCATAGCCCTTTTCAATCATGCAATTCATGAAGGCTGTGTACTCCAAATGGAATGTAGGATTCTTTACAAACTTTCGCTTTAAGTTCAGAGTGCGTTGCTCAGCTACTTCACGGTTGTTGGGCATATTCACATCCTTGTTCCTTAGTGGCAGGGCAATGCTGTCATGTCCATCCACAAGTCTAGCTGACTGTGAGGCCATGTCAAGGAACTGAAGATCTTCCCTTCCAGCTTCTCATCTTGCTCACACTCAGGGAAGTCGCATTTGAACTGTTGACTCCAAAGTTCGTCTAGTCTACTGACTGATATACGATTTGCTGCAACCTGTATCAGCCCGCTTGTTGTACTGTTAGAAGTGTCTTTCCGAAGAGGTCCATTGACGGTCCAGCCAAGCCTTGTTCTTACAGCATATGGACCGCCATTTACGCTGGCAATGACCTGCCATGGTTCAATAGCTTTAGGCGCGTTAGTCCCAATAAGGAGTCCTATACCTGCATCTATCCTTGGAATTAACACCTGCTAAAGGTAGGGCCACTTGTCAACGTCCTCTTGTATAGGAATGTTGTCTGCAGATGCAGGAATGGTTTTCTGACTGTACGAATCTGGAAGCCCCAGAAAGTCGCTGCAGTCCAATCTGCTCACTTCCAAGCCAGACACAATGTGACTGCTAACAACCTTTTTCTCTCCCATGGTCTTCAGTAGAATGTGCGCTTTTCTGCCTGTGAGACTAAGTTCTTTCATTAACTCCTCAGTGCAGAAGCAAGCGGTACTCCCAGGGTCAAGAAAAGCGTAAGTTTGTGTCACCCTTTGGCACTTCTTGGTCTTGACTTGAACTGAAACTATTGCTAAGATGCTCTCTCCATTCTCATTATCACCAATGGATGTATCCATTCCCACAAACCCACTCACAATGGACTCTGACTGTCTTTATTAATTTCACCTGGCTCCACTTCTGGCCTTACCTCCTTGTTTAAAGCACTGGGTTTCCCCTTCATGTGCAACACTGTAGGGTGTGACTGTGTGCACACTTGGCAGCTCAAATTCTGCTTACATAAGCTACTCATGTGACCCTTTTTTAGGCAACTTAAACACAGACCTTTAGCTCTTAAGAAGTCAATCTTCTCCTTATGAAGAGACTTCTTCATCTTCTTGCACTGTTCCATAGTGTGCTCAATACCATTACAGAAGAGACATGGTTTTGAAAATGCACACACTTGGTTGCCACTGACTTTACCTTCTGGCTTAGGCTTTGCAGTCACTTCCTGGTTACTGGTGATAGTTGCTGCTGTGGTGAAGCCTCTCTTGCTACCACTTCTCCTTTGCAACCTTTCATCCACTTGAGCTTTAAATTGGCTCTTTGAGGCAAAGTCTTTTATATCACCAAACAGTGGGTGCAAGGCTTCCTTGGCTTGCTTGTTCACAAAATCCACAAGGTCATTGAACTTAGCTCTGCGATTTTCCCTGTCCTGAATTCCACAGACTAGCCTCCTCCACCTTTCTCTCAATTTGTGCGGGAGTTTGGCAATGATAGCACGCATGTTGGCTGTATTGTCTAGCTCCTCCATGTCCTCCACATCAGTCGTAGGATTACGGCATCCTGTGAGATAGAGACCAAGTGAGTGGAGAGCTTCTCCATCATCAGACTTGATGGTTGGCCAGTTCAGAACCCTGTCTATATAAGCCAATGAAATCTTGTAGGTATTCCCAAAATGTTCTTTCAGAAGTCTTTTGGCTTCATAATATCAACGTTCGGGTTCCATATGAAGACAGCTCCTTATCAGCTCCCTCGGCTGTCCACTGGTGTACTGCTCCATATAGTACAATTGGTCTTCTACTCCGTGTTCAAAAGCTCTTATGAACAGTTTATATTCTAGGGGGTCTCCTTTAAATACAGGAATGTTCTGAGGAGGCAGGGTCGCCAATCTCTGCTGCTTAGCATTTCAGCAATACCTAGTAGAGCCTCTGGCTGCTGATGAGTGGTCAAAGCGGGTGAACTTTGGACATTTTGTGGAACATCATTGCTCTGTGCTGCTTGTCTGTCTGTGGTGAGCAAGAGACTTATTTGACTAGGAACTAGAAAATCGCGAGCTTTGTTTGAAGCCACATAAGAGTTCATTCCATCATGACTTGATGCACTGGATGAGAGTCCTTCAAACTCTATCATCATAGCATCATTTGCTGCTAAAGCATTTTGTATCTCCAGTTCCTCCTTTTCTCTTTTGAGTTTAGCTTCTTTTTCCTCTAACATTTGTTTCTGTTTTAATGCAGATGCTTGGACTAACAATGTAGCACGCTCCAATTCTGCCTTAAGACGAGTAGATGAAGCAGTAGATGATGCACGAGAGGAATACACAGAAGGTGCCTTTGAACCACGCTTTGAAGATAGTTTAGATGCATTAGAAACACTGTCTGATGGCTGCACCTCTTCATTGCATTTAGCAGCTTCCACAAGACATAGATTAGCCTCATCCATCCAAACCTTAACTCACTCTGCAAAATTCCTAAAATCATCAGCCTTAGGTTCAAACTAGTTAACTTGGTCTCTGTTCATTTCTTCTTCAGAAATTTGTTGTAATAGTACCTTAACATTGGTATTCAATTCACAGAACTCTCCTAACAGCTTGTTGAAATCTACCAGTAGTTTGGTCTGAATTACTGTTACATCAGTATCATCTTCACTGTTCATTAATTTGCTTATCTGATTCATCTTACCCGTTAGCTTAGTCCTCCGTGAGCTAATAGTATGCTTCAACTTTTCCTCTATTGCTTTAGCTGTGACTTTCACTGTCATAGCATCCCCAACTGTAGCTGTTTCGTCTTCTTTGTGCTCCATGTTTGTTATGAGCAAACTAGATTTAGTTGAAGCTTTTCAGACACTGATACTTACTGTCCACAGATTAGCCTGGCAGAAATAACAAGAAACACCTATGCTAACCAGCTTGCTAATACATAGAATGACATGGTGTTTTTCAGTGTTACAATTTCCACTTTACTCACGACCACAGTGACTTCAATCAGTCTAAATCCCTTCCTTGTGCTTCAAATCCATCCATGAATGTCCATTATTCCAGGTAGAGCTGGGTTTCTTTACGAATGTGGTGGGTTGAAGATCAAATGGCCTTGAATTGACTCGTCTATGTTCACTTGAAGAGGAACAAACTTCCACTGTGTTGGAGCTATTTAATTGGGGATAGAATTAGTTTTTGTATTTAGTTCACTAATATTTGGGTGGTGTTGTTTATTTAATTATTCTACACGTTTTCTTTATTTAGAAAAGATTTTGGGTAACGTTTTCTTTTTTGCTAGTTATTTGTTTAGTAAATTTAGTTTTGTATTTGTATTTTGTTATGTATTTGGGTAATACTGTGGGCACCGGAGATTATTTAAGTAAGAGGCAGGTGGAGGACCGGCATGCACCTGGGTGGGCCTATTGTTTTTTACCAGGTCAAGAGAGGCAGCGGGAGCCACAATTTTCTTTGTTCTTTTGTTTGTTTTCCTCAAATAAACCAGCAAAATACTGCAGCTCTTGCATGGACATTGGATTTCTTTTGCTTGCGTACATTACATCCCCATGGTGCATCAGTGGTCATTTGATTATTTTGATATCAATTTATTTAGATTTTCTTTGTTGTTGTTTTTTGGACAAATAGCCACTACACGCTGGACTCCTAAGTAAAACTGATAAAACAAATTCCTTTAATCCACAGTTTTGTTAAACAATCTTACTGGATGATTCAAAGTCAAGTTTTCATAATCAATGAACTATACTACGGTAAAGAAACCATGTGGCTCGGTCCTTAATTGATCCTCAACTGCTTGAAACCAGTCTAACCCTCCCACAGCACTAAAGAGCTCTCTCTCTCTCTTAACGTGATGGTAACCTACCTCACTGCTCTAACAGCAATACCATACTGCTTTTAACTTTACAGAAAATCCACATGAATTAAATCAAATTACCTTTAGCTGACTTTTAATACATTTTACAACTTACATACAATGAAATCCCTAAAATAAAGATTAACTTTCAACTCAAAATTGCACTGCTTATTTATTTACGTTAACATGTATGAATGTAACTTGGCTCCTACAAATACTTCACCCATTTGCATCAAGCTTTGTATCATTAGAAACCTGGTAGTATTTTTGAATGGTCGTGCATCCCGCCCTCATTTTCCCCTGAGATGGGAAAGCTCCATATTTCTTGTCTGAAAAAGAGCCTCCGATGACACAGAAATCGTCAGTCTGTGTCATCATACTTGATATGTGGCGGGCTAAAAACCTTTTAAAAAAAGTTAAAAGCATTGATATTAAGAATAATAATAAAAAGATGCCAACAATGCCACCTAGGGTTTAAAATGTTGAGCCTAGGTCTCATTAAAAGACACAGGTTCTTAAAATCAGGGGGAGCAGAGTTTAAAACCAGACAGGAAACTAAAATGCACAATGATCTAATTTATTACCATAAAAATGTTAATAAATAGAATCTAAAAAAAAGTGACAGGTGTTATAGAGAGTTGCAACAATAAAATACTACTTATCAAAGTCCGAGGTGGAATGTTCCTTCAATTGTCTCTGAACTTTCTCCGGCTACTCCGATGCTTTGCTTGACGCGGCCCGCCTTGCGTTGACCCCTTTAAAGAGACCTGAGGGGACAGAACAACCTTGGCGAAGAAGTGTGTTCTACGTAATCAGGTAGAAAATAATGTCACTCACGTCGCCTGTTTCCTTTTCCGCGTTGTTGTGAACCCATTGCATCTCGTCCTTCTCTCAGTTTGCACCATCTCTCGCTATGCACCCAACGTCCTGTTTCGTGCTCCTCCTGCGGGCGAGTGGAAGCTCCTCTTGTATTGCTCATTGTCCGCAGCCTCTGCCGCACCTGCTGATTACCTAATTAAAGGGGGAGGTGTGACTCACCAGGTCCCAGTTCAATGCCTTCTGTACACAGTCAACTGATTAAAACAACATCTAAAACATAATAAAATCAGTTAATAAAACAAATTACACAAAGGCATAAAACCCACAGCAATCCATAAAACTATTACTAAAACATACACGCAAATAAAAATCTAAGTAAAAACACACACAAAGAACCCTCATTTCTGACCCTGTCACAGATACATTCTTTCACTCAATTGCTTTAAATTTTAGAAACGAGTCAAATTGAAGGATCCAAAGCTCTGTACGTGTTGTGTTACACTGGACTTAAAGTTTCCTGTTCTTTCATTTTGATTGTTCTTCTGTTATTTTCTATCTGTGTTGTTCAGCTCTGGATCAACTGTGTTGTGTGTAAAGTGCTTTCTAAATAAAGTTGAGTTGAGTTATTTTTGTGATATTAAATACTGCAAACAAACATGCATTACTCATGATTATATCAGATACAATGTGAGACTAAAGAAACGCTTCAGACTCCCAAGAGGCTTTTCTTTAAGCCATCGATAATCCAGAGGATAAAGGTTTAGGATAATAATCATCCAAAGAGCGGGATCATAAACACGCTCTCCAGAGGTTTTACAAGGTTACCTCGTCTCAACCTGTCTTTTTATCACTCTGCAGCGATGCCAGCTGATTGGATTAGATATTCAAGGTCCACAAAGACAAGGAAGTATGCAGAAGTGTTTAGGAGGGTAGATTGTACCAGACTCTAAACACGTTTATTACTGCTGTAAAGTTTGACACTACAGCCCTCTTTCCACCAAGCGGTCCACTTTGGCAGTAAACCCAAGCTGCAACCTCCTGTGTTGAAGCATGAAGTTGTTGCAAAAGTGTATGATCCTGCAGTTCTCCGAGTGTCCACTAGAGGCTGGCTGCAAAAGCACAGGAAGTCACATACACACCCATTCTAAAAAGCCTGTTTTTACAGCAGAGATTAACATGTTTACAGCCTGGTTCAAAAAAACAAATAGGTCTGATTAGCTCATGTCTCGATCGACACACACTGTACGGGGGGTGAATGTTTTGATGACTCATCAGTTTTGATTTGATGAAGGATAAGAGTTCTTCACAATAAGGCGTGTAGCTGACTTGATTGACAGGCAGGCACTGTGTAATGGTTTGTCAGGAGTCTTAAAACCCGCCTCAGCTCCAGCTCTCAGCCTGTTGTTAGGTTGACTGAAAGTTAGGCTAAGACAGCATTTCCAGAATGGAGACCACCATCGATGGGACTCCAGCGCCTCCTGCAGGAACAGATGGGTGACCTCACTCAGGCTTTATCCATTACAGTCTATGGGTAAACCCTGATCTAGCTTGAGTTTTCACAGCTAACCATAAGCTGGATGGCAATAGCTGCTTCAGATACGAGATAGCGTGAGAAATCATAGCCTCGCAAGTCAGTGTAGCCCGCCAATTAAATCAAGGAAGAATAAGAACGTGACACAGTAAACAAAGGGCAACAATGGAAGACGTCCAGCAGAGGTCAGCACCTCTGAGGTCATGTATGGGGCGGGGCTACACACTGACAGTCACACATAAAAATCGAAAAACAGCCTTGAGATGACTCCCTCAAAATATTTAAACATGGCTTGTTTTGTGGTTGTCCTTTACTAATACTGTCACACAGGAAGTGATGATTCTTTCGACCAATCAAAGGACTGCAGTGTGTGTAGCTCCACCCTTTAGGGTGAGATCGATACACTTGGCACATCAACAGAAGAGTAAACAAAAAGGAGGATGGTACGGATCTGTTATTCTGCCATTCCCAACTTTTAAAAGTGGAAACCCCAATTATTGCCTAGTCCTCTAGTGGACACTCAAGGAGCTGCAGTGTGTTTTATTTGACTGATTTGGTGTTTTTTGCAGCCGTTTAATGTGCTGTGTGTTAAACATCTGACATGTCTCTGAACTCTGACCTCCTTCACCAGGAAGTTGAATCTGTGGCGATCAGTAAAACATGGCACATGCACAGCAGCTGTGTCAGAGAGGAGCATGATGGGGAAATGTTTCTGTGGGCCATCTGGCCGCTGAACCGTGGATCCATTAACTGAGGGAACCTGCGTCAGGTAAGTAATTCACTTATTGTCGCTTCCTGAGTCAATGCTGTTAATGTACGACTCTGCTTCTGTTATCAGCGGGGTGATCCACATTCTGAAGGAGGACAAGATATTTTTAGCTCTAAGTGATTGTTTAACTTCACTCCTTAAACTATTTAAATATCACACTCTAATTTTTCATCCTCTTAACGGCTGATAGATGTTTTTACCCATTACATGAGGCGGTTGGCTGAACTTGATTAAGTTTAACTAAAGATCAACTATGACTTGTAACGATTTATTTAGGACGCACTCCCAATCAGTACTGTGCCTCAAAACGCTTCACCCCTAAGGTCCAGTTTGTCGGATTAGTGAGTAACCGGGACAACTGGGGATGGGGGGGGGGGGCAATCATGCTTCAGTACAGTTCGGGACAACTGGGCCTAGTGTAGAGAACTAGATTGTGTAAAAGTGAATCCCATACTGTTGTTCATGCAGAAATATTTCATTTTTATTTCTATTTAATATTTTGCAGATTAATTTAAAGATCTGAATGTCAAGCTTTTCTCCCTATTTCTGATTAAAATATCTATACATTTGGGACACTAATAGTCTAGCGGTTATGTTGCATGCCCCATGTTCAGAGGCTATAGTCCTCATCATAGCGGCCGTGGGTTTGAATCCGACCTCTGGCCTTTTTGATGCATGTCGTTCCCTCGCTCTCTCCTCCCAACATTTCCTGTCTCTCTTTAGCTGTCCCGTCTAATAAAGGCAAAAAAAATCTATACCTTCATCAAACAATACAAACATAACACATAAAGCTGCTGCAGTAAAAGAAAAAACAAAGTCAGAACTGAAGTCGAGAAAAAGGCAAAAGGGGAGGGGGGCCTCTAGATCTCCCCCTGGTCCTTGTGTCCCTGTTCCCGGCCCTGCCCCCTGTCACTCAGTTCTCCTCTGGTCTCTGCTGTAGTTTCCCCCTCTGATGACATGCCAGCCCCCTGTCGGACACGCGCCTCCTCGGGCACCAGCAGTACATAAAGTGAGCTGCGCGCGCACGGGGCTGATCAGTGAATCAGTAAGCGGCGGAGGAGAGAGCCGCTCCGGTCCGTTAAGCGCTCCACACCGCGGAGTTACCATGAGCTGCGGAGACTGTGCGCGCCTGGAAGCTTCTCTTCTCCGGGAGCGCACGAGGTGATGCGCCCTACGAGACTCTGTTCGGGTCTATTACCGGAGAGGATGGCGGAGCTATGGAACCACAACAGTACGTCCTCTTTGAACCGGTCCAGCGCCGAGCAGGACCGGTTCAGCAGCTTGGATGACATCGACTTCCCGGCGGACGGCTCCCCAACGCTGCGCATCCTCATCTCCATTGTGTACTCGGTGGTGTGCGCCGCCGGGCTGGTCGGGAACCTGCTGGTCCTCTTTCTGATGAAGGGGCGCAGGGGCAGAAAGAAGCGCTCCAGCATCAACCTATTCATCCTGAACCTGGCCGTCACGGACTTCCAGTTCGTGCTGACGTTGCCGTTCTGGGCTGTGGACACGGCTCTGGACTTTAGCTGGCCGTTTGGAAACGCCATGTGTAAGATCATCCTGTCGGTTACGGTGATGAACATGTACGCCTCTGTTTTCTTCCTCACCGCTATGAGCGTCACCAGGTACTGGTCGGTGGCCTCTGCGCTGAAGGACCGGACCCGGAGGCGGGTGTGTCCGGTACGTTGGGTGATCGCGGGGTTGTGGGTGTCCGCCACGGTGGCTACTCTGCCCACAGCCATCTTCTCCACGGTGAAGAGCGTGGCCGGGGAGAGGCTGTGCCTGCTCGGCTTCCCGGACGGACAGTCGTGGCTCGCGCTGTACCATCTCCAGAAGATCCTGGTGGCTTTCGTGTTCCCCATGCTGATCGTTACTGTGTGCTACCTGCTGCTTCTGCGTTTCGTGCGCCTGCGCAGCATGAACAACAACCAGGTGAAGCGGAGGTCCAGAGTCACGCGCTCCGTCACCATCGTGGTCCTCTCCTTCTTCATCTGCTGGATGCCAAACCACGCCATCACCTTCTGGGGCGTGCTGGTCAAGTTTAATGTGGTCAACTGGGATAAAGCGTACTACATGGTGCACACGTACGTGCACCCGGTGACAGTGTGCCTCGCGCACACCAACAGCTGCCTGAACCCGGTGCTGTACTGCCTCATGCGCCGGGAGTTCCGCAAGAAGATGAAGGATCTGTTCTGGAGGATTTCCTCCCCCTCAGGGACGAACAGCTGCCCCCTGCGGCCCTTCTCCGGGACGGTTAGAGCGGAGCCGGACGACACGCAGATCGTCATCCCGCTGAACAACGTGGAGACGGAAAACTACCGGCTGTCTGTGTTAACGGACCACGGCGACACGGAAACACTGCAGGGATAGAAAACTGTTACACCATGATGAAAGATGATTGACTGATATTTAGACTCATTACAGACTTCTGAACTGTGAGTCTCTTATTTGTTCTTTGTGCAACACAGAACATATGGGATATCAGATATTTATTGACTTGGCAACAGATGGATTTTATATTCGTTATCACAGAGTGAAATTTAAAAAAGCAAGAACGGGACAAGCGCGCGTAAATTACGCACCAGGAGGTTCGTGTGTAAAACCACTCCACTGCGTTTCTGTTCCTCCTGACTGCGCTGTGTCACAAGAAAAACTCTCCTCACTCTCATGCTGATGCTGTATTTTGGTCCTGGACAGCTGAATATATGGAGGTGCAGGATTTATGTAGCTCTCTCTGTGCAGAAGCATCTGGTCACTGTGCTGCAGGGAGGACTCAGCCTGCTGCTGCTGCTGCTGCTTCAATCATCAGTCTGTGGAGTTTTTTCAAGTTTCTCGTGGCTGATGTGTAAAATGTTCAAGCTTAAGTAAGTGAATGTAAAAAAAAAAAAAACTGCCATTTTGACCTTAACAATGTTTGGAGAATAAAATATGTTCTTTGTGGTGACAGTGATTGAAGTGTTGGTGCTTTTTAAGGTCTCTGTTTAGATCTGTGGGAACAGGAGAGCAGATTTGCGAGCAGAAAATGAGGTGAAGTGTTTACATGCCAGCAGCCTCAGGGCAGCACAGTCTGTATCGGACTCCCTGTGCTGTGAAGATAATCCTAACAGGGATGATTTTTATTTGACAAGATGGGGATAAATGTTTATTTTGGAGACGTTCTGGACATGTTTCTGAAGGTGGCCAAACACTCAAAGGATCAGTGCCCTGGACTGTTTATGCAGCCCGAACATGAAAGCAAGTAAAAGGAAGATTAGAGAAATGTTTAAAGAGATGCAAGTTCAAACTGTCAGTATGAGTGGCAGCAGGTATGAGAAAAGAACACCAGAGGAGAACATGTCGGAAAAAAGAAGTTTAGAGTCGATATGTCAGCGATAAAGAAAAACTGTCAAGCATAAATGAATCAATGAGGGGAATAAAGTTGAAATAAAAATAACTAAGAAGGAAGCTGAACATTGATGATGAACTTAAAGTTACTTTGAGAAAAAAAGTCAAATATGGAGGAAAAATGTCCGAACTAGAGATAGATAGATAGATAGATAGATACTTTCTATTGGTTACAAAGACATACATGACATGAAACATATGTTACAAATTAAACCAAAAAACCGACACCCCCCTCCCATACATATATATTAACCCGAAAAAAAGATTTAAAGAATAGCCCTAGATGAATCAAACTTAAACCGTGCAATTAAAAATAGACATATACAAGAAATGTACATAACCTGTGCAGGGATAAAAATGTATGTGAGATGCACCGATTGGGAAAATATGGGTACCAATGTTTGTTTCATGACTTCTTTTGGTGTCAGACTCCTACAATTAAAAGATTTTCTCTCGTGTGACGATGAAAAAAAGTCAGTTTCTCCAACAGGTGACTTTATCTGCCCAATTAAAAACCTCTTCTCTGAATCAGTAGTTATCAAACAGCAACCTCCTGAAGCCGATGCTGAAGTGTTAAATCTTGCAGTTCCTCGAGTGTCCACTAGAGGCTGGTGCAAAAGCACAAGATGTCACATACACACCCATTCAAAAAAGCCTGTTTTTATAGCAGAGATTAACATGTTTACAGCCTGGTTCAAAAAAACAAATAGGTCTGATTAGCTCATGTCATCACTGGCACACACTGGCTCCGTTTTGTTTTCATAAACGATGTGTGTTATCTGCAGTTAGGCGTGTAGCTGATATGATTGGATTGCCTAGTGTGAGAGCGCCCAAAGACCTTGGGACAGTTACAGTCGAAGCAACTGATCGCTGAATCTTAGTGTCTGTAATAAATGATGTAGTTTCAAAAGATCGGAGCAAGATGGAGCAAGCACATTTAGCGATTTTTATTAAGTAATGAAATCTTTAAAATCCCTCCTGAAACACAGGGAGCCGGTGAAGGGAAGCTGAAATGGGTCACCGTTCACGTTTCTGTTAAAAGGCGAGCTGCAGGCGAGACAAAGAGGCCAGCGTAAAGAGCATTACAACAATCAAGAACCTTCTAGAAATCATTACAAATTCAATAGGATTTCACCCTGAATAAAAACGCAGATGTAAAAGCTCGCTTTAACATCTGAGTTCATCTGTTCGTCCAGATTCTTTACGGAGGGTTCCAGAATCCGGGGGGGCGGGGTCTATGTAGAGGTCGTTGCAGCCACCATAGGGTCCAAGAAGAACAACAGAGCATCTCTCAGTATTATGAAAACAAACTGGAAACATTTCCCTTCAGATGAGGAAATACAATAAAAAATCCACACAGCAATAAAAAGTACAATAAAGTTAAAGTGTGTGCAGCTCTGGATTGCTTAAATCCAGCACTTAACCTTTGTTAGGAGAGATTTAACAAAGAGAATGAAGATTGTAAAACAAGTCTATGATGCGGTTAAGTCATCCTAGTTGCTCTGTTACTGTCTTGTTTACAGTGAAGTCCAGTTTACTGGAGCACATGTTGGCAGTGACAGGAGCGTGCATCATGTTTACTAAATGCAAAGCTCCACGGGGCTTAACGTAGTAAAAAGGAAATAAGGACAGAACAGAGAGCACGTTACATAAAGTCAGCCCAACCTATAAACTCAGAGGTGAACTTTGCTCCTCCTTTAACGAGGCTGCGTGGATCTTTCCTCATATAAAGCTGCAAACAGCCCAGACACAGGGAAAGTACAGGTCTGTGAACACACAGCTGCACATTATCATGCCCAAAACACACACAGACACACACACACGAACACACACACACACTGTGCCGTGAGTTTAATGAGGTCAGTGGAGCCTATCGGCAGACTGCAGGGCTTTCAGTGTAATATTTTCAGATTTGACACACTGACTCTGAGCACAGTTACAGCCCATTTACTTCTGTCGTGTTCACACTTATTCCACCCACTCACCTCACAGCCTAAAAACAGCACAAAAGGTCAGAGTGCTGCTGTATCACCCTCTCAGTATAGAAGGTACTTTAAAGACACATCCAGAAACTGAAGACATTTCAAGGTTCAGATCTGATCAACACTGCAGCTCAAACTCTTTCTAAGATCGTGACTGGTGTGATCCAAAAAGAAAGATGGCTGTCCTCCAAACATTGTTTCAGGACAGATTTGGAAATGAGACAATATCATGAATAAAATTGTTTTTATGACTCTATTGATTTTCCAGTTAGAAGTTAGCATATAGCATGTTAGCATGTTAGTTTAGCCAAAGCGGTGTTTTGTTATAATCATTGAGTTATGAGCAGTCCACAGCAGACTGGTATGGTCTACAGGACTTGCAACTAAATAGCAAAAATTGCAATTCAATTAAAATCCCTGCACACATTGTGAGAGGCAAAATGCTGATTCTGTTTTTAGCGCATTCTTATTGTTTTTCAGTGTAGAATTAGACAAAATGATCTGAACAGGATTCTTGTTGAAGTCTTGTTAGTAGAGACCCTGAAACATACCCAGTCTTTGACAAATTTTATAATCTGTGAATAATATTTAAAGGAGGTCCCTCTTTAGTATATTAAGAGTGTTTAAACTTCAGAACGGGCGACAGGCTGAATTCTGTGCTACTATCTGATGACTGAGACCAGAATGAAATACAGTCCTGGGATTATCATCATCTGTAACAATCCCATACTGTACTTAGTTAGAGACATTTTAATCAAAAGTTTTGTAGCGTAAGTGTACTGTATATAACTCTCTTATTTGTTCTGGTTCGCGGCCCCCTGTGGACTTCAGCGTCTAGTCTGCTGAATCTGATTCAGCTGGATCCTGAACATATGTGACTCACTTTGAGTAAACACACGAGAACAGCTGGATGCAGAGAAAAACTAAAACAGTTCCCCACCCTCCTCAAGTGTCCCTGAGCGGGGGGTCCAGATTAGACTGGAGGACTCGCTGAGAAAACAGAAACAATCCCAGACAGGGAAAGTGAACTATCTTGTTAAGAAACAGATTTATTAAACACCAGTTATCATGTGATATTCAGGTGTTTTTAAACCTGTGTCCTTTTTGAGGCTTAAGCTCTGCGCCAGTCGATATCCAGCTTCTGATTGGTTAGTTCCATGACAGTCGCCCCCTGATGTGTGTTCTCTGTCATTACCGCAGGCTGTGACCTCAGAGTGAAAGTACAACATGTACTTTGTAGAGCCGTAACTTTGACTTCGAACAAGCAGAGGACAGACTGAATGTGTCGCTGTGAGGCGGGGATGTCAAACGAGTCAGTGGGAGCCCGGCCCACACTGAAGGATTTTTAACATCTGAACAGATTCTGAAAATGAGAGAGACCCCACACATAACAACAAATAATCATAGCCCACCACACAGTAACAGATTTCATCACTGACAACCCAAGTCCTAACCACTTAAAACTGGAAAATCTGGCAAAATGTCTCACGTTCCAATGCAACCATACCCCCAATTTTCACATACTTTGTGCACGCCACGGTCCGTCAGCGCTACGCACTACCACTCTAGTCAAAGCTCCATCTCTGGAGCGTGCCAGCAGTGCCACTACGCTCCGCTTCAATCTCTATTTTTGAGCTCATATTTGATCATATTTTTCATCACTTTATCGACATGACGTCAAAACAGGCACCAACTGATTATCAAAATCTTCCTCAGAAACAGATCCAGTGGGGCAGGGTTCGAGCCATCTGATGGACTACAGTATGTGGATATTGACAGTAACATAGACTCTCTTCTCCCAGCACCGGAGAGCAGCAAAAATCCTGCTGAACAGGAAGTTAACGTAACCCTCTTTGAAGCCGGCAGAAGCAGCTTCATTTGAACTCAGATGTTCCTGTTTGTGTTTGACTCATTTGAGGATATTTTACATAATTTTACAAATTGGTGTCCCCTGGTGCATTCAGTGAGTCAGGTTGATTCATTCTGACGCTGGAGTCTAACGCAGCAAATAGTCCAACTCGGTGTCACGCCTGGATGGCGTCCGCCGGGTGAAGTGCCAGATGATTATTTGGCATCAATGAAGGCAACGTGCTCTGGGGAGTCATTGAAAATACTAAAAACCTGAGCAGAGGACGCACTTCACAGAAACATCAGACGCTGCTGCTGGAGAGGGCTCGAGGAGAACAAAGACACTCGAGTACGAAGCAGAGTTCACGTTCTCCTACCCGCCTCAGAAAGAGGTTCAAACCGGGAATCCAGGAGACTCAGTGATGCTCAGTCAAGTCCATGCTCGTCTTCTGCGATTACACAAGAGATGTCAGGATGAATCTAAGGATGAGGGCTCCGCTGTTTTGTAGTCAAACCAGGCTTTTCCACCCGTGACCATGACGCTTACAAACAGGAAATGACAGCACGCTTTATGCTTAATGCTTAATGCTCCAGACAGCGTTATCTGGGCAAACATGTCGTCATGCAGAAAGAAGAGAGAGTCAGGTTTCTGAAGCAGAGCAGGGATGTTGAAAAATCGACCTGAGGGTGATTAAATCTCTTGGTGAAACATCTCCTGAAATGAGTCTGACGGATTCATTCCAAGAGAACGCCTGAGGGACTCTGTGCTGAACATCGAGCCTTTGTTGGTCATTGTTGCTCATTTATGCTCAGCGTTGCATTCTGCCAAAAACTATTCATCTTTTATTTCACACAGGAGAAAACTGCCGGGTTTTTATGAAGCCAAAAAATCATTCAAATGAGTTGAAATGATCAAATAGTCGTCCAGCTTCTGGGGTTGTTTCTTCAAACGCCTCGTTACAAACCTCAGGAGAGGTTTTTTTTGGATCATGTTGGCCGTCATCAGGACGTCCTCATAGAAAAAACCATCTGAGAGAAAATGGGAACATTTGGGAACAGTCAAAACAAGTTGGTTAGGTTTAAAAACAGGATCTTGATTGTGTTGTATAAGAACACGACTTTCTCTACTTATATAACATTGTATTCATATGTATATATGAGTATATGTGCTGCAGTTTGAGAGTCAGAAAGTCAAAGTAACCTTTGATTGCACAGTAAATGTCTTAAGGTGGATGTCTGATGTCACACCGTGTTCATAGGGAAACATCAGAGAAGCCTCGATGTTGAGACGGGACATCCTGACTGACTTTACATCTCTGCTGTATGGACATAATCAATTGAATAAAACCGACATATATTGACTAATTACTGCCAATTTCCACATACTCAATGTGCGCTGTGTTGCATCAGTGCCGTTCACTCCTACTCTTGTCAATAACTATGTTTCCACAGCACACACAGGTCCGTCTGTGGAGTGTGCCAGCAGCGCCACTCCGCTCTGTTACTCTTCCAATAAGCACCGAGTCAATTTTCAATGGAGCTCGCTGCAAGCACATTTCAAGCTGAGAAAAGCAGATCATTCCAGACAAGAAGTCAGACAAGGAAACAGAGCATCCAGTGAATTTCAAAATAAAACTCAACATACAGACTCCTTCTCTTGTGATCTTGTAGTTCTCTTGTGATCTTGTAGTTCTCCTGGGATCTTGTATCTCTTGACGCATCGTTGCGCTGAGAGAAGACTGCAACAGCATCACGAGACGAGAGCAGCGAGTAGCACCTGAGCAGAGCAGAGAGCAGCACCTGAGCAGAGCAGCGAGCAGCACCTGAGCAGAGCAGCGAGCAGCACCTGAGCAGAGCAGAGAGCAGCACCTGAGCAGCGAACTACGGAGTGAGCGTATTGCATCATTTTCTGTTCTGTTCTCCTCTGTACTGTGTTACTGTGTACCTACTCTTAGCTTAGCTTAGCAGCAGCCGGGAGGCAGTGGCTGGGTTACTGTCCGAGGGAAGCATAGTCGAAAATCGAAGCACACGGTTCCCCACCAACCACTTCACGTTTCAAACTAATTTTCCCCACTCAGCGACACACCCACTGAGAATAAAACTCTGATTATTGGAGACTCCATAGTCCGAAACGTGAAGCTAGCGAAGTCAGCGGGCATAGTTAGGTGTATCCCCGGGGCCAGAGCGGGCAACATCGCATCTCATTTAAAGTTGCTGACAAAGACTAAAGGTAGATTTGATACAATTGTAATTCATGTCAGCACTAATGACTCCCGACTACGCCAGTCGGAAGTCACTAAGGTTAATGTGGAGTCGGTGTGTACTTTTGCTAAGATGATGTCGGACTCCGTAGTGTTCTCTGGACCCCTCCCAAATCAGACCAGTGATGACATGTATAGCCGCATGTCATCACTCAACCGCTGGCTGTCGAGGTGGTGTCCAGCACACGATGTGGGCTTCATAGATAACTGGCAGTCTTTTTGGGAAAAACCTGGTCTGCTAGCTAGAGACGGCACCCATCCCACTTTGGACGGTGCAGCTCTATTATCTAGAAACATAGCAGAGGTTATTAGTCCAAAACCTTGACAACAAAACAGAGTTCAGACCAGGAGGCAGAGCTGCAGTCTTACACGCTTCTCTGCGCCTCCCTTAGATCTGTCTCCCAGTCACTATAGCTGTAATTCTGAATCGAACTGTAGTTATACTATAGGTACTGTGTCTGTCCCCCGGCCCAGACCCGTTTTTATAAGTCATCCAAATGGCGTAAATCGTCAAAATCTCATTAGAATCAAAACTACGAATACGATTTTGCTATAAAATCAGAAGATTCACTGCGGACTTTTGAACATTAGGTCCTTAGCATCCAAATCTCTTTTAGTGGATGATCTGATATCAGATCAGCATATTGATTTACTTTTTTTGACTGAAACCTGGCTGTGTCGAGATGAATATGTTAGTTTGAATGAATCCACTCCTCCCAGTCATTTTTGTACTCATATACCTCGAGACACCGGACGAGGTGGTGGAGTAGCAGCTATTTTTAATTCTGGTCTTCTAGTTAACCCTCAACCAAAGATGAATTTTTCTTCTTTTGAAAGCCTTGTTCTTAGTCTTTCACATCCAGTCTCAAGAACCTTTCAGCCAGTTCTAGTTGTTGTAGTTTACCGCCCTCCTCCATATTCTGAGTTTCTATCTGAATTTGCAGAATTTTTATCAGATTTAGTCCTTAGCAGTGATAGAATAATTGTTGTAGGTGACTTCAATATCCATGTGGATGTTTATAATGATAGCCTTAGCACAGCTTTCATGTCACTATTAGACTCTATTGGTTTCACCCAGGTTGTAAATGAACCTACTCATCGTTTCAGTCACACCCTGGATCTTGTTTTAGCTAATGGCATTGAAATCCATAACCTTACAGTTTTCCTAGAAAATCCTCTTCTATCAGACCATTTCCTTATTACATTCAACTTTGTCCTGCCAGAATTATCTCTGCTTGGAAGAGGTGTGCTCTCTAGAAGTTTGTCTGATAGTGCTGTGGCTAGATTTAAGGAAGCTATTTCAGCTGCTTTTGATTCAGTACCATGTTTCAACCCAGTTGGAAACTCTTATGATAGCTTTAGTCCCTCTCAGTTAGATCAGTTTGTTGATAGTGCAGTGGATTCGCTGAGAGTTACTCTTGATTCGATTGCTCCCCTGGAACGGAGGGTTGTCAAGCGGCGGAGAGTGGCTCCATGGTTCAACTCAGAAACCCGTACTCTAAAACAATCATCGCGGAATTTTGAAAGAATATGGCGCTCGACCAAAACGGTAGAATCTCGTTTATTCTGGCAGGATAGTCACACTCGAGCTGCCTACTACTCCTCTCTTATCGAGGAAAACAAAGGCAATCCTAGATACCTTTTCAGCACTGTAGCCAGGCTGACAGAGAGTCATGGCTCCATTGAGCCTTGTATTCCTTTCGCCCTCAGCAGTAATGACTTCCTGAGTTTTTTCAACAACAAAATTCTAAACATCCGTGACAAAATTGGTAACCTCCTGCCCTTACCTGGTGCGGATACGTCTGATACAGCAGAGACAGCTCCAGGACCAGATATTAGTCTCGACTGTTTTTCTCCAATCGACCTTTCAGAGCTATATTCCATTTTTTCTGCGTCGAAACCGTCAACCTGTCTTTTGGACCCAATCCCAACCAAGCTGTTTAAGGAAGTTTTTCCCTTAGTTAGCAACTTTATATTAGATATGATCAATTCGTCTTTACTGGCAGGCTATGTACCACAGGCATTTAAAGTAGCGGTAATCAAACATCTACTTAAAAAGCTTACTCTAGATTCAGGAACTCTAGCTAACTATAGGCCTATATCCAACCTTCCTTTTATCTCGAAGATCCTGGAGAAGGTGGTAGCTAATCAGCTGTGTGACTTTCTCCATGACAACAGTTTATTTGAAGAGTTTCAGTCAGGATTTAGAGTCCACCATAGCACTGAGACTGCACTAGTTAAAGTTACAAACGATCTACTTCTAGCTTCAGACAGGGGACTTCTCTCTGTGCTTGTCTTGTTAGATCTTAGTGCTGCTTTTGACACCATTGACCATCGGATCCTGTTGTACAGACTGGAGCATTTGCTTGGAATTACAGGGACTGCTTTAAGTTGGTTTGAATCCTACTTATCAGACTGATCTCAGTTTGTACATGTTAATGATGAGTCCTCTATGCACACTAAAGTTTGCCATGGAGTCCCACAAGGTTCAGTGCTTGGACCAATTCTCTTTACATTATATATGCTTCCTCTGGGAAATATCATGAGGAAACACTCCATACAGTTTCATTGTTATGCAGATGATACTCAGCTTTATGTATCAATGAAGCCCGATGGCACCAGTCAGTTATGTCAGCTAGAAACGTGCCTTAAGGACGTTAGGACCTGGATGACCAGAAATTTTTTGCTACTTAACTCAGACAAGACTGAAGTTATTGTGCTAGGCCCTAAGAACCTCGGAGAGACTTTTCCTAGTGATTTGACTGTCCTTAGTGACATCAGCCTGGCATCTAGCACCACTGTTAGGAATCTAGGAGTTCTATTTGATCAAGATATGTCTTTTAGCTCTCACATCAGGCAGATCAAACAGATCAACAGATCAAAAACTGGGGCACTGACGTAACGCAGCGTGCTTGAACTATGTAGAAATAAGCAGTCACAGTTGAAATCATTAAAAAGTTTACTTTTAATGAGTTTGGAGATGTTTGTGGCGTAGTCAGCGTTTTGTCACCGCTTTAGCAAACCGCTCACAGTGAACCTGCCCGTCAGCTCCAACTCCCGCTTCCTTCAGCAGCTCGTCCACTGAAAACAGAGAATCACAGCTGTCAATCAAGGCGGGCTTAATGTTAATACGTTTGAGAGTCTTAGTAGGAAAGTACTTTATGGTATGAGGCTACATCGTATGGTAATATGTAATATGTGTTCAATCAGCGTTTTCTGACATCAACATTCGTTTGGCTCTTTTTGTTTGCTGCTAAAAGTTTTGACTGATTTTCAATAAACAGAAACTTTCCCACTGAGCAGAGATCTAATCAGCAGTCACAACAGGCTGTTTTTCTCAGTTTCCAGCTCAGATATGTGTCTGCATTAGTTTCCTCTAGAGACACTTTGTTCTGGAAATAATTAAAAACAAGATGATGTGAAGTGGAAACGGCTGAAATGTTTTCCTCCTCGCTGGCAGATTTCTCGTTTTTCTCAAAGACAAAATGACTTTGTTTTTCTAACTGTCTGCTTCTTCAGGGATTAAAAGTAAAAAATGTTACGCTTCCTATCTCGTCTTTCCTAACTGCACGGTTGAAAATCACTTTGAAGGCCTTTCAACACGTGTGTCTGTGCATGAAGGGATTAAAATTAAGGCAGAGAGGGAAATGCCCCAAAACAGAGAACAAATCAAATGTTTTTTAGTGGCAAAGTTAGCGGCAGGAGGACGTAAAATAACAGTTTTTCTAATGTGTGAGCCTCCACAGCTCCCACCCTCTCTGTCCGTCAGCTTCTCTCCCAGCCCGGTCAGTTTGGCTCTCAGCTCGGACGCCATGATGAATCCTTTCTGCTCCTTATCCGCCATCCTCAGCGCCTCCCGGATCTCCTCCTCCGGCGCCTCCTGCTGGAGCTGCCGGTGCATGACGCTCAGGAAGGTGGAGAAGTCGAGCTCGCTGCCCCCGTCTGCAGGAGAAGAAAAAAAGAATCCACTTTTACTGGACAGACTCGTCTTTGACATCACCAGATAAACCAGGGGTGGGCAACTGGCGGTCCCCATCAACCCTCAAAGTGGCCCTCAGGTCATTTTTTACATATCAATTAATTGGAAAACGTGACAAAATCTGCCATGAAATCATGAAAACCAGAAATATGTCCTTAATAATATTTGATCACTGGTATATTTTGAGACATAATCGACTTTAATCGTTTTTGTATCCTACAGTTTGGCCCTCTGGCAGTGAGAATTAAACGAATGTGGCCCTTACTGTGACCAAAGTTGCCCATCCCTGAGATAAACCGTTATCGATCTATCAGGAGAAATGAGGATGCAGAATCAGAACGGGGGACCAAAGTCATCTCGCTCTGTAAATATGAAATAAGTTTGATAAGATAAGTGAAGAGCAGAGCTGGATGATAATCTTCTGACAGTTCAAACATATAAAATAAACTATGAGTGGAAACTTTGAGCTGCTCAAATCTCCAGAGACTCTTAATTATGTGTTACTTAAGAGATCGACCAATCACAGCCGTCTTTGTGTTTACAGACTACAGTACTGATGAAATGAACATACTGCTTCTGAAAACATGTCAGAACATGAGGAGGCACCTCCTTTCAACAAGGGCTCTCATTGGCTGTTATGAGGTGTCATTTAAAGGTCAGCGACACAGCGGAGGTAAATTAGAATCAATCTGTGGATCGTTTTGGATGTAATGTGTCTGGATTAAATCTTTTACTGGATTTAAATCCTGAGGACTCATTTATGATCAGGAGAGTTCAGTAAATCTTCAAAAGGTTAACAGACGTTGTTTGTTTGTCGGCAGTCTGACAGATGTGTAGATTGTGGCTGCTGTGGTGGTCGGACCTCCACGGCCTGCTGGATTAGATGTAATATGGTTATGAGGTAACCTAATGCAGATTTAAGGCGTTTTCACATCAGGCACGATTGCTCCGGCCCCCTCCCCTCCCCCTCATACACTTGTGTATGTTCACAGTCCGATACAGCAGGAGGCAGTATGCACATAGCTGGTTTGCAAATTCTCCAAGACGCAGAAAGAAGAAGAAGTAACCATGGCAACCACTCGCTGGCTGAGTTCGTCCTGCTAACTGTGGATGTTTTTATTATTTCTGAGTCGCCAACAACGACCCTCTTCCTGCTTCATCATCTACCGAGCAGCTCAGAAGGGGAAACGGGCCGTGCTGGAGCCGTTTAGAATGACATCACATAACGGTCCACTTCCTTGTTTGAGCACGATTGGGTTCACATCTGCCGTGGACCGTCTCGTACCTGAGACAGCTTCTTCAAGCGGACTCAGATCCAGGCCCAGGTCCCAAGTGTGAAACCACCCTTAAAAATAGTTACAAATAGTCTAATGACGTCGTTAAACTCAAAGGAGAACACTGATCAATGAGCGCAGAAAAACAACAACAGAACAATCAGCTGATCAGTCGACGACGGGTAGGACTTATCAAACGAGTCCTGAGTCGGGGATAGGCCTAGTGTTATGAAGTGACAGAGCACACAGAGGGCTGGAAGCACAGAAATATGATGTAATGAGTGAAATGTGGAGGATTGTGTCATCGTTCTGGTTCTGTGTCTCTGGTCAGGTTTTTTCAGATTCTCTGATCCTGTAACAGATGACGACACACGCAGAGAAGAGATGATGGAAAACAGATCACAGCATGTCCTCACTCTCACGCTGTCGTTTTGTCTTTTGTCCGATTATAATCTGTTTAATCTGTCTCTGTGTCTTGCTTTGCAGCTCTGCATCATGTCATGCCGGGCAAGCTGATGACATGAGCTGTAACAACGAGACGGAGACGTTTTCATGCAGCACGGCCTCGCTGTGTGTTCTATCTGTTATTCAAATAATCAATAATACAGCCTTCATTCATCTTTTATTCAGGAAGTCATAGATGTGCTTTAGAAGCATGTTGTAGGAATAAATTAATACAAATTCTCTTTTCAGATTCTTGTCAATTAGAAATCTTTGCTTCTATACTTTGGGGCAAACACACATCTTGAAGAAATCGTATTTCAATTTATCTTTTCCATTTTCTTTTCACTTCTGATAGACTAAATTATTCCTTATGTAAAGACCCTGACACACCAAGGAGATCGCAGACCGTCGATGAGCGGTCGTTGCCTTTGTTTTTGCAGTGTGTTTGGCTCCCTGGCTACCAGTCGGCCTCCTATGCCTTTTTTCAGTCAGTGAGAGGGATCTCTCTGATTGGCTGTTCAGAGGTTTCATTTCTCTCCAGCTCTCGACACAGGTTCAGGAAAGCCCCTTGAGCATGCCGCTGTAGTATCCATGCTCTAACCCATTAGTGCAGTTTCTCCTTATTTGTCTCCTCCGCCTCGTCTTTTCTTTTTCCACTTAAAGACCAAGGGCTGACAATGCCAGCACCATCCTCAACTGTTTATCAGACATTATTCTCCATTAGTAGGATACGTATAATACGAGTGGTGACCGACAGCGGTGTGAAAATGGTAATGATGGCTGAGCTTAGTTGCGGAAATGTGACCTTAAGGGCCGCTGAATCCATCCTTCAAGAATAGAAGACATCATACTCATGTTCTCTTGTTGGGCTGTTTTCTGGATTGCTTCACAAACTTGTTTATAAAATTGAACGTCTTTAGTGCTGAGTCATGTTAAGGCCTGAGTGACATGTTCAATGACTTCAAAACAATGTGTTTGTGACATTTTCTGTGGACAAAATGTGTGTTTTTATGGATTTTCAGATGTATTTTATGGTGGTTATTTGTGCAAGTGTTGGGACTTTTTTTATTGTCTTGTGTGGGCGATCTTACCAGTTCATAATCTTTGATGGCTTTGTAATGACTCTGTGTACCGCCATGAGAAGGAAAAGAAGAAAAAGAGCTGAAACCAAGCAGCTGGAGAGAGGAGTAATATCCTCCCATGATTGACCATGTATGTTTACTGAGGGAATAAATCAACTGAGAAGAAAGAACATTTTATCATAGACTATTTACCACCAGTGGAGTCGCCCCCTGCTGGACATTAGTTAGAATGCAGATGAAAGGCAGATGTAAATAAGGCTCGGTTTTCAGACCTGGAGGATCTCTTACACATGCTGATGTGATACCTTTGGGGCAGTAAACACACACACACACACACAGACAGGTGAGACAGTGTCAGGTGTACCTATGCTGTGGCTCAGCAGGTGTCGTTGGACCTCGGACGGGGTGGGGCTTGACCCGAGACATCGCATCACTGCGATCAGCTCCTGAGCTTCAATTTTTCCTTTACGCTGACGGTCATAGAGAGAGAAACACTCCTTAAACTCTGAAACACACACACACACACACACACACACACACACACACACACACACACACAAAAACACACACACACACACACAGTGTTAATAAGGACAATTTAAGGAGTATCCAGAGGTTTGACCAAGCCTCACAGTAGATTGTCTTTCGTATCAGTGATTATTTCACCAGGTCTCAGTTTGATGACCTGTTAGCTAGGATCAGTACCAGGTCCCTTTAGTGTCCACCACTTGGTAACCTGCATGAGCATCGACTCTAGAGAGGAGGGGGCGGGGGGAGACAGCTCTCGACAATGTTGAGAATTTGGACTGCAGTACCCATTTTAAACACTAGGTGTCAGAGTTACATATTGCCATTGCTCCAGAAGTGGACCTCATCTCATCTCTTGCATTGTGTAGAAACTACGTCGTCTCATATCTCATTCAGCAGTAAGTAAACTCACAGTATAAACTCCGTCATCGGTGATGCGTTTTGAGTGTGGGCTAGTGCACACAAGAGGTAGAGAACGAGCAGGGAGACAGGGAGGCGTCTGATTGGTTCATCAGATTGGTACCTTGTGGCAGACATTGGTGGAAGTTTTTACAGACTTACAACTGCTACAGATGACAGATTTTCTTTGTTCCTTTTTCAGAGAACGTGAGTTATTAATTTCGGTCAGGACTTAAAGACAATTTCAGCCGAAATCTTAAAAAGTGAAACTGGAGAAAACTAACAACCCTGACTTTAATGAAACAGAAAACTAATCCCACCAATAATAACTCCTGTTTCATCTTCAAAAAGAACAATAGTCCAACTTTTCTAACTGGGCTAAAACCTTTTGTGTTTAATCACATTAGCAGGTTGAGGAATTGGGCCAGCAGGAACAAGAGCTGCTTTGTACCGAGGCAGGCACATAGAAAAACACATCCCTCCGTTATTGAATACCAACAGAAATAAGGCTGCAGCCGGGTCAAACTGTGACAGAGAAATGATCACAATGTGCTGCTAAAAGACGACTACAGCACTGACGGGCATGAAGGAGAAAGTGTCTGTTCTTATTCCACTAACAGGAAACTCTTTTTCTCTGAAGTGTGAGTCTTACCGTTAATCTGATCCTGAGTCAGAAACTTTGCCTGTGATGAAAAGAGCAGAAAACAGAGTTGAGTGAAAGAAGAAAGAATGAAGCTGATGAAATGAAGCGTCAGTTATTCTCTCACCATGGTGTCAGCGGGCAGCCGGTTCTGAACTCTGCTCAGGAATCTGATCCCCGCTGCTGTAAGATGAGGAACGTAATGGAGGCAGAGGATGGAGGCTAGAGGCTGGGAAACTGGGAGGGGGGAAACAGAGGGGCAGGGCAGGTGCAGGAAACCTCCCCCCTCCTGGTGTGAGAGAGCTGGTTTGTATTCATGAAACAAAAGTGAAATCTGCAGATCATTCACATCAAAGTGTCTCCAGGACTTTGAAAGCACAGTGACTGTTTGAAACAATAACGACTTCAGAGTCTCCAGAGGGAGCTGTGTGAAAATGAGTAATTCCAAAGGAGCACTGCATGAGTCAGAGCTCGATGCTCCTCCACAGGTGAGTCTGTGAGACCGTAGTTAACTCACCCGTTTCACAAATATTTATTCTAGAAGGATTTGTCTGCCCACTTCAAACCTCTCACACCTCAACTACAAAGCCCCGACCCACACTGAGGCCGGGACCCCTCTCACTTGCTCAATTCACTTTTTTCTGCACTCTTTTCTTCGGTAAACGGAATGAGCTGGTACAGCGCTGTTCTAGTCTTCTGACTGCTCAAAGACCTTTGGCATCTCAGGTCACACCTACACATTCACACACTGATGGCAGAGGCTGCTGAGTAAAGAGTCCATCAGTATTAACTCATCCATTCATACACATTCACACCCTGATGGTAGAGGCTGCTGAGTAAAGCGTCCATCAGTATTAACTCATCCATTCATACACATTCACACACCGATGGTAGAGGCTGCTGAGTAAAGAGTCCATCAGTATTAACTCATCCATTCATACACATTCACACACTGATGGTAGAGGCTGCTGAGTAAAGAGTCCATCAGTATTAACTCATCCATTCATACACATTCACACACTGATGGTAGAAGCTGCTGAGTAAAGAGACCATCAGTATTAACTCATCCATTCATACACATTCACCAAGGCCGATGATGAAGCACCCGGAGCAACTTGGGGTTAAGTGTCTTGCAGGGGACACATCAGACATGTGGCTGCAGGAGCTGTGGATCGAACCCCAGACCTTCTTGTTGAGAGACAACCGACTCTACCACTGAGTCACAGCCGTGCAAGATACAAGAATCTGAACTGGAAGAGGGCACGTTTTCGTCCCCTCAGCCATTGAAGATCTTAACGAGTGTCTGTGCTAACTGTTGCATTGATTACTGTTATTCTAAACCATGTACCAGCTGTCTAAACTTCAGAGTCATCTTGATAAGAGTCAAGATTTTTCATCCACTGAGCATCAGATTCACGTAAACCTTTATCAAACCACTGCAGATGATCAGAAACGCAGCAGCTCGACTGGTCTTCAAACTTCCCAAAAGAGCACACATCCTCCTGACCTAAACTCTCTCATCCAGGTCTACTCTCCCTCCTGTCCACTACGCTCTGCCAATGAAAGGCGCTGTCTGATCAAACCTTCACAACAGGGTCCTAAGTCTCTAACTAGACTCTTCTCCTCTGTCGCACCCTGGTGGTGGAATGAACTACCAAACTCCATTCAATCTGCAGAGTCCCTTTGCACCTTTAAGAAAAAGCTAAAGACCCAGCTCTTTATGAACACTTACAACCTTCATGATGATGATGATATTTAGGATGGTTTTGATGCTGATTAGATCTCTCAAGAACAGCTGTCGATGTTGTGCTCTTCCTCTGGTCACTTCCTGTCAGCACCTGTGTGTCTGATCAGACTTAAAGCTGATTGTTTGCACTTCCTGACGTTGTTCTCTCTAGATCCTTGCTTGTATTGTTCTTACTCTCTGATGTACGCAAAGAATGAAGGATTTTTTCTTTAAATTTTATTTTATTTACCATTTTGTACCTTTTGCACAATTTAGAATTTATTACTGTAAATATTATTTATCTTATTTTTATCTAATTTTATTTTATCTATTTTACCTTATCTTATTTTACCTTATTTTGGCTGTATTGCACCGTGGAACGGAGACAAACGCAATTTTGATTCCACTGTATGTCTGGCATATTTTGAAATTGACAATAAAGTTGACTTTGACTTTGACTTTGAGATGTTTGGTCTTTTTATTCTGTAGAAATTTTGAGTTTTTCCTCTCCAAATGTTATGATGTTACGATTACCCACCCGCTGCTGAAAAATACCCGAATCACTAAGACAACAGCTTCACCGCGACGTAAGGGACGGCTGTGCGTACATTTTCACAGAGACATGGCTGAACGAACACATCCCAGACTCCACCGATCAGCTTGAACAATTCACATGCTACCGTTCGGACAGAATCCTTATTAAAGGAGGAAAGAAGAAAGGTGGTGGAGTCTGTGTTTACATCAGTGATGCTTGGTGTCGAGATGTTGCTGTGGTATGTAAACACTGTTCACCGCTGGCGGAGTTTATGATCGTAAAGTGCTGTCCTTTCTATCAACCAAGAGAGATAACAGAGAGAGAGAGAGAGAGAGAGAGAGAGAGAGAGAGATAATAAACACAGCGACCTTGCTGGTCGCTGTGTTTATTATCTCTGTTTATTCCCCCCACCACCAACAACGCTGATAGAATCGACGCACTTTGGGAACTTTACAACGCCATCAGTGAGCAACAGACAGCCCACCCAGACGGATTTTTCATCATCGCTGGGGATTTTAACCATGCAAATCTCAAGACGGTTTTACCCCACTTCCACCAACACGTGACCTTTCCCACAAGAGAAGGTAACATTCTGGACATGATTTACACATCAGTTAAAGGTGCTTACAAAGCTTCACCCCTCCCCCACATCAGCCACTCTGACCATATCAGTGTAATGCTAATGCCAGCTTACAGACCCAGGGTTAAAGTCACCAAACCAGTTCTGAAGCAGGTATGTGTGTGGCCAGAGGGGACCAGAGGGCCAGAGGGGGCCTCTGCTGCACTACAAGACTGCTTTGACACCACAGACTGGGAGATGTTTAAGCAGGCAGCCACCTACAACAACCACACAGACATTGAGGAGTATTCTGACACTGTTACCTCCTACATTAGCAAATGCATTGCTGATGTCACCACCACCAGAACCATCACAACCGACTACAAACCCAAGCCACAGACCTGTGACAGCAACACCTCTCTGCTGAACGACCTCAACAGCTTCTTTGCCAGGTTTGAATCACACAACAGCACGCCCTCACAGAAGACCAACCCCCCTCCCCACGACCAGACCCTGTGCCCGACTGCAGCCAGCGTGAAGAGAACCTTCTCCAAGATCAACACCCGCAAGACTGCAGGTCCAGACAACATTCCTGGCCGTGTGCTGAAGGACTGTGCAGAGGAGCTCAAAGATGTCTTCACAGACATTTTCAACGCTTCTCTGAGTCAGGCTGTTGTTCCGTCGTGCTTCAAAGCCACCACCATCATGCCCGTTCCCAAGAAGCCCTCACCATCCACTTTCAATGACTATCGACCCGCTGCACTGACCCCCATCGCCATGAAGTGCTTTGAAAGGTTAGTCATGGCCCACATCAAATCCACCCTCCCCGCCACCCTGGACCCCTACCAGTTTGCATACCGATAACAGATCCACCGAGGATGCCATCTGTTCTGCTCTTCACCCAGCCCTCACCCACCTGGACACCAAAAACTCATACGTCAGAATGCTGTTCATAGACTTCAGTTCAGCATTCAACACCATCGTCCCTCAGCAGCTGATCGGCAAACTGGACCAGCTGGGGCTCAGCACTTCCCTGTGCAATTGGCTGCTGGACTTCCTCAGCAAGAGACCTCAGACAGTGCGGGTCGGCGGCAACACATCCAAAACCACCGTCATGAGGACTGGAGCCCCCCAAGGTTGTGTGCTCAGCCCCCTGCTCTTCACGCCGCTGACCCACGACTGCGCCTGCACCATCCTTCAGCAGCAACCACATTGTGAAGTTCGCGGACGACACAACAGTGGTTGGTCTCATCTCCAACAACGATGAGACGCACTACAGGATGGAGGTCAGCCAACTGGCCACATGGTGCAGAGACAACAACCTCTTCCTGAACGTCGACAAGACCAAGGAGGTTGTTGTCGACTTCCGGAGATTCCTCACTCCTAAACCCCCACTGACCATCGACGGTGCTGCTGTGGAGAGAGTGAGCAGCACCAAGTTCCTGGGGGTTCACATCAGTGAGGATCTCTCCTGGACAACCAACACCACATCACTGGCCAAGAAGTCCCAGCAGCGCCTCTACTTCCTCCGCAAGCTGAAGAGAGCACGAGCCCCCCCATCCATCATGTGCTCCTTCTACAGAGGCACCATCGAGAGCATCCTGACCAGCTGCATCACTGTGTGGCTTGGGAGCTGCACTGCTGCCAACCGCAAGACCCTGCAGTGCACAGTGAAGGCTGCTGAACAGATTATCGGTGTCCCACTCCCCTCTCTTCTGGACCTCTACGGTACCCGCCTCACCCGCAAAGCAATTGTGCGTGACCCCACCCACCCCTCACACAGCCTCTTCAGCCTCCTGCCATCGGGGAGACGGTACCGCAGCCTGCGGGCCGGCTCCACCAGACTGGGAAACAGCTTCATCCACCAAGCTGTCAGGAAGCTTAACTCTCTCCCCGCTTTTCCTTCCCTCCCCTCTGCCCCCACGAACACTGGACATTGAAACCCCCTCCCGTTTGCCATCAAGAACTCTGGACTAATAACTCTGAAGCTAACTATTCAAAAGTACACTCAGTTTACTGCACATAGCAACAAGTTTACAGAACTCTGGACTAATAACTCTGAAGCTAACTAATCAAAAGTACACACAGTTTACTGCACATTGCACATATTGCACAAGTTTACTTTTTCTTTACATTTTATTTTATTTATTTTATTTACCATTTTGTACCTTTTGCACAATTTAGAATTTATTACTGTAAATATTATTTATCTCATTTTCATTTTTACCTCATTTTATTTTATCTATTTTACCTTATCTTATTTTACCTTGTTTTGGTTGTATTGCACCGTGGGACGGAGACAAACGCAATTTCGATTCCACTGTATATCTGGCATATTTTGAAATTGACAATAAAGTTGACTTTGACTTTGACTTTGATTTTGAGATGTTTGGTCTTTTTATTCTGTAGAAATTTTGAGTTTTTCCTCCTCAAATGTTATGACGTTACGATTACCCACCCGCTGCTGAAAATAACATCAAGCATTCAGAGATCGATGGACAACAAAGAGAAGAGGAAGGACACATCACACATGGTTGGAGAATGAAGAGGGATTTAATTTCACTGTAATTAAGTCAGTTCAAATCAGGACAGAGATGCCTTGTGGACATTTTAAAATCTGTCCACGCTGCAGTTTACGCAGACCTTCAGTTTTCCTGCGGGGCCGCTGGAGGTCAATGGAAAACATAAATAGGAATAAGTTAAATGAACGTGCAGAATTTATGCAGCATTAATATTTTGTGTCGTACTCGAGGTCAATTCCTGCAACAGGACTCAGAGTAGATTAGAGTTAGATTACAGCAGCTATCTCAAGGAAAAATATTTTATGTTAGACCATGTGCATATTGGCTGCGACGCTAAGATTGGTTAACTCTGCAAACTGAGTAAACATCGCACTCGCTGCCTGCGCTAATGGTTCAACGGCATCCGGCTCTGGACCGCCGTGGTCGTAGGCTACAGAAGACTGGAGTCGCAAAAGCGTCATCTCTGCTAAATCACCTAGTTTATTGCTGATTAGCTATGAGGGTGTGTTTGTGTCTCATGGACTGTTTCATGTTGCAGCTGATGGTCACTGTACAAAGGAGGAAGTGGGCCAAACCGCCTCCCCTGTCTATGTTGATACACTGCCATTCATTAGACTTCTTTTGAGGCTCCTCGCTCTAAAGAAAACTGTTTGTGGTTGATTTGCGTAACACTGATGAGCTGGGAGGATTGTTGACTCCTCTCTCATCCCTCAGTCGTCAAATGCAGACACGTCGTCTGGTGGAGCGTGTAGACGGCTCGAGGCTGGGGGATATAGATCAGCCCGGGATGTTTCTTCCTCAGGACGCCGTCATTCCACAGACAGACCACCCAGACCGCCACCGGGATCAGAGCTGCACAGAAACTAACAAACAGAGTGTGCAAAATCAGTTTCATCTCTGTGACTTCTGCCTTTTCTACCGCTATAGTGACAATGGCCACTAGAGGACACTGTCCAGAAAAATTGTTTTCAAGGTAGATCATTCATATGAAGGCCTGGTTAAAGTCGGAGATTTTCTTTTATAGACACAAGAAAAGAAAAAAACTGATCAAAGCTAAAATTGCAAAGGACAAAAAAATTTAAATTATCGTCTGTTTCTGGGACCAAAGAAGTTACCAGTTTTTAAAGGTTTCAAAATCAAAATGTACTTTCCTCATCAGGTCATGGGATTGTTCATAAGTACCTGTAGATCATGAAGAGGCCGTTGCTGTCGGGTACTAAGCCCCGCCTCCTCTGGTGCATCACTGTGGCGGTCATGGCGAACAAGGTAAAGATGAAGAGGATGAAGGTCTGTCCCTCAGTGATCAGAAACCTGACATTGACAGCAGACTATGATTAGGTGTGGTAACTGCACTGTGAAGGTCGGAGGTTCGATTCCCACTCTTCTTTAAACCGAACTATAAATTATTATATTCTTAATTAATTATTATAAATTATTTGTGTGTATTGTAGAATAGGTAAACTGAGGGCAGGTCGTTTACACGGGGTGTTTGCTGCATGTGGTGAAATTCTGCAACTTAAATTAAGTTTAAGATTGAAGTGGCAACTATTAGAAATTAACTTTTTTAAAACCCAAACTCTCCAACAGTTTGTCAGGCAAACGGCTACTTGAGTTAATCAAAAGTATCTTAACAATAACAAAACATCTTTTGCCCTTCATGTTGATGATGAGTTATCAACATGAAGGGCATCGGATTCTTTCCCGAGTTTCTAAAGGCCCTGACACACCGAGGAGATCGTCGGCCGTCGGTCATTGGACCGTCTGTGAGCGTTCGTCGCTCTAGTTTTCCAGCTCCATCGCTACCCGTCGACCTCCGTCTGCCTTTTTTTGGCCGATTTGACATGTTGATTGAGACATTATTCTCGATTAGTACGCTACCTATAATACGAGTGGTGACCGACAGCGTGTCCAACACCACATGAATACAGGAACTGTGTCTGAAGTTTAGAAGTAGCCAAAACAAAAAAAAATTAAACATTTTAAACCACACTCAGAGATAATGTGAGGAACATTGTATTGATTGTTTTTAATTTGCTTAATCACTCAAACCCACCCGGCATGCTTTTGACTTTCAGGCTTGGTGTTGAGTGCTCCTCAGTCAATAAAGTAATTATTCAGCAACACCTGAGAACCAACTGATCAATTATTACTAACACCCAGACACACACACACACACACACACACACACACAAAGCCTCAGGTGGTGGTGTTCAGTTCATCAGATACTTCTAACGGTTTTAAATCAGCTGTTATCAGAGAAACAAAAATCAAAGGTCACTGCTTTAAGCACACAGTCTCACACTTTAAAATAAATAGACTAAGCTAAGCTGATGCAGTGACTCTGATCTTTTTTCTGGCATATTATAAAAAATCCACTTCTTCAGTGTTTTAGAACATATATTTGGGTAACCTGAGTGTCTACAGACCCAGAAAATGTGAAATAAATCCATCCAGTCCTTTGTTTGTGGTCTGCATAAGTCTTACAACACAGAGAAAAATGCTCCGTTTCAAATGTTCCGTTTCCGCTCTCCTTGTGATGTCACAATGGGATTCTGGTAAAAAAAAAATACCCTCCCCTCCCCTGGTATCTCCACCCATGGACTCCACCCAAGCCTAGAACAAATCTTAAACGCAGGTCGGCCATTTTTAATTCTCGCTACAGAGGAGTGATGTCTACGGGGAAAACTCAGGGGGGGCTCATTGCATTTAAAGAGACACACACACCAAAACGGAGCGTTCTGAGAGAGCTGCTTTATACAGGGTCACAAACCTCCTCTGGTGCTTGATTCATGTTATATTTTGACCAAAGCACAGCACAGATGTTTCATTTAGACCACAGGGGACTGTTTGGAAAGGTGGAGAAGGGGGTTATCTTTAAAATCTCCAAACCAGGGGAAATAAACTGATTAATAAACGGTGCTAATTGAATCGGAGGTCATTCCTTATAAATGCTTTTTAAATTATTACTTTAAATACAGAAGCAGAAGTGTTGTTTTCTCCTACAGAGACTTAACCTTTCACCCTCAGTTACAAAGCAGAAACAAAGCGTGCGTATTATCGCAGTAAGGCAGTCTGACCAGTAGTAGGCAACATTGGGGGCGAGTAGCATCCACCCCGCTGCAGGCATCTTCTCCCCATGCTTCCTGCGACTGAAACAACCACTGAAGAAGAGGAAGAGGGCGAGGAAGAGAGGGACGTACCTGAAAGAGACGGAGGGGGAGGAGGAGGAGGAACGCCTTTTAATCTGTACAGGAGACATTTCACTGATGGATCTGTGAAGCTTGTACTTTTAATTTTGTAAATGTTCTTAATAAGAAATCTGCATAATTGGTCTTTGAAATCATTGTCCTTTCATTAGTTTAATCCTCAGAAAACACACTCTTGTCTTGTAGGTTCTTCTGGATTGCTGCTAGAGTTCAGTCTTTTATCTGCTTTTTGTAAAGCATGTCAAGATAACACTTCCTATGAATTGGCTCTAAACAAACAATGATTGATTGTCGCTCAGTTACAATGACGCTGGGCACTTAAAAGTGAATCCATCACAGGAGGCAGGGGACAGAAATCAATAAAGGAAACATGGACACACTGCAAAATTCACAACTTTTAAAAGGTAATAATGCAAGATAACCACAATAAAAAAGGACTGTTTAAACATTAAAAGCAAAAAGACTGTAATTAATAAAAGCTATAAAGAATAAATCAGAACATTTTTTTACCACATCAGATGACCGAGAGTGTCGTCAAAGTGAAACAGAAGCTCAAAGGCATCAATCTGAAAAAACAAAGTACCGATCAATCTTTCATTAAACCATTTAATACATTTATTTTAGTAAACTTTTTAACTATATACCTAGAAAGCAGGGTTTACAAAGTGCTCTGACACGATGAGACAGTCGACCAACAACAACAAAACACAGACAGCAAAAGAACCCAAACAAAAACCCCGTCCGACATCAGAACACAAACATCAAAATAACTCAGAAAACTTGGGTTAAGACCAAGAGGACCAACTTGTAAGAAGATAAATGAACTTTAAAAGATAGAAACAACATCACATGAAGTGATAATCAGAACAATGTAAGTCTACAGGCGTAACCAAACAGTGAATCTTATTTTCTGATGTTGAACCCACCAGCGAGGACAGTTTGAGGTCCTGCATCAATGGATTCTCTCTGACTGACAGGTGCAGCTGGTAACCAATGAGAAAGAGCCGTCGTGTGATGGAGTCCGCCACCAGGTGCAGGCTGGTTCCCATGACGATGGAGATGATGCCGAGGTGGGTGGCGAAGCGGGGCGGCTTCCTGGGGCTGTGTTCGAGCATCTGCGAGAACAGAAGTTTGACTGTAATCAGAATGTCTACAGAGGAAAGACTCAGTAAAAGTTTATTCTTCAGTCGTGATGAGTTTTGCATCTCAGTTACTTTGAGCAGAACGAGCGGAGCGCTGATGTTGTACAGGATGTGGAGATATTCTGCAACACCTGGACGGCTCAGAGGAAACCAGTCTGCTGGGAGGATGAGCTGCAGAAACATTTAACAATTAAAGAAAACGCAAATTTGAAATACTTATCTTTAATTGTCTTTATGAAGCACTACTGCACAATCACAGCCCGTAAAAGGTAACATATTCATAAAGTCCTCCTCACCATGTTCCTTTAACTCTAATATGTGTCTCTATTCCATCTACAAACCCCCCAATGATGAGAAAAGTCCATCCTCTCCGTCTTTTTCCTGTTCCACTTTTCAGAAAATGTGTGGCCGTTTGGAGATTTTCCCTTCATGACATCACAAAGGGCAGTAGCCCCTCCCCCAGGTGGGTGACACTCCCACAGCTAGGTGTTTGTTCTGCCCTCTGAGTCTGCCTTCTCACCGTAAACAATAGGACACGGAGCGAGAAAGGCAGAGACACCCAAGCCCTTCCAGAAAGGGGGCGTGGTCAGACACAGCTCCTTTACACATTTAAAGGTACAGACACAGAAACAGCCTGTTCCGAGCAGGGCTGAAATAGAGGGGTTTATAGGCATGATCAAATACAGGATCAGAGTGGATTTAGAACAAGAAACTTCACACACATGTTTTGGGGAGCTCTGAGACTTATTTACACTGGTTGAAAAGCAAAAACTCAACTTTCTTGTTTAGCACCAATACACCAAGTCAAATTCCTTGTATGTGTAAATGTACTTGGCAATATACCCCGATTCTGATTCTGATTCTAAAGAACTTCAGACATTCAAGACTAGGGAAACTTATCCTGCAGGCATGAAACTTTAGATACAGTAGCATCAAGTTACCGTGGCAACAGGCCGACCCACATCCAGGATCCAGTTCTGTGCGGTGAAGCAGAGCCAGAGGTCAAAGTGGAATCGAGGCTTTAAGGACAGAACCTCAACCTCAATCTCTTCAGAACCAACCGACCGGCTGCAGAACAGAAACATGACAGGGGAAATAAAATCGTACACAAAAATGTTGAGTCCTCTTCGCTCCCTGTTTCTCCTTGTGGATTATTGTTGGACTCTTTTGAAACAAAACAGGAGGTCAGGTAATATGGGCCTAAACTGGAGGACATCTGATATTTTTAAGCCTGGGCATTTCTCTAACATAGTTTGGGGTCCAGGTTCATGTGGCTGCGAAAAAGTCCTATGCAGCATCCTTCTTCAAAGCCACCAAACTCCATGAGCAAAACAATAAATGTACCTCACACAATGAAATGTGGCAGAAGTGAGAGATTTGCTGACTCATGTATTATGATGCTCTAGTGTAAGTTCAGTCAGGAAGGCTATAACAGCCTTCTTGATCGGGTCTTTCCAATTCATCCCTCTTTGCACGCTCACTCATGTTTCCACTGTCATGCTCGAGCTGTCATTGGGTAATCATTAGTCTTGTCAGCGGTCTCATCTAACCAATGGCATGACGTTCCTCCCTCATTGTCAGCCTGTCATCGTTCTGCTCTCCCCTTAAATATGATTCTTTCTCTGCCTTTCGTTCCTTCATGCTCAATTCTTTACCTGTCCAGTCTCATCAAGTTCTCAGCTTCACCACCACCAGGGTCTGGATTCTATGGGGGGAGGGGGTGGATTTATTCTGTTGGTGCTCAGAATTGACATTCTCCAAACACCCCCCCCCCCCCCCCCCCACCACCACCACCACCACCACCATAGAGTAGAGTAAGCACCAAAGTATTTCTTTCAAGTCAAATATCCATGTTATTCCTTGTAATGAATATACATTTTTGAATTTCTCTCCTGATTGAAATGACTTTATGCACAAAATTGGAGAAACCATGAAGGCTGTGCTGATGTTTGAACTTCCCCAAAGCTGTGTGATCCATAAGAGATGACTGGAATAGTTGATTAACAGTTGATCTAATGAAGAAATATTGATTTTGCTAACCTGCAGATGAACTTTGCTGCATGCAGAGCAGGGTTCTGTCTCCTCCTGATGGACGGCTGCATCCCTCCTGTCCAGTCTCCTTCTGCTCCTGAAGTTCTTTTTATTTTATTTTAGTAAAGTGAAGCAGCTGCAGAATCATTCATCTTGATCAAATCGTCCTCAGTGATGTCTTCCTGACTTTTCCTTCCTCATAGTTTCAGTCTGAATGAGATGCGAGTCCTCGAATGAGACTGTAACAAAGCAGAATGATTTCATATAACATCACGTCCTCCAGCAGCACATAATCCTGTAATCTCTATGATCCTCCTCCCAGATTTGTTATTAGGCAGCCTTAATCTGATCTGGTGTCTGATAAAGTTAGAGGCCTCTGCAGCTTTGTTCACTCTAAATGATAAATGGACTTGAGCTTGTAAAGTTATTTTATAGTTTTCTACTCAAAACCCTAAACGGCCATCAGTATTAACTAATCCCATTCACACACATTCACACTCAGATGATGAAGCAGCAACAACTTGCGGTTCAGTGTCCCTAAGGACACATAAGGCATGCAGCTGCAGGAGCTGGGGATCCAACCAGTCTGCATCGGTCTGTAAACCAGAGCATTCAGGACCAGAATCTAAAGTTAGAAGGAGGACATACTGGCTGCTGCATTGTTGTCAGAGAAGCCAGCACTTCAACATAGCATGTTTCCTTAATGTCTGATCATATAGTAAGGTTACTTTATCATTTCACTCACTACACATCTTACTGATTGGACCTTTAAACCTGGATATACAATATGGTAAATATAATATTTTCTTAATTGATATTTTAACGTTTTCTATAGGCTACATTTAAAGTCAAACCCAATGTGCAGGTTAACTGACATGCTGTAACAATCCTGAAAATAAGGTAAATAAAAATTAGGGGACCAAAAAATATTGAACGCCCTAAAAAAAACCTTCACATTGTTTTCTGTTTAGTTTTTAACTCATAGAAGAATAACTTTCTTAATTAATTAATTATGTAATTATATTCTATTTTTCAAGTCCTGTGTGCAATGTGTGTTGATTTAAAGTAAACTTTCGAATTTTGGGGATTTTGACAAAAAAGACTAAAGTGGAACTCTTTTTAGGTGGAATCTGTTCCGGTCGGACGTATTTTTAAGTAGAACTGGAACTTCCGGCAAATGACTACATAGCGAAAGGTGAAAGTGCTGTTGTTTGTTATCAAAATCGTTGTTTGTTTTCAGTTTCTGGTCATAATAACCAACAACAGATCAACTTTCGCGGCTATTAACAAGGAAACATAGAAAGTACTCAGACTTTGAGCTCTGAAGTTTGTGTTTGGACAACTGTTAGCGAACATTAGCACACGAGCTAACCGGCTAGCTCGCTCAGCTGATACCCGGACGCAGAAACCTGGAGCTGGACGCGCTCCGTGTCGGACCTCTAACCCGTGTTAGAACCGTTTCTCCTGCGCTCAGAACGGAGAATCTTCCCGTTTCATGTGTGACCTGGGGCCGGTTTGGACTTTTTAATGGGAGGCGGCTTGCTTTGGAGGAGTGGACACTGCGGGCGCCAGTTGCGAAGAAAGCGGAGGTCCTGGCTACCTGTCGGGCTCAGATGGAGTCTCTGGCCGGGTACGTGTACAAGGCAGCCAGCGAGGGCCGAGTCCTGACCCTGGCCGCGCTGCTGCTCAACCACTCGGAGGGAGAGACCCGGTACCTGCTCAGCTACGTGACCCAGCTCGCCGGACAGAGGTCCACCCCGCTCATCATCGCGGCCCGGAACGGACACGATAAAGTGGTCCGGCTGCTCCTGGACCATTACCGAGTGGACACGGAACAGACCGGCACGGTTCGGTTTGATGGGTAAGTTGCTGCCACATTCATACTGCTGCCCCGGAAGTCCCAAAAAGTTAGAAAAATATATATATCTTGTGCACACAATTCATCATCTAACTTAGATAATAAGATAATTGTGTACTAGTGTAATGTCATTGTTCAGTGGTTGTGTACTGTCTTACTGTTGTTAGTGTATGTTTTGTTTCTTCACAGAGACATTGTCTCTGTCTCCTGCCCTGGGACTACAGATGTAAATTAGCTTATAGCTAAATCTGGTACAGCTAATTGGCTGTCCACTGTCCCTGTCAAATAAACAAATAAATTAAAAAAATAATAATACCTTGTTACCCCAGATAATAAGTTGTGCACACCTGTTCGGTTCAGAAATGTATCTTGTGCACCCAAGATAATAAGTTACATGGACGCAAAAGATAATACCTTGTTACAACCAAAAATAAATTGTGCACACGCGTCGGGCTCAGATTAGATATCATGTTATTTGAGATATTATCTCTGGCGTTTAAACTAGTTATCTTGTCAAATTAGATGATAACTTGTTCACACAATTTGATTTTTTTGGGCACACAATATGATCACTGTGTTTGCACAAAGTATCGTTGAACTCCAACATACGTTTACCATCTGAATTTCTGCTCGCGTTTAGTTTGGACATCCAGCATGATGGGTCCACTTTTAGAAATTTCCTTTGGTATTTGCTTAGTAATTTTGTGAAGAAGTGATAAATACTGAAAATAAAAAAGACAGACGAATGTAGAACCTGAAGCCAAAACATTTGTTTTTAAAAGTGACCGGAATAAAAAGACAGCATGTGGTAATACTCAGGTGTGAGCAGGTGCACTCAGCTGGAGGCTTTCTTTGTTTGTTTGGTTCTTGTAAGGAAATATTTAAATTTGTCAAAGTAAGCTGTTGGCAAATAAAAGAACTGCTGAGTATCGGGACTCAAACTTTGTGACTTTGTAATTACTTCTCGGGTGTTAGAAGGAAACAATTAAAATGAGAACGAGTCCCGTCACAGAAGCGGCTGCTGTTCACTTCTCCACAAGGTGAAACTATTAACCGGTTTGCCGAGCGGACCACACCCACCCAGTGATGTCACGGCCTGGTGAGAGGTAGTGCTACTTTCAGAGGTCACTAAACTGACTCATCAATTGGAGGAATCTGTTTGAATTCTTCTGAGAGATCTCAGCGTTGCGGAAGAGCGGCACAGCAGGAGCTCCACATAAACACACAGTCAGACATGCACACGCACACAAAGCGCTGTGCTTGCCCCGCAAAACGTCACAGGAGCGTTATAAAGCGGCATGAAACAGCGGCCTGGGCTTATGAGGCAGATGAGTGCTTTTACCATTTGAAAATCAAGATTCTTATGTCTTAGAAAATCTTTTTGTTGTTTGTAAAGTCTGTTGGGTCTCCTTCAGTTGAACTCTTGCGACGACACTCCATCAGTTTGCCTCTAGAAACGGAGCAGTGGGCGGTGCTGACTCTCTTCCCCCATGTGGTGGCAGGGCTAACGTTTAGAGAGGGAGGGGTTCACATGGAGAGAAAAAAAAAACATGTATGACACGTTTGAGCCTCTGAGTGAAACATAAACGAGCTGAGGGAATTGTCATCCCGTCAGTGTGAACACAGAGCTGAGAACAACCAACACAGAGGGAGTCTGACTTCACTCTCTTTTTAGGAAGTCGGTACTCAACAGCAGGGTATATTAGATACTATGACATCAGACTTTTTGGTTTTATAGTGCGGTTTAATGTGGATGTGAACTCTGACCTCAGAGAGGCGTCACATGATGTTGATGTTGACACATCCTGAGTGTTTATCTTCAAACTGTCTCCTGTCTCTCCTGCAGCTACGTCATCGACGGGGCCACAGCGCTGTGGTGTGCAGCAGGGGCGGGGCACTTTGAGGTGGTGCGCCTGCTGGTGAGTCACCATGCCAATGTTAACCACACCACCATCACTAACTCCACCCCCTTGCGGGCGGCGTGCTTCGACGGGCGCCTCGACATCGTCCGCTACCTGGTGGAGAACAGCGCTGACATCAGCATCACCAACAAGTACAACAACACCTGTCTGATGATCGCCGCCTACAAGGGCCACACGGACGTAGTGAAGTTCCTGCTGGAGCAGGGGGCGGACCCCAACGCCAAGGCCCACTGCGGGGCCACCGCCCTGCACTTTGCAGCTGAGGCGGGTCATCTGGACATCGTCAAGGAGCTGGTGCGTTGCCAGGCAGCTATGGTGGTGAACGGACATGGCATGACTCCCCTGAAGGTGGCGGCCGAGAGCTGCAAAGCCGACGTGGTGGAGCTGCTGCTGACATACGCCGACATCGACATCCACGACCACATCGAGGCCCTGGAGCTGCTGGGGGCCTCATTCGCCAACGACCGAGAGAACTACGACATCCAGAAGGCGTACGAGTTCATGTACATGGCCATGTTGGAGCGCTACAGCAACCCTGAGAATATCATCGCCAAGGAGCTGCTGCCGCCCATCGAGGCCTACGGGGGGCGCTGCGAGTGTCGGACCCTTGTGGAGCTGGAGACCATTTGTATGGACCGGGACGCTATGCACATGGAGGGGCTGATGATACGGGAGCGAATCCTGGGCTCGGACAATATCGACTTGTCACACCCCATCATCTACCGCGGCGCCGTCTACGCCGATAACATGGAGTTTGAACAGTGCATCAAACTGTGGCTGCACGCACTGCGTCTGCGTCAGAAAGGAAACAGAAACACACACAAAGACCTGCTGCGTTTCGCCCAGGTGTTCTCCCAGATGGTCCACCTGAAGGAGCAGGTCCTGGCCTCGGCTGTGGAACAGGTGCTGAGCTGCAGCGTGGTCGAAATTCAGAGAAGCATGTCTCGAGTCGACACGGCGGCCGAGTCCGAGCTGCCGCAGGCCATGGACAACTACGAGTCGAACGTTTTTACTTTTCTGTACCTGGCCTGCATCTCCACCAAGACCACCTGCGGCGACGAGGAGCGTGCACGCATCAACAAGCACATCTACAACCTGATCCAGCTGGACCCGCGCTCCCGTGAAGGCGCCTCCCTGCTTCATCTCGCCATCAGCTCCAGCACACCTGTCGACGACTTCCACACCAACGACGTCTGCAGCTTCCCGAGCGCGCAGGTCACCAAGCTGCTTCTGGACTGCGGCGCACAGGTCAACGCCGTCGACAACGAGGGAAACACCCCGCTGCACGTCATCGTCCAGTACAACCGGCCAATCAGCGACTTCCTCACACTGCACGCCATCATTATCAACTTGGTGGAGGCCGGCGCCCACACGGACATGACCAACAAGCAGAAGAAGACGCCGCTGGATAAGAGCACCACGGGTGTGTCGGAGATCCTGCTGAAGACGCAGATGAAGATGAGCCTGAAGTGCCTGGCAGCGCGCGCCGTTCGCCAGCACCAGATCACCTACAGGAACCAGATCCCCAAAACGCTCGAGGAGTTTGTGGAGTTCCACTGAAACGGACCGGAGAGGACAGAAACTTTTAAAATAAATTCTTATAATTTTCTAACCAATCAGTGCTGAGGGGGACATTCAGTACTTACAGCTTTTTATAAAAAAAGTGGGCGTTTGTTTTTTTTATTTAATTATTAACCGCTGAGAAGCAGCCACCACAGACGGGGATCTGTCTGTGTCTCTGCAGCGCAGCCACTGCAAGACGCCAGGAGTGACATCATCGCCGCGCTGCTTCTTGATTTTGCCTTATCTTCTCGCCGAAGAGCCGCCATGTTGCTGTGATTCCACAGACTGAGTGAACGAGTGAGTGTGACGCAGAGACGAGGAGAGAGAGCTACAGGCGGAGAAAATGAACGAATGAATGTACGAATGAGACACCAACAGACAAAACCGACCTCGCCGGCGTTCATCTCATCTCAGACCGTAGGACGAGGTTTATTTTACTGTAACTACGACGACGACAACAACAGAGCTGACAGAGCGATGACACATGATCTGACCGCTTATGATCAGGCTTTAAATTCATTTTAAGGGTTTTTTGTGCAGACGATATTTCTCTTGCCGCTTTTCTCTAAAAACTGAACAACACGGCCGACGGAGTGCAGACCACCCCCAGAAAAAAATCGTTTTACTCGCGACGAGGGGGATTTATTGATTTCAGCTCTTAGTTTTAATAAGGGGGAAATATTTGTGTATAAAGCAACGTTTAGGTTTGAGCCTCATTGAAGGTTTTCTTAATCCTGTTGGAGGAAGAAGTGAATGTTTAATAAAACATGAAGTGGCGCCGTTTGATGCTGTGTGCGGAGTAAAGTCGGGCTGTCTGCACACGCTCGGCCATGTAGCGTCCTTTCATGCTGTTGTTTTTTTGTTCTTTTAACTCCTGAGAGGCTCGTTCATGAATTTTTGGTTTTTTTAAGTTTTATCTTTTATCTTAAGACAAAAGTACAGAAACCCAGAGAATTCCAGCAGAGATAGAGAGATACCCTCGTTTTTAGTAAATTATCAGATTTTTTTATATTTAAGAATAAAAGATGCGGACGGACAGACGAGGACCACGTTATGAAGAATAACCTCAGAAATGTTTTCATACTTTTAACGCTCTTTTCGTTCGATTAGCACCGACATCAATCTCAGAATTTAGAAGTCTGAATTGTTACCCAAATATTGTTAATTTTTAAATCATGTTTAACCTCTTAGCACCGTGTCCACCTGGTGTTTGTTTTCAGTGAGGAGAGAGAGATCGCAGAATCAGGCTGCCAACCGGAGAAAAGCCCAGCGTCTTTTTTTTAGTGTGCTCCACCTTTTTGTGCGGCTGCTCCGAGCGCTCAAGTTGAAAAATTGAAACTTTTCAGAAAGGCGCTGTTGACATCACTGGTGCTCTTTTACAAACATTTGATATTCCCCGTAGTTTGTCTCCTACAGATCGTGTCTTATACCCTTGTCCTCCTCGCTCTGTGTCTGATTGGGAAATAAACCATCTCAAATATAAAACATTCAGTAAAAGGAACGGAGCAGTGTCAGTCATACAGCAGACCTTGTCAACTGTTGTCCTGGTGACAGGACAGACGTGCAGTGCTTTTCTTCTCAGTGCACAAACGCTTCGTATCAGAGCATACAGCCTGAAACAAAAAACCACTAGGTGGACACGGGGCCTTGATTAGAGTCTGACCGATCAATCGGCCGATCAATCAGAATATTCTCATGTAGCAAAATCAACGACTTTTCTGACTTTATTCTCAAAAAATGTAACTTCTTCTTGCGACTGATTCTGCATATTTTCCCCCGATAAATTAATTGAAAATGGGAGTTTGACCCTCGTCTGAGTGTACGTCAGATTGTTTCACTGCTTCAGCTTCAGGTTTTAAGTCTGGACAAAATAAAACATGAAATGTTAAAGGTTCAGTGTTTCTGTCCTGCAGCCAAAGGATCCTCGAGCCCATCGCAGATTTGATTTTAAATCATCTTCTGTCCTTCCGTTTATCCGCCCGTCTGCTCGCTGACAATCTGTTCAGCACACAGAGACTCTGGTGAAGCCTTCAGTTTTGAGTTTGAAGGGTTAGGAGTTCCTCTGAGGGCTCATTAATTCGCACGTAAACAACAAAACAAAGCTGTCTGTTCACCTCAACCTTTTCTAACCCCGAGGAAACCTGCAGGGAGGAGGTGAGCTTCATTATCTCCTCGCCGAGCAGACGGCCTCGTCTCAGGAGCACGAGGCGGTTTGTGTGTGTTCGTGTTTCTAACAAAGACTCGTCAGTCTCTTTAAGTTATTTCATCCATCGACGGTAGAGACTCTCGTCTCTCACCGTCTCTCGTCCTCACAGCACAAAATAGTCGACCTGAACGCTCGTCAATGATTTTGAAGAACAAGTCCGCAGCTTCCCACAACTCGATGTGACACTTCAGTAGATATGGCTTTGTTTGGAAACTGTCTCAAACTGCAGAGTTATAAATCAGAGAAAAGATTCAAACCGATCACATCACTGAAGTCTTTTCTTGTTTTTGTGGCTTTTCTTTTGTCATGAAAATTGTTGCCAAATGATTAAATCTCAAAGAGTCTGTCGTTAAAGTTCTGATTCCAGCGTCTTTTCTCTGTTTCACAACATTTAAGATTGAAAGATGAAATTGATTATTTTCCTCCATTCTTCTCCTGTTGAAGTGTTTTTACTGCAAAGACAGTTTGATAACATCTCGACACGATTGCCAGGTTGGTTAAAAATTTAGTAAACTACAGAGACCTGAAAAATAACGCTTGCCCTGAAGATGAATCTCTGAAGTTTTAAATTGTTTGTAAATAATCTTAAAAAAGGCAGGACCGGCAGTTGAAATTAATTCATTATTTAAATGTCACAAATCCTCCTCCTCTTCAGTGTAAATAAGTCTCAGTGCTCCTAAAAACGTGTGAAGTTTCTTGTTCTAAATCCACTCTGATCCTGTATTTGATCATGCCTATAAACCCCTTTATTTCAGACCTGCTCAGAACAGGCCTGTCTGTGTCTGTACCTTTAAATATGTAAATTAGCTGTGTTTGACCACGCCCCCTCTGGAAGGGCTTGGGTGTCTCGGCCTTTCTCGCTCCATGTCCTATTGTTTACGGTGAGAAGGCAGACTCAGAGGGCAGAACAAACACCTAGCTGTGGGAGTGTCACCCACCTGGGGGAGGGGTTACTGCCCTTTGTGATGTCATGAAGGGAAAATCTCCTTTTTGAGCACACATTTTCTGAAAAGTGGAGCAGGCAAAAGATGCAGAGGATGGACTTTTCTCATCATTGGGGGGTTTGTTAGAGAAACATGGAGAAGTGGATTATGTATATGTGACCTTTAATCTCTCATCTCCAGTGACCCACTGTTAAAAATTCATCAAAAATAATTATTTCCCTAAATCAGGTTGTTCAAAAGGTACATAGATCTGGATCCTCCTGATCCAAGCAGAGGGCTGATTCAGACGGATTACAGGGAACATTTTAATAGAATGATTAAATAGCTGAAACAACAACAAGATAGTTGAATTAGAAGGATGTTTTCATTCAGATGCCACTTTTACATTTCACGCTTTATTCCTTTATTAACACAAGAAGCGAACATTTAAAACACCCGACAGCATCACACATCAGTACAGACTGTAAAAACTACAGCTTCATGTCAAACTGTAATGTCACAGTCCTTCATACATCAAACATTAGTGTATTTACAAAAAGTTCAAGTTTGTCTTTATACAACAAAAGTGCGTCAGATATAAATTTCAAAATAATATACAGGAAGCGTCCATAAGATGCATTTACAGTTTACATTAGTATAAAAAAGAATGAAATCAGCCATCGTAGGTAGTCATGTGTTGTGTCGGCTATTTCTATGACATTCTTTTAATCTCAGTTGGTTTTGATTTTCATATTTTTTTATGTGAATTAAACATTTTATCAAACTCGTTCCTATCAGAAGACTGAGCGTCAGAACTCCGGGTTTGTACTCAGACATAATTTCTTAGTTGTTGTCTTTAAATGTTTTCATAAAACATCTTTACAGCCGAACCGAGCGGACAGGAGGCTGCATTCAGATCCTTTTCAGGTTAACAACGGTTTTAGGGGTGGGGCATCAGGATCCCTGAGTGACGATGAAGGCTTGTGATGCATTCAGGTGATTTTCATCAATTCGTAAAGTCCAACGTGTTGGCAAATGAGGCTCCCAGTCCTCTGGTCCAAACAAATCCAGAGCATTCAGGACCAGACTCTAAAGTTAGAAGGAGGACATACTGGCTGCTGCATTGTTGTCAGGGAAGCCAGCACTTCAACATAGCATGTTTCCTTAATGTCTGATCATATAGTAAGCTCACTTTATCATTTCACTCACTACACATTTTACTGATTGGACTTGTAAGATTTGAAGTTTGAAATTTTGACCTGAATCCAAACTTTATTCTATAAATAAATTCTAATTCTGCTTTTTATTTTGACCGTTTGCACTTATTATTTTTTTCATCCCCCAAAGTCATACTTCTGACTTCCTCAACTTTCTTTCTTCCTTTTCATTATTTTAATCTGTAAACAGATCTCTGAGTTTAAAGTCACATCTCACATATGTGAGATATCCTCCGTCATTAAACTTTTACCAGCTCAAAGCGTCTGATTTTTGTCTGCCTTGAGTCATTTGAACCTCTCAGTGGTGTTAAACTCCAAACACCTGTGGGGATCGAACCCATTCAGGTGCAGGAGTCGACTTTAAAAGTTGACAAGAATCGACCGATGCAGCATCATCGTCGCCTGCACGTTATAGCTCCTCTGCTGCCTTCCCATTGGCTACCGGCTGCAACTCCTCTTCCTGTCTCCTCCGTCTGTTGAAGAAGCCGAGCTGAGGAGGAAGCAGAGATTACTTTTTTATTTTATATTTAACCTTTATTTAGCCAGATAAATAACCCATTGAGATCAGGATCTTGGTGACCTGGCCAAGAAGGCAGCAGCACACATCGTGTGTGTGTGTGTGTGTGTGTGTGTGTGTGTGTGTGTGTGTGTGTGTGTGTGTGTGTGTGTGTGTGTGTGTGTGTGTGTGTGTGTGTGTGTGTGTGTGTGTGTGTGTGTGTGTGTGTGTGTGTGTGTGTGTGTGTGTGTGTGTGTGTGTGTACCTTCCACAGGGCCAGCACCTGTAAAGCCAGGAGCAGCAGGCCTCCCAGTGAGCTCCCCAGTATAATCCAAAAAGGGATGCTGTGATCTTCCTCCTTCCTGAGCTCCAGGATTATCTGCACACAGAAAACATTCACATCATCCACACACTGAATCTAATCTGTTCCCCTCTGACCTCCTGACGGCTCCACGCCTCTAACATGATGGAATAAATTAAATGTCCAGGTGGGAAATAATCCGGTAAACAGCGGAGGATTAATCCACTTTATCGACCAAACAGAGCTAATTATTTTCTTAACATAATCATCACATTAAACGTTAAATCATGACGTGTCAACTCACTGGAGGTTAAGGGTTAAAGGGTGTAAAATTATAAAGGGGTCTTCTCAGGAATATGAGACAGGCTCATCTCCACAACCCCTGCTGATCAACTTTTACCGGGCCACCATCGAAAGTGTCCTGGTCTACTGCTGCACTGTGTGGTTCACAGCTGATCAGCAGAGGACAGGAGGGACAACAGCGGGTGTTGAGGGCAGGAGAGTGGGTGATTGGGACTAGACTACCAGCCCTCAGCGATGTATACACCGGCCAGGCAAAAAAAGGACAAACAGCTGTATCATAAAATAAACCAACCCACACTGGACACTGGACACTGGACACTGGACACTGGCTCTTCTCAGACTGAGAAACAGTTTCTTTCCAAAGGCAGTACAATTCATCCAACCACCCACCTACCCACCCCCCAGCCCTAAGTGTGCTTTATAAATAAATGTGACTTGACTTGACTTGACTAAGAAAGACATGTTTCCTTATGTCTGATGAAATAGTAAGGGCCTGTTTGACTGGATGTAATGACACAAAGCCAACAGCAGATGGCAGCACAGTTACACATCTGCTCAAGCTTAAAACTGTTACTTTGGTTAGAAGAAATAGAGCAAAAAGAAAACACCAGTATCCTAAAAACTACCTGCTCAACATCTGTAAAATACTCACCTGTATGCTGCCATGAAGTATGCATGTAGAAATATGTATCTGTGGACATTGGTGTGCACTGAAATCCATTTCTGTGAAATTGTTTATTTTTCCCTCCTCCTCTGCAAACGGCCTGCTGTTGCTGAATATTTTGATTCTGTGGAATTGTTCCATCTTCTGTATAACTTATCTTATATCATCTTCTTAGGTTATGCTTTGGTTGAAATTTTAGTGAGTCAATTATTTTAAAAAGACAAAAAAAAGCAGATTGATTTGGATGATCTTGCTTGATTATGAGTGTATTTCCTTGTTAGTTTGAGTGCATGTTGTATAAAGAGTTACCTGTCTGACAGGTCGGTCCTCCTGGAGAAACATGGGACTGGAAGCTTCCAGCTGGATGGACGCTGCAGTCAGTAACTCCAAGGACCGGAAGCTTACCTGAAACAGGTCGACAGTGAAACATTCACCCGTCTAATACTTTGAAAAGCACAACAATAGATTATAGAAGAAAGAAAACACAAGGCAGACTTCCTTCATCCTTCACTAAGGGGACGTTTAAGGCCCTGACACACAAAGGAGATCGCTCACTGTCAGCCCTAGGTGGGCCGGCGGTGAGCGATTGGTGTGTCAGAGCGTTTACATGTTTAGCAGCTCAGAAGTCAGATTAAAGAAAGAAAGAGAGAGATCAAGTGATTAAAAACAAGAGAACTGAACAAAGACAAAACAGTCAGAACTTTGTTCAGATTATTGCACAGAAGAATTGCATGCACAATTTCAGTAGATGCATGGTGATTATTTTCCTATGATTACATTACAATGCGTGCAGAAAAAGTTAGAGTTTAGAAAAATGTAGCCGAAGAATAAACCAGAGTTAAACAGAATAATTGTGAGGGTGAGGATTAAAAAATAAAAATACAGATAAATGTCTCTTTAATTTGAACTATAGAAGTTTAGATTCATGTGAGATTCTCTTTATTTTATTCAGGCTCACCGCGAGCAGAGCAGGAAGTTTAAGTTTTCCTCGGAGTGTTACTTTCATCTCTCTGGACGCCGGCAGGTTCAGTCTGCACTGCACCGCCACGCTCACGCTGTTACTGTGGTTCTGCACAAAGACACAAAGAAGAAAATAAACACAAAATCGGAGTCCTAGCTTCTGTAGTTTGTTAGTGTATTTTGTTCCATGCCTGGTGTTTTGTTTTTCTAGCTAACGCAGTATTGTTGCTAACTTCAATAATCATGCTACCGTCACTAATCAAACAAATATCGCTTGACTTTAAGTTCTTCATCTGCAAAACTGGAAGAATTTTCTGATCTTCCTTTTCATGTGCGCTCCCGCACCACTCGTCTGACTCACATGGTGTTTGCTCGAGTCCATGGAGGAGGAAAACAAAAAAAATGGCATACCGATCAAAATCAAGACTTCCTTTTTTGGCACGACAGCTCGTCTACCTGTCATTAAGCAGCAGGTACTGTTAATATGATTAGCTGGGCTGGCTAAGCAACAGCTGCAACGCTGAGATTGATTGACAGATGAAGACATAAATCAGTGTTGAACTTTGACTTTCTTACCAGCTGTGACAGAGGAGACAAATCCTCAGCTGTAACCCGACTGCTTGTTCTCTGTTGAGGCAGTATGCAGTGAGACCCAGCTACCTGCTGAGAGGAAGAAGAGGAGGGAGGGTTTGAAATAGGAAAGTGACATAGGGTGAGGGTTAGGGTTAATTTCTAAAGATGCATATCTTTGTCACAGGAGACATGAAACACAAAAGTTCCCTCCAGGTACTCCAGCTTCCTCTCACAGTCCATAGTTATCCTCGTTAGTTAAATGGTGACTGGTTGTCTGTCTCTATATGTCAGCCTTATGATTGACTGGCAACCAGTCCAGGGTGTAACCTCACCCAATGACAGCTGGGATCACCAACCCCGAATGGGTTAAGCGGTATAAACAATGGAAGGATGGATTTCTCTGTTTACCTGCTCGATGGTGTAGTCTGTGATGTTCACCAGCTGGTTCCCCGATCCTGTCACAGCCCAGATGTCAGCTCTGAACAGGATATCCTGCACTGAGAAGATGCCCAAGTTCTGGATCTGCATGCAGATGAAAAAGATGGAAACGTAAAAAAAAACTGTCTTTTATTGTTAACTAGAAATGTGTTAAAATATGTCAGAGGAAAAGCAAGTTCAAAGTCACCACATAACTGCCAACGCTTTGAGTTTGGCCAGATTGATTTTAAACGTCATTGCACTCCAGTGCTACTTGCAACATGAGCAGCAGTCTGTACTTTTGTTTTTTCTGTCTTAAGAAAGAAGAACTGAAAAAATAATTTGAAACGGTTATCACAAGGCTTTTTTTACATAGCTTTCGTGCTCTTTCCCGATAAGAATCACCTTGTGCCAAAACGAGATAACAGATCAGTCAAACCTGACAAGCAACTAAATCTTAATTTGCAAAGCAGAAAGAGGCGGAACAACACTGTCACGACAGTTTTGACATCACATTCCTCATCTCAAACGTACTGAGCCACATCATACGTGCAGAGGAGTCTCCATTTCTTTCCAAAGACAACGTTAACTGAATTGAACCTTTTGCAACAACACAGTAGAGACTGCCAGTCACTGGTGAGTACAGCTTTTAAATTTGACCATTTCACAACTTACACACACTAACACTAAACGTGAATAGTAAAGATGGTGCCTGTATCTGAAATGTATTTCATGGGTATGATGTGTGTAATTTGTGGCTGGGCAGGCATCAAGAACATTTCACTATGCACTGTGTAGTTGTGTTACCAATAAATGGTAATCAAATGGAAATGTATTTCATGTAAATGTAACTTGATCTGAAAGGCAACTGGACCTAGTTGAAGTTCTTAGAGATGTTTTTCAAAGGGAAGGCTTCTTCATTTCTTATCAGTTTTAGAGGAAAAAGGATGGACTGAAGTTTAAACTTTGTTAGAGCGCAGTTGGGTGCAGAAGCATAAACAACTGTCAGAGCCTTTTACTTTTTAACTTGCCGTTGCAGGGAGGTCACCAGGGGGGCTCGACTGGGGGCTTGTGAGTATCCCCACACCGGTTTGGTTCCTCTCACCTTGAGATCAGCCCCTCTCCAGGACTTGTGGATGGGCATGAGCCTAACTATTTCTAGTTGGTTACGCTCCACCACCTGCGCCAGCTCTTGTGTCAAAGGGGTTGTTTACTTTCCCAAATGTATAAGCCTCTGCATTCTTCATTGCATTTTATTTTCTAAACTACATTACTCTGTTTTACTAGGATCTACTGGGATTTTGTCCTTTGGCGGACCAGTGTCTGTCTGTTTGTGTTGGGTGGTTTGCAATGGACCAAACTAACTACTCTAACACAAAGCCCTTAGTGTCTACCACAACCCTACTAGCATTGCCACTACCAACAGACTGAGGCTACAATTCTGTGTCATTTGTTGTTGTCTTCTTCTCCGATTGAAGTTTGAGCTCAAGCGTCGAATTTACCATGACTGAGAATCTCTGTTGTTACTGTTTTTCTTAGAGGTCTTGTTTAAGGCCCAGGTATGGTTGCCACCCACCTTAATTGCCTCCATGACCCTGAAAGCTTATATTCAAAAGGTCCATCCACCAGTTTAGAATATTTCGATGAAGCCGTTCGAATGGGAGATGAAACATAGACCTTCAACTAAGTCCAGTTGCCTTTTGGGACAGGCTTAAAGAATTTCCTTGTGGATTTAAAATAACTTGTTATTCAAATTGACATTCCTAATGACATATCTATATTGTTTATTTCAGAGATCTCAGTGTAGACATGTCTGCTGCCAGCTGTGTGCTGACTGAAGCTCAGTTCCTGTGCTCCATCTGTCTGGATGTGTTCACTGATCCAGTCACCATACCATGTGGACATAACTTCTGTAAAACCTGCATCACTGAACACTGGAATTCGAGTAATAGGTGTCCCAACTGTCAAGAGGTCTTCTATGGAAGACCTGACATGAAGGTCAATACTTTCATTTGCGAGATGGCTGAACAGTTCAGACAGTCAGCTGAACAGAGAACCAGCAGCAACAGCAGCTTAAAACTACATATTGCCAAACCAGGAGAAGTTCCCTGTGACGTCTGCACTGGAGCCAAACTGAAGGCCCGGAAGTCCTGCCTGGTATGTCTGGTTTCTTACTGTGAGACTCACCTGAAGTCTCATCTGACAATGTCAGTTCTTAAAAGACATCAGCTGATTGACCCCGTGAAGAACCTGGAGGATAGGATGTGTACGAAACATGACAAACTGCTGGAGCTGTTCTGTAAGAACGACCAGACGTTCGTCTGCTTGCTCTGTTCTGTTTCAGACCACAGGACACATAATGTTGTTCCTCTAAAAGAAGAATATGAAGAAAAGAAGCCAGAGCTGGGGAAGACAGAGGCTGAAATTCAGCAAATGATCGAGGAGAGAACACTGAAGATACAGGATATCAAAAGCAGAGTGGTGCTCAGTCAGGAGGATTCAGACAGAGAGATTGCAGAAGGTGTTCAGGTCTTTTTGGCTCTGATGGAATCTGTTGAATGTAGCCTAAACAAGCTCATTGACACGGTCAAAAGGAAGCAGAAAGAGACGGAGATAGCAGCTGAAGGCTTCATCAAAGACCTGGAACAGGAAATCTCCAAGCTGAAAAAGAGAAGTGTTGAGTTGGAGTAGCTCTCATGTTCTGAGGACCAACTCCATGTCCTACAAAGCTTCCCATCTTTGAATACTATTCCACCCACAAAGGACTGGATAGGAGTCAATGTCCTGCCACCTTTTTATGATGGGACTATTGGGAGAGTGGTGGGGCAACTGGAGGAGACACTCAGTAGACATATGAAGAAGGTGTTTGAGGCTGAGATGAAGAGAATCAAGAATTATGCAGTGGATTTGACTCTTAATCCAGATACAGCACACCCCAACCTCATCCTGTCTGATGATTGGAAACAAGTCTACTGTAGTAATGTGAAGAAGAATCTCTCAGACAGTCCAGAGAGATTTGCCACTTGTCCCTGTGTCCTATCAAAAGAAGGATTCTCTTCGGGCAGATTTTACTTCGAGGTACAGGTCAGAGGGAAAACTGACTGGGATTTAGGAGTGGCCAGAGAGTCAATCAATAGGAAGGGGAAAATTACACTGAATCCTCACAATGGTTACTGGACGATATGTTTGAAAAATGAAAGCAAGCTCTACGCTCTTGCTGGCCCTCCAGTCCGACTCTCCCTGAAGTCACAGCTTGAGAATGTGGGAGTGTTTGTGGACTATGAGGAAGGTGTGGTCTCCTTTTATGATGCTGATGCTACAGCTCCTATTTACTTTTTTACTGGCTGTTCATTCACTGAGAAACTCTACCCATACTTTAGTCCTGATGTTAATCATAGTGGTAAAAACTCAGCCCCTCTGATCGTCTCTCATTTCAATCACACACAGTAGAATATTTGGATTTCTACAGAAAGATTGACTATTACTTCAAGGTCACATATTATACTCCTTTCCAACCAGTGTAAATAAGTCTCAGAGCTCCTGTGAAGTTACTTGTTCTAAATTCACTCTGATCCTGTATTAGATCATGTCTATAAACCCCTATATTTCAGCCCTGCTCAGAACAGGCTGTTTCTGTGTCTGTACCTTTAAGTGTAAATGAGCTGTGTCTGACCACACCCCCTCTCTGGAAGGACTTTTCGGGCTTTTCAGGCTTTCTTGTTCCATATCCTATTGTTTACCGTGAGAAGGCAGACTCAGAGGGCAGAACAAACACCTAGCTGTGGGAGTGTCACCCACCTGGGGGAGGGGTTACTGCCCTTTGTGATGTCATGAAGGGAAAATCTCCAAATGGCCTGTAATTGATGATTGAATGTTCATTTATTCAGGTTTTACGGGTATAGATTGTTTCATTTTCTGATTTTGTGTTTTTGGATTTTATATTTCTTTGTGACAGAATTGCCTAATTACCACTAATCACAATTGTAACTACAATGGTATATTTTATGTAATGTATCCTTGGTGTAGTCATGACTGTATTACCGGCCTCAAGATTTATTGATTATTAAGGTGTAAGAAGTATATGCACTTATCATAAATGTGTGGTTGTCTTATAAGTTGCTGTATGTTTTACTACTTTTGGTACCTGTCCTTTTGTTTTAAATAAAATAGTACAAAGTAATTTTTTTGTTGCTAGAATAAGTTTTTATATGTTGGAGTTTGTTTCACATGGTATCATTTTGTTTAAAGAAGGTATTTCCTGTAACTGTTCTGGACTTGTGCAACAAAAAGATTCAGTTTTTAATACTCACATAATAAATGAGGTTGAAGGTGGAAGAGCTGCTGTCTTGTTGGTCCCTCGATGAAGACGATCCGTCAGCTCTGATTTCAAATCGAGGAGGGTTTGGATCTCTGAACAGGATACGAGAGGAGAAGAAGAGTTTTTTAATGACATATACATTTCAGTCTCAGTAGTGCTATTTTTAAAGTGTTGTCCCCCCCAAAAAAGTATATGAATCCCAGTTGGTTTTAGGCTTTAAATCACGTTTAATGAAGGGCACACATCATTTAAATGTAAATCTATAACATTAGTGATATTGGATGTGCAATCAGTTTATTCTCCTTGTATAGATCAGATTTCAACTACATATGGGTCCACAACAGGGCTGTCTCTTTTCACATTCACATGCATTGTAACCTCAATAGAACAGGATATCACACATCCACTGAACAACCACCTTATCCCACTTCCCTCAGGACGGAGGTACAGAGCATAGAGCTGCAGAAGGGCTCGTCCTGGGAAAAGCCTGATCCCTGCTGTTAAAGCGGCCCTAAACAAAAGGCCTCGTTGAACAGACCAGAGTGGGAACTCTTGATTGTTGTTTAACTCTGTTTGTATTATACTCAGTGTTTTGCGTATGTACTGTTCTTTGTTGGAAATTGTCTGTTTGGACAGAAACGGTGTTGTGAAAAGGAATTTCCCCATGGGGACAATAAAGTCTAAACTCTAAAGTCTAACATTCAAAGTTGTGTTTGAATGTGATGTGAAGGTTCATATCCAATCTTTAATGCTGCCAATTATCTAAAAAAGTAAAAGACTGTGTTACGTTCCCAACAACAGTTTAATGTAGTTTTCTTTATGATTCAGCAGAGGGCACTATAAGTTATTAATAAAAAAGAGCTTGTCCTTTTGCACACCATAAGAAAAAATAATGGTGTTTATTCTGCTATGAAAATGGGGGATCTGATTATTCATACACAAATCCATCACAGGTCTTAGTGATTTAAAAATGTTTAAACAGAATAACATAAGCTGGAAATTGGTAGCTGATAATTTGGAACATTTTTATTTTTTCAGATGAGTACTACTGGAGTTGATATACTTAAACCTATTCTCGCTTAATTTACATGATGAGTTTACCAGAGAGATTCATGTAAACAAAAACATAATAATGTTATGACAAGCTTTTTTAATGTCTCACCTGGTGAAGAGGAGGTCAGTTTGGTACTTTAGAGGGAGGAAGATGTCATTGATGTTGTTGTCCGGGTAACGCTCTTCTCCTTCACTGAGTAAAAAACGTTTAAAAAAAAGACATACAGACTCGTGAGGATGCCATAAAGACAAAAAATTTCATTGTCCTCATATGAACCTAAATCAAGAATGAGTGTGTGTCCCCCAAAAGATAACTGAGTCCTCAAACAGTAACCATGTGATCATATAGTTATCTACACTATGGGATTTGATGAAGTACAGAAAGAGACATATTAATACTTCTATACTCATAGGGCACCCTAACCATCACCCTAAAACAAATGGTCCTCACATGAACCAAAATCAAGAATGAGTGTGCGCACCGAAAAAGTAGCTGAGACCTCAATCATGTAGTAATCTCCACAATGTCATCTAAAAGAGTTCAGATATAGACTTAATTCATAGATCTATACTACCCAAACCTTCGCCCAATCATTTCTCACATTCACTAACTGTCTCACCTGCTGGTTGCCATGACGACTCGTAAGTGATCCAGGAACACAGAATGGCTGAACTCAAACTCAAGACGGAAAGATACCTGGAGAGAGAGGGTTTCAGGTAGTATTATGCTTTTTTTTCAACAATTTCGAAAAGCGAAATGTGATTTTTATCCACAATACATTTAAAACCTTAACGTAAAACTTAAATTAATAGCCAAGGCTTTAATTTACTTTTGTCAATTGAGTTACCCTGCCTTTATTTGGGACATCATTTTGTCATTTTAAAATAATCATCTCTTTTGCACGTCCTCAAAGTGTCCCCTCATCTCTGTGAGCCGACTGAAGCCGTTTCCCTTGGCTTCATCTCACCTTGTTAAAATGAAGCTAACAACAATCTACACCACAGTCTGGACCAATAAAGTGGACTTCATACAGACAGTCATCTGTAAAGTGGACCCTCAAGGGGCTTCACAGTGAAGGGCGGGCCGTGATTGTGTTTACAGGACGACCATTAGGCTAATGATGGATTAAGTCAATGGTCGTTTGTCTGTGCATATTCCCGCTCTGCTTAAACACTATCATTAGACTGACTGTATAACTGCAGTGAGATGGTGTAATAACAACTGTTTAATGCTGCTGTTATAGTTATAAAAAACTTCAGACAAATGCACACCTACCTGAGACAAGGACTTCATGAATGGAGCGCTGATGTTACAGCTCCTCTGATTGGCTGGTCTGTCCTGGGAGTAGCATTCAATCTGAATGTCTGACTGGTCCTGTACGAGAAAAAAAGAAGAGTAATTTTCCCCCTCAGATTACAAAAATATGGCATAAATCAAGGTCTTGGCTTGGTCATTGCTTGGGATTAGGAATTTGTAGAAGTCACTGAAATGTTCCAAACAATAAACCAACATGTTGCACAGCAGCTTTGAAAACTCTGATGCACTGAAACAGTCAGGCAAGCAAGATACATAATATTGGATATTTGTGATTGAAGGACAGAGCACTATCACACCTTGACTATGAGGCTAGAGAAGAGGAGGTTGGAGGAGGTGGATATCTGAATTGATGCTCCGTAGGCGTTCTCTCCCTGATTCTCCAGTTGAGCAAACACCATCACCCTCCTCCGCCCAGTCTCCACCAAGTACACCGAGTACTCTGATGCCCCCTGATGGCTGCAGGCTGACCAGGTGGCCCGCTCCCTGGAGCTGCAGAACTGCCTTCAGATGAAACACAGAGTCAGTTACCTGCTTGGTACATCATCATATTAAAACGGGTGTGCTTATAAAGACCCGTTACTCACTGAATATCCATGAGGTCAGTGTGACTGCCCAGGATGAGGTCAGGAACGCAGATGTCCTCCTGCTCACAGCCGTTCCAGTAAGGAAGCTACAGCAATGAACAAATATTTTGTATGATGAGGCAACATTAAAAAACATGACAGCAAATGTATTCAGAGCAAAAGAAGGAAATGCATTCATATGAGAAATTAGGCAGCTGCAAATCTTTAAGAGGCCACTAGGGGCTGTCTCCTGCAGGTCATCAATCCCCATAGAGTCCCATTTTAAAATGTCCAACTTTGAGTATTCATGAAAACTGTATTGGCTGAATTTGTAAGCAACAACCCCTTTGAACATTAAATTAAGGCTTAAAGTGATGTCAAATTAGGGGGCATGGCCTCTTTGAGTGAAAGGTGGGAGTTGCTAGCTGTCTGCTAGGTGTCACCTCAACTAATTCAGTCACTGAACATAACCCTCTGGGCCGTGTTTGCGCTGTTGGAGCCTTTTGGAGATTTGTTCATGTACATATCTGACAAATAAACTACAACTCCCACTGGGCATTTTCCAACCCCTCACACCTCCGCAGCTCCACTTCTTTTTCAAATGTGGTCACTACTGGCTCTCAAGGCGGCTACGTCTCTTGTTTTTCACGGTGTAGGACCCTGACATTTCTCACCTCAGCCCTCAGGATGCTCGGCCAATCAGGATCCAACACAGGCCCCTCATCTGGGCTCTGCAGACCCGTCTCCAAGACAACAGAAATGGGACGTCCATAATCTGTCGTTTCCTTTAGAGAAAACAAAGATAAAGCGACGTTTGTGTGTCTGATTCACACTAAATGGAAGTCAGATAACATGTGTGCTTCAGTTTGGTTTACTGGGTCTTATTCTGACCTGGATGGAGAAGCCGAGGCGCTGGCAGCTCTGAACTCCAGCCTGCAGAAACAGACTCCTGGGCTGCTGTCGAGCTGATTCGTCCAGAACAGCTCGAGGAGGAAAACGCCTCTCATCTAACACCAGACTGTACCACGCGGCTGGGACAGAGAGGAGGGGAGAGAGAAACAAACCAGTCTTATCCAGCTCAGTTGCAGCAGAACAACACACAGATTTTACTGGTCTTTCAGGTGATATGAAACAAAGTGATGTCACCTGGCGTGCTGATAAGTGCAAATACATCTTGTCCTGTTTCCAAATGTGGAAGTTTTAAGGGTTTTTCTGGAGAGTTGGCCAAATAAGAATAAGAATGAATAAGAGTTTCCACTGAGTATTGTTATGTGACTGTACTGAGAATTAGGTGAAAACATTTGATAACAAGAATACAAGAATCTCTATTGCATCACCTTGTCTCTTCTTGTTACTTTGCAGTCTTGTAAACGTTTTGTAAATTATCTAATAGATTGCTAAAGCTTGCAGCCTAAAACAGACTGTTATGGCTGCAGTGCAATCTCTGGAGGCAAATATTCCCATTCAAAGTTCAATATAAGAGCAATATCTAACGTTGACGCTTTGTGTTTAAAATGGGTACTTCAGTCCAAATTCAAAACATTTGCCGTCTGTTAGTTTGCCAGTTATCATGACAAACAGGTGTCGGCTGCTTCCTAATTGGTTGCTCTATGTCGCTGCTGCAGAGTCGAACTCATCTGTGCAACTGGAGCTGGGTTTTTGATTTATGAGCACACGGAGAGCTGAAGTCAGCAGCTTCAGTCCAACACAGTTCATGTGAGGAACGCCACGTCTGCACTTCAACAAATCACTATAGTAAATCTGAAAAGGAAAGGTCAGATATTCAACCTCCTGTTTCCTCTATCCGTCCATTGAAGTGTGTTTGTTTGATGCCATGTGGCGTATTGGCATGTGGACATGCATGCTCTCTCTCTGTATGTGTCTTAATTTGTGTGTGTGTATGTGTGTCTAATCCGCTCCAGATGATCGAGGGAAGATGAGGAGCTGATGGGGAGAATGAGGAGAGGAAGGTATGAAGGTATGAAGTGATGGAGGTGGGAGGAGTGACACTGTTTTAAAAAGGGTCTGGCTGCAGTTAGCATGTCAGCGAGGTTTCCATGCAGCCGGCCCACACATCTGCAGCTAATTAGCCAGAGACACGACAACAGCTTCACTGAGGAACAGACCATGACAAGACTTTCCACACACAATACGATCAGAAAACCAAACATCTGGAGGATACTGATACTCTAGCCACAAATGTCCATACAGCTGAAGGACCGGACAGATTTATGTTTAATATCCAGAAAGAGTTCAACACTTACTTCCACTTTATTGGAAGAACAACAACAACCTGCTACTGAGCAGATAAGAATTGATGCGGGTATTACAGTACTTGGGCCTTATTTTTTGCATATTTTAAAACAAACTACTTCAAAAAGTTTAGAATTGTTCCAGTGCTCACTTGCTAAGACAAATGTGCTCAATCATAGTACGTCCACTGAAGTTGTTGTTTTTGTCCCTGACAGACTCAGAAGTGTCTGACAACATTACACTACAGAGAGACCTTTTTTGTTAAAGAGGAAGATGATTTTTGGACCATAAATAGCTGCTACATCATTCTCTGCAAACACACCAGAGTCCATTGGGATAAAAACAGTAATTTAAAGGTAGAGTCTGCAGCTTTCTCCTTCAAAATAAAACACAGACTTATCCTAAAGTAAAGCTGCTCCATCATCTCTTCTGGGCCTCCATACATGTGTGGTGGTGACTGTGTCTGCAGAGACCCTGTCCTCATGTTCTGGTTTGTTTTGGTTGACTCGGAACGTTTCTGGGCGGATAGCTGGTGTGTTTCCTCCATGCGTGGAAGAGTTGTGCTTCAGCACGGTACAGTTGCTCAAGCACGAATACTCGGTCTCCGCATTCCATTATCTCGAAATCCTGGAGTGTTCTGTCTGTATCCGACCGGTGACTGTTTACATCCCCCCCTCGGCAGACGCTGCTGCAGCCTGTGAACTCATCCACAGTGTCGTGTCTCAGCTACAGACATCACACCCCCAGTCTCTTATTCTCATCTCAGGAGACTTTAACCACGCTTCCATGTCTGCCACTCTCCCAACTTTCAATCAGTATGTTGACTGCCATACCAGGGACAATAAAACTTTGGACTTACTGTATGCAAACACCGAAGGATGCATACAGATCATCACCCCTCCCCCCCCTGGGCCGCTCAGACCACAACCTGGTGAGACTGCATCCCATTTACATACCTATGGTGAAAAAACAACCCCCCACAACCAGGTATGTGAAGAAGTGGTCTAAGGAGGCCACTGAGGCCGACACCACTGACTGGGAGGTGCTGTACAGCCCACATGGGGAGGACATCGACGGTTTAACTCACTGCATCACAGATTACATAAACTTCTGTGTTGAGAACATTGTACCCACCAAAAAAATACAGTGTTTCTCCAACAACAAACCCTGGGTGACCCCTGAGCTGAAAACCCTGCTCAATGAAAAGAGAAGGGTTTTTAGATCTGGAGACAGAGAGGAGCTGAGGAGGGTGCAGAAGGAGCTCAAGATAAAAATCAAGGAGGGGAAAGCCAGCTACCGGGATAAGATGGAGGAGCATTTACAACATAAAAATGCAAGAGAAGTCTGGAGGGGCCTGAATAACATCTCAGGTCACAGCAGAAGGTGTGGGAGGGGCCCTGAAGCAGGAGACAGGGAGTGGGCAAATGAACTGAATCTGTTCTTCAATAGATCAGGTGAGAAGCCAGCTGAGGAAGATCAAGGCGAAGCAGGCCACAGGTCCCGACGGCATCAGCTCCAGACTCCTGAAGGACTGTGCAGATCAGCTCTGTGAGGTCCTTCTGCACATCTTCAACCTGAGCCTGAGACTGGAGAGGGTACCGACTCTGTGGAAGACTTCCTGCGTGGTGCCAGTCCCAAAGACACCTCACCCCAGGGAGCCTAACCACTTTAGACCTGTGGCCCTCACCTCTCACCTGATGAAGACCATGGAGAGGATCGTCCTCGACAACCTCCGCCCCCTGGTGACTTCAAATCTGGATCCTCTGCAGTTCGCCTACCAGCCGAACATCGGGGTGGATGATGCCGTCATCTACCTGCTGCAGAGATCCTGGACTCACCTGGAGAACACTGGCAGCACTGTGAGGGTCATGTTCTTTGACTTCTCCAGTGCCTTCAACACCATCCAGCCTGCACTGCTCAGGGGGAAGCTAGAGAGGGCGGGAGTGGACTGTCACCTGGCTGTATGGACAACGGACTACCTCACCAACAGACCACAGTACGTGAGGCTTCAGGACTGTGAGTCTGACATGGTGGTCTGCAGTACAGGGGCTCCGCAGGGGACAGTTCTCTCCCCTTTTGTCTTCACCCTGTACACCTCAGACTTCTGTTACAACTCTGGGAGCTGCCACCTGCAGAAGTTCTCCGGTGACACAGCCATCGTGGGGTGTGTGTCTAAGGGGAGCGAACAGGAGTACAGGCAGGTCATCATGGACTTTGTCGACTGGAGTGAGCTCAACCACCTTCAGCTCAATGCCAGCAAGACAAAGGAGATGGTGATTGACTTCCGCAGGAAGTCACCCCAGACTGCACCGGTGAACATCCAGGGCTTGGACATCAAGAGGGTGGAGACGTACAAATACCTGGGTGTTCACCTCAACAACAAACTGGACTGGTCACACAACACAAGAAGGGTCAATGTCGACTTCACCTGCTGAGGCGACTGAGGTCCTTTGGAGTGTGCAGGACTCTGCTACGGACTTTTTATGACACTGTGGTGGCGTCTGCACTTTTCTATGCAGTGGTCTGCTGGGGAGGAGGGCGCACAGAGAGAGACAGAAAGAGACTGAACAGACTGGTCAGGAGGGCCAGTTCTGTCTTGGACTGTCCTCTGGACTTTGTAGAGGAAGTGGGTGAGAGGAGGATGTTAGTGAAGCTGACATCCATCATGGACAACCCCTCTCACCCCTTACATGACACTGTGGGGGCCCTGAACAGCTCATTCAGCAGCAGACTCAGACACCCACCCTGCAAGACAGAGCGCTACCGCAGGTCATTCATCCTATCTGCCGTTAGACTGTTTAATCAGACTCTTTAACAACATCACCACCTCATGCTACACACTGTGTGTGTTTTTTTAAGAACAAGTTACTGTGTCATTTTACATTATTGTATTTCTATTTTTTTATGTTTATTTAAATGATGTAAATATGTTTGAGCTGTTTTTAACTTCTATTTTTATTTTTAATAAGTATATTCCCGTCCCCAGTTTTCTGGAGCTGCTGTAATGCATAAATTTCCCCCACGGGGGATCAATAAAGTTTATCTTTTACCTTTAATGACTCAAAATAAGACACACAGTAAGTAAAGTAGCTGTCATGTTGTCTGTGTTATTCTCCAATGTGCATAAACATTGCTTTCGTTAAACAAACCATTTTAATGTACCAAACACAGGAGTTTCTGATCTACCTCTGCAACAGCCAGAGCTTTTAATGGACTGTAAATGAAAATGTTGCAATAATAAACCTGAACCTGATTTGGGAAGTGTGCCTGGACTGGGAGTTTACTATTTCATTACTGCTCTCATCAGCTGAATCTGAAACAACCAAGCAAAGAAGTCCAGCAGAAACCTACCAACATCCGCTCTGGTCTTTGTCCTGGTCTTTGTCATGGAGTCCAGAGTCAGGCACACGATGACAGACATGCAGGTGACCTCCTTCCCTCCTCGCCGACAGTCTTTGTTAAAGATGTTGACTTTCTCAGGTTCAAAGGTCAGCTTGGCCTGAATCCTCACCACACCACGAGACCTGGGGGAGGGCGTAACCGACAATCAGGGCCACCTTTGAGGTACATCAGCATATTTTAGATTTTATGCATATATAAGAGATAGAAGGAGACTTATTCAATCGAACAGTGTTTTAAAATGCATTCTTTCTAATTTCCAGCAGGGGGGAAAAAATAAGTCTAATTGTATAAAGGTCTCCCCCTCTGTCTGGTCTCTAAGACTCTAAATAGAAACATAATTTACTAAATGCACTTCATGCTGTGTTGAAGAAGACCTGAAACTAGAAGATTGAGACCATAAACTCGACAGGAAAATGTTTACTACTAAAAATGTTACCTTGGCGACATTAATACAGTTTATTGTTCATCATATTTACTTCACCATGTTAGCATGCTAACAAATTTGCAACGTAAAGGGCAGATGAAACTGATGGAACTGATATGTGCTCCTCGTGGGGGCGCCAAAGGAAAAGGTATTCATCTCCCAAGGGGCACAAATGTCTATTTAAAAATGATAGTACATTAAATCCGACGTTTGTTTGGATTTCACCAGCTACCTCTCAGATAGATGTTTGTCTGTGTCACTTGGTCCTTACATCTCCGAAGCAGCAACTTTGTCCTGTGGTGTGCCTCAGGGATCCATCTTGGGACCTATTTGTATTTCTCTCTCGATATGCTAGGCCATGTTAATAACAATTTTCAGGGTATATCTTATGCCGATGACATACAACTGTATAATTTTTTAGACTGATGACAAGGACACATTTTCAACTTTGCAAAACTGCCATTAATGACCAGATGGCCGACAACTTCCTCTCGTATTGTTCCTACTGTTTTGGTCAGATTCTGTAAAGCACTTTGTGACCTCGCTTTGTAAAGGTGCTATATCAAATAAACATATTATTACGATTTTTATAAGACTTAAGCCATGGTAACAGAAAATGACTTGCAACAATCAAGGCTACATATCAAGTGTGCTGGATGTGTATTTTTTTGTGTGTGGGATGGTCTAACCAGACAATGATGGCAGCCCCCTGTGCTCCCACTGCGAGGTCAACCAGCCCGTCTCCGTTGACGTCCAACACACCGTGAAGACTTTGACCGAAATACAGCAGGCCAGCAGAGAAACCAGCAGCAGACAGACGCTGCAAAGACAGAAAGAAGTCAGTGATTCATCCTCAGATATAATTCCTTCTGAACCTGATGAGCTTCACTCACCTGTCTGTACTGCGGTTGGATGGTTTTGTCCTGACCGTAAAAAACATAGACTGCCCCCTGGTGGTCGTCCTCCAGCGGTGCTCCTACCACCATCTCCCTGAACCCGTCTCCGTTCATGTCGGGTATCTGAGCCAATGCTGAACCCAGCCTGGAGTTCTGAGAACGCTCAGTAACCTCCAGGGCCCCCTGCAGGATGAAAGATGTCTGCAGAGAGATTGTTAAGATTTAGTTTCTCGATTTCTTTTCTCAAAATTCAGTAAAACTGTTAGTGTGTCTGTTTGTTTGTACCTGGGGTGTAACAGTGTAGATGTACACCTTCCCTCTCTCCCAGCCTTGGCTGTAGAACATGGGTGCTGCCACCAGGAGGACGTCTGTCAGTCCGTCTTCATCCACGTCCATCGATAACAACTCACTGCCGAAATACGACCCGATCTGTAAAAAGACATACGCAAAAGAAGAACAATAACACAAAATATACACTTTATAGTGTGTTACATAAGGCACGTTAAGACAAACTGACGTTGAGGGAGACTGGAGCGTGGAGAAGGGGCGTCGGGTGAATGTGATGCCTGTGAGCGACAGGGAGAACTTTGAGCAACGTGGATGACAGTGAAGCTGACAACCTGGTTGAGGTATGACAAGCGAGACTTTCCCATCCAACTGATTGGACAAAGACCAATAGTCTCCAAATGTGAGTTTGCTTTGCACTCAAACAGCCGCAAAACCTTTGAGACTGTGAGCACATTTCAGAGCCACAACTGTAAACCTTTACTGTAGGAAAGAACCGTAATCAGTACTCCTATTTAACCCGAATCCTTTTTCACATGAAAATCTATTAGGGCTGTCAAACTATTAAGATTGTTAATCGCGATTAATTGCTGAATTCCAATAGTTAATCACACGTTTTCAATTCCATTATTTTGCATTATAAACTGTTTTTTGGCTTTTATTTTTAATGTTTGTCCTGTCTAAAGTTGAGAGTACTCTGGCCCTTCTGGTTGAATGAAGGGTAGGACAGGAAGTTAGGCACAGAAACAGGGGATTCGATCCCCAGCTCATGCAACCTTGGGCAAGACAGTAGCTTGTGTGAATGTGTATGAATGGATGAGTTAATACTGATGGACTCTTTACTCAGCAGCCTCTACCATCAGTGTGTGAATGTGTAGGTGTGACCCGCGGTGTAAAAGAGATCTGAGCAGTCAGAAGACTATAAATAAAATCTACATGCTCCTGTTCTGTGTGTGTGTGTGTGTGTGTGTGTGTGTGTGTGTGTGTGTGTGTGTGTGTGTGTGTGTGTGTGTGTGTGCGTGCGTGTGTGTGTGTGTGTGTGTTACCTGCTCTCCCAGCAGAGCTTGCAGGATGGTCAGGTTTCCCGTGTTTCTCAGTGTGAAGATGATGACCTTCCCGGTGTGGTTGAACCTCGGAGCTCCAGCCACGTAGATCTGAGCCCCTCCAGATGAAATGAGCGAACCAACTGAGTATCCTGAAACCAGAGAGGAATGCAAAAAACAGACCAAGTTATAGTCAGACTCCACACATTCTTACTTCTTTCGTTTGTTTTCTTAAATTTTCAAAGTCAACAGCTGTAAGATGGAGAGCTCGGGTGAACTGTGGGCAACATTTTGGGAATAAAGTGTCCTGAAACTCTGAAGAATTATCCTGGTTTATAAAAGAGGTAAAAGGGGGAACAACTGACTTCAGTAAAAGTTTTATTATTTAACTTCTCATTACCCAGATATGCTGCGTGGTTCTTCAGCTCGTCTGGAAACTCGTCCTTGTAGGAGGACTTTGGTGGAACGACCTTCCCATGTTTGGTGTCTTTCAGCACGGCACCGTTCCAGTCGTAGGCACCGACCGCCCCGAGCAGAACCCCATCCTGAGGACAAATCTTCAATTAAAAAGGGGAAAACAGGGATACAGCCAACTAAAGCTGAAAAAAATTTGATGCTCTGGTACTTATCGATACCAAGTGCTTTAAAACGTCCTGATTTGACCAGGACCATCCCATTTCCAAATTCCGTGGCCTGAGTCCCCACAAATATCTATGAAACACTAACATGTCCTGGTTTTGATCAGTTCCTGTCCTGTTTTAACAAACCACAACAATACACCATGCTTACCACACTGATTTGTCTTAATGTCAATCAATGTCGTTGTCAAGGCTACGGCTGTTTAAACCAATAGAAAAACATCATTAGTGCACCACGAGTCAAAGTTCAACACTGATTGGTCTGTTCATGTGTCAATCAATCTCGGGGGTTTCAACTGTTGATTAGGTAGCTTAGCTTAACATGCTAACAGGGCCTGCTGCTTAACGACAGGTAGGAGAGCAGTCATACTGAACAGGAAGTCAGCGTTTTTCAAAGAGCTCCAGGAGAGTTACATCTTCCTTTGAAAAGAACCAGCCAATGAATATGTTGCATTTGCACACACTCTGGTGTCTATTTTCAGTCACTCATCGTGGAAACACAGACATACAATACAATGCTGGACTAATAGTAAAACTGTTGTAACCTACTTTAGTGAAGCAAACGGTGCTGAAAACCAACTTAAACAGGTCGCCCAGGAGGACACCTTTACCGACCACGGTCATGGATCTGTGGCTCAATCACGCTGATGTCATCAGTGGATGTTCACAGTATCCTGTTTGTGCATCTGTGTGTATTTCATTCTCTGTGTGTGTAGCATCTCTCAATAACAGAGAGTAAAGTAATTTCCTCTCTTCTTAGAATTTAAATAAAAGCACAAAAATAACATCATCATAGGGCCGGGCACTCCTCCATTTCTGCGGTGTACTTTTAACGCCTTGTCCTGCCTCTTGAGACCCCTCTCTCTTAATGTTTGGGTAGTCTCCCGTTATGAGGTGAACATGTGAAGAGGCCAATCAGAGAGCTTTCAGGGCAGCCTGTCATGACATTTTCTAGATTTTCAGGAGTGGATGTGTTGAAAAGGGGGCTTCATGTTGATGCAGTGGCTAGTGCTGTCCCCTCACAGCGAGGAGGTTCCTGGTTTGAATCCCCGTCCTTCAGGAGCCTCTCTGTGTGGAGTTTGCATGTTCTCCCCATGCATGTGTAGGTTCTCTCCGTGTACTCCGGTTTCCTCCCACAGTCCAAAGACATGCTCGTTAGGTTAACTGGTGACTCTAAATTGACCGTAGGTGTGAATGTGAGTGTGTCTGGTTGTCTATCTCTATATGTCAGCCCTGTGATTGGCTGGTGACCAGTCCAGGGTGTAACCCCGCCTCTCACCCAATGACAGCTGGGATCAGATCCAGCCCCCAAGAACAGGAAAATCAATATAGATAAAGGATGGATGAGTTGAAAAGAATCTGCTAATGGTATTTTCTTCTTTATAATTTAGTAACACTGAACTCGGCCTTCAGAAGCTTCAGAATCGACTTTAGTCAAAGCGACGCTCAACCAGTGATACTCTCTAATGAACAGTCATGATATTAAAGTCACTGAAGCTTTGAGTCATGGTCTCGAGGGTCCAGTGATCCGAGGATCCCAGTGAATGAGCAAATGTTTGGCGACAGCAGAGTCACAAAGAATCCTGCCTGCTGGATCTGCTCCTGGACTGACTCTGGATCTGCAGGTTCTCTGTTAAATGTCAGAGCGCTGCTTAAGTCATCCTTCAGGTGGAAGAGGACTCTTTCTCAGATGATACTGTGTCGTCTGTTTTCCACATCGGTACTACCTCATTTCATACCTTTTAAATCTGAGACTGAAGAGCAGGAAACACTTCTCATATTTGTCCCTGTGTGTGTGATGGTGAGTGTGTGAGTGTGTGTGTGTTCCTGCGAGTGTTTTCTTGGCTGCTTCACGTTCAGGAAAACCATCTGCTCTGAGTTACTCACACACACAGTTTCCACGACAACATTTTCACTCCAGCTTGGTGGAACCCGGCCGATACGATTTCTCTCTGGATGAAAAACAACCGAAATATTTCTCGAAGCTTCTTTTTCTGCAGCTTCAGGAATCTGTCAGGATCACAATCAAACCAATATTTGATATTTGAGGACGACATGGATTCCAGTATTTGAGCGTTTCATCTGTGGACTCTGTTTCTGTTGGACTGATATTCATTATAACACAACTCGGCTTCTGTCCTCTGCTGGATTTAACTGGATCATGAAGTGCTTCATTGGAAAATAACCAAAAATGAAGCAGTCATTAATTGTCATCAATTATTTCTAGTGTGGGAAAATGTTTGGATAAAATATGTTAAATACTTCCTTATGAATTGTGCTGACAACTGTGATAAAACTATGCAAAGAAAGTCACAGATCCAACACCCTTAAAGCAAAATCAGGAGCAACGCTGAGTTAACAAGTTAGACCATCCCAAAACAGGCTTACATGACGCTTCATCCATGCCTTAGAGACAAAGGAGCTCATGTATGCATGTCTAGTAAACAACTTAAAGATCTGTTCTGTAAAAACATCTGACGGTCGCTTTAAATGCCCATGTCGCAGCAGTGTTGTTTAGAGTAGAGAAACATGAGCATCATAAAGTTATGAGTAAGCAGAATATCCAAGATCAATATGTATAACTAATTATAGACCGTTATGCATAACTCAAGTTGTGTGCAGACAAAAAGGAGGTAATACCTTCCTCCCAGGGGCGATACTCCAGTCTGTCAGGGCCCTAAGTAAATATTCATAAGGCCCCCTTCCCACCAGTGTTCATCAGCATCATGTCTGCCAGGGTCCTGACGCTTTCTCCTCTTCCTCTTTCCTCGTTCTTTTTCCCCCCACACAGATAATTCCTCTTCATTTTGCATCGCTGATTTTCATTGAAAAACTTTGGTTTACACTGCAGAAATCAATGAGATGCTTCCTAGGACATGGAGCGGGAATGCTGTCAGATGGGGCCTCTTTAGGGAGGTTTCCTGCTGTCATTGCAAAATTTGCACATTTTGAGCCACTGCTGTGGTTTTAAGTCAGTGTATGAGGGCCCTCTACTGGCCTGGGCCCCCAAGCAGTTGCCTGCCTTATCTATTGACAAGCAGCTTCTCTGCTTCCCCAATAAAAGAGCAACAGACCATTGTCATCACTGCACCACTGGTACTCAAACCTAAGTCCCCTCACCTAGCCAATCCCCCTCCACCTCCCGTCCAGGGGCAGTCCTCCTGAAATTCTCTAGAAATGTTCAGGAGTGCATGTGTGAAAACGGCTTTATGAACTGTACATGGAGATAAAAGAGAACATCAGCGACTCACTTTGACTAAATGTGAGGAGAAACCGGCCTGAGCCATCTGCAGACCAAAGCGTTGACCCTGACTGCTGGTTCCTGTAAAACAAAACACAGCTCAGACTCAGCTAACATTCATCCACAGAAACTGATAAGCTGAGTATCCCGAAGACACTACAACATCTATGGATCAACATGAGGGACAGCTTACCCTCCAGAGAGAAGATTCTCTCTCCTAAGGCGTCCACGATGTCCTTCAGCGATGACTCATCCGTCACATTGAAGAAGTGCTTCTCATCCGGGTCGCTGGCGATGAACTTGATTTCCTTGAGAAAGGCTTCAGGGTTGATACCTCTTCGGTTGTAATAACCAAGAACCTGAAAGAGATGTGGAAGATACAGTTGGACAGAGGAAGAAACAGAACAACAGAAGGCTTTGATAAAGGAGAAACATTGCCAAAGATGGAAGTCAGTTTGAGGTCGCAGGTAAGAAAGAGCTCTCAGAAGCAGACAGGGCATCAGACTGCGTTGAAAGATGGAGGGGCAGACTCACAGCGATGGCGTACATGGTGATGTTGTCCTTCTCGCTGTCAGCGACGGCCTGCAGCAGCTGTGGACTGTCGTGAGACTCTCCATCAGTGATCACGACCATCACCTTCTGAGCCCCTGGTCGCCCTCCACGCTTGTACGCCTGAGATCTGCACAGCAAGAAAACAGTGTCAGGCTGTGAGACTGAACCGGGTTGAGTACGTTGTGATGCTTTATCAGTCAAGAAGGCCGTACCGAGCTACGTTTATGCCCAGCGCCGTCCTCGTCTCCTCGCCGCCCCTCTGGTTGATGCTCCTCGCGGCCTCCACCACCTTCTCCACCGTCTGGTACTCACCCAGACTGAACTCATGGACCACCGTGGAGCCGTACTGAATCACGCCCACCTGAAACCAAAACACAACAGTTCAGACCCGGACCTGAACCCCAGCACCTGAAATTATCAATTCTACAATTCACGTTACAGACGCTTTTATCCTAAGCGACGAACATTAGAGAGTAAGAACAACACAAGCAAGGATCTTGAGAGGAGGAGACACCTTCAGGAAGTGCAAACGAACAGCTTTAAGTCTGATTGGACACACAGATGCTGACAGGAAGTGCTCACAGGTGCTGACAGGAAGGACCAGACCAGAGGAAGAGCACAACAGAGGAAGAGCACAACATCGACAGCGATTCTTGAGAGTTCTAATACGCATAAAAACCATCCTAAACATCATCATCATCATCATCATGAAGGTGGTAGGTGTTCATAAAGAGCTGGGTCTTTAGCTTTTTCTTAAAGGTGCAAAGGGACTCTGCAGATCGAATGGAGTTTAGTAGTTGGTTCCTCCACCCGGGGGCGACAGAACAGAAATGTCTATTTAGAGACTTAGGACCCATATTGTGAAGGTTGGATCAGTCGCCTTTCATTGACAGAGCTTAGTGTGCAGAAGAAGTGTAGACCTGGATCAGAGAGTCGAGGTAAAGAGGAGCCATTGTGTAAGCGAGCAGCAGAGCTTTAAACTACCAGAACGTTGCTGCAACATCGAGGTACTGATGGCTTTTTAACTGCAGCAGACAGACATTTAAACTGAGCCTCATATTAATCCATCACATATTGCTTCAAATAAATGTTCACGTTTCATAGTTTAAGATGCATAACAATAAAGCTAATGAGCTCAGTTTAACTACAACAACTATGGTTGAAATACCTCCAGAGTTACATAACCCTGAACTATGTTGTCTGAGCAGTTGATGCACCACAATGGGGGTTTAACTTCATGAAAGACAATACTCACTGCCTCTGGAGACTCCAAACTCCCACAGCAAAGTATGAAAACAAGCTATTATTGATCATTATTTCAACAGAAATATCCCAACATGTTTTGGATAGAAAGTGGTATGGCTCCAAGAACGGCATATCAATCAGTCAGCCAGTAAAATCCAGTTATGATTGTACTTCATGGATGTATGGATGCCTGTAGTGAAATTTCCGTTTGTGCACGCTCAGCTGACATACTCTTGATTGGATTTTCTAAAACTGCATGTTCAGCCAGCTTATCCAGAACAAAAGTGATGTTTTTCCAGCACGTTTAAAGCACACACTAATAATAAAAACCCAGCGGGTGTTTTTGTTTTCAAACATTTAAAACTGTCAGTCAATGGTTGTATGGTCTGCTCCCAACTATAAGCATCAATAAGGGAAACAAAAGATCACAGTGAGGGAAGCATGACATGTGAGGTGAAGGTTTAACGAGAACAGGAGGTCAGCTGCTGTAAAAGGAAAGTGACAGAAACTACTACAGACATTGACCTCCGTTCCACATTGGCATTTACAGGCCTGTTTTCATGTTAACTGCTGAGAAATGTGAGTGAACTTCTACCAACCACAAACATGTTTCAGGGCAGTCGCAGAGAGCTTGTGGTGAATTTCAATATTTCCAAGTTTTTCAGCGTTTAGCCAAAGAATTCTAAATATTTCCTAAAATAAACGTAGGAGAACCACAAGACTCTTCTTCTCTAGATAAAAGCAACCCCACTGGATGTGATCTAGTTGAATATTGGTGCTGAACCGACCTGCGTCTGACCTGGGCCGATGTAGAACTTTTGCAGGATGTTGATGAGGAAGTCCTGAACCTCGTACCACGGGTAGATCGAGTTAGAACCATCCAGGACGATCACGATGTCCATGAACGTCTCACACCCTGAAACATAAGAAGTATACTGTTAGTACACGATGGATGGATGGATGGATGGATGGATGGATGGATGGATTTGTGGTTGGATTAATGGATGGATGGGTGGGTGGATGGATGGATGATGGATGTATGGATGGATGGGTGGATGGAAGTATGGATGGATGGATGGATGGATGGATGGATAGATGGATGGATGGATGTATGGATGGATGGCTGGATGGATGGGTGGATAGATGGATGAATGGATGGATGGATAGACTGGTTGATGATGGCTTTGTGGATGGATGGATTTGTGGATGGATGGATGGATGGATTTGTGGATGGATGGATGGATGGATGGATGGATGGATGGCTGTATGGTTGGACAGGTGGATGGGTAAATTGGTGGATAGATGGATGATGCACTGGTTGATGGATGGATGGTTGAATGGATAGATGGAAGGATGGATGCACTGGTTGATGGATGGATGTCTGGATGGATGGATGGATGGACTGACGAATGGACGGATGAATAAATATGAATAACAGTTAAAAAGATGTGTGCGTGTTACTCTGCAGGGCGGGTGTGATGGTGTGTGACAGTCTGAAGTTCCGGCTGACTCTGGTGCAGATCCCCGTGCTGTACAGAGAACTTCCACATTCATGAGACCAGAGAGGACCGCACGTCTGAGGACACAATGAGACACACATTCATGTATATAAAATCATAATTCATTAAAGCTTAACTAAATGAACATGTTGTAGTTTCTCTGCGTGTTTCATGTTGTGTGACTCACCACGAAGCTGTCGTCTTTAGGGTTGGAGGTCAGCGTCATTCCCAGACGCATCTTTTCTTTCCTCTCTGACACGTTGTCCAGAGAAAGATTCCCTGATTTTAAAACACGTTTCACAGTTAGTCAGTACAACTACAGCATCTTAAGCATGTAGGGACATTTGTTCACCTCTCGTTCGTAAATGATGGTTCCATTTTTTAATTCTTTGATTTTGTAAGTTTATTTAATCAATCCATCCAACCATGATCTATACCGCTTTTCCCACTCAACCAATCCCAGCTGTCATTGGGCGAGAGGCGGGGTTACACCCTGGATTGTTCGCCAGCCAATCACAGGGCTGACATATAGAGACAGACAACCAGCCACACTCAAATTCACTAAGGAAATGGTTCCCAATATTTTTTAGATCCTGACATCCAAGACAGGCAGCTTTTTGGTTAACCTCTTTATTTTTTTTGGTGTTTATTATTGTGGACAGAGGGAGAGTTGGGAGGACACTGTTTCTGAAACAAACCAAAATAAAACTGATCAGAACTGAACAGTCTGGGAATGTTTGATACTTTAAACAGCTGCTGTTGGGATTTAGAGGAACCAGTATCTCGTTAAGTCAGAAAAAACTGAGCAGATTTTATTTTCTCATGTGGATGCAAAACTCTTCTGTTCTCCCAAGGAGTGTGTACATTTGATTAACTTTCACAAGTTTGTAATGTTTGAACATGAAACTGGAGCTTTCTTCTTCTGATGTGTTTAACTCATTAAGGATGATCTAACGCCCTTTTTGAGGATTTTTACAGCCTGGTGCTAATGAACGGATTAAAGATCTGAGCACTGGATGCACCCAGCGGACAGCAGCTGCATCAGAAGCATGACATACTTTTACTGTAATCACTCTTCAAACGCAGTCTGAGCAGACTCGGGTACAAACGCCCGCTGTGACTCTGACCAACCCGCCTCTTGGACTGATTCTCACCCAGCTGCAGTCTGGAGCAGTTTGCTGAGCGTCTGGTGTCCAGCGGACATCGGTACACATCCCCGGTCTGTTGCTTCCCCGTGGATTCAAAGGGAGCTCCCACCAGCAGCCTGGAAGAACACACACACACGCACACACACACACACACACACACACACACACACACACACACACACACACACACACACACGCGCACACACACACACACACACACACACACCGGTGGCTTAGACAATGCTGCAGGTCACAGTCGAGTCAGGAGTTTGTTTGCACATTAGGAACTCCTGCTTGAACTCAGATACACCACCACACATGTATGGAGGCCCAGACTGACCATTGAGCGACTTTAATTTTGTATAAGTCTATATTTTACTTTAAGGGTAAAGCTACTGACTCTATCTTTAAACGTCTGATCAGTAAGGACACTTAAAGTCATCCTTCCTCCTCAGACTGAACAGGATTCATCTGTGGTGATATTGAACTCTCCCCTCCTGCACTCGGAGGTCAGGTCTCAGTTCAGTCTGTGTTTTTGTTTTGAACACAGATCGTGCGGCGGCGTCCCGCAGCGAGCAGCTTCTGATTGTAAACCCGACTAAACAGCAGCACATGTGGACGGCAGCTCTTTCTGGGAAAGAGTCGTGAGTCACATACCAGAGGAGATGCCGTAGAAGAGTGCTAACCGTCAATCTGTTAATGCATCTCCGTCCACATCAAACGGCCGGAGAGCAGCGCTGATAAACCACATCCTGCAGCCCCGCCTCTCATTGTCTGACATCACTCCATCAGAGGAGCTGTAAAACCTCAGACCAGCCCTCTCCTGCAACTGCTTTGACGAGCTATTAGTTACCTAATTACTGATTTCCTATCATGCCTTTCAGCAGGCCTGTAAAGACACCGACCATCAGATCCTTCCTCTGAGTTCTCTCTGGCACAGATTGTCTCTGGTGGAGGCCATCAAACTATCAAAACATGCTGACGTTGTTCAGGTATTATAGGCTAAAGGATATGTATTTACATTTTGATTCATGTAAAAGGAGAAAGTTCAGTTATAGTGATGGATGTGTTTGCTGTCAGTAGATCTCTGCAGGCTTGTAAAACGTGTGGGAACAGAAAAAAAAACAGATCAGACACAAACACACACAGATCTCAGCTGGACGACCTGCAGGCCGCACACACACACACACACACACACACACACACACACACACACACACACACACACACACACGTCAGACTCTGTAAACACACACCGCCGGAGGTTTGACCTCAGAGGTCATCACAGCTCAATGGGTTTGACCTCAAAGAGACAAAACAACAACCTGGACCAGACAAACACAAACAGATCAACACATTGAGGTCTGCAGAGGTTTGGTTTAAGTTTCAACACGTTGTTCTGTGTGTGGATGTTCGTCGTCCCTCAAAGACAGACACAGGGAGGTGAGCAGAGACGTGAAGGTTTAATGGAGGCTACTGTTGAACTCTTCCTGTGACTTGTTTCCAAACTGCTGATTATCATCCTCATCTCTTCAGACTAACAGCCTCTTTCCTGAGCTTCCTGACCTCAGTCATGGAGTGGCAGCAGGATTAGTTAGCACAAGCTAACTGTACCTCTAAAGACACTTACTCCCATTCCCTCCTGTTTGTATCTTTGCTTGTGTTGCACAAACTCTCAGATGAACGTCACTCAGTCATTGGCTGCTTCTCATCGGAGAGGCTTCTTCAGTTCTGAAGATAGTAACTCTAAAGCATCATTTAGCTCAGGTTTATCTGCTCCTGCTGAAGTGCTCTCTGCAGCATGAAGCAGTAAACAGAGAGAAGGTAAACATGGGGGGTAATCGGGAGAGTGTCACCATTACGACGACCTGATGAAGACCACAAGGGTTGCTGGAGCTTTTTGACCTCTAAAAAGTGAACCTGCGAGATCCCTGAACCTTGCGAAATCTCAGCATGTGACTAAAATGTCTTTCAGAGCATGTGTGTGTCAGGCTTTAGTTTTTAAACGTTTGACAGTTTAAAAAAAAATCCTCTACCACATTTTAAAGCTCTGACAAACCATGAAGAAATAGGTTTTTTGCTTTTTGTTTTCCAGATTCCTAGAGATATGTGGAATGATTCTGGATCTTATTGGACTAGACGTTGATGAATTTATACAAACAAACTAGAGGTCACAAGTCTTTTGGAGGTCAAATATTGTAAGGAGCACAGGGGTCAGAAGTCACAGCACCCAGCTGCTTTATGGGTGAAAACATTGAAAACATCCTGAAAACAATCCAATGGGAGTCTGTCTGAGCGCATCATCAGCCAAACACCTGAAAAATGAACGCCACTCACCAGGCTGTGTAGGAAAACAAGTTGACAGAATAACAGAGTCAACACACACACACACACACACACACATAAACACAGAGCGGAGCGATGGGCTTCCCAGAGGGAGTCTGGGGAATAACAAACCGCAGCACATAGTTTCCAGATCCCCAGCTCAGCCTCGGGACGCAGGAGAAGCCGAGCTCGAGACAAATACTTTCCACTTGCTTACCTGCGACTTCAAAGGCGCACACGTTGTGTAATCCTGGAAGACTGCGAGGTATTTATCAGCGCTGAAATGTTTCCAGATTTAAAAAAAACAAAAAAGAAACACAGCGGAGGAGCAGGAATGTTGCCCGACTCACCTGCAGCCGCAGACAGACAATAAAAAGGACAACGAGCAAACAGCTGAAGGTTCTCTGCAGGACGTCTTTTAAATCTAATCTAATTATTCTTTGTTTCAGCTCCTCTGATCTTCAGAGCTCGCTGCATGCTGCCGTCAGAAGTGAGAAGGATCCCTTCATTAGACTGGACAGCATTTAAACATGAGAGGACATGAGGGTTGGTTCAGATGATCGGGGGTGAAAGGTTTCAGTAAAACATCCGGCTCTGATTTGTCGGAGTCTTTTTTGGTACATGAGAAGCCTCCTCAGAGGTCTTGTCCCAGCAGCAGAAGCCGGCCTCTCGAGTAAACGGAGCTCCCCCTACCTTCAGTGAGGTGATCAGGCACCACCCAACGTCCCTGACGCCCAGCCTCCACCATTAGATTGTGACGCCCCGTAAACCACCGCCGTCCTCATCCATACATGGCCTGCTCCAACCTCCACCTCAGTGGCGAGGAAGTGTGGACAACAGGAACAAGAGGAATACAAAGAAGAAATCCTTCCTGCATATTATCCTATCTCTCCCCCTTCCCATTTTGTTAACAATGAGTAAGGTCTTTAACCTGCTCTTTTGTAAAGCGCCTCGAGATAACACTTGTTGTATTTGTTTTGCCCTGAAACAGGTTTTCAGGTTTTCAGGACTTCAGTGAAGTCATTTTTGGATTAAGGCAAGCGACCCTTATGGTACTAAAAAGGCTAAAAGGTAAACTGTTACTTGGCAACGCACTGGCTGAGTGGAGAACGTGAAGTTTTACAAATAAAAAACTGAACTGTATGGGGGATGGGACCAGGAGTCCTTCAACCGGGATGGGACCAGGAGTCCTTCAACCGGGATAGGGATGGGGCAGGATTATTTTTTTGGTAGTGGCATGGGACCAGGAGTTCTTCAAATGGGATTGGATGGGACTGGAGTAAAAAACACTCCTGTGTCAGCCTCTACTGTGTGATCAATCGATCTTATAATCACACAACAGAGTCGTAAATTCACTTGTTACATGATCATTTAAAACATTCACCTATGCACACTACAGTATGATAGGAGACCTTAAACGGACACCAGAGGTACCTTGAAACAAACACTACAGGGTCCTTGAAAACGAAGCTAAAGGGGACCTTCATCCGATGCTTATGGGTACTCTGAGGTTGACATGAAGGTACCGTGACACAGCAGTTTATTTTTTTCTCCTTTCATAATCCAGCAGCAGAATACAAAGCTGAACATGTCTGTTGGTGGATAAGAGTCTCACGGCAGGTTGGAAATATAAAGATGAAGTACGACAGAGCAGACTGGCGGCGTGCCAAGGACAGACTGTGCAGGAACATGAGTGAGAATACAGAGTTAAGAGCTTCAGGACATACGTTCAGCTCCGTCTCATAACATATCACTTCATATAAGCGAGAACTACAAACAACCCCACAACGCTCTGCAGAAATGTTCCGATTATCAGACACATCTTTGGACAATGTTTTGTCCCAGACACACTTCTGACATCTCCAAGTGATTCAATGACACACAGCGCAGCAAGGATAGCAATCGACAAGCAACTTTCCTGGAAACATTTCCACATATCAGTTTTTTAACTTTCCCAGAACGGGGAACCTTGCTTTTGACAGTGTCCAATAAATCAAGAGCGATCTTTATTTTTAAGCAGACAGACAGACAGGCGGACTATTTCTTCCGTCTTTAGTTTGAAGGTATTTGGACCGAGCGTCGTCTGAGTATTTGTTCATTCTGGCATTGAAATGGTGACAAGAATGATAACTGCTGAAGCATTTCTTAAAGTCATTTCTCAGCGGTCTGTGAGATCCTGTCTGCACAGAGATATAACATCAAGACATTTGACTCTCAGGTTGAAAATCTTTAAACTTTTCATTTCGTTGACGTCACCGGCGTTCGTTTCCAAAAGTTTGATATTCCCCTTAGTTTAGTCTCCTACAGATCGTGTCTTGTGCCCACATCCTCAATGCCATTCTGCCCGGAACAAAACGCCAGGTGGACACGGGGCCTTAAACCTTACAAAAATTCTAAATAAAGGCCTAGCAATTGTTTTATTTTTAAATTCTAAATAAAGACATAAGCAGTTAATCAAGATCACAAAATCTAATTGTTTGACTGCCTTTGTTCTAAAACATGTGGACAGACTCATTAAACTGGGTTCCGGTTCTGGTAGATTTAAAGTAAACTGGGATTCTCACCACTGGCGTCCTCTTGCCTCGTGCTGCTGGACTGTGTACCCAAACTGGTTTTCTTTAGAACCCGAGAAGATCTTGAAGTTCTTTGTGTCGAAGTTGAAGCAGAGCTGAAGATCTGAAGCACAAAGGAAGAAATCAGCTGACACTTAAAACGATTCACATCACTTATCAGATAGAGAGGAAAGATTTGTAAGTTGCGTCTTTGGTTAATGGAAGCAGGGGCGTGTCCAGAGGGGGCCGCAGTAGCAGAGATAATTACTCCCATGATTCCCCACCAGCCTTGACATCATCTTTTGTTTTTGTTTTGATTGAGAGCCCCCTGGTGGTGGATTTTACACACTGTGCATTTAAGGAACAAGAGAATAGCGACATATTCTTATCATTCTTCTTTGCTTAATTCTTTAAAAACAAGTCCAACGTTAAAATCTAAATACTTAGACAATGTTATTCTAGTTTCTTTTACTACCAGCCTGTTCCAAAACTGCTTAAATACTTGAAATCATAGTATAGAATTTAGGGATGGCACCTTGGGTGGCCAATCGGATGTCAAGGGGGGGCCCATGCCACCCATCTGGACACGCCCCTGACTGGAAGCTCTCCAGTATATTCAGCCCACTTAAACTGGGGCTCTTCCCACAGAGCAGCATGTTAAATATATTTGTCTTGAATTGCTCAACGATTTCCAACAGAGATTCATTTCTACACCCAGATGAGCAGGACATGGATTGAAATCAGACGGAGCTATGAGTGATCACACTTTCTCAGCTTTCACTGCGTCATTATTATCACATCATCCTCTACATGAGGATGACAACACACTGAAGAAGAATATTCAGTAACAAAAGGGCTTCTGAAAAAGTTAAATCACTTTTAATCTTCTGGAATCAAACTCTCCTCTAAAAGTTTCTCTGGGCTGGAAACAAGATTAATTTTCTTCCACTTTTCTTTAAAAAAGAGAAAATTAAATCACTAAATCACACACAGGTGTTCTCCATATATATTCCTTCCCAACAGGTGTGTGTCGAGCCAAGTAACAGGAACACCTTCCAGTAAAACGAGTCGAATGAATCATCAAGCGAAACAGACGAATCAAATCAACATGTTTAATTAAAGTTCCTTTCTTAAGTCGATGTAAAACAGTGGTGTACATTAAATATGTTCCTTTAATGCTTTGAAGTAGTTAACTATAAAACAAGGTTGTCATAGTAACAGTTTCATTTTTTTCATTTATATGGTTATTTTTAGAGTTTAGACATTTGTTGGTAAATCCAATTTTTACCAATCAACTTTATTTAAGTAGCCAAGACTGGGTATTTAAGTTTAACAGCAATATTACAGCCTATATAACCATCAAGTTGGTTTATAGGTAAATTAATATCTCGCAATGTGTTGGTAGGTTGGTTGATTGATTTGTCGGTTGGTCAGTTGGTGGTTGATGGTTAGTGGATATACTGTATTGGTTGGTTGGTTGGTTGGTTGAAAGTTTGGTTCGGAGATGGGTTGTTGGTTGTGTTGGGCCTCAGCCATGTGTGCTGGACAAAGGACTCAGGCCTGTATCACAGTTCTCAAGCCTGACTAGAAATATTTTGGAGGGAACTAAACAAAGGAGTCTTAGCCCAGCACCCCCCCCAACAGAAACTAACAAATAGGAGTGAAAAGTCGGGTGGTGGGGGGGTGTCTGAATTCTCTATCCTCATTGGAGGAGGCCTGAGGTAAACCCACAGGCAGCTCCAGTCTTTAAAAGCAATCACCTGGCATTGCTTCCTTCTCTTCAAGTGTGGTCTGCCTACACCAGAGGATACCCTCCCCACATGATGGACTCCAGCATTCAAGGAGACATACCCTTTCCTCCTCTTGGCTTACATAGGTTAAACTCCAGAGCTGAGGTTGCTCAGTTTAGATAGCTCTTCACATGCTGAATTCAAGCATCAGAGAATTCAGATGACTACTTCCATGGCATATTTTTTAGGAGTTTTGGGCGCAATCAGATGCTATCAGGTTCTAGCAAAAAGAAGAGTTTCTTTCTTTTGATTTTTCGTAAGATGTCATTGAACGCAACTGGACAGGAGCGCTGAAGGAAGCCCACTGATCCCTGAATCCACAAGGACACATAAAGAACACAGCTCCTGCAACCAGAAGACCCTAGAGCAGCGCTCTGGTCGAAGTTCCTACATCTGCCACGAAGGAAACCTGCCTGAATCTGTTGATTTAATATTCAACAGACTGACGATCTAACCAACTATGCAATGATCACCAGGAATTACCCCAAGCAAGAGCTTTGGTCTGGGCAGAAATAGTTTCAGAAATAGTTGTGTTTTTTTTATGACCACTGATAATTATCCATCATTGTTGACGAGACATCACATTCTGTTTATTATCTGTTGTAAGCTGCTGCATTTGTGTATAATGCTATGCTAGTTTACCTTCAGTCAACAGCTTTCACAAACAGAAAGACCAGTGTACCCTCCGTTGAATCAAAGTCTGGCCACTGGCTTTCTGGTGTTAAAGTAACAGTTACTGAACTCAGCTCAGAGAGCTCAAACTATTTCAAAAAGTAGCCACGGCTTCCTTTGTTGTCCACCATTTTGTCGCCATGTGACGAAGCCACATGGTGCATTGTCTCTCTCCACCATCTTGTTTTTTCTCTCTCTCTCTCTCTCTCTCTCTCTCGCTCTCTCTCTCGTCCACACACACACATACACACAACTGCACTTTTACACCTCATTCACAAGTTTTGCTTGATAATGTTTGTTTGCTTAGATTACTTTATAATAGTTATTTGTTTGATTAAGTTAATTGATTTTGGATTGATGTTGCTTTGTTTAAATAAATTCTGTTATAATTTAAGAGAGCAGTTGTTTGTGATTACTGGTGTATTTGCATTGTGATATAAGCTGGGTGCGAGGTCTTTGTGTACGGATTTCACACCTTCAATTTATTAAATATAGTTATTAATTACTAATAATATTAGTAATTAAGTAACTAATTTGAGACTGATTTTAGTGATATTTTGGTTATATTTCCCTGATTCCAGGGTGGTGCCCCAAGAGTTGATTAAACATAGTTTAATGATAAATGATGATAATGATAGTTTAATGATGTTGGTCAGTTGGTGGATGATGGTTAGTGGATATATTGTATTGGTTGGTTGGTTGGTTGAAAGTTTGGTTGAGAGATGGGTTGTTGGTTGGTTGATTGGTTTGTGTATGGGTTGGCGGTTGTGGGATAAGTTGGTGGTTGATTTTGTTGGATGGGTTGGTGGTTGTTTAGTTGGTTGGTCAGTTGGAGGTTGGTCTGCCGGTGGAAGGGTTGTTGATTGGTGGTTGGATGGTTGGTTGGATGGTTGGTTTGTGGGGGAATGGTAGGTCTGTTGGCGGATGGCTTGGTGGTTAGTTGGTAGGCTGGTTAGTTGGTTGGTTCAATCTTTGGATGGGTTGTTGATTGGTAGATGGTTTGGTTGGTTGGTTGATTGGCTGATTGTTGTTGGAGAAGCTATGGCTGAGTAACATAGTTTGTTTACAGAATGTTGTGTAAGCTCCCGTATCTTACTTTGTAGTTAGTCAATGAGTAAGTTGGCTAAACGAGCTAAAGTTGACATAGTTCATTAATTGTTTTATCTTTTGTAGTAACCAGTCTGTAGCAAAACTTTGTGGCAGTTTGTCAACTTGTTCCTGCAGCTTGTCAGTGTGTTTGTCAGTTAGAGCTTTTTTAGGAACACTAGAGTTACAACACATTTGTCCTTCCATCTGAATCATCTGCAGCCAAAAAATGCTGCTGTCACAGATGAGGAGCTGAAGACTTTACACAAGCTCCTCATTAATCAGGTTTTACAGCAGAAAAGGCAAAAAGGAAGAGTTGGATCTCTAATTTAACAATTTCAGATCAGAAATCAACCTTTATACTTATCACGCAGCGATAAGGAATATTATTTTGTTGCCAATTAAAAGTACAGGTAATCACCATTATCATAAATGTCAAAGGGGAAGTCATATTTAAAATAATGGACCTCTCTAATGTTCATTAGCTCATATTTAGCCTCATTTACTGCTTTTTTATTATTCTGTTCAACTGCAACTTCATCCTGTTCTCAACAGTTCAGAATCTGTCCTTAATATAACTAGAGGTGTTAAGTGAGTGTCTCCTTAAAAAGCTTGACAGACTAAAAAACAATCCACTATCTATATTCAAAAAGCCTTCACCTCACACACCTCCCTCCTCCCCCTCTGTTCTCCTCCAGAGCGTCCTCTGGTCTGAAATAAAATCTCTGGGTTGACAGGAGGAAGGAGGGAGGACTGGAAGGCCTTGAAATGCTGCAGAGTCTGACTATTAAAAAAAAAAAGCGAGGATAAATAAAGTAGATGAAGATGACGTCATGATACATATTTCCAAGCTGATTTTCCACGACAGGAAATGGCAAACAGCCTGGAAAAGAGAAGGGAAAGGGATGATTTCATCCTCTCATCAGAAGTCCAGTATTAAATCTGTTCATCATAATGATCACAGATAGAACAAGAGAATGAATCATAGTTATGGAGACACATTTTTCTTCTATTGGATCACTGTGATGATGTTATTTATGTGGAAGAGCAAAAGGAAAATACAGATCTACGTCAAGCTGCAACTTCCAGAAAAAAGGAAGCTAACACAGAGGTTTCAAGAAGCGGCAGTTCCTCCAGTGTCCACTAGAGTCTGTCTCCTGCAGAGAGTCAGTCCCCATAGAGCCCCATGTTAAAATGTCTAACTTTACAGCTGCAGTTCCTCCAGTGTCCACTAGAGTCTGTCTCATGCAGTGAGTCAGTCCCCATAGAGCTGGTACAAAAAAAGTTTGGGTCTCTAGAGCTCATTTCTCTCTTCAACTGTACGGGCTGAATGTTTATACTACTCACCTGTTTACATTTTATTACTGCTTAAAGGGATGTAGGATTAGGGGGCGTGGCCTCTTTGAGTGACAGATGGGACCTTTAGTTTTGCTTTGTTTTTTGTTGTTTCCTGTCAAAGCGTCTTTGAGTATTTAGAAAAGCGCTATATAAATGTAATTTATTATTATTATTATTATTATTATTATTATTATTATTATTAACCTCTGGGCCATCTTTGTGCTGTTGGAGCCTTTTGGAGGATTGTCCAACAAGTCTGAGCTCCACTACAACCAGTCACATTAAAAAGTTATTTTATTTACATGATAGCAACAATTAGCAGCTAGCTGAGTCTGTGAGAACAATACCCTGACTGTTAGTTTGTTAGGTGTTTGTCATATATTGGTTAATTTGTGGCCATGTGTGCGTGTGAGTCAAGATTGTTGCTGGCTTTCCCCGCGAAGAAGATTGAGAACTGTAGTATTGTAGTAATTAAATAATTAACCCAGTTCATGGCCTTCACCTGACGCTCGCCCTCTGACCTGAGTTGTGGGTGAGCAAGCCTCGAGTCTGCCACATTCACAATCTTCCTTCAGCCTGCCGCACATTAAAATGACACATTCAACACAGATGTGTTGAATGTGAGCGAGGCCACACAAGACGACCAATAATGAAACAGTTTTGTTCATGTCGTGTGTTAAGAGCGAGGATGTGACCAAAACAGCACACCACACACACACAGACCAACAACCAGAGGCCTGATTCTAAACACTGGGAATCTTGTGACATTTCTTGTGACCTTAGAGTAAACAAACATGGCGGACGACAGGCTGGAAGATATTGTGGTGGCTGTTGTCTTCTATTTCCTGAAAATTGACAAAGAAAGAAGTAAAACTCGATTTGACGTGGAGATGGCGTGCACATGGGCTGTGTATGTTACAGAGCGAACTGGAGGTAATCAGAAATTGGTTTCCTGTTCTTCCTTCTTCAGTCAGCTCCATTCGATACAACAAGCCTCGACTTGGGCCAGTATGGTCACTTCAGACGCTAAAAACAACATCACTCAAACATGAGGCTTCACATATGCAGTCGACAAGCCGATGGGTGACGTCACAGCGACTACATCCATTTTTTATACAATCTAAGATTTCTGTTAATACGGAAAAGTTTGATCCTCAAATCTCACCTCATCCAGGAATCATCAAAGAAATCATCAGATCATGAAAATGTTTATATCAAGTGTTTGCCTCATTTCATACCAGCCTGTGACCTTTTGACCCCTCTGTGACCTCTCACTGAGTATTTCATCTCAGTGTTTCGGTCGTCGCCTCCAGCTGTGTGAATGAGCGACACATACGGACGACTCAGCGTGCTGCAAAAATAACGGAGACTGGAGGAGAAAGGGATGATAGGTAAACTGTCTCTGTTTTATTTTCTCACAGCTGAGGGCAATCTGTTTCTGTCCGATTGGAGCCAAAGAGCAGCTCGATTTATAGCAGCAGCTAGAGAGAGACGGAGAAAGACTTGGCCAAGCAGAGAAGTCAGACGTTCTCTTATTGCTGCCTCTCCGTGAGCTGATCGATTCAGATGATCCTCTCAGGCTCTCATGACACATCTCCATCATTTTCAATGCAGACAAGAAGCCTTTGTGACTCAAAATTACCGATACTTCACTATTTTCAATACTAAATGTTTCAGGGTGACCAACTTGGTAAACAAACTTCATAAAAACAAGGTGAATTAGCCAAGCAGCAATCTGAGGTGTTGAAAAATGCCGATTCAGAAGTGCAAAAACCTGCAGTTCATCGAGTGTCCACTTGAGGCAGAAGCACCAGAAGTCTCATCCACAGCCCATGTTGAACTTTTCTTTACAGCAGACATTAACATGCTCTCAGCCTAAGTTTAAAAATCTGGTATCTTGACAACCCTCGTTCATACGTAGGAGATTTTTCCAGATGTGCCTCAGCTCCAAACCTAATTACAAACAGATTCAAGTGCAGCTGAAGCTACTGCATCATGGAAGATAATATTCTGAGAGAAACTCAACCTGAGCTGCAAACGCCAGGTTTAAAATCAGACGCAGCAGCAGGAGGAAGTAAATCAAATCAGGTCAAAGATGGGAGTGATTTAGAGTTGCTGTCGAGCAGCTCGCAGCCAAATGGCGTCTGTGTCACTTCCTCCAGCAGGCAGGCAGACGTCTCAGATGGCTCAGCATCCCTGCAGCCTGACCATGACCCTTCACCTCTGTGCGCTCTGCACGGCTCCAACACACACGACCTGGACTGTGTGTGTGTGGTGTGTGTGTGTGTGTGTGTGTGTGTGTGTGTGTGCAGATGCTGCATTTAAAAACTCCAGAAAAAATATTTAACGGAGCTCCTGGTTAGTAACTGATAATGCTCTTACTTAAAGAAACCCTGGAGAATTTAACTTCAATAGTTATCACGGGAAAATCAGCGTTGTTATCTCGAGACGACGGAAATAAATCGAGATCTTGAGGAAATGAACAGAAACTAAAGGAACCTTTGAATGACTGAGTTTGTAGACGTCCTCTTATGCCGAGGTTGGACTACACCATCTTTTGGTCTGTTATGATGCTCGCTGTGTCAGATTAGGCGATCACAGAGCCATGAACTTGTGCCACGACTTGACCGACAGACATGACCCAACCAATCACCACGACCGACGTGATGATGTTGAAAGGAAGAGGGGCGGGGCTAGACAACACCCGGAAAGAAGACTGTAAACACTGGGAGGAAAAACGACGTTTCCTCTGTCTCATAGATCCATCTCTCAGGTCCAACTTCATCATCCGTCTGTCACACGCTGTTTGGTTTGTTTATGCTTCTTTTGCAATTGCTGCACGCTCTGAGCTCTCATTGGTCAACAGCACTGATCGTAAAAGCCAGGAAAAAATCAAACATGGTGGACTTTCTTTCAGAGGGTCGTGAAGCGTCTCAGATGTGTCCTTGACTGTGGTTCATTATGACACACGACACGTTCTTCTAATCGTGCTTATAGCATGGAGTCTGACCACAGTAAAGACAGAAAAGTCTAGATTTGACTGAAGTGTTTTCATTTTGGTGCATTAATACTTGAGTTTTTAAGTTACTCTTTTTGTTCCATAAAATGTGTCTCTTCACACACGATGGTGTAAATATCAGCGAGTAAAGACAGAGAAATCTCACTCTGGTTGTCTTGGATGAAGTTTGAATTTGAGATTTTCTCCTTACATAAGAAGACACGTCTCTGCATTGGCTCGATCATCCTGCAGACGAAACTTTCCTTTTCTTCAGTTATATAATAAAGTGTGATGATCGGCCTGTTCGCTCCCTGAAGCGGAGCTGCTTCTTCGTTACAGACAAAATGAAAACTCTGAACGTCTGTGGTCACTATGAAGTGCAGCTGTGATGCCAAGCTGGCAGCGAGGGATGTTTTTGGAGCGCCACATGAGACGAGTTCAAGACAAGAGAGAGTAAACTGTTCACAGGAGGAGAAGATCAAGAACATGAACAGGATTCAGGACCTGCAGAGATGATTAACACCACCCGGCAGGGACATGAAGTAGGTGAACTCAAACTGGATAAAAACAGAGCCATCATCTTCCTGTGTGGCGCTACCAGGCGCAGACTGGCGGGTACATCAACACGATGACTGATGTGTTTAATGATCCGCCTCAGAGCAACAACATTAAAGAATGATTCAGCCTCTGAGTTCCTGCAGAGAAACCATCGCCTCACAGCCGGTGACCTCTGACCTGCAGGCTGAAAAAAATCCCAAACACTACATCTAAAAAACGTCCATGTCAGGTTCAGGAACCGGAGGAATAATGACACACCAGCTTCAGTGTGTTCTTCAGTGTATAAAAACACAATCTGATCAGAGAGAAGCGGGAAAATAGAGAGCTGTGGAGGAGGTTATTCTAAGGTCAGAATAAAAATGTTGCATCTGTCATGATTTGGTCTTATTTAGTTTTGCATTTGTGTGTATTTAAGAGTTTAGGTTTCCATGTTTTAGTTTCTCCTGTATATCCTAGTGTTGCTTGTTTAGTGTGTTTTGGTCTTAATGTTTCCTAGTAGTCTTTAGTGTTTCCTGTTTTTATTTTGTAAAGTTTCTCTTCTAGTGTATATTGTTATATTCTTGAGTTTTGTATGTCTTCAGTGTTCCCTGATTTATTTTATAGTTGTCCTCTGTGTTTCTTGTATTTTAATCCTGCCTTTGTGTGTTTCCCTCCAGTCTTCATTGTCCTGATTGCCTTCACCTGTGTCTTGTTAGTCTCACCTGTGTCTGATTACCCCTGTGTCTATTTAGTCTCTGTGTTTCGGCCCTTCTCTGTCAGTTCATTGTTTGTTGTAAGTTGAGTGTAGTTTGTTCGGCAATGGCAGAGTCTCTAGCGTTTCCAGTGTTTCCTTGTTGCTCATTTCCCATTTCCCATTTTGGGTGTTGTTCTTCTAAGTTTTTGGTTTGCATTTTGCCTCTAGCCTTCTTGTTAAAAAAATAAAAATATCTGCACTTTCTTCTCAATCCATGACAGCATCCATCAATCTGGTAATGCTTTAAAACCAAACTCTAAAATGAGCAGCTCCAGCAGCTCCAGTAGAACCAGAATGTTTTGTTCAAATTTGTCCAGGCATTTCTTGATTGTCAACATGTTAAAAAAAAAAGCCAGATGTACACAGTGCGATTTGTATGAAAGTGGCAGTGTAATGTCAGCTCATGCTTTACGATTGAATCTGTGCACGACCAGAGCTCACAAAGACCTGAGAGCTCGCACCGTACGAGTGACATCACAATCGAGCGCTCATAACACTTCCACAGGTTGAAGTCAGAGCTGCTCTCATAAACACCATCAAAAACTCTCTCTCTCTCTCTCTCTCTCTCTCTCTCTCACTTAGCATCATTGATAGACACAAGCTAACTAGCAGCTTAATCATAATTAATATACCCCGTCAGCTGGAGGTCTGCAGATATTTCCTGCCAACATTTTCTTTAATGATAGGCGAGAGGAAGACAGATAAAACAGGCATGCCTGCTGTTGCCATGGTGATTTCAGACGCTGTCTGTCACTTGCGCAGGCACAATCAGTAGAAATGAAAAAAAAAGTTGTGGAATCCGCTGGTGGCTCTGCTCTCTTTGTCTGAGTGTGTGCAGTCGTACGACCAAAATATTTAACATGTCAGAAAATCAACCGACTGGTCTGGAGCAGCGGATCCATTTGAGATCGACTGCTGGCCTCAGTGTACACTGCACAGCTAACAATGTGTAGTCGTTCGTCTTTAAAATCGTGTCTAAATCGGCCTGAAACTGAGGATTATGTTGCAGACGTTAGAGCTTGTTTCATTGCTGTTGAAGAAATCTGCTTATTAAAACCACAAAGTATGAAAAAATATGACTCGATTTATTAATACCTGATTAACCCGTTCAGAGGAAACTGTTTAACATGTTTCAGTCATTTAAATGTTATTGATGAAATTCTGACTCATTTGAATTTCCCGTTTAAAAGGAAGTGAGTGAAACATTTTTAAGCCGCAGTTGTTTCACTTCCTCATCTGCATTTAATCTCCAACCCTTCATAAACACTTTGCAGTCCAAGTTCTAAACATTGTAGAGAGCTGTCTCTACAAAGCTGTAGACCAGGTTACCACCACATGGCAACCTGCATGTCTCATGCAGGTTGCCATGTGGTGGACACTGAAGCTTCAGTGTTTAGCCAGCTCTGCATCGGTCTGTAAACCTTTCTGTGTTCTAACCTCTCTCCATTTTTCAAAAGCATTTCCAATATTGATCCTAGTTTGAGCACGTTTCTGCTCGTGGAGCTTATTAGAAACATGCAGAGGCTTTTTAGGTCGGGTACAATCACTTCTATCTGAACCAGTTCTCTTGCCCGCTTCCATCGCTGCAACACCTGTTGGTTTGACCTGATAACTGCTCTCATATCTGACAAACCGAGGGGCGTCCAAAACAGCCGTGTGGAGGTGCCTTAAAAGCGCCTACCTTCTCTGGTCCAAACAAATCCAGAGCATTCAGGACCAGAATCTAAAGTTAGAAGGAGGACATACTGGCTGCTGCATTGTTGTCAGAGAAGCCAGCACTTCAACATAGCATGTTTCCTTAATGTCTGATCATATAGTAAGCTCACTTTATCATTTCACTCACCACACATCTTACTGATTGGACCTTTAAGTCATAAACCCAGAAGAGAAAGCCTTTGGATTAAGATCTGAGGATTAATGGTGGTAATTTTTTGACAGAGTCCACAGGTGAATTAAAAACATTCTTCAGGGGAAAAGCGGACCCTTAAAAACTATTTAAAAGGCTGTGAACACTTTTCTGCAACTTTCCAACTAAAATAACTTTAAATTATAACAAGAGTGTTTAAATGTGCTTAAAAAAGGAATCTGTAAACTTAAATCTTGTATTTCTTTTATTTAAAGCTTTTGATCATCATATATCATTTCTGCACCTGTAGCGTCCCTCTGTGCACCCTTTGAACACCTGGCTGCAGCCCTGAGCTGCTATCAATCTGTCGCCATGGAAACAGGTGTTTTTTTCTATCTAACAAGGAGCTTTGATGTGAAGGTTGAAGCTCACCTGGCAGCAGGCTGCAGGTCCACAGCAGCAGCAGGAGATGAAGGTAATAATCCATGAGTGTGTGTGTGAGAGAGACTGACTGACAGAGTGTGTGAGGAGGCAGAGCACTGATTCTTAACTCTGATGAAGGAGAGAGGGAGGAGGAGGAGGAGCGTGGTGAACACACCTCCTCCTCCTGCTGCACACACACACACACACACACACACACACACACACACACACAGGGATCTCTCCGGTATCTTTAACTTCACCGTCCCTTTGCGAAACAGGAGCTTTAACGTTGCTGTCGGTGCACAAACAGGAAATGCCTTCATGTGTTTGTGATCACACAGGCGGCGCTGACGACCAGATGTTCACATCTGTCCGAAAGTCCAGCAGAGGAGAATCATGGGTTACACCGAAACCAGGTGATAACAATGAGCACAGCAACAGCACCAACTTTATCTGGGACGTGCTTGGCAGGAAAGAAAAAGATTTAAAGTGAATTAAATTTCAAAATAAAAGTTGAAAGTGAGTTTTTAGAGTAAATCAAAAAGAGGATACAAATCTTTTCAAATAAACTGAAAGTGTAAAGACAGGACTTAGGCGTAAACAGGTGAACACATGTAATCAGTACTCCTTCATTAGAGGCAGTGGAGAGTCCATCATATCTCACCCAGAAGCTTGGATTTTGATCCCCAGCTCCTGCAGCAACATGTCCGATGTGTGCTTGGGAAGGACACCTAACCCTGAGTTGTTCCCTCTGCTTTGTCAGCCGTGTATGAATGAGTTAATACTGATGGACTCTTTACACAGCAGCCTCTACCATCAGTGTGTGAATGTGTAGGTGTGTCCTGCGGTGTTAGGGTTAGGGTCAAGCTCAAGTCCATTTGCCAGAACAGAGAAGATAAGTGGGTGAGAGGGGTCCTGGACTCTGTTTGGGTTGGGTCTTTGTAGTTGAGATGTGAGAGGGTTTGGGTGGCCAATGATTCTTGAAGCAATATTTGTGATATGAGTGAGTTTACTTTTGTTTGCAACAGTTAGCATGTTGAAGGGGCAGGGTGAGCAGTACAGGAGGATGGGCTGGATGGCCAAGAGTCTAAGCTGGCAGCGTTAACGAGTGTCAGTGGTGTGTTGATCAAAGCTCAGCTTATTGTCCAGGGTGAGTCTGACTTATCAGAACGTGATGACCTCTCGACAGTTTCCTTGTTGATGCATGTGGGTTATGGGCTGTATGTTAGAGATGAGCACCTCTTTAGTTTTGGTGACGATGAGTTGGAGCTTGTTGTCTGTGCAGTGAGATATGGTGTGCTGCTAGTCTGTGGCTGAGTTACTGTATTGTCGTTTAGAAGTCAAACCATGGCTGTGTCGTCTGAGTGTGTGAAGTATGTGATAACTGTCGAGGGGCGGGTGCAGACGGAAACAGTCCACTAACTGAACTTTAATAAGTTCAATTTAAATATGTTTATTAAATGTTGTGCATTTGAGTGAAGCTGTTCTGATGATAAATGTGCAGGTAAGATCTGAAATATGAATCTGTGCACCGTTCAGGAAACAGGAGGGAAGTCGAGCTGCTTCATGGTGACATCACAGCCAAGACAATAAACTGCTCTGAGATCATGTTAACCACACGGCGGAGCAGCAGACATGCAACTTTAATAAACGTCTGAGCACAGACGTTTTATTTCCTGACACTCAGTAAGCTCCACGACACACTGGAAAAATACAACTTTGAACAAATTCAGCACAGAGAGTAACATCTGTCAAGTCTTTTTATTCTGTGTCACTCGTTTGTGTTTACAGAGCTTTAAAATGTGTCCAGCTAACAAAAGCAGAATTCCCACATCAGAAAATATGAATGTAAAGGTCGTCTGTGCCACACTTTAATCAGACCTATTTTTGTGCCATAGTGAAGTATAGATGAAAAAAATAAATCTTTCTTCCCCCGTTTATGGGCAGGTTTTCTTTAGTGTGACGAGGTATGGACTTCTCCTGTGATTCTTTCAGTCCAGATACCTTAAACCACACGGTGTGATGTCACTCTACTGCGGCTCTACCACAGACGTGTAACATCCTCCGATCTCGTCCTGCTCACAGTGAAGCTGGTTTTCTGCGTCCACATGTTATTGTTCCACTTGTGTTTTGTAGCTCGGTTTGTTGTGTAACGTCCCGCGCTCATAAAGCTGGAGGAGCAGGTCTTTGTGCCGCTCCCTCTGATCTTAATAAAGTGAAATGTCATAAAACAGGGAAGGATTTCTGCTCTCCAATAAACCGAGGCCGATCATGTCTGCGTGCAGGAGGTCAGACTTTATTTAAACTTATTAGGATGTTGATCTCTGGTGAAAGAGCTCTGTCACAGGTCACTTCTTTAATAAAATAACAGAATAGAGTAAGTGAAGTGTTGGTTTGGAGCTGCTTGGGATGTCGGGCATGGACGCTGCTTAATTGGTCCCAGATGCTTCGGTTCTCTTGGCCTCAGGAGGCGTCCAGCCGTGCTCAGCAGCAGGACAGACTGACGCTGTAAAAAGGGCTTTTCCACTTCACGTCCCGCATGTTTACTCCACATACTGGTCTCACCAGCAAACGGATGAACATTCCTTCAGTGAGAGAAGCGACACACAGGAGCAGCTGGAGGACGGATCTTCAGTCTGAGGAGGACAAACTGAGAGAGTGGATCCACCTGATCACTCGTTCATGTCCCATATCTGTTAGATACCGTGCATGTGTTGGACGCTGATTCAAGGCTCCGGTGTGATGTGATGATACCCCTAAAGAGCAGTTTCAGTCTTATAACGTTGAGCACAACATTCAATCAGTTGTAGAGAGACAGAGACTCCTGTCAGACAGGGATTCAAACCAGGAATCTCCTCACTGTTAGGGCACAGCGCTAACCACTGTACCACCATGCAGCCTACAAACAAGGCAAATATAATGTAAAAAAGTAAACCTATGTTTTGGCTCCAACACGAAGTATACGTGTAAATATGGGACATTAATGTAGGTGAGGAGCTGTGGATGAGATGAGATCCTGATGATTAAAAGCAAACAATCAAGGGATGAAACGTCCTCTCAGTGATGAGACCAGAATCTCCTTTCTGCTGCTGTGAGCTCTCTCTCTCTCTCTCTCTTTGTCTCTCTCTCTCTCCCTCTCTCTCCCTCTCCCTCTATCTCCCTCTCTCTCTCTCTATCTCACTCCCTCTCTCTCCCTCTCTATGTCTCTCTCTCTCTCTTCCTCTCTCTCTCTCTCCCTCTATCGCCCTCTCTCTCTCTCTCTCTCTCTTTCTCTCTCTCTCGCTCACCCTCTCTCTCTCTCTCTCTCTCTTTCTCTCTCTCTCTCTCTCCCTCTCTCTCTCTCTCTCCCTCTCCCTCTCTCTCTCTGTCTCTCTCTCTCCCTCTCTCTCTCCCTCTCCCTCTATCTCCCTCTCTCTCTCTGTCTCTCTCTTGCTCACCCTCTCTCTCTCCCTCTCTCTCTCTTTGTCTCTCTCTCTCCCTCTCTCTCCCCCTCTCTCTCTCTCTCTCCCTCTCCCTCCCTCTCTCTCTCTCGCTTACTCTCTCTCTCTCTCCCTCTCTCTCTCCCTCTCCCTCTATCTCTCTCTCTCTCTCTCTCTCGCTCACCCTCTCTCTCTCCCTTTCTCTCTCTTTGTCTTTCTCTCTCCCTCTATCTCTCCCTCTCTCTCTCTCTTCCTCTCTCTTCCTCTCTCTCTCTCTCCCTCTCTCTCTCTCCCTCTCCCTCTATCTCCCTCTCTCTCTCTCTCTGCTTCTTACTGGTACAGCTGTATTACCAAAGGAGAGATGTGTGTTCACTGCCACCTGGTGGAGAAAATAATATATCATTTTTAAATGTCTTGTTTTTTTAAACAAAAATATATACAGTAGGTTACAAGGCAGGGGCGTGTCCAGACTTTTTGGTCTGGGGGGGCCCAACTGGGGAACTGACTTATGTAGGGGTGGGTTTCGTACTGAGCGTCATGTGCAAACACAAACAGCTGAATGTTTCTCTCTTCACCTGGAGTTTCTCCTCCAGCCTCCTCGTATTTATTCTGCAGAGAGTCAGAGTGAGCTGATGTGAGAATGCAGCAGGGTAACGTCTTTAGCGCATTCTTGCAGGTTCGGCATCATCAAGAGTTTGAAAGCCTTCCTTCTTCTCTGTCTTGTGAATTATACGTGCAAAATATGAATTAAACAAAAATGTTCACACTGACATGTCAAGAAAACTTCAAGTAGCCTGATGTAACCCAACAATCATAGTTATGGATTCTGGGGTGGCTAATCAGATTTCAGGGAGGGCCATGGCCCCCCTTGTCACCCTGCTGGCTGCACCCCTGGAGATGTGGCGGACATAGCGACACCTTTACACCTCACAGATTGTTCATCATTAAATCAGCATCTTGTGTTTCTTTCCCAACGCATCATGACGGAAATTAAGAGTGGTGAGCATGAGGCGCCAGAAAGTCCAGAAGTAAAACATGTTTGATTCATTTTATTGGATTTAAAGGAGTATAAATTACTGAGAGACAGACATTGAACACCTAATCTACGCTGGAGGTGAACATGTTTACCTCCCACCCAAAAGAAGAAGAATTTAGCTGCTGTAATGTTAGCTTTAATTATTAGCATGCCTGGCTAACTAGCTAACAGCTGACAGTTAACAAACCAAAAAGCACAAATCATGAATTTAAGTTATCTGCATGCATGTCACATTGAGGTCCATTTTTCTTCTTCTGGTGAATGATTAAGCGTCTGTGTCTCAGGTTTCTCTGTTGCTTCCGTCTGTGTCGGTATTGCTGCAGCTCGTCGAGCACTTGCTGCCATCCACAGCTGCAAACTTCACCTTCCTGCGTGACCTCTGCAGTCCCAAACACACAACAAGGGTCACACATTTTTCACGCTTACATTCATTCTTAAAACACTTTTAATGAATGTAGCGGACACTTAAACCTTAACTGGTACTAAGACAATTCATTATAATTAATCTTGTGTGAGTGTTACTCGCTGCTTTTAATTTGCAAGAAAACTGAAAAAGAATGATAAAGGTGAAGAGATGTTTGGAAACAGTATTATTGACTCAATTGTCGATGTTTGGACTCGCCTGTTTCTCCGCGAGTCCTCGAGGGTACCGGGAGATTTCGTCCCGCCGATGCTCCACCCTCTCCCAGTCATCCAACCACATCTGGCGGCGGTACTCTGACTGACGAGCTGTGATTCGCTGGTGGATGGCCTGATTCTGACGGCTGACCAACATAAGCTCCTCCCTCCTTTTGTCAGCGTTCAAACTGCGGAGGAAGACAGAAAAATATTGTGCAAAGACGCACAAAAGTTGTGTTTGAACATCACTTCCAATTTCCACATAACTTGGCGTGCCGCTGTCCGCTAGCGCTGCTCGATGTCACTCTAGTCAATGCTGCTGGTCCACGCAGCACGGTCCGTCTCCAGAGCGGCCAGCAGCGCCACTCCACTCTGCTACATTTCGAATTCACACTATTTTCGACAGGTTACGCTCCAAGCATGCATTAAGATGAACAAAGTAGATCGGCTCAGACAGGAAGTTAGACAAGGAAACGCACAGAGCGTCCGATCAATTTCAAAATAAAACACACAACATAAAGTCAGGGTTGGTAATTTTCTCCAGATCCACCTTTTAAGATTCTGGTTGAAATTGTCTTTAGGTCCAGGGCGCTGGTGGCGCAGTGGTTTGTGTGCTTCCCATGTATGGAAGCTGTAGTCTTCCAAGCAGGCGGCCCAGGTTCAAATCTGACCTGTGGCGCCTTTCCCGCATGTCATTCCCCACTCTGTCTCTCCCCCATTTCTGACCCTATCCACTGTCCTGTCTTTCAAATAAAGGCCCAAAAGCCCAAAAATAAACCTTTAAAAAAAAGAAATTGTCTTTAGGTCCTTGCAGAAATTAATAACTCATGTTCTCTGAAAAAGGAACAAAGAAAATCTGTCATCTGTATCAGTTGTAAGCCTGTAAAAACTTTGACCAATGTCTGCCACGAGGTACCAATCTGATGAACCAATCAGACGCCTCCCTGTCTCCCTGCTCGCTCTCTACCGCTTGCGTGCTCTAACCCACACTCAAAGCGCGTCACAGATGACGGAGTTTATACTGTGAGTTTACTTACCGCTGAATGAAACATGAGACAACGTAGTTTCTACACAATGTAAGAGATGTCCACTTCAGGAGCAACGGCGCTCGTGCATGTAAGTGGGGGGCGTGGCTTTAGAGGGAGCACAGAGGGGAGGGGGTGGGTGCAGATGGAGCACTGAGGGAATGCTACTTTTAAAATCATGCTAGTTTTCTAAAAGTGCCAACCCTGCCTTTAAGTCCAAACAGACACTGAATGAATGATAAATCATCCTCATAAAGACAAAGCTACATGTCGTTTGCACTAACTCAGGTGTGCAACTTTCCCCGCTCTGAGATTCCAGGTAAATGGAACGCACCACAAATCCCAGAGACCACCGTAACACACGTGAAAATCCAGATCAATAATTCAGCAGCATAACAGAGCACGACTGGTCACATCAATTATTTAAAGGTCCAACAAGGAGCTCAGGCGGCATCATAGCAATGTTAAAGAGCTCAGAGTGAGGAGGAGGAGGAGGTTTATACATCCAGTCAAGAGAAGAAACAGCAGGTCACCATGACAACAGAGACACAAGGCTTACAGTCAGAGGCGTCACCTTAGCTTTTTACATTATACAGATTCTCTTTAAAAGCGTCCCTAGTCTATCTAACCCCCAATGATGAGAAAAGTCCATCCTCTCCATCTTTTTCCTGCTCCACTTTTCAGAAAATGTGTGCTCAAACAGGCCGTTTGGAGATTTTCCCTTCATGACATCACAAGGGGCAGTAACCCCTCCCCCAGATGGGTGACACTCCCACAGCCAAGAGAGGGGCGTGGTCAGACACAGCTCACTGAACAAGAATAAGAATATACCTCCTCAGGTGGTAATGGTTCCGATGGTCCACCAGGCCCTGAGAGCCAACGATGGCGGCCAGTTTGGAGGCCAGAAGGCGGTTATCTCTGTCGATGATGGACAGACGCTCATCCTGCAGCTGAGTCAAACACAGGACAACTTCATATGCATCGTTCTGAACTTTAACTGAGCGCAGGTTTCAGCTTTGTTCATCTCCCAGGATGAATCACATTAAAGTGGATTATGTGCGTCTGAACACTGACCTGCTGTTTTTTGAGTTTGAGCTGGACGTGAGCGGGGGTCCTCAAGCCCTTGGTGTCCACTACAGGCAGGGAGGAGGTCACCTGGACAGGTAATCACAGGTGAGTGCAAAGTGAAAGGTGAGGAAGCAGCCTAACTACAGCGACGCACATTCTACAGAGGAGACATCCAATCTGCAACCAAAATCACCTACATGGTAGACAATTTTCAAATCTGAACCGATGTTAAACATGAGGACAGTTTCAACCGTCATTATAATCCTCTGAACGCGCACAAGACGATTCATCCTGACCACTACACCACACACCTGCTGTTTGTAGTAACAACTCCAGAGACACGAGATCTCACAGAAACTCACACCATTAAACGTGACTTCAGGAGAAAAACAAACACCATCAGCAACACCAACACATCATCCGGAATGACCGGCACTCCTCCACCATCCCCCTCGCCCTCTCACCTTCCGGCGGTGGTTGTCGTAGTCGTTGTGGTCCCATCTCTGCTGCAGGAAGCGGTTTGTGACAGGTTTCAGCGGCTGGTACGACCTGTGCATGCTGCTGCTCCTCTCATACTAACCTGAACTGCCTGCTGGACCATCGAGGTGTGTGTGTGTGTGTGTGTGTGTGTGTGTGTGTGTGTGTGTGTGTGTGTGTGTGTGTGTGTGTGTGTGTGTGTGTGTGTGTGTGTGTGTGTGTGTGTGTGTGTGTGTGTGTGTGTGTGTGTGTTTGCAGGTCTGGGGGGTCATCACCATGGAGATGTACCCCTCTTTATGTCACTGGAGCAGATAAGGTTTCTGTTAATTGTTAATGAGGTGAGGAGGCGCTCACTCAAACACTTCACCGTCTCTAAAGCAACATTTATACTTGTCATGATTTTATAGTTTGAACACTAAAAATGTAGATATATTTTACAGCTACGTTATGACATGAAACTGAACGTTGCCTTTACAAGCAGGAAAAAAGGTAACATCCTGCTTCCTGCACATGGTCAAAATGAAGCTGCATAAGAGAGTAGACGTGGGATTCTTCCCGTCCGGCTCAGAGACAGGGTTATGAGCAGGAGAGAAGCTCGCAGACAAACAGTCTGTGTTTCTTGGCATGTGTAGCTGCGGTGAAACTAAACTACCTCAGTCCTCTTCCTCCATCCGAGAGACGATCATGGACTCAGGTGGGGCGGCCATGTTTGGGTGGGTGTAGTAAAATATGTTTATGGAAGTCCGTTAGGGTGATATAATCGGAGGAAAACTTTCGGCATGTCGTCTTTTTTTTCCCCATTCTGCTCTTTTGTCAGGAACACTGACTGAGTGAATAATGGACGAAGCCACCAAGTCCTCCCCCGTGTGTTTGTGGAAGTGGGCGTATCGCGTTAGCTCAGGCAGGTCATGGAGTCACGCTCTGCTTTCCTGCCAGTGATAACAGCTGATCTCATGCACGCCCTCATCAGCTGATTCGCTTCAAAGCATATTGACTAATCTCACTCATGCCGCCTTTTTTAAGCTGCTCTCTCCTGCCTCCGCTCCCTCTGCAAGCTGCATTTGTAACCGTCCTCCACGCCAGCTCCTCCACTGTGTCTGACTTAATCACGCCATGATGTCGTCGTTGATTCTCCCTGCGTTGGCTTTCCTTATATGCACAGGAAGAGCAGGAGTGTGTGCTGTTCCTGCCTAATGCTTTCCACGTAAGCATGTGGAAGGGCAGGGAGATAAATATTAACATCTTCAACGCTCTTGTTGCCGTCGCCATGTTTGTTTGGCTGACACCGGGGTCAGGCGTTCACATGCCGCAGCATATCGTTTTCTCTCTGAGTTCTCCAGGTAGAAGAATCAGGTTTCTCAAAATCAGGATGAGGGCGTACCTATTGAGTTTCATATTTTGAATATTCTCAGAGTTTAGATTTTCTGTCTGGTTTTATTTTGTCTCATTCATCCCTGGTGTTGCTTGTTTCCTCATTTGAATGTTTCCTTCTTCCGTCTTTAGTGTTTCCTGTTTCATTTTGTAATTTCTTATTCTTGTGTTTCTCTAGTTGCAGCGTGTTCCTTCTTCCAGCCTTTTTCTTCCAGAGAGCCTTCCTGTGTTTTTTTTTTACCTTGCCTGCCTTCTCCTTTTTCCTGAAGATTTTGGATTGGTTTGGTCCGCTGATTGTTTACCTGTGCACCGACCTCGACTGATTATTAAACTCCGCTTTTAATGAACGCTGATAATGAAGTAATGGAGAGAGATTTTATCGAGCCAAGGAGGAAGCTGCTCCCGCACACTGCTTCATATATACTCACACTTTGCACCATGGACGTCCTCTGAAGAAGACAAAGACACACCAAGAAGTCATCAAGCTCTCACATGTCTACACACTGCCATAAAAATAAAAGCCCTCGGGTCGTATCAAAGAGTTTGGGAAAACCCCACAAACTTCCCGCTCAAAACTCAGAGTCGTAAACATTTCAAACAGGAAGCTAAAAATAGCTCCACACTGGCTCCAGCTGCTCCGACCAAACACATTTTGTTCAGCTGGATTAAAATAAAATAAAACAAGTTCAAGGTCGCAGTAGTTTTACGTTATATCGTTTGTACTCTCTCGTCACCCCGTTTGCTGTGAATATTTTAAAATATTACCTTCTGCGTTCACACATTTACGCTCCCTGACTTCACACCGAATCCTTTACAGCGAGCTGCAGGATCAACAGATTCAGATATTTGAATTCACACATTCACCACACTCAGACAGTGTCAGGAAATTAGTTTGTGTGAGAGAGGTTCAGGTCTCTTAGGGCGTTTTAACATCTGTAGATCGTTTGCTCTGGTCTGAATGATGGATCAGTTTGTTACCTTGTTGCTTCATTACATGGAGTTTGGTCTGTGGCATTTACAAGAGGACCAAAATGTGTGATGCACAAGGACAGTGCTCTCTGTTCTCACATACACACACAGTGTCCGACATGCACACACACACAGCGCTGCTCTGCCCTTCTGGCTCTGCTGATCCTGTCTGGCGGGGCGTTCATTTCATAATAAAGAAACATTCTCTTGTTCTTCTTTTACAAACTGAGTTCACTCAAAGCTTCTAGTCGACGTCTTCTTCTCCGTCATGTTCCCTCTGACTTCTCTTTCACGGACTTCATCTGAACCCAGCTGATCTGGAAAGTGGAGGCAAAATATAAAATAATAATAACTGTGCTGGTCTCAGAATAAAATCAGGTTAGAAATGACTAGAATATAAAACACACTAATTTTATTCTGCAGCTTCTCCTCTGAATGCTGATGAAACCGGGCGCCAGAGGCAGAACTCAAAGAAACGTTCGACAATTCAGGACACCATGTCCTCTGTGTGTGTGTGTGTGTGTGTGTGTGTGTGTGTGTGTGTGTGTGTGTGTGTGTGTGTGTGTGTGTGTGTGTGTGTGTGTGTGTGTGTGTGCGTGTGTGTGTGTGTGTGTGCGCGTGTGTGCGTGAGAGAGAGAAAGTGTGTGTCTGTGTGTGTGCTGTGATGAAAAGCCGTGGGGGACTTCATTCATTCTGAAGTCTGCTTGTTATTCTCTGAACGACTCCACATTAAAAAAATAAAGTTTTATTATTTTTATTCTGTCTGTATCGTCTTTCCATAAATGGCGTCTGATGGAGGTCTTGTTTTGAAGGGGGGAGGGGTCAGGGCCAGCGATGGAGTGCGTGTGTACACTGCTCCGCTCTCATTTTTGAGCTGCTCATCCAGCTGATCTGTCTGTTTACATCCTGACAAACTGTCACTTTGAATCGCCACGCAGACGTATTCCTGATTGATTCACACTCTAATTTCAAGTGATCAGCTCTCTCCCACGCACACGCACACACACTCCTTTGTTCACATCAACAGATCAATCTTTGAAATGAAATGAGAATCCATTTTATAACCCTTTGATACCAAAGGTATTTCGGAGGTGACATAAACCTGCGTTATTATTAATGACCAGCAGGGGGCAACTCCAGGCAACAGGCTGTTGCAGCCCGAGCAAAGGACAAGCTTGTACTAAATTATGGTGCGTTATACTTGAAAACTCCTTCATGCAAACGCGAGGGAAGGGGGGTTGGAGGTGTGTCCAAGCAACAACCTCCGGTGTTAAAAACTGAAGCCGATGCTGAAGTGTAAAATCCTGCAGTTCCTCGAGTGTCCACTCTGGCTGCAGAAGCACAGGAAGTCACACACACACCCATTCTAAAAAGCCTGTTTTTACAGCAGGGATTAACATGTTTACAGCCTGGCTCAAAAAAACAAATAGGTCTGATTAGCTCATGTCTCGATCGACACACACTGTACGGGGGGGGGGGGGGTGAATGTTTTGATGACTCATCAGTTTTGATTTGATGAAGGATAAGAGTTATTCACAATAAGGCGTGTAGCTGACCTGATTGACAGGTGGACGCAGTGTAACGGTTTGTCAAGAGGCTTAAAACCCGCCTCAGCTCCAGCTCTCAGCCTGTCCTTAGGTTGACTGAAAGTTAGACTGAAACAGCATTTCCAACATGGAGACCGCCATCGATGGGACTCCAGCGCTTCACTCAGGCTTCAATAATATTTACATTCTACTGGTGTGTCACTGGTTAAGAGCGGATGCTTCAATTTGTTTTGGTTTCTTTGCTGGTGATCAAGGGCGACATCTACTGGATCAAAAAGTCGCACATTCTTCCTTAAAAAAAAAAAAAAAATTTTTTTTTTATATATTTCACTATCACTTTATTTTTCTGCTTATTGACTTGCAGTTGTTGTCTCTCACATCTTTCTCTCTTTCATTTTCCACTTACTTTCTGTATTGTTTTGACGAATATACCAAAAGAAATTAGGGGAAACTATCTTGGCAATAAACCGGATTATTTTAAAATGTTCGCCATGGTAAAATATTCTGACACACAAAATAAGAAACTGTGCGTATGTATACATTTTTTCATTTATTTGTATTTTAAATAAGTTACAATAACACTGAAAGACATATGTTTACGATCCAGTGTGACTTCAATGCACTGACTCCAGATCCACTCTGTTACATGAATCCAGTTACCCAGTCCCGGTCCAGGGGCAGCTGTGATCCAGTGTCCGGGTTTTGGCTGCATTGGAACCTAACAGCCATTTAGCCCCACTGTGCTGTTTGTCTGTCTGTTGCTGTCTGCGTGTCTTTTTCCCGGGATACCGTTGATCTGGAAACTCTAGGAATATCACATCCGGTCATGGAATACCTGGGAGTAGTTCTACCTTCGTCCAGGACCGAGCAGTGACTTCTAAATGTCGGTGATCCCCGCTGTTTGCCCGTTTTCTCCGGGATGTGACCGTGTGATGGCTGCGGTCCAGTGAACTGGGAGCACGTTGACTGACTGCTCTGCCTGTTCGATCCACCAGTTTGTTAGCGTCTCCTCACTGGTCTAACTGGGATTATTGGCGCCTATGGAGTGCACATGAACGTTTGTCGGAACGGGATTACACACGGGGTAAGTGGACATGATGAAGCGGGATCTCTCGGTGGGGATTTGAACCCACTCTTTCTCAAACGCGGGCTAGCCTGCTAGCTGTCCCGGGGTTAGCCTAGCCTGCTAGCTGTCCCGGGGATAGCCTAGCAGGCTAGCTGCTGTCTTTGTCTGGAGAGACCGGGGAGCTAAGGGACATGCGTCCATTATCGGACACGTCCCTGTCTGACCCGCTTTTTTCTCTCACAACATTACATTTTAAACTCTTTGTGTACACTTATATTGAACACACGAACAAATGTGCTTCTCTACATTTGAAGAGGTTTTTCCTCATTTTGTGGCTGCAGGTTAGATATCTGTTCAACAGGCCGTCCGTCACTTTAAACCTGTTTGTTCTTCTGATATTTAGTTCATTTAGACATGCTTGTTGCGGAATTATAATACTCTTTTTGTCTTTCAATACTGCTAATATGAAATAAATTGGATGAATTAGGGTTAGGGGGGGGTGAAGCTTGTCCGATAATGGACGCACAGGTGTGACAGGGATGTAGCGCCGCAGAGGTGATTGTCCATCACACGACAAGCGGGACGCCAGGTCAACACTTACATAAACGATCTTTGCTGCACTGACAACATGACTTGTAAATGGTTTTAAAATGTAAAACGATACATCCAAATGTAAGCGTAGTTGTCATTAAATAGTAGCTTAACTTCCCAAGTAACACGGAAATACAGGATTGTAACCGTCTGAAGTGAGCAGCGCAGCGTCCGATAATGGAACTAATGAGCATCGTAGCGGGCCACGGTGGGCCTCGATCCAGTTTACTCAAGTTAAGCCTAATATGTCATTTATAAATTCTTGTGGGACTGTAAGTTAAGTGTCATTGTGTGCTGATGATGCTATAATTACTCAACTTAAGCCACCGTGAACCTTTATTAGCGTGTGTGTTAGCTTTGGGCTAGAGAGCAGTGGGAACCAGGGTCGACGGGGTTAGCCGCTGCTAGCCTGTTAGCTTCCAGATTAATTCAGCTAACGCTCACTGGTTAGCTGGCTAAATGGGACTGGTGTGTTTGCAGCACTGTAATGTATTATTTTGCTTTTCCAACCAGCTGGTTTAACCCTCAGAGATTATTAGCATTTTGAGCTAATCCCTTAATTTCTTCAAAGATCATCTAAAGTGGCTAACTTTAATAAAGGCTAACTAGCTTCACGATATGAAGACACCATGAACTGGATAGCCTGGTTCAACTCTGTAGCTTTGAGATTTAATTATACTGTTTGCAATGTAACCTGTAGACTTCTAAATACATTTTTAGCATTATTGCACAACATTAGCTTTTGATCGAAGGCCTTTAACTCCAGTGTCAACTTCTAGGAAGATTAATACTATTTGAGTTTCAAACCATTTAGTTGTCACAAGTGTGTAGGTTCAACAGTGGGTCTTTATTGGGTTTTAATTCCAGTGAGTGTGTTTACATGGATTTGAGTATCGCGGTTATGAGCTGTATCTCGGTTTTGTTCATATCTAGGATATGGCGTTTCTGTGCATGCACACAGAGAAACCTGGTTGTTCATGTCCCTTTAGTCAAGATAAATACGAGTATCCCAGTTTCTGATTACAGCGTCTTATTTAACGCAAATCGTGGAAATGTAGAAATCCGACACAAATTAGGCCACTGTGCCTTATTGGCTTAGCTCTATTAGACGCCAACATTGTGTTGCAGATTTGGCGTCTCCACTTCCTTTCCATTAACAGGAAACGTGTTGGGAAACCGACGTCCTGCAGCCTGTCCACCACAGAATAGAATAGGTCAGCATTTCCATGCTTTCTCCAATCTAAACTTCCAATTCTTTTTGATTTTAAAGACAACACTTAGTTTGTTCGTCGCTCCAGAAGAAGGATGAGGCGTTTACATGCCGCAGTATCCCGTTTTCTATCTTGGTAGCAAAATCGGTTTTCTCAAAATCAGGATGAGGGCTTTATGTTTGTGAATGTTTACATGCACAGACACAAAACAGGGTGCTTAATAAACCTCATCAAAACCAGAATACTCAAGTCCGTCTGAAGGCACTCATTGACACTGATGTATGAGATGAGATCTGTGAATGAACACAGAAGGTCACACAGGGCAATGGCTCAGTGGTGGAGTTAGTCGTCTCTCATCAGAAAGGTCGATCCCCAGCTCCTGCAGCCACATGTCCAATCTGTCCTTGGGCAAGACACTTAACCCCAAGTTGCTCCTGCTGTGTTGTCTGCGGCGTATAAATGTGTGTATGAATTGGATTAGATAATACTGAAGCAGGGCTCGACATTATAACTCGCCCGCTGGCCCAGACGAATGATTGACAGTGTCTTATCATTTATTTGTGGCCTGGAGTGTTGAGGTTGTTGATCCTAATGATGAAGTCGATCTTTGTGTCAGTGGTAGGACAACATACAGACTCAGGGTAACCAAGAGGAAAACCTGGAGACTTAACAGCAGCACTGCTTTCTGTATGTGAAAGGAGGATTATAAAGCTGTTTCTCCTGCACAGATCACTGAGAAATGTAAACAACGTGGTGAACCACAAAAAGGCACAACGAGTTGTCTGAGGTTTTTCATGTGACTGTTTTAAACCAATCTCAGAGGGAGTTACTGCACACAAATATCCTGTGAAAATACTTCAGTGTCTCAGATTGATCTTATTCTCATTTTGTGCTGCCACAGCAGACTTCCTCACTTAGTTTGGTGCTGGGAAATTGTAGTCACACTCTGACCGTGCTGTTAAGAGGATGTCTTCAGACGTTTTCACACAGGCACTCCTGACAATTTCTAGATAATTTAAAAAGGACTATGCCGGATACTCTCCTGATCTGGCTGTTTACACATGCACCTCACAGCGGGAGTCAGATGGGGGGGGGGGGTGTTGACGACACCTATGTAAGATGTGACAAAAAAAAAGTTCAGACACTTGCAGGAAACTCAGGGATCTGTCATCTGTCAGGGATTGTTTCCTCTGTGAGGGTGAAAAACCAGATCAGGAGGATTTCAGGAGCAGTCCTCCTGAAATGATCAAGGCTCAGGGTCATTTAACCTTTTGCTAAACAGTGCTGGTTGTGGATTTCTTTCCCCGTAGAATGTTAAGGCGACTGGGTAATCATGAATCAGGGAAGGACAGGTTGTGATTATGGACCCGATATGTAAGTCAACATGGACATCGGCATCATTAAGCCTCTGTGTCTTTACACTATGAAACACCTCTATTCCCAAAGGTCACAGGTGTTGCAGTTTTTTAATCTGTTTCCTCTAAAGCTCTGCAGCTGGTCTGAGCGGGAGCAAATCTTTTACCATTTTGAGTCTGGTTTTCTCTTTGGAGTACTTAAAGGTGTAGTAAACAATATTTTGTTTGTTATCATGCATTTTAAAAATCACAAATTAATGGACACTGTGGTTCAACGGATGGGTGTGTTGTGTTGATCTCCAGCTCCTGCAGTCTGTACATCGAAGAGTCAAAGGGAAGGACATTGAAGCATAGCTGTTGACGGTAACCTGCATCGATTAGTTAGTTCCTGGTGTTTCTACAAAATGCAGAAGGATTGAGCCCTCAATAAGAAGTTTACTTTGAGTGAATTGAACATTTCCAGCTGTGGACAGGTGCAGTTACTCTGTGCCGTGCAGACCGGTGTGTTGTGAGATGGTCGGGTTGACTTCAGGCCCGCTGAGCTGTGTCCTCCCTGCTGGAGGACACAGACAGGAAGCTGAATTGAACCAATCAGTCTGCTCCTCCTGGGGAGCCAGCCTTACAGGAAAAGAGCACCGCTGAGCTACATGACCCTCCGTCACCCTGCTCAGCCCACCTGCTTGCTCAGCGCTCTGCCACACACAGCCTGCAGGTCCCTCTGCGGATCTCTGCAGTGATGAATGACTCCGAGAGATTCAGAGGAGTTACCTGAGTCGATGAAAACATCAGCAGCTCTGCTGTCGACCTGCAGAGTTAGGAGGGATTAGAGAGGTGTCTGTTGAGCCGCACATACATATATCTACTTCTATACTGTCAAACAGAGGTCAGTGTTTCCTCCATCTGCAGAAAAATACACACAGGTCATTCTGTAATTTCAAATCTCAGTCTTAATCTTCGTATTATTCGAACTGAATGATGATGTAAGTTTGGATCGCTCCAGTAGATTTTCAGCCATGAAGCTTTTATCACAGACATGTTTTGGGTCAAATGCAAAGTGAGTCCACAAAAAAAACGGTATGTCACTGACGGGCTCAGATTGTTATTCTAAGTGACATTTCGAGCCGTGATTTTTACCCAGGTAGTAACAGAGGCGTTACAAAGGAGAGACGGGATCAGTTGAGCCGGGCTGTTTTGAAGCTTCGGTTCGGTACATTTTCGGTACAGCAAAGGGACCTGATGCAACACTTTTTTTTTTTTCTTTACTAGGAACATTTAGAATTTCCCTTTTACACAAGTGCAACATCGACAGTTCAGACTTGTACACCTGGTCAGGTTATTTTTTAATAACATTTTAAATTAAACATTGTATAAAAAACTTATGCTGCATCCTTCAACCAAAAGAGTCTCCAATAAATAAAAGACATGAACGAAATAAAGCATTTTAGAATTAAATGAAGTAATTAATATAGCCTATATGTAAAAATATTAATTTTTAATTACAGTGACACCTTTTAGTTTATTAAGCCAACAGTTTTTTTGAATGCCCTTTGAGCACATAATAAAGCTAATCACATCTGGGACAGTATAGTTTCATCACAGAACTATTAATATTTCCCTCTGTCAATATAAAAACTTCAATGGCATTTGTTATGGCTTTGGCCCGTTCAGAATTATTGACAAAAGGCTGTCTGTTTTTTCCTAGTTGCAGTGATGTTTACGCTCGCATGGTGCCTTTTCAAGTGCTTTAATAAGTTGGACGTGTTGCCTGCGACGTACCTGATGTCCGCTGAACGACGGCACACTACTCTCTTCTTGTCAATGTCTCTTTGTCCATTATTGTGGGAATGGGGAGGGAGGGTGCTCATTGTAGCATGCTGCAGGTTATGCTCCCACACAGATGCGTCCCCCCCTCCCCTTTTGCGACGCAGTGCTACTGGAGCGGGATCATCGCTGAAAACGAAACTTAAGAGTAAGTCCGTAAAAAGAACTCCATCCCGGTTATATGCCACTGTCCAAACCGACAGGACTCGAGGAACTAGTAATCTGCACAGTTTATGTTTGAACTTTTTTACAAGTGTCTAAAAGCTGTGTCCCATACCAGTGGCTGCAGACTTCCTCCACCCTGAGGTGTGCTTCTGCTTTAAGGTCCGTGTGGGAACACAGATTAAAGCCCTTTTGTGCCGCGCGTACTCGAATCGGTCCGCAAGCCCTGTACCAAAACGGTACGTGTACCTTTACACCCCTATCGTCCACTACTTCTGTTTTAATCTTCTTTATGTCACGGCTTTCCTCTGGAGATCTCCTGCCCCCCCCTCAATATCTGAGAGGGATTGTCTCCAGCTGTGAGGTGCATGTGTAAATGAGGTGCAGTTCAGGAGAATATCTGGATCAGTCGTCTTCAAATGATCTAAATATTTTCATGAGTTCATAAGTGAAAACATCTATAGAGTAACAAAGCTTGTTGTAAGCTGACACACCTCCGTATACAGCTCTGTTTGATTTGTTTCTGTATCAGTCATGTTGTGTTGACGCCTCTGTTAAAGCAGAACTTCTTACAGAGATAAAGCAGTGAGACAGAACACAGTGGGCGTCCTCTCTTGTTGTTAGTCGTGTGGTTTGTGGTCTCCTGCAGACTCTTTGATAATTACTGTTTGTGTTTCCTCTGTGACATGCGGGAGGAAGCTGGAGATAAAGGCCGGGGCGGTGCAGCTCTCCGCCTGTTAACTCCAGCTCGGCTGCTGCACCTCCTGACCACTGGGTGAACTCCGCCTCAGAGGGTGCTAAGAGATAAAGACGAGCCGGGTAGGGTTGAGGAGTGCTGCATGTAGAGCTGCTGCAGGAGAGGATAGAGGCTGTGTTTTAATCCTCCACAGTCTCACTGCTGTAAAAATACACTCGTTTAGAATCCATGACAGCACTTCTAGACACAGCAAAGGTTTTGTATTCGTCTCACACACCAGAAGAAGAAAATACACAGAACTGACAACATGATAGGCAGGATTAAACATGTGCAGCTGTGCATGTGCATTACGTAATGATACAAAGTGGACACTGCAGTTTAAACCATTACAATAGATTAGAACAATTAAATGAATTGTCGACGCCTTTCCCAAGCCAACATCCTGAATTCTTTCTGGTTCCAGCCTCCTACACATGACAATTTGCTTAATATGGAAAAGGAAGTTGTTCTGCAAATTAATTTGAACTGAATATGCCAGATTGATGTTGAGCAACACCAACTGTCAAAAGCTGACGAAGCGCTCTCTCATAATTGAGAAATCACAATTAAGAAGCAACCACCCTCATGTTCAGAGAGGCACCGCCCTGAATCAGCCTCCACAGGTCTGATTTACCTGCAGCTGAAGTTTGAATTCCCTTCCTCCTCACTTAGCAGTTGATTTCAAAGCAGTTTGCTGTTGGAGCTCTGCAGCGTGCTGAGAGCAGAGCAGCTGACGGAGCTACACACCCACTGGGTAATCAATAAGATGGAGAGTCCTCTGTAATGTCAGGAGGAGAGAGAGAGAGTGTGATGGATGCAGGCTGAACACACTGCTGAGACAAGCAGACTACTCGAGTCCTGACAGAGACAGTCAGAGAGGAATAAACCTGCAGAGGCTCAGGTTTCTTTTACTGTTTGACGCCTTAGGGTTAGGGTTAAGGTCCGTACAGTTGCTTTTGAGTTGCAATAGTCCAAATGTTTGACAGAAATCAGATCATGTGGATATAAACACCTGATCTGTGGGCTCACCTGTAGGGCTGACGGAGTTACTTTCTTAGCGTTCATGCAGAGTTTAAGTTCCAGAGTGTGATTTTCTCTGCAGGTTTAAAGTCAATCATAACTGACCTCCAAGAACAGAGAATCCAACATGAAGAAAGCTGTCATCTTAGCTCTGAAGCACCTTCTATGTCTGTCTCACTAACGGCACACGATGCGAGAGATCGTCGGCCTGATTCCATCGTTTCCTATTGGAGTGTCCTAACTAACCCCGAGCGATGCAGTATGAAGCGACGTGCAATTTTTACCTCGATGCCCCGTTACTGTATTCCTCTCTGTTGCTCTCGTAGACGGACGAGGAACGTCGAGGCTCTATAAGGCACTGGCACTCTCTTTTCCCACGCAGCTGAGTTGCTGCAAGGCTCCTATAGTTGTAAAGAAGAAACGATCTTAACGTTAAAGATCCAAGTGAATCGGTTAAAACTTAGTATAAACCGGTCAGTGACCCGGTTTCAAAGTTATGAACCGGTTCACTGAGGCTTTGCTTCCTGTCTTGTATACTAGTGTCTGCCCGTCTGTACGCTGTGCAGAAAAGTGATATACTGAAATACAGCGACAGAATGAAGAATATCACCTGTTGAGTTGGAAAAATTAAACCTGTGTAGGACGCTAACATTAGCATCAGCAGCCCAAGCAGAGCTGATTATCAAACACTAATCATATCATCGACAGTACAGCCTGATGAATGGTTATGGTGTGGCACTGGGAGCTAGTGCTAACGGTGTCGTTGGGAGGGACGGCTTTGTGACACGTTTAATCCATCCAAGTCATCTAACTTTACAAGAAAAAGAAATACAGTGTTTTCCCAAGAGCGTACTAGAAATGTTTGTTACAGCGAAGAGCGAGTGTCGTGTCAGCCTGTAAGATTTGAATCCGCCCAGGTGTACGTCATCATGTTTTTAGGTGTGACTCTGTTAAGGCTGACTCTACGTAGAGAAAGCCATGCTAACGGTTAGATGAGTTGTTTTGGACCCTGCAGCTGTTTGTGTGACAGAAGATCCAGACCGAGAGGACGAGACACTGAGACAGAGACACGCTTTCCTGCTCTGGTTTCTCTTTTCACGCACACACTGAAGGCTGCAGGCGTCTGACAGCTCATTGTGCTGCTGCTGGAGTCTGTGGGCTGCTGTTTTCATGCCTGTCGAGGACTCACTTTACAACACATCAGTGTGAAATCTGTGCTTTGGGATAGACAATCAGTTTAAGGAGGGTATGATTAGACATGTTCAACCTGCAAGCGTAGATAAAATTAGTTACAGTATGTCGTTGAGACTCGCACGCATGATTTTTACTCTTTTGTTCTCGTGTTTACCACACATCCATCTGTGTGCGCTGAAACAGGATGTGGGTGTTTCCACTTGTGGCACTGACAGCTGCGGGTCAGAGCGCACATCTGAAGGATTTCTGTTTTTGTCTCAAGTTAAACTGAATCCTCGGATTGAAAGATGTCCTCCTTATGTGGATGCTCAGGTTGGATGCTTTGACTTGAACTTCCTGCAGCCTGCAGGTCTCTTCAGTAAGCAGATGCAGGTTGAAGCCTCTGGTGGGTGTGTTGGATTTTTTTCTGGCAGCAGGTCGGCCAGTTAAGCTCAGTGCTGACAGATACTCTCTGATGCTGCAGTCTGTTAATGACTTTGTCTGAAAGCTGCAGAAATATGAACGTGATTCAAAAGATAACAAAGCAGCTGGCTGGTTGTTTCCTTTACTTGATTCTGTCTGAGCCTGATGTCACTGTAGATGTAAGGGCTGATGCAGTGTTTGAGAATCAGCTGATTGACTGTCATTTACTTTACACCAAGAAAGAAAACTCATTAGCTCCAGAAACATCAGCATGAGTTTACAAATGAAGGTGCATCCCTGTTGTTCTCTGCAGATAATAATCCATCCACATATCGAAGCAGGCCTACACGATGAGACCAATATTTGATGTGGATCACATTGTTCAGTAGTGTTAAAAATAGAGATGCACCGATACCACTTTTTTGCAAACCAAGTACAAGTACTTACATTTGGGTACTCACCGATACTGAGTACCGTTACGAGTACTTAATAATGCCACTGAATTTCTCTTAATCACTTTGAAAGTAAGTTTTTATTTAAATCAGATATGATTCCTTACTTTTTGACTTTACAACTGAAAAACATTAACATTCCTGTTGCTGACATTATAACAGTTTTTAGAAACAAACATGGCACTGCCAGACATTGCCTTTTTATGTAACCTGTAACATATTCAGTGGATCTCTGTGACACAAAACAAAAGAACACTCATATGCAAGTGCTGACTGTGTGGATTAAGTCTTTTTCTGAAAAGTATGAGGCAGATTTTTTTTTGTGATGAAAAGTAGTTTCTCTGCATTATCAGCAATGAGCCTGTTTCTGCTCTCATCTACAATATTTGACACCGAGCTAAAAAGTCTTTCGCTTTCCACACTACTGCACGGTGTTGAGAGGTATCTCCTTGACATTTGGGCAAGAGTAGGAAACCGCACTTTGTTAACCCCCCCAGTACTGCAATGGGCTGTCTTCACGAGAAGTTGTAGTCTCTCCTCGGTATGTCTCTAACTGAATAGCAGCACCCACTGGAGCACAGCTCAGAGATGTTGATGCTTGCTCACCTACAATCTCGTCAAAAATGCTGTCCAGACTGCTGTTGGCCTGGGCCTTTCGTAACTTTCTGGCAGGGGGTTCCCCTATGTCCTCCTGCTTTCTGGCCTCTCCTCCAGGCAGCTTCTACAGCTCCAGTATCACCATCTCTTTGGCCTCAGTAGCAGTGTCAGTGTTTGAGAAAAAATGATCCTTGTACCTAAAATGGAGGCATAACTTAGTTTTTAAGATGATAAAAGAAAAATAGGCACACACAGATACACAGACAGACACACTGACAAGCAGGCACACAGGAATAAAGACAGGCACTTTACCTCGGATCGAGTACAGTAGCAATTCAGTAGAGTGGGTTTTTTTCAGCATCCATGAAGCGCCTGTTGACGGCTGCAGCCAAGGTTGCTTTCATCGTTTTGATGCCCTGATCCGCGTCTGTTTCTTTGGTCAACAGTCTCTGAAGCACGGTCACAGCAGGAATTACATCTGATGCTAAAGCATCGGACGAGTTCACTTTTCGGGATAACTCCTCAAACGGTGCCAAAACAGACACAGTTTTTTCCAGAAGTGTCCAATGGTGCGCTGTACCCACTCAACTGAAAAAGGCGCACGCCCGGCGTAAAGTGGTATCGGTGCCGTTGTATCCGCGTAGTTTTACAACTACGAGTAAGAGTACTGAAAGGACCGATGCCGAATACTGGTATCAGGTCATCCCTAGTTAAAAATATGAGGAGAGAAAAATAAACACTTATTAAAGAGTAGAGGTGTGAGTAGTGGTTTGCGATATACCGATCTTGTGACGTGTTGACGACCTGCCAAAGCAGAGAGATCGTAGAACCGGGCTCATGTGTTTATTCTATCATGCTGCAGTTTATGCTCCTACACAGACGCTTCTCCCCCTTCACCATTCTGCTCCGCAGCGGTGAAAATGAAACTGAAGAGTTAGTCCGCAAGAACAACTCCATCCCGGTTATATAGCCTCGGCTACAACTGTTGTGATATTTTTCCAAACCGACACGGCTAGGGCAACAGTTAAGGTTTTAATCTTGGATAGCGACACAACAAACCCTGGAGCAGAGTTATTTATCTGCTCCAGGGTTATAGTCCTCAACTTCGGGGCTAACCCCCGTCACCTCACTGGGGTGCAGCAAGGCGTAAACAGACATGGAGAGTCCAGCTTGTTATTTTGGGATACCGGGCTGTTTATTACGCTCTCAGAGCTTCACATCATGACTCTGATTTCTCCTGCTTATTCTGCTGCGGTCCCCGGCATCATAACGTACCTGTCTCACACACCTGCCGGACACACACACACTTGCCTAGGTCTCTCTCTCCTCACTCGCTCCCCCCGCCTACACACATGCGCACTGAGCCATTCACAGACAGACATACCCTGCTCATATAACTTCTATGGCAAGTTTTCTGTGTTACTTATATAGCCTACTTTATAAAGCACAGTTGTATCTGTCTGACAACTTTGAGTGGCGGCTGTGATGCGGAGGAATCTTTCTGAAAAGCGGCCGCACCCTCCATTGGTTGTATAGCGCGATTGTGGTCCACTTTTTAAAAAAAAACATTTATTAATAAATTTTTTTTTTAAAAAACGGTTAACCGTGTACACAAAAAAATGACGTCGTGTAACCGTTTACAATTTTTTGTAACCGTTCACACCCCTAATCTCAGACAGAGCGGAGCTCAGACCGACAGAGGGAGGCGATCATATCAGCGAGGTCCGGACCTCGGCAGTAATTTTTCTTAACAGTGGTCTACAATCACTTATTTCTATATATTGATTTCCATGCATTCTTCTTGAAGTGTTTTTAGTCAATCAACAATGTCCTGCCCCCTCTATGAATGAAACTCTTCTTTCAGTAAAACTTACTTTGATCATTTGTCACATAATGAACCCATTCTGTATTATGTTTGCCTTACCTTGCAAATTAGTCTTTAAGACCAGTATGAAAAAAATCGTGATTGTGATTTTGCCATAAAAAAAATTGTGATATGATATTTTTTCCATATCACCCACCTCTATGTGTGAGGATACACACGGGTTGAGATGATACACAATATTTGGTTCAAGACAAATGTTTCAGAGTGCTGAAGTCCTTTATTGCAGCGGCCGTGGGTTTGAATCTGACCTCTGCCCTTTGCTCTATGTCATCCCCACTCTCTCTCCTCCTAACATTTCCTCTCTCTTCAGCTGAGAATTCTAAACCTGTGTTATCTCGAGACGCTTTACAAAAGAGCAGGTAAAAGACTTCACTCATCGTTCAGAAGAATGGGATAATATGCAGGAAGGATTTCTCCTCTGTGTTCCTCACGTTCCTGTGGTCCTCACTTCCTTGTCGCTGAGGTGGAGGTCGAAGCAGGTCGTTTATGAATGAGGGAGGCAGTAACTTCAATATCAGCCTCTGCCATGATAACCTCTGCTCTGCGTCAATGTACTGATATCACAAGACAGTTTTCACCTCCATGAGAAATATTATCTTGTGCTACTCGTCACACTTAGCAATAAGTCTCAGTTTCTATGTGTGCTGTCAGCTGAATTGAAATGAGTAATTTAACAACCAATTTATTGCAGCTGATTATGTAACCCTAGGTGTAATTACTGGGTGTGTGTGGATCTCTGTGGGTAACACAGCTGCTGGGAACTATTAATGATCAGAGGACTGACACCCAAAATACAGCACATCATATAAAAATGTGGACTGGAGGAAGGGTGGGACTCTCTCCTCTTCAGACTGATCCAATCTGTCTGCGGATCTTAACTGAACTCATGTTCACACAGACACATCTCATACTGAGGTCTAAAGAGACAAAGTAAACACATTTTCTCATATCAGGGTTGACTTGTTCAGGATGTTGTTCTGATGGAGTCTGAACAGATTTACATGCTTTAAATGTCACCTTTGGGGTGTCAGTACAGTTTCAGAGATGATCTGTGAAAGGAGCAGAAAGCTTCTTATTTAATACCAGAGGAGGTGTTATCAATGTGTCTACTATTTAATCGAAAAATGTTGGAAAGCTGTATTAAAGGTAGGCCTTCAAACTGGGACCTGGTACTGGACCTAGCTAGATAAACCAGCTAAGAGAGAGAAAGGGGGTTGTGATCGGTCCTCAGACTTATCTTGGTGGGGGAGTGTCTGTCTGTGGCTTCATATGTACCGGATAGATATGAACACTATATCTATCAATCATTCCTTTAGTCTGCCACAGCAGGAATAACTACATTTCCCATAATGCTGAAGTATTCCCTCGATGCTAAACTCCTGCAGATGTTCTCCAGCTTTCAACTCCAGCTTGGAGTTGACAGTGTGTAAAATCCTCCTCTTCTTTCCTTTCTTTTCTCGTAGATGATTTAACCACATACAGACATTTACGGAGTATAAAACCCCAGAGGAGGTATTTAGTATTTATAGACTGTCGTCATTTCTTCTTCAGCTGTTTATTATGTTCTCTCGTCGTGCTCTGCACACTGTAAACCTGCACGGAGTCTTTGGCAGACGCACTGTGTGCAGGTAACAGCCAGCAGACTTCATGTGGTGACGCAGTGTAAACACCCTGCAGGCAGCTGGAGGAGAGAAAGTGTTCAGTGGATTATAAAATTCACAGCCAACTGAAAACAAAAAAGTTACAGGTGGTTTAAGGCGGACTGGAGGGTGAGATGAGGCCAGTTTCAGGAGAGCAGGGTCTGTGATTAGTCCTTCTACAGAAGGTCCAGTAACAGGCGTAGCGCCCAGCGGCCATTGGTCACTTCTAGTCAACTATTCAGAAGGGTGCAGTTCACGTCAGCCAATCGTATAGATGATCATTCTGCTCCATTTCTGATCAGAGCGGGGATAGCGGGGCCATCATTATTATGAAGCTCATCATCCAGACAAAATAGTGAAAGGGGGAATCTATCTCAAATATAAAACTAAAGCAACTCTGTCAGTCATTCAGCGGCTGTTCTCAAGAGACTGTTGTCATCGAAACATTTTGCACGTACAGCTCTTTCATTCTAAGTGCACAGGCACTTCATCTGAACGCACAGCCAGTACTTCTCTGCCCAACACAGGGCCTTAACTCTACCGTTGGAGGAAAAAAAAAAAGTGATTTTTCAGAAGAGAATACACTAAGTAGAGCGGTTTTGAAGCTGCAAGAGCCGTATAGAATGACGTCATATAGCGTTCCACGTCCTGATTTGAGCACGGTTGTGTTGCCTGCAGACCGTTCTCGAGTACACTTGAATCATGCCAGAGACCACCTCTTCAAGTGGACTGGGGGACAGTACGGTCCATTTGTGTTCACGCTGATCAAATTATCCGGACTTTTGGGTCGAGTGTAGTCTGACCCAGGCCCAGGTCCCCAGCATGAAACCACCCTTAAAGTAGATTTTCTGAACATGGATGTGGAGCGTGGGTCACATTGTCATTGTGTAAGATGTTTACATTTCATTTCAGAAGAAAAAGATGTCGCTTTCTGAAACTTAAATTCAATTCAAAAACAAGTTTAGTGTCAGTAAGTTTGATTTTGTAACCTTGAAAACTCGTATCACAGTAAGTGATAGTATTGTGACAGTGAGGAGGTTTGTGGATACTCCTGTTGTCACGGTGATGTTCACACTCACTCATCCTGCAGACTCACCAAACAAACAGACGTCTGAGTGATGGTCAGGTTCTTCCTGCAGAGACGGGTTTCACAGCCGCCCTCATTTCAATGTGGTGATGTATTTTTAGAGTACAGAGACGTTACAGTGTTGGTGAGGGTGTATGTCTGTTCCTAAAGTACAGTTGTTTTGGTGATTATAGTCGTTGCACATCTACAAGTGAATGTTCCAGGACAATCGCTTTGTCAACATGATGTGAAGCCACATTTTTTTATACAAAAACATGATGGTAAATCTGTCCTCATTTATTTATCTTACACTCTGCTCTGAGAACTGGTAGATTGTTCAATAGCAATGAAACTGAAACTTCACGTTTTGTAGATTGAAGTCGTTGAAGTTTGCCTACTCGCTCATGGCGATTGACTGGAAACGTACCGCACATCTGCTGAAAGCCTCAGTTTTTTTTTTTAAAGGAACTGCATATTGCCAGTTTAAGCAACGATAGAGGTGATACCTTTTTCTGTCTGTGTGAACAAACAGCTAAAATATAACAGAAGGTTAACCAATGTCAGCTGATTGTCGTATAAACCCTCCTGCTGTCAGTGATGTTCAGGCTCACCAAACAGGAACGCCCCTGAAGTCAGAACTCCAGCTCAGAAACTCAGAGCAACTTAGATAGCCTGTGCTGAATTTCAACATGGCTGCTCCGTGCATCAACAGTAAAGTCTAAGCTGTACGTTATAGATTTATTAACAACTTAGTCTGGTTTTTGTCTGATTCAATCAATCACAGTGACAGTATTGAGCATTATAGTTCTGTCTGTAGACATGTTGTCATGTTGATTTGGTCACAAAAAGTATCACGCAGTCTGCAGGGGGGGTGACTACGCGCTGTAGACTCGTGTATTACAGTATAGTTTGAGTCTGTATTACCTTATTTGACAGTAATCTGTGCATTTCCTGTTTTTTCTGACCAATTTATAAATAATATTATCATTATGCTTAAGTTACTGAAACCCCAATTAAATCTGGTAAAGAATTTTTTTTTTTATAGCAACAGTGAAACACAGGAGGAGAGGGATTTTGAGGGAGAGGGGTGTAAAGAGATTGAGAGAGGGGAGGTCACATCCTGCCAGTGCATTTCACCCTCTTCCTATGATGCTGCTCTTTTCCTTTAAATTGTGTTTTCGTTTTACCTACACATTTGTTTAAGTACATTTATTTGAGTTAAGGTATTATGTCAAATTATAACAGGTTTAAGTCACATGATTTTGATAATTTGATCAGATCAGGAAATTGAGAAATAATAAAAATATATTTGCTGGCTATAACACAGCGCTGTTTGACAGTCTGTGTGAAGTTCACATACAGCTGGCTGATCGTGGATCAACCGTGTTCCGTTGCACTACAAGTAAACAGGTGCGCACGGTGGTTGGTGTTCCGGTGTGTGTGTGTGTGTGTGCGTTTGCAGCCATGTATGTTGGTGTGTCTCGTCTCGGCGTGCCCCCATGATGACCCGTCTGCAGATGAGCATGACTGTTGGGATAAATATTAACCATGAAGTGCATTGCTCTTTGAAATTAACTCGCCAAACGGAAAATCAACCCGCATTTAGAGCTTGTGGGCTGATTTCAGATCACTGGTTTGACTCCTGATACTTGAGAAGCTGGAACAGGAGACTAAAACAATCTTTAAAAGTCTGGTTCAATAGTCTTTAGTTTCGGTATCTGCCTGATAATCTCAAAGGTCTCATTTGATTCTTTTAAACAAGGCGGCAAAATAAAGCAGCGAAATGAAAACATTTTTGGACTGGTTAATTCAGATCCAGTTATTCTCTGAGCCGGTCTCCTAACAGTCCACACAGAGTGTGTGTGTAACCGCCTCCTCCTCCTCACCCCGCAGCTCTGACAGCCTGTTAATAACTGAGCGAGGACTCGACCTGACTCCGACTTGTAGTTTATAACCCTTCACTGTCAGAAGATGCTGGCTGGCTGGCTCGTCTGTGTTGAGTTGTGGAAACGGCCGAGCCAACTCTCCATCAGACCGAGCGTGATTGTTTGTCCTGCTGGATGGGTCTGCAGGTCAGAGCGACCCGGCTCGTCTCCAAACAAAGTCTCTCCGGCTTGTAATGAGGCGTGGCTTCAGAGAACTGATCTGAGAACAGCTCTGATCAGTTAGCAGTGTTGTGTGTGTGTGTGTGTGTGTGTGTGTGTTTTCATGTCTGACTGTGTGTGTATGTGGAGCTCCTGCTGTGCTGTTCTTCCGCAACACCAAAACACAATGTGAATTCAGACTGGGATATTACGCCTTCAAGGGATCAATATGAGTGTACAAAGACATGATGACGGCTGAAAAGGGCTGGTTTTGAGTCATTGAGAGTGCAGGCTGTTAACTAACCCCCGACCCCACCCCCAGCCGTCTCTGCCAACAGCTGTATTGTCAGAGGAGGTCAGAGGTCACACGGCTCCTTTCATATGATAAGAGGCCTTACGGAGGAAGTGTCTGATTACTCATGCTGGGAAACAATTTCCCAATGACCGACCATGATCCTCGTCAACACGGCCTTTGTGTCAGAGCAATAAAAGAAATGAGCAATAAAATATTTTTTTGTACTGGCTTCGTTGAGCTGTTTGTTTTCGATGATACTAAAGTCCACGTTCTGTAATAATAACGGCGGGGGGAAATGAAAAAGTAAACACTGTAGTTTAAACAGAGGAGTTAAAGGTAATCATTATGCTTTTGTTAGTGTCTCGAAATGTTGATCATGTAGACGCAACATCACCAAATCATTCCTCACATTTTCTACAGCAGCAATCAGAGAAGACAAACTTGCTGAGATAAATATTAAACTAAGATAAAAATGTAAAAAGTAAGATGCTGATTGGTTACAGCGATGTCGGGATCACTTCCTCATGGAAGTAACTTTTATTAGTGTCTGTATCCTGTTGCTGTTTTTTTTGTCAGTCTAACTCTCTCCTCTCTTCAGGAGGAGATGTGGGGAGCAGGGAGGAGGCGCGGGGTCCTGCCCTGAGGAGGCGTCCTGTGGCTGGGAGGAGTGCGGCCCTCCTGTGGCCCTCCTGCGGCGCTCCGGGACGATCCTACTAAGATGTCCCTCAGCAGCGGCCCTGCAGGCGGGAAAGGTGTGGACTCCAACGCGGTGGACACGTACGACAGCGGCGATGAGTGGGATATCGGTGTTGGCAATCTGATCATTGACCTGGACGCAGACTTGGAGAAGGATAAACTAGAGATGTCGAGCAGCAAGGAGGGAGGGGGCATGGCGGCCCCCCCCAGCGCTGTGGCTGCTTTACCTGACAATATAAAGTTTGTTAGTCCTGTAGCTGCCACACAGGGCAAAGAGAGCAAATCTAAATCCAAACGTAGTAAAAACTCTAAAGAGAGCGTGAAGGCCCCCGTCTCAGACGGAGCCAAGAAGGAGGTTCAGAGTCGGGCCCCTGGGGACCCGCCCCCCCAGAGCCCCAACTCTACTCCCACTAAGGGAACGGACAAGTCCAGTAAACCCTCCCGAAACCTCCCAGCAGTGAAAAAGGACAAAGACGGAGTATCTGGGAAAACTAAGAAGGAGAAAATGGAGGTGGGGGTCACAGGAGTGGTCAGCACTGAGAAGGAGGCCGTGGCCCCCATCCTGCCACTGGGGGCCCCTCGCAGCGGCCCCTTCGAGGGCCAACAAAACCCTGAGTTGGCTGCCGCTGAGCAGCTCGGGAATATGGCACTGGACTCGGCAGGGATTGGCCAGCCTGTTGCTATGACAACAGAGCAGGAGGAGGTGGATAACGGTGAATGCAGAAATCTGAAGAAGGTGGTCAGTGTGAAGGTAAGAGCAAAATGACGTCATTTATGTTTATTCATCATGTGACTGTGGCTGCTGTGGGCCTGGCTGAAGAGAACACACGCCTCCTATCTCTCTGTTTAATCATGCTTTTTAAATAATGACTTTCTTTCATTTGTTCTGTTTTTTATGCTCATGAAGCAGAACTGTACGGGTGTTTCATCCAACAGTAATTGATGTTCAAAGACATTTCTGGTTAAGAGAGGAAAAAATAAGATGCGTTTGCCTGAATTGAGGCGTCATTAAATCTGGGCTGACCTCCTCTAATCCAAACCTAACAGATCTGTCTTGAAGGGGAACCCGATTGATTTCATTATGCACTTAAGTGAAGTTGAGCGAAACGAAAAACGTGATAAAAACGTTTGCAGTAGACGATGACATACCTCAGATATTCACCACAGTGTATCCACAGAAGTGGAGGTAGCCTTTGTAACATCACCAGTGTTTCCCCTACCATTATATTAGGGGGGCGTTTTTTTGTTGTTTTTTTGGGGGGCGTTTTTTGCCTTTATTGTAGGGATAGGATAGTGGATACAGTTGGAAATCAGGGAAAGAAGTCATTTAAGGATACCTTTCCGATAGAACACGACAGCTGTCATTAAAAGTAACGCATGAACACCAATATTCCTTCAAGTGTTTGTGTCGGCGTGTGTCCCCCCACCCCCCCAAAGCTGTAAACCTAGGGGAAACACTGATCACTCATGTTGTGGAAGCCTTTAGTTTTGTATTTTTGTGGTTGCTGTCTTGGTTTTTGGAGTCAGAAGTGACAATATTTGAATGAGAGGTTGGAGCTGGAGATGTAGCAAATATTTACGTTTCGATTAGATTTAGATTTTATTTTTGCATCCGGTTTTTCACAATATCAGATTTGTAAACCTTTTTGTGGCACAATTCAGAAGACTAAAACTTACATGAGGGTGACTCGTCCCCCTGCGGAGAGCAGCCCACTGCTCTGGTGGAGAGACAAAGGGGTCGTTACAAACCTGCAACTCTCCAAGCTGTCTCGCAAATATTTGTGTGTGCTATGAATGTATGTGCACTCTGAACGGATGTTCTGGTTAGCAGGTTTTTTTAAAGTAGATTTTTTAAAAAGTGGCAGCACTTTCAAATACAAGAGGTTAGATTGTCTGCACGAGGTTCGAGGCCGGCCCAATGGCTGGGCCCCTGAAAGACCCGGTGAATGGGAGCTAAATCAACATACACAGTGGATCGGTAGTGTTAGCGCTACCATCCTGGCTGACATTAGCTCCTTCTGGGCCTGTTTATATTGGAAACTTTACAAAAACAAGAGTCTCACATCATTTTAAGAAGAATACTTACATGTTGAAACAGGTGACTTTTTACCGAAGCAACTATAAATAAAAAGTGCCTTTTTAAAGCTTTCCCCTTTTTCCCCTCTTCTGGGTGGCCTTGGCCAGATCCACTGTAAATCCATAGTTTTTATCTTAAGGCTACTTGTTGATGCTATCATTTGAAATATCGCTGGTTGTATTATCTTAAAACAAGCGTTTTGAAAAGTAGAACCTTGGTTTGAAATGCCACTTAGCGTAAAATCTGGTGTATAAGACACACTTTTAATACCTATTTTTTCGTCTTAAAGGTTGGCTGCGTCTTATACACCGGTGCGACCAATATACCAGTACAAAATACTGAAACACGCGCCTTCATTACAGCGGGTGCAGCAGCCCCTATCACTGCGACCTGATGTGATGAAAAACCCATCCCCATTCCCCGTGTATTGAAAGCTGAGTGCACGCTGTGCTGGGAAAGACGGCGACACAGACCAGGCTGGCTGCGTGACTTTTTTCACATCTTTTCTCCCTCACAAGTATATATATATATATAAATTGTTCCGTAAATAAACTTTGTGGAGTTCTCTTTTAAATTAAAGAGTCCTATATTAAAGTTAAAGAGTGATGAGCGGAGTCGGGCAGCTCGACTCGCAAGCTAGGAGACTATGCCTCACAACTTTCCCTGCAGCACGCTGAGAGCTCAACTACCGTACTGTAGCTAGTAGGAGAGCAAACTCCCGAACGTGAAAACAGAGGGAACTAAAAGAGCGACACAGCTGCACAGAAACTGCACGTTGTTGACATTGCTGAACACAATGTAAATCGTCACGCAGGAAAACGGTTTAAACTTTTTTTCAAAACAGGGTGCGTCTTATATACAGTTTATTTCAGGGTTAAACTCAGTTGTTGAGATGCACAGTGTTACTTGGTGCGGCTCAGTTTTTAGTTTCCTTCCCAGCAAAAGATTTGACACCTTTTTATATTAAGCAGCCAGTAAAAGACATTTTACATTCCAGACATTCCAGGCTGATGGCATGAACAGAGTGTATTGGTCTTTCAGTCAAGTATTTCCTTTAAATAAGAAATCAAATGTATTTAATGATTTGGTTTCTAGGAGTGAAAGCAATAGATTAAAAACATCTGCTAATGCTGTCGCTCAGTGTTCAGCTCGTATCTCCTCTACAGCTGCAGTTCAGTCCAGCTTTCTTCTCCTTCTTCTTATAAATTTAGCTCAGCGTTGAGATCTGCTGCCTGCCAAACGTCCTGCTGGCCTGCAGCGATCATCCGCTCAGAGCTGTCTGTTATCCAGCTCTCTGCAGGTTTGCTGCCAAGTTCCAGCACTTGTGCTCCGTTTCCTGCTTCCAGCTGGCCGACCTCCTGCGTCCGTCACACTCACTTCACTGCTGTCACCTCTGAGCTCTCAGTTAAAGCAGACGCGACCCAACCGCCTGCTGTTGTTAGAGATCACTGACCTCTTAATGGCTCAGCCCCTAAAACCTTTTAACTGTTTTCTATCTCATTGGAATAAATCTGCTTTAGCTGTGATGGAAAATCCCCCATGTCTTTCTGTGTGTGTTACATGATCAGTCTGTGATACTGAACACACTGCACGCTTTACTCTCCATAAAGCATCAGTGGAAATCCGAGCAGCATGATAAAGCTGTTTCTCTCTCTATGAATGATGGTGTTTTAAAGGAAGAATGTGCGACATGTTCCTCATGAATATATCATAAATCAAGTCTATCCTGTGTAAATATTTCTGTGAGTCATGACTGTCTACATTGAGTGAGAAGCTCGAGTCCCGCTGGCTGTGTTGTTGTCAGAGCCGTGTTTACATGGACGGGACGGCCGGCTCCTCCCCTTGTATATAAAAGCTGTTTTAGTCAAGGACTAGAGAGAAGAAGAAGATACACTGATTATTTGGATGTTAGTAAGAGTTTTTAGGTCACGTTGATTCTGTGTCAGTTTACATGCAATGTGAAGCTACAGGCTAACTTAAAGAGCGCTAACATTAGCATGCTAACACAACAATGCAGGACACAGGTGATAGCAGCTCGAGTCCAGGACAACTTTGTCTGCCGGTTTCACTAAACTCCTTCGAGCGAACACGAGGTGGAGAGGGGTTGGAGGTGTGTCTCTGGAGGAGAGCGGAGGCTTCAGTATGGAGGAGGTGTGGCCAAACAGCAGTTTTGATTTCATGCTGGTGCTCAAGGGCGACATCTGCTGGAGCTCCACATACACACAGTCATCTACTGTGCTACAGCCAGCCTCTGGCCTCTGTTTGATGTTCAGTTATTTTGCATTTAAAAATAAAAGTTGTGAGGCTTTTCTATTGAATGTTTGTACTGTCTTATCCTGACTCGCTGTTTGAATTCAACCCGGCTATCTAAGTGTCTGATATTCCTGCTAGCTAAAAATAGCAGCATCCTAGAAACAAGCTGTTTACAGAGTGATCTAATCTAACCCAGTTTCTGTTTTTAGATAATGCTGCGGGAGTCCATCCCTCCAGCTGGTCCTGGAAAGTTTTAATCTAACCCGCTCTTTAGTTCAGCGTCTTTAAGCCTCATAAAGCAGTGTTTCCCCTACCATTATATTAGGGGGGAGGCCCGCCCCCCCAACGACACCCCCTGCCCCCCTTGATGGTCAAGTTAATTTTATTTTCTATATAGTGCCAGATCACAACAGAAGTCATAAGGATACCTTTCCTATAGAACAGGTCTATACCTCATCCTTTTTATCAAACAAACTAAATAGCCTTATGTTATTTATCTTATTTACACGACGGCATGTCATTTCTGTCTCTGCATGGTGTTTACAATTTTCCTCTGCTCTCTGTGTCGTGCATGGCAGAGTTTCGCCCCAGTGCACACACACACAGACACGTTCGCACACGCACACACACACAGACACGTTCGCACACGCACACACACACAGACACGTTCGCACACACACACACACACACTTGCACGCACACAGGTGAGCACACTCTCACCAGCGGAGGCCTGGGTGTGTGTGGTTGTGTTTGACGGACGCACACGCAATAATAAAAAGTCCATAAGTCCATTGACTTCAGACTTTTCTGGGCATGTCTCTCTGTCTGCCGTTACTCAGGGGATGCACTGTTAGCATGCTGCATTCAGGGGTGCTTAGACGATGAGAGATGTATTCAGGTGCGCTCAGAAACGGGAGTTGCAGGAACAACTCGCAGGACGCCCCCCCAGAGCTCTAAACCTAAGGGAAACACTGCAGAGTAAACATTTCCACCTTTACGACCAGCTCCTTCAGGGTTAAACTTACTTGATTTGGATTTAACCAGCAGTTTAATTAAAACTTAACAGGTTGTCAATCGAATCATGTCTATGCAGACTTTGACTTGATGTTAAAACAGCTGTGTTCTCAAGAATCAATGGGCTGTCAATGCAGGATGAACTGTTTTGGTTGATTCAGCAGCACATGGTAGGCTTTAAAAGTTAGATATGTTTTTGATAATAAGTTTAGATTCTGACAGTTTCGGGTCCAATAGGCTGCTGACTGGTTGAAACAAGATTTAGGTGGAAAGTAAGAGTTTTCTGATTGGATGTTTAATATGTCAATCAAGGGCTAAACGAGGGCTGTGCTATAACGTCCATACCGTACAGTAGAGGTATTTATTTTCACGATCGGTTCATCTGTGCACCTTATTGATAAATTAAATAAATTAAAAATCGTGTTTTAATTCCCATAATTGTCCTGAAATCACAACGACCTCCGTGCCTGTAGATGTCGCTGTTTCGGCATGTAGGCTAGCTCCCTGAGTCTCTTATCTGCCGTGAGCAAGAGAGAGAGCCGTGCTGGTGTTAATGTGAATCTGGACTACAGTACCCATTTTTGACACTAGGTATCAAAATTACATATTGCTCCTTTAATCATGATAAAACTCAAGATTACACACCTGTTACCTGTGGATTATATAGTTAAACTTGCTGTTCATTTATTGTTAGTTATTGTCTTTGATTCTCATGTTATTTGAAGGTGAAATGAGATTTAAGATTTAAAGATATAAAGTTAGAATTAAAGGTTGAACTGGCTGTTGAGGTTTAATTCAGTTTTTAGATAAAGCATGAATTAGGGATGTCCCGATCAGCTTTTAAGGTCCCCGATCCGATTTTTTTATATTGGGAATCAGCCAATACTGAGTCCAGATCCGATACTTATATTTGCCTTGATAAAAGATGGTCCACATTTTTAGTATGACAAAAACAATGTTTGTAAACATTAAGTAACTACAAGATGTCTTCAGCTTATATCCAGCTAGTGTTGTTGTAAAACTCATATATAAAATCAAAATTCTACTCAAAATGGTGTAAAAGCTTTCACCTTTAATATTCAGTCATGAAAACAAATGACACATTTCCTTAGTGCTTAGTTAAATAACAAGTACACTTAAATATAAATTGTAGATCCACTTAAAAGTGGTATAATCAGCTTGGCTGTAATAGGCACAAGTTTAACAACAAGTGAATTCTATAAAAACGAATTCAAAACATCTAATTTCCACAAAAGTGGTGTAAACAGTTTCACTTGAATAGGCACAAGTTACAGAAAACATGAATTCTACAAAAAATAGTCCAAAAATTACAATTCCTATTATAGCACCCTTAAGTCAATAAAAAACATAACTTTCTGTAGAAGTATTACAATAAAACGTGAACATCAAAATATAAGGCACTCTTAACAAAACTATTTCTTGAAGTGCATTTGGAGCTACAGTGTTCTTTATTCTATTCACTGTCACTTAAAAATGAAATGAAGGTTCTTGTTTAAGAAAACCAGCATCTCTACCCTGTTGGCAGAGAGGCGGTTCCTCTTCTCATCAATGAAGTTGGAGACAGCACTAAAGAGTCTCTCACTGTCCACACTGGTGCATGGGGCACAGAGAAACCTAACTGCAATAGCAGCCAGTGAGGGAAATCGTGCAGCATTTGCCCTCCAGAAATGTAATGGATTGTCTGATCTGGGGATGGTTTGCTCTGTGAGGTAGGTCTGCATCTGGACAATAGCTGATGAGGCAGTCACAGATCCAATCTCCATCTCACTGTCTTTCAATATCTCATCAAAGACAGTGCCCAGGCTGCTGCTTTCAGTGTTTTGACATGGTACCTTCTCCACAGGCTCTGCCTCTTCTGGCACATCACTGACAGCCGTCCTTATTCATCTTCTCCACCTCTTTAATAAGAGCATCCTTGGCAGGCTCCAGGTTATGTGGATTTGTGAAGTATCTGAAAAAATAGAATGTTTTGTTATTAAATAAAGAAGTATCCAAAGATTAAAAAACTAAATTACATACAAAAGAAAATATTTAAATTACCTGTCTTTGTATCTATGATCCACCAATGTCGCAATTGAGTACAGTGGATCATTCTCAACCTGGCTGAAGCGTTGTTGCACTGCCTCTAACAGAGTGCTTTTCCTTGTCTTGATTCCCTGCTCAGTGGTCTGCTCTCAGGAAAGAATGCGTTTCAGGGCTGTTAGGTCAGGGATCACATCAGCTGTAGTTGCAGTCTCTGCACTCACAGCTCTTGAGTGTCAGCTTATCAAAGGGAGATAAAACCAAGACGGCCTTCTCCATCAGTGCCCACTGGTTTACTGTCAGTGTAGCTGGGAGGTTGTGGTCTGCAGCATAGACACTCAGGGCACGCTTTTGGTCCAGGAGATATATAGAGTGATATTCCATCTTACTTGCACATCTTGCTGAAGGCGCCTGACTGGTATATTCATAGTATTCTGGATATCTTCCAGTCGTGAGTAGGCCTGTGGTGAGTGCTTGAGATGACCAACTATCTTTCTTGCGTTAGCAAGTAAGTCTTTGATGCTGGGCTGTGACAGCAGACCCTCATGTACAGCCAGCTGAAGTGAGTGAGCAGTGCAAGCCTACGCTCGGTACCCCCATATTATCATTGCCTTTTTCATATTCCTTGCGTTGTCACGCAAAATTACATGTACTTGTTGCTTGTTTTTTTCCCACTTATTCAGCATCTCTTCGATAGCCTGTTTTACATCTGCTGTATGAGACCCGTGAAACTGGTGTCCGTGCAACACTGCACGCTTAAGCTCGAAAGTGGAGGAAGTTAACCAGTGGGCAGTGAGGCTCAACAATGACATGTGACAAATGTCAGAGCTCCAAATGTCTGTCGTGAAGCTAACAACAGTCATATAATTTTTTAAATCCCCTAGTATGTTGTCACAAACTTTGTTGTACAGCTCCGGTAAAGCGGTGTCAGAAAGTGACGAGACGGCAGGGCATAGAGTGGATTCATAAGCTCCAAAAGACGATTAAAACCTGCAATCTCTACCACGGAGATGGGCTGATTGTCCAAAGTAATGAATTCAACCACCTTCTCTGTAATCCTTTTGGCCTTTTCGCTCCCTCAAGGATATTTATCCTTTGTTTTAAAGTCCAGAGTTGGTTGCTTCGGTGCAGCAGCCTTTTGCCCTGTTGCATTAGCGAACGCGCTATATTCCGTAGCATGTTTGGTTTTTAAATGTCTTATCAAATTGGTGGTATTAAACGCAGCTCTAGTGCTACCACCTCGCGAAACGATGGTATTGCAGACGTTGCAAGTGGCTGTTTGACTTGTTTCACTCTCTATTTTAAAATACTTCCACAATGACATTTTAGCCACGGTGTTGATACATGTGTGGTGTTGAGACTACTATGTCACTCGCGCGTTTGCAGTCTGCCGCAAATTGCGCTCAGTTTACGTCAGCTGGCATAAACGATCAGGGTGAGCTGATCGGCCTCAAATTCCCGATCACCGATCAGTTAATAAATGCCCAAATCGGCTCTGATCCAATACTTGAAATCGGGATCGGGACATCCCTAACATGAATAGGTTGATCACTGAGAGGTCGGCCTGATTTTATTGGAATATAAAACAATCTGTTCAGGATGTTGACTTGGAGTTTAACTCGTTTCTTATATCGAAAACAGGCTGTTTCAGGGGGATTAAAAAAAAAGCTGTTTACTGCATCTCTAAACAGGCTGAGGGATTCTGAATGTCTTTAATGGTATGTGTTTTCTCTCTGTGAACAGTAATTGAGGCGAGGCGTTGAATCATCTTAATTTGAAACAGGCCAAACTGCTGGTTTTAATCTGGAGATATAAACTCTCAGTGTACAGCGCTCGACACTGCGAGTTTATCTTGACAGAGGAGATGGAACGAGACGACACCTGGAGGCCCAGAGCTCAGACGAAACACAGAGGGAAGCCTGTGGAAAAGAAGTGAAGAGTTCTCTTCCTGTGAAACAGTTTAAAAACAGACTGGACAGCTTTCACAGACTGAGGCGGGAAAGGGATCTTTACGGGACACTTAACGTTTGACATCACAGCGTCAGGGTTTGTTTGATAGGACACGTCGTCAGCTATCATTACCTTTTCACTGTGGATGAACTCGTCTATCTGATCAGTGTATGTCAACCTCTTGTCTTTTTTAAGCTTGCCAAAAAATGGCATGTTTTTTAAAGCCCTGTGCATTTGGCTTGGAGAAGCCAACTTAGCATGGAGGAAGCTACCAACAAGAGCTCAGCAGTTTGCATGTATTTGAAGGGTGATACGCCAACAAATTCTATAAATATTCTTTATTTCTGTTAAGCTAATGTTTGGAGTGATAGGTGGTAGCACGATGTGTTTAAACAAACAAAGAAGACAGATGTAACTAAAGAAAGCAGGAAACTTTGTCTGCTTCTCAGTAATGGTTTGAAACATTTATGGAACCACGGTTCAGTTTGACATCAAGTCAATATTTAACTGTGCACGCTCCGTCTGAATGTACGAGAACATTCATCAGCAGAGTTAATGGAGGTAACAGTGATGAGCTTCATCACAGATACCTGGAGCTGTGGCGGTACCAAACAGTGCAATGCTAACGGCCTAAAGCTAAAAACTTTTCACAGAGAACACACCAGTAACATGATTACTGCCTTTCTAATACGCACCCCTAAATAATGTCTGGAGAATTTCAGGAGGATTGCCCCTATAATCCTCCTGATGTGGTTGTTCACACATGCACCTCACAGCAGAAGACTATCCCTGTGGGACTTAGAGTTGTGTCGGAGCATCCCTTATAAGCGACCGTCAGAAAGCGTCTGAGTCCTGTGAATTCTTCTCTGTGAAGACATGGCTGCTGCTTTAGCTAACTCTCCTCCTGCAGCATAGAGCAGAGCACACTCTCTCTCCTGGGGCTTTCTGGGAAACAGGAGCAGGAGGCTGTGCGTTCGTTGAGAAAGTAAGTGGAAGTGAAATATCTGGAGAAGCTAACGCGCCTCTGACCCCTCGGCTCTGCGGCCTGATGTTCCTGGAAGTGAGTTAAACAGAAAAGGTCACGTGAACCCCACGACAGCTGTACTCATGTTTTCCTCAGCGTGAGGGGACGAGCACTCAGAGAAAAAATAAAAGTATGTGAAACTGTTTAAGTTGAGGACACCTCACTGATTTGGAAGCTTTTGTTTCTCCCACATTGTTTAATTTGGGTTTGAATTAGTCTTGAATTCCATTCGTCTTCTCTCAGACGTCACACTCGTTCTCAGAGTTTGAGTCCTGGCCGTCCTTCAAGCAGAGTTCCCTCCCGGTCCCTCTTCCTCCCCCTCCGTTCCAGATATGAATTCATTGTCTCGGCATCTCCTGGAGAAATGGATCCTAACCTGTTGTTCCTTTCAAACAGTCCTCAAAGTGTGTGGCGGCAGTGAGGCCTGTGTGAGTGGAGGAGGGAAAGTGATCCTTCAGGAGTTTCCTAAAGTCTCTGAGGATCACGTTGTTGTTTTGGAAGGTCCTTCACAAAGTTGGTTGGTGGTTTGATGGTCTTGAGGAGTTTCAAGGGTTCTTATCACCATCTGAAAGCCTTTATCACTGTTAAGGCCCTGACACACCAAGCAGACGGCAAAGAACTAGTGGCGACGAAGGTCGTCTGTGGCGTCGCTTCTCTTGGCCAAAAAGTTGCACTCGAACACACTGCAAAGACTACAGCCAACAGCCAACCACCACATACAATCTGCTCATGCGTGACAGGAAATAACTCCCCATGCCAGCAGGCGGCGGTAGCTCATTGTTATGATACAAGAAGACCATTTTCACACCGCTGTCGGTCACCACGTTGTCAGCCTTCAAGATAAGAAGCGATGAGCAGCTCTATCACCACCAGCCTTCGTCCTCCTTGCTGGTTAACGTTAGTGGTGGGTGATATAACGATATTAGATCGTGAAGGATTTTAACTTGCTGACGATCTGCCAAAGCAGAGAGATCGTAGAACCGGGCTAATGTGTTTATTCTATCATGCTGCAGTTTATGCGCCGACACAGACGCGTCTCCCCTTCTTTTGCTCCGCAGCAGCGAAAACAAAAACGAAACTTAAAAGTAGCCTAAAGTCCACAAAAACAACTCCATCCCGGTTATATGTAACTGTTCTGATATTTTTCCAAACCGACACGCTGTGAGCAACAGTTAACTTACCTGCATAGTTTGCACAGTTAAGTTAGCGACACAAGAAACCGTTTAACGAGGCGGAGAGATGTTAACAGTCTGCAGAGAGACAGACAGAGCAGAGCTCAGACAGACAATGATGAGAGATATAACCCCGGTGTTTAAAATGTTGCTGTCAGTGTTTTCTGTTCTCTCTCGGTTTTTAAAAGTTACTATCAAGCTTCTCCACCTGAAGCTCACCTGTTGTGATAACTGAATTTATAGGGATTACACTAAACAACGTACACGTTGTGTGCAGCAGGCAGGTGAGAGTGAGTAACCATGGTGACTGTCTGTCTGTCAATCAACAATGTCCCGCCCCCTCAATGAATTAAACTCTTCTATCAGTAAAACTTGATCATGTGTCACAGAATGAACACATTCTGTATTATGTTTGATTATATATAAACCAAACTAAATTTAGTCCAATGATGTTGTAAAAAAGCTGCAGAGCCTGTATGAAGCTACAGCTGTGGGAATTCTGCAGGGAATAAATAGAACAGAAACACTTGAAGTCTACATGTTTTTAAATGAATGCATCACTGCGTGAAAATGTTCCTGATGAACATAAAAAGAGGATACATAACTAAATCATAATTTCAAAGTGGTGAGGAAAACCTTCAAATTGTGCATAAATATTGATCAAATTGAGGGAAAGACATTTCTGTTGCTAAAGATGTTCTGGGTGAGAGACCTCCAGACTGCCTACAAAGATGTTTTTCAAATAGATTAAACTTGTCTGCATTTTTACTTGTTGTGCATTTAAAAACATTACACAGGGAAATAAGTTTGGTTGAACTGGTCAGTGACTTGCAAAATAGTCTAAAGATCAGTATGAAAAAAATTGATAAAATCGGGATTTTGCCCAAAACAAAATCGTGATATGATATTTTTCCCATATCACCCACCTCTAGTTAACGTCCAAACGCCTGTGCTAAATGTGGTTACTCATCGCTCCTACAAACAACTTTTATCTCCACTTTATAGATCTAAGTATTGACAAACTGCTCTGCTACTATAAGATGCTATTTGTTCACTCTGCTCGTTTACATCCAGGTTGTAGAGCAGGACCATTAACCAGAGCTGCAGACAGTTTATGGCCGTCATTGTGGGCCAAAGTATTTAGAAATGTATTTAGCAGACTCGAAATCCTGGTGCCGACTAGAGAGGGGTTCCATTAGGTGCATCACGGTATATCACGGTTCAATTCGATTTGGATTCGATTCAGAATCTGTTTTCGATTCAGAATAATTCTGGATTGATGGCTTCATGATTCAAAGTCTGTTTTAATTATTCCATACTTCAGGATCTACTCCAGTCATCTGTGAGAATGGCTGAATTTCTTGCTGTTCCATTTGGCATTCTACTGAGTTAAAGATCTAGATTTAATACTTAGCAGGGAGTGACTGATTAGCTAAAAAAAACAACAACTTGTGAATCTATTTAAAATCTCAGAAGATAAGAATCTCGGTTTTTACAAAAATCACCCGACTTCAAGGAGGAATTGTCGAGGGCGCTTGAAGAGAAAAGTGCAAAAAACTGTGTCAGTTGTATGTGATGGTATATTATTTTTTGATACCAGATGAAACACGGCACAAAAGACTTTTGTGTTGAAGAGTTTGATTCATTACGTTTGGTGACCTGGCGCTCTGTGTTTCTCTACCTTTGTCCTCTGCCAGTCACGTCTGCTTGATGGAGCTCAACTAAAAGTTAAAGTCTCTCCTGAACATACTTCATGCAGACAGTTTAGGACCTCTGGCCCTGCAACTTGGATGTTTCCTATTATCTGAAATTATTCCAGCCTTCCTTAGTCCTGATGGCGCGCGTCAAAGGACGTGTGTCCTGACTTGATCCAGGAAACGTGACAATGTTTTTAGTGGTCTGAGAAATGAACAGACCTTGTTTCTATCAGTTAAAGTGCTGCTGAGTTGTGAACAAACCTCCGCTCTCTGCAAACAAAGGGAGAGTCTCTGATGATCACAGTCAGGAATCACTCTCTCTTTCTCTGAGCGAGCGAGTGACCTTGAGAGGAATGTGGCTTGTTGTTGTAATGAATACCTCTCGCTGAATGGAGAGGAGGAGGAGGGGGAGGAGCGCTGGGGAAGTCGGTGTTTCCCAGAGCTATTTGTGTGTGTTTTGTTAAAACTCTGCAGCCAATAGAGGCGGTGTAAAACAGACCCCTCCCCCCTCCACAGGGGGTTTCCCAGCATTCTGGGCTGCCATGTTTTTTGTTTTTTTTTTATCTCAAGAGGAGAGTCTGTATTGTCACAGCGTCCTAACCAGGCGGTAAACCAGTCAGCTGCAGAGCCAGCCGGTGGCTCGTTCTCTCGTCAAGAGCGTCTGCAGGTCTTTTTCTTATCTTTAAGCTCTTTTAGTAGAACGTGTGTTCTGTACATCTCTCCGGGGGCTGACTCCTTCCCTCCTGCTTTAGTTGGTTTACAGTTGAGAGCTGCAATAAGTGATCAAAGCTGTCAACTTTTTATTCACTTTAACTCTTTAAAATTGATGATTTCAGCTTGTTAAGAATGAACTAAGGATGCACTAATGCTTCGGTTTAACATCGGTATCAGACGATATCGGCATCAGTAAATATTGTGGTATGATCTGACGTCAGCAGCCGTTGTTTATCTGTTGTGTTAAATCAAATTAATGCTGATATCTAGAACACCTAACGACGGATTCAGAGAACAAGTTGCATTGTGGGAGTCTGACACCAAAAGAAGTCATGAAACAGACATATCGAAATCGGCCCTAGTTATCCCGCTCAGTTCATCTCTGGAGAGAAGATTTCCCATTTTCCCTCCTTGAACAGAGACTGATAATTGAGTGTCTTTGAGATGTGGACTAAACAAGACCTCACAGGATGTGGTCTAAGGCTTTAGGACCTGATCTACATTTGAACCATCAAAGATCTACTTGACTAATTGAGGGACTTTTTGTAATAATCAGCAAATGAATAAACTCAAATTGAACAGTTTCTACAGTCATGGTGTCTCTCTCTCTCTCTCTCTCTCTCTCTCTCTCCCTCCCTCCAGATGGAGTCTCCTGTCTCCACCCCTGCTCCTCCTCCTCTCCACCTCCTCGCCCCGGTCACAAACAGCGACATCTCATCCCCCTGCGAGCAGATCATGGTCCGCACACGCTCAGTAGCGGTGAACACAGCGGACGCCGCGCTGGCCACAGAGCCGGAGTGCCTGGGACCCTGTGAGCCCGGGACCAGCGTCAACCTGGAGGGCATCGTGTGGCAGGAGACCGAGGACGGTGAGATAAAAACTGTTAAACCCGACATGTTTACGTGTGTTTCTGTCTGACGGACAGCCTTCAGTGTGAAGACTCAGACTGTGGTCAGAGCTGATGACACACACACACACACACACAGCGTTGAGGAGATGAGGAGGAGCTGCCAGACTTCAGCTCTCTCTCTCTCGCTCTCTCCTGCAGGAAGCTGTTCACACATCAGCTGCACACTGAGCTCTTCCTGCTGCCTGACACTTCGATCTGTTTATGTGAGAGCAAAGTTAGTCTAAAATGCTCGCCATGTTTGAAGTCTGAAACTAGTCAAACTGAGACCAAACCACTGATGAGACTCGACCTCAGAAACCCGCTCGCTGTACTTAGTCTGAAACTGTGAAACATCTACTTCTCAAGTTGCACACTCAGGCTTTCAGTGTGCATTCAGTAAATGTTTATTGACCTGTGTGTGTGTGTGTGTGTGTGTGTGTGTGTGTGTGTGTGTGTGTGTGTGTGTGTAGGCATGCTGGTTGTGAACGTCACCTGGAGGAATAAAACGTATGTTGGGACCCTGCTGGACTGCACAAGACACGACTGGGCGCCACCAAGGTACACACTCGGGATAAACTTCTATCTATACATCCATCAGTTTACAGCAGTGAATCTAATTCTGAGATGTTTAATGTCAACTTGAAGACTTTTTCAGTAAGATCATCAAGTGAAAGAAATCTGAACAGATCAGGTTTCTTCACTGTATGACGTCATGACCTGTTATGACCCAATGAAAGAAGAAGTCCTAAAGATGGATTTCAGTCTGTCCAGACGTCTGACTGACTCACCGTACACCTGATGACTTTTCAAGCGACCATTTCCAAAGTCAGAAATAATATCATGAGAGTTTTTCCAGAGTTGGGTTTTCTTTCCTGTGATCTCTGTCGTTTGCTGTGAGGTCATCATAAAACAGAATCCGAGCTGTTTGAAGTCTTTTTCTCGTTTTGGCGTGATGATAAATTCAAACATGTTTAATGTTATGGCAGCTCTTTTTTGGTGTATCAAGTCCTTTAAAAACATGATGCAGCCATTTGAAAATCTAAGGTTTGATGTTCTAGAATCTTCCTGTTACTGTTTCCTGCTTCTGATGGCTGCTGACTCTGTTTCTGTGTTTCAGGTTCTGCGATTCTCCCACCAGTGACGTGGAGATGCGGAGCGGTCGTGGTCGGGGGAAGAGGATGCGTCCCGGCAGCAACACGCCGCTGAACGACAACAGCAACTCCTCTGATAACAAAGGAAGCGGAAGCAGCAAGACGCGCGGCGCCGCTGCTAACAGCAAAGGGCGGAGAGGAAGCCAGACAACAGGCGTCGAGGACGCCAAGGCAAGCCCCTCCTCTGCCAAGAGGAAGGCTAAACCAGCCTCTGACATGGAGCCCACCTCCAGCTCCGAGGACACCAAGGCATCAAAGAGGATGAGAACGAACTCCACCGGCGCCGCACTCCCCCTACCTGTAGGGAAGTCTGAGCCCCTCCCCCACCCGCCGCTGGACAGGACCTGCCCCTCCCCAGTGCTCATCGACTGCCCCCACCCCAACTGCAACAAAAAGTACAAGCACATCAACGGGCTCAAATACCACCAGGCCCGAGCCCACAACGACCATGACGTCCGCTTGGACCAGGACGCCGACAGCGAGTATGGGGATGACCCCGCCCTCCACCCTGACCCTGCTTCCTGTAACGGTGCTGCTATTTCTCCCGCCCGCTCCACCACACCTAAAGGGCGGGGTTTTGACGCCCCGTCCACCTCTCCAGGAAAGCTGAAAGGAAAGAAGAAGGCAGGAGAGGCGGAGCCTGAAGTGACAGACGGCGGCGAGGAGGCGGCGTGTCTAACAGACGAGGCGAGCAACGATGGGATGGATGACAGGAAGGCCAAGAAGATGGCGGTGGGGGGGAAACCTGATAAACTGACTCCGAAAGGTGTAAAGCCGACTCGCCCTGTTGCCCCCGGAGCCCCCTCGCCCTACGCCATGCAGGCATCCTCCCCCGCTCTGGGCTCAGTGGTACAGTCTGTCCCCAAGAGCCCCCAGATGAAAAACAACCAACCCAAACCCCCACCGCTGGCTGACCCCGCCTCCAGCCCCACCCTCACCAAGGACAAGAAGAAGAAGGACAAGAAGAAGAGGGAGGGGGGGAGGGAGGGGGACAGTCCGAAAGCAGCAGGTAAGGGGGGTAGGCCGGAGGAGGGCAGGAGCCCGTACTCTGATGCGGATTCAATGCTGAACGGCTCCTCAGAAGCTCATCAGAGCCGGCTCGCCAGCATCAAGGCCGAGGCCGACAAAGTGTACAGCTTCACCGACAACGCCCCCAGCCCCTCCATTGGGAGTGGCAGCAGGATCGAGCCCGGCCTCGGGCCCCCCCTCCAACTCAACCAAAATGGAGCGGACAACGCATCTGTGAAAACCAGCAGTCCTGCTTACTCCGACATCTCAGACGCAGGTGAGGACGGCGAGGGGAGGGCAGAAGGCGTGAAGGTGAAGACAGAGCCTGATCAGGGGCCTCGTGAGGGGGCCAAGAAGGCGCTGTTCCCCCCTCAGGCCCCAAGCAAAGACTCGCCCTACTACCCAAACTACGACTCGTACTACTCCCCCAACTACCCCAACCCCAGCCCGGGGGCACCATCCGCAGCCACGCCTCACGTTGAGGGGGCTCAGGTGAAGGTGAAGAAGGAGGAGGACTCAGATGTGGGGGAGGAGCCAAAACTTAAGGTGGAGCCTCAGGAGGAGAGGAAGATTGATCCGGGGCCTCAGCAGCCGTCAGTCATCCAGCAGCGGTCCAACATGTACACCCAGCCCATGTACTACAACCAGTACTACGTCCCCCCCTACTCATACTCCCCAGACCAGGCCTATCACGCCCACCTGCTCGCCTCAAACCCCGCCTACCGCCAGCAGTACGAGGAGCGCCAACGACAGGCTGACAAGAAGGCGGAGGGCAAAGAGCGGGAGGCAAGTGGGAAGGACGAGTGGAAGCAGAAAGCATCTGTTCCCCCCACCTTGTCCCGAGCCCCCAGCCTCACTGACCTCGCCTCTAAGGGGGGGCTGAACCCGACGAAGTCCAAAGAGCCCCCGCCTTCCTCAGAACAAACAAAGTCCGTCATCATGGTGAAGGGGGAGGAGCCCAAAGCCCCCGCCGCCCAGCCAGAGGGCCTGAAGATGAAGCTGAGTGAAGCAGGGCATCATGGGAAAGAGGAGACCAAGCCGGGGGCGGAGTCAGGTCGATCGGCAGGTGCAGAGCCCGCCATGTGGTACAGACAGGTAACTGCACGTATACACACAATGATCGCTTCATACAGCTGAATATTTATCTTCTGCTATGTCGAAACGTAACCAGAAACAAAACAGTTTAAATACATTTTTGAAAAAGCTCTTAGTTGAAACATGCTGGAGTTTTTATTGTTGAAGGATGCATGAGGATGATAAGATCCACTGTAGTGTACCTGGTTCAGACTCTAAAATCTGCAGACCAGGTGGCGCAACACGCCTCTTAGTAGTTTTTATTTAAAGAGCTCCTCTTCGGATACAAACTCCGTCTTCTCTCCTCACTCGCATCCTTTTCTCTCATTCTTCAGGAGCCGGACTCTCGCTTGTGGCCGTACGTCTACCCGAACAAATACTCTGAAGCTCCTAAACCCCAGGAGGAGGAGCGCTGGAAGGAGGAGCGGGAAAGGGAGAGAGAGAGGGAGAGAGAGAGGGAGAGGGAGCGCGACAGGAAGGGGAAGGAGGAGAGGCCGCGGCCGAAGGAGGTCATGGTGAAAGAGGAGGTGAAGGAGGGGGTGGAGTGCAGGACTCAGATGCCTCCAGAGGAGCACAGAGGGGGAGGGAAGGAGGTGCGGCCCCCCCACATGCAGTTCTCCTCGCCCCTGGCCCAGCACCAGGGCTACATGCCCTACTTGCACGGACAGTACCCCTACAGCCACGGCTACGAGCCCGCCCACCCTGGATACAGAGGCATGCCATCGGTCATGATGCAGAACTACCCCGGTAAGGAGAAGGGGGGGGGGGGGAGGGGGAGGTGTAACAAGCTTTTGTTTTACCAGAGATAACCCAGGGAGCAACATACAAACAAACAAACAAACAAACAAACAAACAAGAGCAATCTGGGACTAATTCAGGGTTCAGTGAAATTGGCTGAAACCAAACATCTAACCTGGAATCAGGAAACAGTTAGCTTAGCTTAGCATAAAGACTGGAATCAAGGGGAAACTTTTAGCATGTCTGTCATGTCTTGTTCATGTAGCAGAAGTTTAACGTCCTTTTCTTTGTTTATGCCTATATAAAAGTATTTTTAAGAGTGAGACAGACAGAGGTTCATTCTCTTCTCTGTCCTCAGGATCGTACCTGCCTCCGGGTTACTCCTTCCCCTCGTACGGAGGGAAGGTGGCGGGGGAGGAGGGGGAGAAGGCCTCCAGGTCCAGTCCCAACGTGAAGCCGCCGGGTGAGGCCAAAGCTCTGGACCTGCTGCAGCAGCACGCCAGCCAGTACAAGAGCAAATCCCCGTCCATCTCTGAATCCAAACCCCCCCACGAGCGCGAGAGAGAGCGGGACCGCGATAGGGAGCGAGAGAGAGACAGGGAGAGAGAGGGCGACCGGCCGCGCTCGTCCCCCTCACAAAGAATCATGCCCTCCCATCATCACCTGGGGTACCCGCTGCTGTCGGGACAGTACGAACTGTCCTACGCCTCAGGTGAGACACTCGTCTGTCCGTTTAGAAACTGTAAAGAGTCTTTGGAGCAGCCGCAGCCGATCAGGAGTCGACAAGTCTTTGTTTACTTCAGGAAGTCATCAAGTTTATTTATTAATTCTTTTTAAACCCCATCTCAAGCCATGTTGGATCTAAAGAGGCCAGTTTCTCTCTCTCTCTCTCTCTCTCTCTCTCTCTCTCTCTCTGTGATTCTCAGGTCTCTCCTCCTCAGCCATCGTCGCCAGTCAGCAGGCGTCCGCCCCGTCCATGTACCCGCCCGCACGGAGGTGAGAACGGTAAGACAAACGCACCTTTTCATCACATTGTATTCTTTATTCTCGATCTTCTTACCTCGGACACAAACACAACGTCTGAAGCAGTGACAGTCTTCTTCTGTCTACTGCAGAGAATCCATCCTCACTGTCTCAGTCTGCAGCACCACCTGGTGGTCACACCTCAGAACTGCCATTCTTTTAATGAAGTAAATAAAGAAATCTCGATGGAAATGTTTAAATTTATATCAGTGTTTGAAACTGCAGCGTGATGAAACTCGCACTCTCTGAGGTCAAAGGTGAAATCAACCTCTGAGGTCAAAAGTGAGAGCCGCTCCCGTTTCCTGCAGAGAAGCTCACGGTGCAGAAACGTTTGGACAGTGTGCAGGAGTTCCATTATGTTGGGTTGCTATGATGTGTATATTTGTTGCCGTGGTAACGAAACAGGTATACATATGGTTTGATTTTTACCAGAATCATCAAGTGTGATCAAAGTGTCATGTGACAACCCTAGGAGAAGCTTTGTTGATTCTAAACTGATCCTCCTGACCAATCACGTCCTCTCCTCTCTCTGCAGGCACACCTGATTGGTCGGCCTCCAGCCTTCCGGAGTCATGTGACTGGATCACATGAGGAAGCGTTTCTGTTTGAGCATCAGTTCAATGGTGTTTGTGTACGTTTGATTTCTCTGCCTGGACGTCCGGCCGGCTGCTTCGCCCCCTCGCTGGACCCGCTGAGACCTCGGAAGGATTAAAGGCTCTCAGTCTACTGGTCCTACTGGTTCCACTGGTTCTGATGATCCAGGTGGGGACCATGGTGCTCAGGTGGGCGGGCAGAGAAAGGTGTGTGCTCACAGACTGACGGCAGAGAGGACCTGGTGGGCGGGGACACGATGAGATGCCGCTTCTCGGTTGTTTTGGATGCGGAAGGAGCAGCGGCAGCGGGGTTGGACAGTCCCAGGCGGTGTGGGAGCTGTGACATCATCTCAAAGACTCCGCCCACAGTGACCTATGATGTCTCTGACCCCGGTGGACATCGTCACTCTTTGACCTGGAAGTCCCTCAGCTTCACAGGAAGTCACAAATACTGTGGAGGGAGGAGGACGGACCAATCAGAGGGCAGCGTTTGGACTGATGCGGCGTCCTCAGACTCCTCCTCCTCAGTGTGTAGCTGTACTGTACTCTGTGTGTGTGCGTGTGTGTGTGTGTGTGTGTAAATACTGTACAGAGGAATTATTTTAAAGAGCCTGTTGGATGCTGTTGGATTTCCTACTCTTGTTTTTGTCTGGTAGCCTCTGCCTCTGTTTTTCTACTGTTGTTGATCTGATATTAAACCTGTAGCTGGTGGAATGGCGCCCGACCTCTGCGTGCTCATTTGACGATTGCTGATGATGAGCTCTCTTCCAGGATTTAAATCTGAGACTTTATCATCTAACTCGACGAACATCAGACCGTCTCTCAAAACAACTGATTTAATTTACCCTTAGCTCGCGTTCGCTCTCTATATCTTCAACCACTTCCTGTTGAACGTTAACCTTTGTTTTAGGGGCTCAACAGACGAGCTACAAGTCGCTGTTAGAGGCTTAGGCCCTGTGTCCACCTGGTGTTTCTTCAGAGCAGAAAACGCTGGCTGTGCACTCCGGGTGCTTTCATGAAGCGTTTGTGCGCTGAGAAGATGCAGATTAATATGTTTAGTATCATTGATGTATAATATTTAATGAACATAACTTTAATGTTGCAGCTGATAAATTAACAAAATGTAAAGTTTAATTTAATCCTCGTCATAGTTCATAAATGGATTTAGTTTTGTATTAATCTGAATATTGAAAGTATCTGGAGTTGACAGATGTGTTCGTCTAAGAGGAAGCTGAGTTTTTCATATTTTTTTTTTTTTCATCTTTTGGTGACTGAGTTCTTGAAACATCCACCAGGCGGCGCCAAAGCTCTTCAACCTTTTAACACAGTAACCCTTAAAAACCAAAAGAATGTATAAACATGTATAAAATATATAAAAATCTGCAGAATCAGATGAAGATTGATTTGAATATTTTGATGTCACATCTGTGTCTCCAGTCAGACAGGCTGATGGTTATCACAGCAAATAAAACCACAGAAGAAATACAAAGTAGACAAACCCTGATGATATAAAAGAAGTAGAAAGAAAAAGTTACATCCAGAACTCAGCTTTACGTTACTTCTAAGTCTCAAATTAAGGAAGATTTAAAATTAACAAATGAATCCAGAGTGTGTACACTTGGACTTGAGGTTGGGAACCAGGCGGGGGTCACCGGTTCAAGTCCAGGTACGGACCTAAATCTTGAAATTGGTCTGTTAGCTGGGGAGGTGACAGGTCACTGTTGAGGTTTCCTTTAGCGAGGTAGCTACTGAACCCCCAACAGGTCTGGGGCTCATTTATCAACAGTGCGTAAGAACATTCCCACGCAAATAGTGGGATTTATCAACTTGTACTTATACTTAGAAATGTGTGTAAATATAAGCACAGCTCTGACCATGCTTACGCACAGAATCTAGTGTTAGAACATTGAAACTACAAATAAAAAGCACTACGAGTGTCACAGCACGCCAGAATCAATCTCAACATGGATGCATGTTCTGAGTTTTCTTCAATTAAAAACCCCAAAAAAGTGATTTGTCAAATTTGATACAGACGTGTTGCCTAAATTTGTTCCAAAACCGCTAGGACAGGCGTTTGAAATGTTACATCATGGCTCGTTTTGCCTTATTAGATGATTTGGCGAACTGTGCGCTCCGCAGTAAGGGCTTTTCAAAAGAGCGCACTGATCTGTTTGGTCCAGCTTGTTCTCTTGTGAGAGCGTCACTGTTTTCAGTGCGTCCCCAGAGAGAGCTGTGCCCCCGATGACGCTGTAAATGCACCGTTCTTGTGTGAAATTGTGGATTATTCTGTTATCTTCCAGCTGCAAATGCTTCTCGCTTTTGTGCCGCGATGCGTTTTATTTTTTGCACTGAGCATAATCTCAAACTTCATCTTAGTCTTTTCTCCTCTGACCTGTCACCTTCTCTCATGCAGCATTTGTTTTTTTGTGAGTAACTTCGACTAAGTGAAAAGACTTAAAAATTTCATTGGATCACAGCGCGAGAGTTACTAACCTTATTTTATTCATTCATCTATTTATTTATTACCGTTTTTTATTCAACCTCATCCACTTCCATTTCTGTTATAAAGCTTCTTTTCTTTGCTCTCGTATTATTCCGCCGAGGTAAATATGTTCACGTGGTTTTTAAAGAGGTGTGTTGTTACCTTAAATGGTTTAGTGGAGGCGTTTCTGAATGCAAATGTCCCTGAACATGCACGAGCCTGCTGGTTCACAGAAAACCTGCAGAGTCGTGGTCACAGATTATAATTCAGAAACTGTCAGATGGTGTCGTAGCGTTGTTTTTCTTTTAACATCGAGTGAAAGTCTTAAAGTGAAATGAGATCTGCTGTTTCAATCGGCGCCTTCAGTCCGATATCCATAAATTACGTCATTATGTGACCTGATACACGATATACGATTGGATCACATACGCACTCTAGTTGCAAATCATTCTGTGTCCTGCAGGGGGCAGCATAACTGAATGCTCTTCTCCCGGAGCTCGCCGCGGACTCGAGGATCAAACGGTTTAAAAACATCACAGGAGCAGAAGGCTTTGAGGCTCCTGGTTCTTTGGAGGTCTGAACATAAATAAGAAAAATCTAAACCAAGAAGAGCTTCATAAATTCAACTCAGCAGATGTTCATACCTGAGCTTACTTATCTGTGCTGCTGCAACGCCCGAATTTCCTCTCTGGGGATCAATAAAGTATTATCCTGTCCTATCCTACCTGCGCCCCTTCAAGGACGGCCAATCAGATTTAGTGTACAGGTGACAGTATGCGATTCGAGAGTCTGTCGGGCCCTATAGGCAAATATCAACCAACCAAGGTTCAGCAGGGGAACGAGGTGCTGTCAGATGTCACTTTTTTGGCCGCTGCTTCAGGGCCCCCCTGCTGGTCGCTGCCTTGCCTGTTGACAAGCAGCGAGCTATTGTGACGACCCTGACTGTCTCTCCTCTACCTTCAGGTAAAGAGGGGCGGAGCCAGTTTATTTGTTTCATGCACCTGGGCAGCCCGGGCCGGGGTTATTTATCGGGGTCTCTCCACCTTCACACCTTCAACAGACCCGGGCTGTGTTGATGCGAGCTCCAGGTAGTGACAGCGCCGACACACACACACACACACACACACACACACACACACACACACACACACACACACACACACACACACACACACACACACACACACGCGACCCCTAACGGTCTCCACGATGGTGCCAACGTTACACAACAAGCTTCACCACAATGACTCCACTCATCTCACCGCTGCTTCTGAGCAATCAGGAGGTTTCACAGCAGAATGAGGGCTTCCTCTTTTTAAAAAGGTCATAAACAGAGGGAGAAGTTTCTCCTTCTTCCGCTCGAAGTCTCTCATATTCTCAGGACATCCTTCAGGTCGCCACTGTAGTAAAGAATATTATTTAAATCGTCCTATTTGCTTGAACAGCTGGTGTTTCTAGTGTAGTCAAGGTCACACTAACCGAGACCAAACCATACCTGAGACCAGAGAGCTCCGAGAAAAGACCAAGACCAGCCAGGTCAGACAGGGACAAAGACCAAGGATCATAAATATCTCTGAAAAATCATCATCCTGTGTTTAGGGGGCGTGCTCCCGAATTAGCACGTAACAACGAAAGTTGCGGCCGTAACCGGGGCAAAAAAAAAAAATTTTGGCTTTTTTTTTTTCTAAAGTCCTTAATATATCATCGTACTCTCGTGTCTTTTATCGATATATATTAATAAAACTCCCCGTGCTTTTATTCTGAAAGCCTCTTCTGGTCACTTCCGGTACAGGGTGTATTAAACAGTGCGGACTTGACGCAGCTGGTCCAGTTGACTCGCTGCAGCCTCAGCTCCGCTCGGAGTGTCGGAGGTCTCGTGCGGACTAACGGAGGGTCGAACCGGACGCAAGGGGACCCCGGGTGTATCCGCGGACTTGAGAGAAGACTTGTTCGACACACAGGTAAAACAGAGTGTGTGTGTGTGTGTGTGTGTGTGAACCTGTAAATGTGTGTAAGGAGGGCCCGCTGCTGATGTCATCAGTGATGCTGCGGTGGTGTCTCAGATGGTGCGTTTACATGCTCCTGTTATTTAAATGTTTATAAGCTGCTCCACACCTGGAGCACTGCAGGTGTGACATACTGTAGGATGAGCACGTGCCATCTCAGCATGTATCGACCGCATCAAGTGTAGTATAGTAGCATCAATACTATACTGGGAGGACTGGTTTATATTGCTGCTGTAGTATAAACGTGTTGCAGTGCGCGCAGCAGGTTTTGCTTCATGTGATCATTTTTATTCTGCACAGGAAATTTAACTAAACTAATTATATTAAACTATTAAAATAATATATACAATAGGAGACAGAGGTGAGGAGTAAACCTGATGATGAGTGTTGATGATGTAATACTGCAGCCTCACAGATAGAGCTAGATGGTTTTTAATAAAGAGTATATGATGGCCGACTCTTAGAACAAACCCAATACTGTCCAAAGCGGTCACGTTGAGGTGTGAGTAGTGGAGCTATTTCAGGACGCGTGTTCGATGCAACAAACACATTTCTGCGGGTCTTTGTCCTGGGAGTCTTCAGTCCGTTTGTTTCCAGTTCAGGATCAGGAGTCCAATAACCCACATGACAATAAGAGCCCGACCGATGTGGGAGTTTTGGGACCGATATAATGGAGATTATATAATATAATATACCGATATTAGGGATTACACAAAATCTGATGCCGATATCTTTATTATTTTTATCTTCAATCTGTAGAGATGAATATAAATATACACATTTATTGTGTTGACGCCACAAATGCAGTTATCAAATGTTTGTGGATTTATAATGAAGACAAGATGGTCCCACAGAATGATACCTGTGTAGGGATGTAGGGACAGTGGACCTTATCTCTCTCTCTCTCTCTCTCTCTCTCTCTCTCTCTCTCTCTCTCTCTCTCTGTGCGCTCAGTGAGGTTATTGCATGCGCCTATAGTCTCTCGCACGCTCTCTCTCTCCCCCGTTTTCACTTGGGCGACCATAAAATATACTTGGTCGGTCCATATAGCGCCCTCTGCTGGTGATACACTGGTAGTGTAATACGATGAAACTCAAATGAAATGCTGTTTGACTGGTGAATAAATCTGTAATATCAACAGATATCTGCCATAAAATCAGCTGATACTGATCGTCACTGGATATGCTGATATCGGCTGAAATTATCGGCTGGTCGATTAATCAGTCAGGCTCTAAAGACAAAGTCTCATTATGTCTAATACAAAATAAAACAGATGCTTACAGTAACAGGTCGACTGTCAGACACCGGAAGTTGCAGATTTTGTGAAAAGATAAAATAATTCAATTAAACAAGTATTTTGGAGTGGAAGACGTCCCTGTCACTGATCCACCGCCTCGAGATGTTCAAGGATTGAAGGGGCAAAACCCTGCAGCCTGCACGATGACCCTGTCTGAGCTGTAACAGGAAGGAAAGCCTCACAAGAGGAAACACCATGATTAGATCGAACCATGATCGCTGATTTTACTGGACATACTTTGATTATTTGAGGATAATACTGCAGCCATTACGGCCTGTTTCACTGCTGCAGGCTGAAGACTTTTTTTTTAACCTGTTAGAAGTTTAGACTCCAAAGAGATGTTAATAAAGGACCAAGGTTTGAAAACAGCAGACCGACCCTCAAAGTCGATCAGAGACGTAGGGAGGCAGGTAGAGAGTCTGAGAAGAGAAAGACTCAGTTTCAGTTCAGAACTCGAGTCAAAGTAAAACTCGTCCTGAGTCGAGGTTAAGAATCTGCTCTCTCTGCTTCAAACGAGACTCTTCTGTCGGCGCTGCGTCTGTGTGGCCTCCGTCCGTTCCAGCAGCTCTGAATACCCAGAATCACCTCTTGTTTTGGCTTGACCTCGCTGTCGTCCCCATCACAGGGTGGTCCGGAGCCGCCGAACAAAACACCTCTTTGAGAGCCGAGCTGTAAGTCGTCGTCCTCCCAGAACACACACACACTGAGTCCTGCTCAGTTATCAGAGGTTTTAACAAACTGTCACCCTGTTTAGGACTCTGGTTAAAAACTTTTCATCCTGTAACGTCTCTAGAATCATTCAGAGCACGAGGTCTTTATCTGCTGTAGCTTTTTAAACTGTTATCAGAGCGTGTTTTTAAATCTTTGTGTCTTCAGTACTGATGCTCAAATCTCACTGAGATGTTTTTGAAGATGGACCTACACGCTGTTTTTTTGATGTGTCTGCACATTTTCTATGACGGAGAGTGTAGAAAGATGAAGAGTAAGGGTTCCCGACTCGAGGCTGCTCAGCTCTGATCCTCTTCCCGGATTATTTTGTAGTGTGAGTAGATCCAATCTGAACCTCCCCGATCTGCTCAGAGAGCTTCAGGGCCGCCTCGATTTAAATCAAACATGTTTGATATTTAGGATTTAAAATCTTGCAGATAACGTCGTTTAAGAGTCTGGAGGAAGTCGTGTGTGACTACAGTGACCACGAGAGACGAGGGAGGACAGTAGTGATGGCGACCGCCGGCAATACATAACAACCGGCAACCTTAGGTGTTAAAACCTGCAGTTCCCCGAGTGTCCACTAGAGGCTGGCTGCAGAAGCACAGGAAGTCACATACACACCCATTCTAAAAAGCCTGTTTTTACAGCAGAGATTAACATGTTTACAGCCTGGTTCATGTCTCGATCGACACACACTGTACGGGGGGGTGAATGTTTTGATGACTCATCAGTTTTGATTTGATGAAGGATAAGAGTTATTCACAATAAGGCGTGTAGCTGACCTAATTGACAGGTGGACGCGGTGTAACAGTTTGTCAGGAGTCTTAAAACCCGCCTCAGCTCCAGCTCTCAGCCTGTCGTTAGGTTGACTGAAAGTTAGACTGAGACAGCATTTCCAGCCTGGAGACCGCCATTGATGGGACTCCAGTGCCCCCTGCAGGAACAGACGGGTGATGTCACTTTGACTTCCTGCACGGGTGTGCTGGACACCTGAAATGCATCTGACAGTTCAAATCTTCCCTCCTGCTCTGAACCTTTATAACGACGTGACGGCCATTAGTGTCGTTGTAGAGTGAGCATGCTCGAGATTATAGAGAAGATCTGTTAAGATTCTCCTGATGTGTGCAATGCTCTCCGATTTAAATATCCAGACTAATCAGCAACATTTGAAGTAAAAGTGTTGTAAACATCTTTAAATAAAAGTATAAAGCATCATAAACTCAAATCAAGCTTCTTTAGTCTAATCTTATTGATGTGTATTAAATGACTTTCTTTCCTCGTCTCTTTGTGTTTAATCGTTTCTTCTCTCCTGAAACACGAGGCCTCATGTTCTCTGATCATCTCGTTTACTTATGATTTGCATGAATCTCATGGGGGAGGATGTTGCTGCGGTGGAAACAGTCTGACCGTCAGGAAAAAGGCTAATCGACTGGTTTCACCTCCAGAAAACCACGCCGACCACCAGAACGTCAAATATCACATCCTGTTAAAGAGAGAGAGGGAGAGAGAGATAGAGACCTACATTTGTGTTGATTGGTTGTTTGCTTGTATAAAGCTTGCTAAAGTTGACATATTCTCCTCTTCAACCAGTGTAAATAAGTCTCAGAGCTCCTCAAAACATGTGTTTGAAGTTTCTTGTTCTAAATCCACTCTGATCCTGTATTTGATCATGCCTATAAACCCCTCTATTTCAGCCCTGCTCAGAACAGGCTGTTTCTGTGTCTGTACCTTTAAATATGTAAATGAGCTGTGTTTGACCACGCCCCCTCTGAAGAAGGGCTTGGGTGTCTCGGGATTTCTCGCTCCATATCCTATTGTTTACGGTGAGAAGGCAGACTCAGAGGGCAGAACAAACACCTAGCTGTGGGAGTGTCACCCACCTGGGGGAGGGTTTACTGCCCTTTGTGATGTTATGAAGGGAAAATCTCCAAACGGCCTGTTTGAGCACACATTTTCTAAAAAGTGGAGCAGGAAACAGACGGATAGGATGGACTTTTTTTTACAACCTTGAATGTTGCACCTCTGCAGGGACAGAAGGGACACATTTGAAGGAGCCTTTGAAACGGGAGAGCCTCTGACATCGTGCTGTGGCGTTAACGCCGGTGTGACCTCCGAAGAATGCAGATCCTGAACTGGGACACAGCTTAAGATTCAAACACTCACATTCACAAAGACGAGCATGTCTTTGGACTGTGGGAGGAAGCTTTCTGTGACGTGACAGCGCTAACCACCGCACCATGGAGCATTTATTGTGATAGGACACCTTAGGGGAGACAGGAAACAATCAGAGGAGAGCGTCAGGAGTACGTGCAGAAAATGGTGGAGAGAATCTAGCCCAAGGCGGCTGTATTGAAGACTATATGGCCTCCACTCATCCTCCACACATTGGGCTTGTGCTCCACAAACTGAGCTGACGCATGCTCCACCTCCGCTGATCAAAGCGTCATCACTCTGAACACATTCTGAAGGTTGGAGCAGCAAGACGAGGCATTTTCTATCACTCTGTCTGACGACTTCCAGCGTCATTTTACTGATCAGTGTTCTGAGTTAAACGAGCTGATGTGTGTCGGCAAGGAGTCTAAACACACACACGCACACAAAAAAACACACACACACACACACACACACACACACACACACACACACACACACACACACACACACACACACACACACACACACACACACACACAGATGTAAAGTGTTAACATCACAGCAAACAGCCGAGTCTCCCCGAGGAGCCTCCTGATTTAATCAGCAGGCAGAGTCTCCTCCGAGAGGGAACCGACACGTCTCCATGAGAGCCATGAGGAGGAGGAGAGCTACCTGCTGTCAGCTAGAGGAGGAAGGATCATGCCTGTCGCCATGGCAACTGTGCTTCACTTCCACCTTGGCAGAAATACCCCGACAGCCTCGGATCTCCTCCTGTTCAGAGATAAATGTTTGATGTTTTAAAGGCTCATTAATACACACATGGTGGTGAGTTTATGTTCTTCATGAGAAACCATCTGATTTGTTTAGAGTCACACACACACACACACACACACACACACACACACACACACACACACACACACACACACGCTGAGCCCGTCTGTCCTCGTGTGCACAAACAAGGTCGTTTTTCACACGCCTGAGCTTCAGTTCCTGTTATGAAGCGTGAAATGAGCCTGCAGCTTGTCGCTGATACAAAGAAAACAGGTGTGTGATTCTCCAGGAAGAAGAATCCGAGCTGATCGCCTCATCACAGCAGATGATTCTTCATGTTGTGTAAAAACATGCAAACTGAAATACTGAACATACTCTCTCTCTCTCTGCTGCAGGAGTCGATTCACTTCATGTCACAGTTTAGAAAAGCATAAAGGATCATCCACTAAGATGTGCAGAGACTGAAATGATAAAGTGAGCTTACTATATGATCAGACATTAAGGAAACATGCTATGTTGAAGTGCTGGCTTCTCTGACAACAATGCAGCAGCCAGTATGTCCTCCTTCTAACTTTAGATTCTGGTCCTGAATGCTCTGGATTTGTTTGGACCAGAGAAGGTAGGCGGTTTTAAGGAACCCCCACACGGCCGTTTTGGACGCCCCTCGTATTGCCAGATAGGAGATCAGTTATCAGATCAAACCAACAGGTGTTGCAGTGATGGAAGCGGGCAAGAGAACTGGTTCAGATAGAAGTGATTGTACCCGACCTAAAAAGCCTCTGCATGTTTCTAATAAGCTCCACGAGCAGAAACGTGCTCAAACCAGGATCAATATTGGAGATGCTGGGGCGCGCTGATGGCGCAATGGTTAGGGTGCACGTCCCATGTATTGAGACTCTTGTCTCGAGCGGTAGGCCCGGGTTCGCCTCCACCCGTGGCCCCTTTCCACATCCGTCATTCCCCGCTCTCTCTCCCTGGTTTCCAATTCTATCCACTGTCCTCTCTCTGCATTAAAGGCACAAAAAGCCCAAAATAAATCTTAAAAAAAAAAAAATATTGGAGATGCTTTTGAAAAATGGAGAGAGGTTAGAACGCAGAAAGGTTTACAGACCGATGCAGAGCTGGCTAAACACTGAAGCTTCAGTGACCACCACATGGCAACCTGCGTGAACATCGAGCAGAGGGGGGGGGGGGGGGGGGACAGCTCTCTCCAATGTTTTCAATTTGAGTTTTCATCCAAATCTCGATTTATTCGTCTCGTTATAGCAGGATTACGAATTTATTTTTCCCCTGATGCCAAGTTTATTTCTCCAGATCTCGAGAATAGGGCTGAAAACGTTGTTTTTATCTTGAGCTAACGGGAGAAAATGAGTCCAGATCAAAGGGCTCTCCTTAATCTTTCAGGCTTTGAGTCACTTTGAATACTAAATTATTTCTTCTTCCTCTCAGCTGTCTGAGTGTTCAGTAACTGTACTCTCTTCAGCTCCTCACCTTCGGTTTGAGATATTTGTTTGTGATTTCCCCTCGGAGCACACGGACGACTCAGAGCAAAAAAAAAAAAAAAAATTTAAAACAGCTTTTTACACAAACACAAAGAGGAGGAGGGGAGAAATGAAGAGGGACATATGGTCCTGCAGGTTAAAAACAACATGGCCGTGCTGCAACACCTTCCATCCAATCATAAAATACATAAAAATAAATAAATAGAAACACATCATGTACAGAGGAGGGCTGGCAGTCGACAGAAAAAGAGCCCAACACTTCATCTGAGCAGCCTTTTTTCCTTTTCTTTTTGGTGCCGTTACCATGGAAACAGAGGGGGAGAATATCCTGGCTGCCATGTGTGGCGTTTGGCACATGTAGATAGGAGCGTTGTCACGGCAGCCAATCGGAGCTCTCGGTCATCCATGCCCTCTGACATCACGCTGAGAGAATGCAGAACGAGAAGAAGAACGAAGAGGACGGTGAGGGCGAACTCTCGTCGTGGTATCTAGAACCCCAGATCCACATCACTGACCGGCAGCGAGGACGTAGAACTGAATAGATCAGATCTCGTGCTGCGTTCACAGGGAGTCAGACGGACGGATGGCGACTCACTGATTGTCAGTTTTATAAACGATATAATGGTGGTCAAACAATGTGAGGCCTGCAGAAGTAAAGATTATAATATTAGGAGTGATATTTGTGTTAATTATCTACCCTCCTCCTCCTCCTCCTCCTCATAATTCCCAGTCTTCAGAAAGTGTTAATGAAACACTGTGATGCATTTTATTCTGAAAGTCTCAATTCCTCCTGCTCATCCACTTCCTCCTCCACTTCCTCCTCCTCCACCTTTTATTCTGAAAGTCTCAATTCCTCCTGCTCATCCACATCCTCCTCCACTTCCTCCTCCTCCACCTTTTATTCTGAAAGTCTTAATTTCCTCTCGTCATCCAGGCCGATGAAGATGATGTCGGAGAATCTGGAGCAGAGTGATGATGTCAGCGTCCTGCCCCCCCATGAGGTTGAGCCCCCCAGGGAGGAGGATGGACACTGCCCCCTACCCTTCAGGTGAGTGACTGCGGTTATAATACACACACAGCCTGCCAAAGTAAGAGAAAAAAGATGATTTATTCAAAGGCTGGATTTAAAACGGGGCTGACTCACTGCAGGAGACAGACTCTAGTGGACACTGGAGGAACTGCAGCTGTAAAGTTGTACATTTTAACATGGGGCTCTATGGGGACTGACTCACTGCAGGAGACAGACTCTAGTGGACTGTTACACAAACTCACAGCTAAATGCTATCCTTGAGCCTGACTCTAAGGCCAGTGAGCCTGTAACTTAATGCCTCTCCTTACGTGTTGCAAAAACGTGAAGGTGTATCCTGCCTTACCTGAATGTGTGTGCAACTGTCCTGTCTGTTTGAGGGCTGCGTGTGGGTGACTCACTGCCAAGATCCTCATACGTGCCGTGACCAGCACACTCGGACAACTCGATCCACGTAGTCACTTGGGTGTGATCTCCTCCGCCAGCCCTCTCTTTCATATCAGTTTAGATTTATGTGCACAAAAACAAACGTTACTTCAGATTCAGTCTCTCAGGTGTCTTGCGTCCTCGCGTCCTCCCTCTCCTCCGCAGGTGCTGCTAATGAAGGTTACAGAGACAGAGCCACCACACCCCCCTCAGGTGTGTCATCAGTACTGACCCTGCTTCTCCTCCTACTAACCACACCTACTGCTAAAGACACTGAAGTGAATCCTCCTAACGCATTATCATAACATGCACACTGGAGGAACTGCAGTCTTTGCAGAAACCTTTAACACCTGCAGGATGAGTCACAGCTGGAGTTCAGAAGCGTCCAGATGTTTTAGACACAAACGCTGAGTCGACCTGCAGGACGCACAGTTTCAACACGAGATGCAAAGAGAGAATGAGAACAGACATGATGTGGAGGATTCAACTCATCCTCATTACCAGCAACCAACTCCCTCATTAGTCCTGACAGAGTGTGTGTGTGTGTGTGTGTGTGTGTGTGTGTGTGTGTGTGTGTGTGTGTGTGTGTGTGTGTGTGTGTGTGTGTGTGTGTGTGTGTGTGTGTGTGTGTGTGTGTGTGTGTGTGTGTGTGTGTGTGTGTTGGCACCAGATGAAAGTGGAGGAGACGTGCGGGACAGACAATACACAGAGAGGGAAAGCCTCTGTATGAGTCTCACTGCTCTGTTATTCCTGTCACGTACAAAACAAGCTGCAGAATCAGGGCCAGTGTGTGTGTGTGTGTGTGTGTGTGTGTGTGTGTGTGTGTGTGTGTGTGTGTGTGTGTGTGTGTGTGTGTGTGTGTGTGTGTGTGTGTGTGTGTGTGTGTGTGTGTGTGTGTGTGTGTGTGCATGTGTGTGTGCGTGTGTGTGTGTGCATGTGTGTGTGCGTGTGTGTGTGTGTTTGCCTCCAGCACGTGTAGTCAGCTCACGTTTCTAGGCAGCAGAGCTCAGAATGAGACAGAGAGGGCTGATAGGAAGGAGGTGTGTGTGTGTGTGTGTGTGTGTGTGTGTGTGCGTGCGTGCGTGCGTGCGTGTGTGTGTAGCTGGTGTGAAGGCTTAATTCACTTCTGCTGACAGAGAGCTAATGTCCCCTTAAACTGCACAAACAGCCTCACAGTGACGGACACAGCAGATTCAAATCATTCAGCGTTTTTCACTAAAATTAAAAAATCTGTTTGATTAAACAGACTTTTAATACAGAGGATTCCGTTTCTACGGATCCCTCTCTTGTCATCCTCAGTTCTGTGATGTGGCTTGAGTAGAGGGATGCAACGATTACTCGACGGTGTCAACAAAAGCCGATGACATAATTAGCTGCTGACAAATGTAACCGTGGATAATCAGTTGGTTGCATTATGCACATCATGCTGCGTGCGGACATAACATCGGTTTCTGTTGCTGAGTTTCTGAGGAGTGAGTCATCTTGCATCTTTATTATCTCTGCTGAGAATGGTGGATGCAAAACAGCGACTGTGGTCCTGACAAACGATCTTATTTCAGCACCTTTCAAGTTGTCAAGAGGTACAGCCCAAGGCAGTCCTCTGTCCCCGCTCCTGTTTGCCCTGGCTATAGAGCCGTTAGCAATAGCTATTCGACAAAATAATAATATTAAAGGAACAATAATCGGTACAAAGCAAAACAAGATTATGTTGTATGCAGATGATGTCCTGTTGACCTTAACAGACCTGAGTGTGTCAGTACCTGCTGTCATAGAATGTGTTAAAGAATTTGGACTAATATCTGGATACAAAGTTAATTTTGACAAATCTGAGATAATGCCCCTGGTGAGCGATAGGCGTGTTGAACCTGATTTTGTTAGACCATTTCGCTGGGCCCCTGATGGTTTCAGTTATCTGGGAATAAAAGTCACGCCAAAACTCAATCGACTGTATAGTGAAAACATTTACCCGTTGACTAAGCACTTGAAAGAAAATATGATGAGATGGAGGAATCTGCCCATTTCCTTTCTTGGTAGGATCAATCTCATTAAGATGACTATTCTCCCTAAGATAATTTATCCTGTATCTATGCTTTTTGGAATTTTAAGGACAGAAGATATTAGAGATATTAATAAAGCAATATCAGACTTCATTTGGGGCAGGAAGGAAACCCAAAATAAAATTAGAGAAGTTACAACTCCCTAAAGAAAAAGGTGGGTGGGGTCTTCAAAACGTTTGACTCTCTGAGAGATCAGTACAATATACCTACCAAGGACTTTTACAAATATCTACAAGTCAGGCACTATGTATTGAAGAAGGTAAATACCCTCAATTTCTTTAGTGGTTCGCATATGCTGGAAAGATTTTTCTTGGATCATACAAAAAATGAACATTTTGTATCAAGGTTTTACTCTGAGCTACAGAATTTAGATGTGGATAAACTTGCTTCCTTAAGAACATCATGGTCGGCTCTGCTGAAGGTGGCTATAGATAAAGATACATGGGAAGAAATTCTGATGTTACCCTCCAAGATTTCAATCTGTAATAGATATAAGGAGATGCAATACAATATCTTGCATAATGTTTATATATCTCCATATGTTTATAGTAAGTTCACAACAGGAGCTTCCCCAATTTGTTCCAAATGCAAAGCTAATACTGGAACTAGAATGCGTTGTCTTTGGGAGTGTGAAAAAATTAAATTATTTTGGAAAGCAGTATGTGGAGAAATAGGCACGGTGATAGGACAACAACTGCCTACTGGCCCACTTCTATGCCTCCTAGGAAGTCTACCGAACATTTTGAAGGAACATAAGGACGTGATCCAATTTCTTTTAATGTTGGCTAGGAAGGCTATAATGACACAATGGGTTGGGGATGAATCCCCTACTGTTCACTTGTGGAAATCGCTGATATCTGATGTTGTGACGTTAGAAAAGTTAAGATACTGTATTGGTGGAAAGACTCATCTCTTTAAAAGGAAATTGGAGAAGCCTTTGAATCTTCTAAATGTTAAGTGCAACTTATCATAATGATCCCTGAATGATTATCTTGCTATTGTACAACATCACTGTTAATCACATGTATACTATACTGGTAGATGCTGAATGTGACTACTGGACCAACTATGCAAATATTTTGCTAAAGTGCACTGAGCTGTTATTGTATTGTCTTGTCTTTGAAAATCAAAAAAAAAAACAGCGACTGTGAAGCATAACAGGGGCATCCTAAAATCTCCTTCATCGCTTTAAATAAAGAGTGTGAAACCTTTCTGAATGTAGTCAGGAAGCTCAGGGAGATTTATTGGTCTACTGCAGGGCTGAAGTTGTCACTACCGTCGGGGCTGACCCCCGCCTCTTTAACTAGTCAGCAGCGAGCAGTAGTTTTGTAGTACATATATATTCTCTAAGTTAAGGTGACTTCGGGTTATACGGGCGCCCGAGGGGGACATGCATCCAAACTAGAGTTGTCATGATACCAGAATTTTAAACTTAAAGGAGCAGTATGTAACTCTGACACCTAGTGTTTAAAATGGGTACAGCAGTCTAAATTCTAAACATGGTAGAGAGCTGTCTCCCCCCCACCCCCTCCTCTCTAGAGTCGATGTTCACACAGGTTGTCATGTGTTGGACACTGAAGCTTCAGTGTTTAGCCAGCTCTGCATCGGTCTGTAAACCTTTCTGCGTTCTAACCTCTCTCCATTTTTCAAATCTCCAATATTGATCCTAGTTTCAGCACGTTTCTGCTCGTGGAGCTTATTAGAAACATGCAGAGGCTTTTTAGGTCGGGTACAATCACTTCTATCTGAACCAGTTCTCTTGCCCGCTTCCATCTCTGCAACACCTGTTGGTTTGACCTGATAACTGGTCTCATATCTGGCAAACCGAGGGGCGTCCAAAACAGGGGTGCCTTAGAACCGCATACCTTCTCTGGTCCAAACAAATCCAGAGCATTCAGGACCAGAATCTAAAGTTAGAAGGAGGACATACTGGCTGCTGCATTGTTGTGGTGTAAAAATTCATCCTGAAGGAAAAGATGTGAAAACGTTCAGACTTCTTAAAACTGTTTTCTGCTCAGTGTGAATTCAGCCTCTCTCTCTGCTCCAGTTTCCCCATTCAGCCCGAATATGTTTGCATAATTACTCCTTTTGTTTGTGTGTGTGTGTGTGTGTGTGTGTGTGTGTGTGTGTGTGTGTGTGTGTGTGTGTGTGTGTGTGTGTGTGTGTGTGTGTGTGTGTGTGTGTGTGTGTGGACAGTACAATCACTCCTTTCACACACACAAACTGTCCTCCCTGCTCCGGTGTACCGGTCTGAAACCAGTGGCTGATTGCACACTATGCTGACTCTCCAGTTCAAGTTTTTTAACGTTGTTTACACTCGTCGTCGTCATGGTTACATCATCATTTAACCAATCCAAATAATTGCAGTAATAATAATTTGAATAACTCTGTAGATTGTCGATCATTAAGCCTCAATAATCCTCCAAAGAAACATGTCCTCTGTTTGAAGTTGTTTCTCTTTTGCATGAGCTTGGTGCTCATTTGTTTTTTCCTTTTCATGACTTCATTTACATGACCAATCTTCCAGGAAATCTTACGAGTGTGTGTTTGAGCATGTGAGCGTGTATGTGTGTATGTGTGTGTCCAGTGAAAACAAGGCTTTGAGGATTTGTTAAAGTAACAAAGTAAAGACCTGGTAGCTGTTGGAGACGCTGGATTAAATGTCAGAAGAGGGAAACACAATCGGCCTTCATTAATCTCTCTGAGCTAATGTTTTCTACACAAACTAACAAACTGACCCCAAACATTTATCTGTGTTCGGCGCCGTACGTCTGCACTAGGTCTCTGTAATGACCTTCTTGTTGTTGCTCTGTGAAGCGAGCAGGCAGGACTTTGAAAGGTTGTGTTTTTGGTATCGTGTTCGGGAGTTGTGGCATTTTAGAAACACTGGGAACAAAAAAAGAAACATGTCTCCATGTTGGATGCAGTTTCTTTTTTCTTATATTAAATCCATTTAACTTTAATAGAAACCGGATCATACAACAAAGGGTCAAATAGGATTCATGAAATATTAAAACTTATGCATACACAATCTTTCTGCGTCTTTATACAGTTGCTAGCTTCTGAACGATTCCTCCTGACTAAAGTCATCCTCCATCTTTGTCAGTTTTTTATGCTCCCTGACGGTAAAGCAGCTGGTTTGTTGTGACTGGTTATCAGCTGCTGCCGTCACAGGTTCGTGTGTGTGTGTGTGTGTGTGTGTGTGTGTGTGTGTGTGTGTGTGTGTGTGTGTGTGTGTGTGTGTGTGTGTGTGTGTGTGTGTGTGTGTGTGTGTGTGTGTGTGTGTGTGTGTGTGTGTGTGTGTGTGTGTGTGTGTGTGTGTGTGTGTGTGTGTGTGTGTGTGTGGTGTGTTTATGCAGTGGTGATTCTGGACTCCATTAGGACCCCAGGCTTAATATCATTAGGGGCCCCTCCCTCACGCCTTTATCAGCGTTATGTCCCGATACTTACTCCTCTTCCTCTTCGTCTTTCTGTTTTCACTCCCCTGACAAGGTTTTTCAATAAAAGTCACCAAAGAAGAACGGCGATTATGCATAACGCTTAGCAGAGCAAGGGAGGTTTCCTACTGTCACTGCAAAATTTGCACATTTTGAGCCACTGCTGTGGTTTAAGTTTGTCAGCTCTCAGGGGCCCCCTACTGGCCAGGGGCCTGTGTGTGTGTGTGTGTGTGTGTGTGTGTGTGTGTGTCTGTGTGTGTGTGTGTGTGTGTGTGTGTGTGTGTGTGTGTGTGTGTGTGTGTGTGTGTGTGTGTGTGTGTGTGTGTGTGAGCAGCTTCATGTCAGAGACTGTCAGGCCGTGTCTCTGTTATCTGAGGTCACATTTAAATTCTAAACGCTGCGCGGCTGCTGACAACTGGTCTGATAAAATCTCCTGCATGATGAAGCGACCGCAGCTGAAAGAGAAGTTGAGTTTTCTGTTTTTGTTTCACGCAGAATTATTAGTGTGTCATGAGGGGAGGTCAAAGTGAGGAGTGTGTTTGTGATTAACTCTGCAGATGTCAAACAAACAAACAGTCCATCTAAAGAGTTCGAATCCTCCTGAAACATCCACCAACGAAAGACATCTTCTAAAAGACACTTTTAAAGTTTCCAGTACGATTCTGAAATTCTGCACAATGTTACTTTTAGATTTATTAAAGGTCACATATCCTCCTCTTCAACAACCAGTGTAAAGTCTCAGAGCTCCCCGAAACATGTGTGTGAAGTTTCTTGTTCTAAATCCACTCTGATCCTGTATTTGATTTTGATGTATCATGTTTCTCTAACTCTAATATGTGTCTCTAGTCTGTCTACAAACCCCCCAATGATGAGTAAAGTCCATCCTCTCTGTCTTCTGCCTGCTCCACTTTTCAGAAAATGTGTGCTCAAACAGGCCGTTTGGAGATTTTCCCTTCATGACATCACAAAGGGCAGTAACCCCTCCCCCAGGTGGGTGACACTCCCACAGCTATGTGTTTATTCTGTCCTCTGAGTCTGCCTTCTCACAGTAAACAATAGGACATGGAGCGAGAAAGGCAGAGACACCCGAGCCCTTCCAGAGAGGGGGCGTGGTCAAACACAGCTCATTTACATTTAAAGGTACAGACACAGAAACAGCCTGTTCTGAGCAGGGCTGAAATAGAGGGGTTTATAGGCATGATCAAATACAGGATCAGAGTGGATTTAAAACAAGAAACTTCACACACATGTTTAGAGGAGCTCTGAGACTTATTTACACTGGTTGAAGAGTCCAACTAGGGGTGTTTAAGATGTTATGTCATCGCTGCTCAAATCTGCCTGTAACATAAATCTGCGGAGTGTTGACACCAAACTCAAACTATGTTCTGCTGCTGCAGGAAACATTACAAACCATTTCAAACACGAATGAACTCTGTTTATGTAATCAAGTCTTTTTTTGTAATGTGCAGAGAACTAAACAGATTCTTTAACAGGAACGTTTATCTGCAGACACGTTTAGAAAATGTAGTTTAATGAACTTGAACGAGCTCTGTGCAGTGACACTTGCTCTGCTGAAGCTGTCCATTTCTGTCTCTTCTGACAGAAACTGATCTGATGTACTGTCACATTGATGTGATGTTTTCTGTTGTTTTGTGTCCTGCAGACTGCAGCTGATCGACGACCTCTCCTATGAAGACGTGAAGAAGTGTTACAGAGGATCAGTGAGTCCTGCATGACACAAAACCACACAAAGCACACACACACACGCACACACACACTCCGCAAAACAAAGAGAACTGACCCAAATGTGACGACAGGAGCTCTGAGAACACCACACCTACTGATGCATGTGGCGACCACACACACACACACACATACACACTGTTTCGCCGCTACACAAACCCACCGCTAAATGCTATCCTTGCGCCTGACTCTAAGGCCAGTGAGCCTGTAACTTAATGCCTCTCCTTACGTGTTGCGTAAACGTGAAGGTGTATCCTACCTTACCTGAATGTGTGTGCAACTGTCCTGTCTGTTTGAGGGGTGCGTGTAGGTGACTCACCTCCAAGATCCCCGTACGTGCCGCGACCAGCTCACTTGGACAACTCGATCCACGGAGTCACTTGGGTACGATCTCCTCCGCCAGCCAGTTTAGTTCATGTGCAAAAAGAACCTGTGAAGTGTTAAAACAAAAACAAATGTTACGTCAGATTCAGTCTCTCAGGTGTCTTGCGTCCTCACGTCTCCCTCGTGGCGTCTCTTCGACTCAAAACCAATTCCTGCCGGCTCCTCCGCAGGTGCTGCTAATGAAGGTTACAGAGACAGAGCCACCTCAGGTGTGTCATCAGTACTGACCCTGCTTCTCCTCCTACCAACCACACCTACCGCTAAAGACACTGAAGTGAATCCTCCTAACGCATTATCATAACATCACACACACACACACACACACACACACACACACACACACACACACACACACACACACACACATCACTGTAGATGTTTTCAGTAGTCCAGACTTAACCGCGGTTCAGCAGGAGTCCTTTCAAATATTTTTTTTGCGTCCCTGTGGAAGTTTCCGGCGTCTGTCTGGTCTCTATGGGAACACAGTCAGGGGTCTGTGAGTGTGTGTGTCTGTGAGTCTGTGTGTGTGTGTGTCTCTGTGTGTGTGTGTTTTAGTAGACAGGACATTTGGTCAGACATTAGCAGCTCAAACAAACACGTCTGAGTTTACAGCTTTAATTAATATCTTATTACCTCGCACTAATGACGTGTTTTCATCCAACTGGTGCGTCTGCATTTAAGTCAAACCAATTAGAGGAGACGTGTGAACAAACTAAATGATGGCATCGACTCGTTTTCTGTTCAGATCCTCTTAACTCTGATAGTTTGACCCAGATGTTGAAACTGGCTTCAGCAACTTCAGCCGGCGTCGATCTGTTTTCTGTTCTTTCAGTCTTTGTTGTTTCAGACAGGAACAGGAAGTCAGGAAGTCAGCGTCTCACTGAGAATAAAGGCAGACAGGTGGACGAGAGGAGGACGGGGTGGGTTTATATGATGTAACATCTGACCTAAATATCCGACAACAAAACAAAACCTCAACCGAACAGGGCTTTAGTTTACAAGTATTCAGAAGCTTCTTTATTAAACAACACAGCCTGCCGCCAAACTGAACAAGATTAAAAGTAAAAACAAATACCTCCTACATGTCCTGCATTGTTATGTTAGCGTGCTAATGTTAGCACTCTTTCGTTAGCTCGTAGCTTCACACTGCATGTAAAGAGATCTAAAAACTCTTACGTGACATCCAAATAATCAGTGAGTATGATCTTCTTCTCTCTAGTTCTTGACTAAAACAGCTTTTATACTCAAGGGGAGGAGCTGGCCATCCCGTCCATGTAAACACGGCTCTGACAACAACACAGCCAGTGGGACTCGAGCTTGTCCCTCATTGTAGACAGTCATGACTCAGAGAGATATTTACACAGGATAGACTTGATTCACATCGATGAAATGCAGCGCCTGGTTGTTTAACAGGTTTAATCCAGATGAGTGAGCCAATCGAAATGTTTAGTTTTGGACAAGTCCTGTTTCTTTTAGAGCCATTTTTGCCTATACCTGACAGGACAACCAAAGAGGGACAGGACATGTGGGGAGGAGAGAGTGGGGGGTGACATGCAGCAAATGTGCTATAAGATTAAAGGTTTACTTGCAGCACAGTAGAAAAAGTTTGACATGATTGAAAACAAACACATTTTTAGCAAAAAGCTGTATGTGTTTTGGAAGTCTGGGGTCACCAGAGTCAAAGTGGGGTCATGAGGCAAACACAGTTAGGGACCACCGACGAGCTGTATGAAAGTGTCAGTGACTAAAGTGATAATAGTGCAAGTAGTGACAGCAGGTGCTAACAATTCTTTCAAAAGGCTTGTTAAGTGTTCACTTTAATAATGTGGTGGATGTATATTATATAAAAAGTAATGGGCCTAGAATAGACCCCTGTGGAACCCCGTTATTTGTGATAAGATGGAATGACTCTTATCTGCTGATCTTTTCTTGTAAGCATTTTATTTAATAAGTTATTATATTGAGGTCAACCATATATATACATGTGTTTTAATGCAGCAGTTAACCACATTACATTAAATAAATAACAGAAACAGAAACGTGATCAATAATCCCGTGTTTTATGCTGCCTTCACAGACTGTCAGCAAATACAACTCTCAGTACCACAAACTGTTCCAGATTGTTCCTAAAGAGGAGATCCTGATGAAAGGTACGGACTGTTTACCTGCACCGTACAACACCTGCCTGAACCCGGTTTATCCACCTGTTTGACCTCCTGTTAGCTCATATGTGTTTCATGTCTTTGATGTTCTTCTGCTTTTACTCATTTTTTATTCTACATGTTTCTTCGTTCTTATCTCCCACTTCTTCTCTTCTTCTTTCTGTCCTTATTTTTGGTCTTCGTCTTGTTTCTCCTCCTCCTTCCTCTTTCTTCTGAACTTCTTTTTCTTCGCCTTCTCTCCATTGTCCCTCTTCATCTTCGTCTCCTTCTTCTTATCACTGTCTTCTTCTTCTTCTCCTGTAGTGTATTCGTGTGCGCTGTTGAGAGACATCCTGCTGCAGGGTCGACTCTACATCTCCAGGAACTGGCTGTGTTTCTATGCTAACCTGTTTGGTAAAGACATCAAGGTGAGTTTAGAAGCTCCGCCCACCATAAACACCTTTTCCTTTAAACCTTTGTTCATTTTAATTTGGGGTAGTTTTATAGTGAAGACCAGACTAACCTAAACCAGGACCTGCCTGAGACCATAAGAGACCTGTATGGATTTCCAAAGAGACATTCAGTTACCTAGCAACAGCTGTTTATTTATATAATGAGATAAAGATCAATAAACTCTTATCTCTTAACATCTCAGGCCCCGGGCACAAACGCCTCTACTCCAGTCGTCTCCATCCAGTCCGCTTGTGTGCAGCAGGCGTGTCACTCACCTAGACCACAACACCAGGGAATTGAAGTTATTCATTGTTTTAAAAAAAGGGGCATTTTCCTTCTAATCACATAGAAAAATAGCCGATCAGTGGTGGTCTTAACCGGCCTTGTTTTAAAATCCAGATCATTTCAGAGCTCTGCAGGAACACGAGTTCAGTGTGCAGAGAAGGTAAACGACCAGTTTACATACATGAGCCTTATGACTCTGCTGAGTCTACCTGTGTATGTTCTATGTGTTTGTGTTCTAGACGTCTGTTGGTGCAGAGTCCAGGTCAAAGGTCAAACCAGTATCAGAACATGATGTATGAAAAAATAATATTTTAATGTGATTGATTCATTGCTACGTGACATGCAGCAGCACAGGAAACAGGAAGCGTGTGCTCTGCCTTCCAAAATAAAAGCTGAATTGTTCTCTGCTGTGTGTGTGTGTGTGTGTGCAGGTGTGTATACCTGTGGTGTCCGTGCGGCTGGTGAAGAAACACAGGACTGCGGGTTTGGTGCCGAACGGGCTGGCTATCACCATGGACACGGGACAGAAGGTACCAAACAGTATGAGTTAAAGGGATATTGTGTATTTTTGAACGTGTTTGTATGCCGTTCTTGTCAGTCTACTGACGAAAACGGCAAGGTTGTCATGTAAAGTGCAAAAAAATACTATATGGGCGCTGATGGTCTTGCAGTAAGGTCCCACCCCATGTGCGAAGGCTACAGTCCTCCAAGCGCACAGCCCCGCATGTCACTCTCTCTACTGATTTACTACTCTGTCCACTGCCCTGTCAAATAAAGGCAAAAAAAACAATCAGTGAGATCTGTAGTGAGTGAAATGATAAAGTGAGCTTACTATATGATCAGACATTAAGGAAACATGCTATGTTGAAGTGCTGGCTTCTCTGACAACAATGCAGCAGCCAGTATGTCCTCCTTCTAACTTTAGATTCTGGTCCTGAATGCTCTGGATTTGTTTGGACCAGAGAAGGTAGGCGGTTCTAAGGCACCCCTGTTTTGGACACCCCTCGGTTTGCCAGATATGAGAGCAGTTATCAGGTCAAACCAACAGGTGTTGCAGCGATGGAAGCAGGCAAGAGAACTGGTTCAGATAGAAGTGATTGTACCCGACCTAAAAAGCCTCTGCATGTTTCTAATAAGCTCCACGAGCAGAAACGTGCTCAAACTAGGATCAATATTGGAGATGCTTTTGAAAAATGGAGAGAGGTTAGAACACAGAAAGGTTTACAGACCGATGCAGAACTGGCTAAACACTGAAGCTTCAGTGTCCACCACATGGCAACCTGCGTGAGCATCAACTCTAGAGAGGAGGGGGCGGGGGGAGACAGCTTTCTACAATGATTAGAATTTAGACTGCACTACCCATTTTAAACACTAGGGGTCAGGGATACATATTGCTTCTTTAAATAAAAACATTGGAAATATTTTGGTACTGAAACGTTGCAGAAGTGTTTTACTGCTTAGACAGTGTGAAGGAGGTTTCCGTCTATTTTTGTTGCTATGGTAACAATTTGATGATTTTTACTTAAACCATATCTTATAAAGCTCTGGTTTAGTAACTCTCTTAGTACGACACATTCCTGCACATTCATTAAATCTTAAATACTTCTGACTACATGACTGGGTGAATTACTTTGTATTTCAGGCTTCTTGAGGTTTGAACTTGTTTTCATGTGACTATAATGTTTTTAAGTTCACACAGTGTGTGTGTGTGTGTGTGTGTGTGTGTGTGTGTGTGTGTGTGTGTGTGTGTGTGTGTGTGTGTGTGTGTGTGTGTGTGTGTGTGTGTGTGTGTGCGTCTCTGCAGTACGTGTTTGTGTCACTGCTGTCCAGAGACAGCGTGTACGACGTCCTGCGGAGGATCTGCACACACCTGCAGGTCTGTGGAGCCTCGACTTTTTATTCTTCTGATAACCTGACCAGAGGAAGAGTTTGGTCTTTAGTTGATCCTGATTCTTCTTCTGGTGTCCGCAGGTGAACGGGAAGAGTCTGAGTCTGAAGCAGTACCTGGAGGAGCCCAGCTCTCTCTCTATGGTAACTTTACCTTCACGTTGATCTGGACTTGGTTTAGGGTTAGGGCTCCAGATTGGGCTGAAATACTTGCAACAACCAATGAGAGTGAGCAGACCGTGCAGCGTCACCAACAGGATGCTGTGTCATTTTAACAGAACATGGTGGTTTGGTAGATGCATTTTGTAAGATGACTCAACAGCGCCCCCTTGAAATATCCAGATGAGCCCCTCGCCTACAGTTCATGCCTCTGTGTGGAAACTTCCTGTCGGCGAGGGAGAGAGAGCAAACATCTAGAAACACAAACATCTCGTCAGTGAGACAATGTGAATGTTTTGATCTGAGTCAACGGTCAGTGAAACAGGCTTAGTGAAATACCAGGAGCTGTTGTTCGGTCCTGTGTGTGACCTTCACTGACCCCTTCATGCTCCGTGGATAAGAGGCTTTCCCCGCGCTGCCTTTAGGTTCCATCTAAAATGTTGTTAATATGACGCACAGACACGTGGCGGGCTCAGGAAGGGGTTACACATGACAAGTGTTTAGTAAACAAACAGGAGAATTAAAGCGTTTGTTTGGGACTATTTTCAGCGGCGGATTAATCCATGTTCAGTGTACGTGGACCTCTTACACTTGCTGTAGATTCTTTGCTGATTTGAATCGTAAAATTTGAAATTGTTGACTTGGGAGAAAAATCGAGAAGGACCTTCAGACCTTTATTTTGAAAGTCTTTATTTCTGAATTGTTTTTAAGGATGAGTTTCCAGAGGTGTTGAAGTGGAGGAGGAAACCGTCGCTCCCCGCCGTGTCCTCGTCCCTCCCGGACCTGCTGGGAAACTCCACCCCCAGCCTCGTCGCAGACACAACCTTCAGCACACACACGCTCACAGGTAGGCCCCGCCCCCCCCCCCCCCCCGTCACTCAAACAGTCACAGGACAACCCGTGAGGTACACACTGTGGATAGATATTTCAGTGGGTTTCTTTCTGTTGTGTGTTCTACAGACAGCAGTTTGGAGACGGAGAAGATCCTGCTGACAGAACCAGTGCCTGAACTGGGACAGATGGAGTACCAGCTGCTGAAACTCTTCGTCCTGCTGTGAGTCCCACAACCAATACTCCCACGAAACACCCGGAAATGTTCAGAATCCTGCAGAAACATTGATTTAGTGCGGGGCCAGATAGCCAACTGGAGGGAGGTACCAGCAGATTTCTCTCTCGCTCATTCTTGTACACATAAATGGTGATAATGTGTATTTTAAAAAGGTCAACAATCACACTTTGGCAGCCGTGAATGAACCTGGGCTGAGTCTCGTCTCTGTGATGCAAACACTGAAAGTGATTGATGTGACCGGTGATGAATTATTTCTGCTGACAGTTTTTCCCTTTTTCAATATTTTTTGGGGGGATTTTTTCCCTGAGTATGAAAAAGAGCGATATCTAGAGTGACATCCCCAAACAGCAGCATGTTTATTTATACAGTTTAAAAAGTATTAACAGTACTGTGGTCTCATCTTATTTATTGTTTGGCTGTAGTCATAGATGATTTATCAGTGTTGACGTTAAGCCTGTGGTGTGTTTAATGTCTTCTGTGTTTTCCAGTTTCATCCTAAAGAAAACTCCGGTATGAAATGTTTGTGTTGTTCTGTGCTGCCCTCTGCTGGATGATACTCTGTACTGTAACATGAGACGCTCTGACAGCACTGTAGTGTCTCTTTAAGGGATTACTGTATTTTATCTTTCATGTTTTCTTTATTGATTAAGAATTTATGTTACAGAGTGAAGGGGGATTTTGAAACTGTCTGCAGTTTAGTTTCAGAATTTTTACAACACGCTGTGAATGTTAATAAAGAAACAATCTGTTTTCTCTTTTTCTGGTTTCATTTCATTCTCTCTGTCTGTCCTTCCATCTGTCCCTCCCTCCCTCTACCTGTCTGTCTGTCTGTCTATCTGTCTGTCTGGCTGCCTGCCTGCCTGCCTGCCTGCCTGCCTGCCTGTCTGTCTGTCTGTCTCAGGGTCTTCCTGTTGGTCCTGTCGTCCTGCTACCTGGCCTTCAGAGTTTGCCGTCTGGAGCAGCAGCTGAGCTTCCTGAGCAGCCAGCCGACACTCAGAGAGAGGTAAAAAAAAAAAAAAAAAGATATAAGGATATGACGAGCCGACCTCATCATGAAACTGGAGACAGAGGAGACAGTTAGCCTGTCTCCGTCATAGACTGATTGGACATTTAAATCAGAATTAGACAAAGACAAAAGACAATCAGAAGAAATAAAAGCAATAAAAAAATAAAAACAGAAGAGCTACTTGATGATTCTTGTTTTATTTTTTCCAGGTGTGGTGAGGTGCCCTGCTGGCTGGCCAATCAGAGGACAGGAACCTGACACTGAAGCCAATCAGGGAGTAAAGAAGAAGAAACTTGCACTTACATAGACTTACCACTAGGTGGCCGGCAGTGAGAGGAGACGGCTCTCCGGAACAGCCAGACCACCGTGACCGCAGCAGCCGAACTCTGACCCTGAAGAGACCCGGTTACCATAGTGACGTCACTTTAGACAAAAACAGTAGGGTGACCTTTGACCTCTGAGGACAGCATGTTTGAGAGGGCATGCAGAGGTCACATAGAAGTCGGGAGGCCGGAGAAAACGACGGGATGTAACATAAACAAGATGTACATTTTTACTCTGTGTGAGTGTGTGTGCGCACCCTTTTGTGTGTGTGTGCGCAGACCTTATTCATCCAGATTTCTACTAACACACAGACACCTGTCAGGTCCATGTAAAGTTCAGTTCAGGTTAAACATGCAGTAATTCAGACCCGGGCTTTCACGAAACCAGACGTTGAACTTCTGTATAATTCTAGTAAAAACTAAAACGATAGTGAAACCTGTTTTGATACCATGGCAACAAAAACATGACTCCTAGGCAACCAAGTATTTGATTGTTTCATGTTTTGAATAATCAAAACTCATGCAGTTTGTCTGAATTGTCCAAGAACTTTGGTATCATTTGGACATGCATAGTTTTTGCTACTCCTGGGGGTGCTGGTGTCCTAGTAGTTGGTGCGTGTGCCAGTTGTGCAGAGGCTGTGGTCCTCGGGGCGGGGCAGCCCGGGTTCAGGTCTGCCCTGTCCATGCTCTCTCTCTGTCCCTGATTTACAGCTCTGTCCACTGTCATGTCTCTCTAGAGAAGGCACAGGAAGCCAAAACAAAAAATCTTAAGGTCACACATTCTGTAAAATACACTCCAACATGTTGTTCTAACATTAATATGTGTCTCTAGTCTGTCTACAAACCCCCCAATGATGAGAAAAGTCTATTTTTGTTGCTGTGGTATCGAAAAAGGTATCGATAGGGAGGTGCCAGATATCCTACTAGCGTAGAATCAGAGTTTAAAATTCTGGTAGCCTACGTTGACCAGCACGTTGGATGTAATGAATAAGTGGTTGCAGTTTGGTGGACCTGCGTTATAACTCTTATTTTAATCCAGAATGTTTTTGAAATCACGACTCAGGACTCTCCTGGACAATATAAACATCCAAACGTTAATATTTCCAATGATTCAGGATAATAATGCTGGATTAGCTACGACAGGAACTGTTATCTGTTCATTTAAAACATCACTAAAACAAACCTTTGTATCTTAGTGATTTTATATCATTTCAAACTCTCAATTAGCGTTCAAAATACCCCTCATTAGATCCCGCTCATAGACCTAGCATGGTTACTTAGCCAACAAGCTAAACGTTGGACCCATTTTCTGTAAACTTTTGTACTTTTGTATTTTAAACGTTTTTTCATTTTTAAACATTACTGAATGAACGTTAGTCTTTTTTATGATTACTTGAATATGAGCCTAAACAATTTAATTTCATCATACGATTACATTCAATAAGCATCAGGATTTAGCTAACAGCTAATAAGATAATGATCGATTTGAACCGTTAACTGACGAGTGAGACATTGTACGCTAACAGAATTAGTGATCTGAAAAGATCACTTTGGACCATGAATCAACAGTTTTAACATTTCAACGTTGTCCAGCATAATAATGGTTAAACTGGCCATACATTTATGAAGGCTAGCTAGCAGCGTAACATCATAACTTAGCTAACAGCTAAGTAGGCAACTGTCTCTCTTTAAAACAAACATTAAACTAGCTATTGACTCATTGTTAAGCTAGCATCATAACTTAGCTAACAGCTAAGTGGATAACTGCTCCTCTTTGTTGTATGTAATGATCATTTTCAACCATGATTGACTAGTATGAAATTGTTCCAATTAGTAAAACATGTTTTAATAGAAAGATTGCTAGCAAAGTTAGCAGTGAGCTAAGTAACCCTATTTGAACAGCCATTGAGCTAGCACCATTTAGCTAACTGTTTCTTTCAATTGAAAATACAAAAGTTTGAATTTCAAAGATAAATTTGAGTCATAAATTGACATTTAACTTTTTGATATTTGGCAAAATGTGCTTGCATAGTAAGCATAGAAGTCGCCATTGACTCATTACATTACAATATAGCATCATCATTGCTAAGCTAACTTCAGACAGTGCCTGGTTGAAGCGTCTACATTGAATGTTTTGGTGACTTAAAGACTGAAGGAAAGTCTCCTACAACTCCCAGAAACACCCCCCTGAATAAATCAGATAAATTGTCTTTGGCTGCCTTAAACTTGAAATGTAACGTCTGATGTTTTTATTTTTGTTTCATGTGAATGAGTCAAGTCATTTCCTGCTGAGGATTGAATGTTTCTGTTAGAGAGTTAATCTGTAACTTCCCCTACATGTGAAACTGACTGAAGATTTTCTGTGGAGAGAGAAAAAACAATGTCTGTGCCAAATCTGTGAAATGAGAGTAAAATCATAGTGTACAGTCTGACGTAAAGAGTTTGTCTTTGAAGCACTTACAAGTTGGAAAAAGACGGAAGTGGAGGAGTTTTGTGAAGGACGAGGAGTTTGGACTTGGTCCTGTTTGAATGTTTGTGAAGAAATAAAGCAGAGTTTATTTTTTAATCTCATGTTGTAGACGTGACTGTGACACAAACATCTCTAATAAACACATTCCAATCTCCTGACTTCTATTTAATTGTAAAAAAAAATGTCTTCTTCTGCAAATCACTCCATAGTCCTCTGATATGAAACCAAAAATTTCACCAGACGTCTTCAAGCCTCTATGTAAGCCAGTGAAACCTCTTACATAGACCCTCTTCTCCCAGCTCTGGAGAGCAGCATTCTGCTTCCCCAGAAGGCTTCCAGAGAACTGGCCAATCAGAAGAGAGTGGGCACATGGGGAGGGGGCCTTAAAGAGTCATGCTTGCAAAATTAATTTAACCAGACGCCAAAAAAAGAACATTCACCTTCTGAGAAAAAAAAAACATGCAATGTTGACATTTGAACTTCTGGGACACCGTAGCCTTAATTACCTCACTTCTGCATTTGGTACCAACAGCAGACGAGCCGTAAGATCGTAGATTCAAGTGGCCGAGAGAAGTAAACATGACCCTGACACAACTTTATTTAAACGCGTTGCTGGCTTCATAATTCAAACTGGGCGTGTATTTTTGTAAAGAATAAAACAAATTATTTCTCAGTTTTCAGCGTTTCACATCTTGTCTTTCTTCTAATTTCAATAAAAATATTTGTTAGTGCACAGTTTAACTTTTAGGAAACTGTGTTGTATTTAGAAATGAGGAAGCAAAGCAGTTGAATAAAACCCAGTCCAGTAGTCACTTCTCTGAAAACACCACATGGGGGCACTACAGCAGCTGTTTAAAATTTCTTGTTGAAGCAGGACTGAGTCTGAAAGTTCACACTATCTCTCTCTGTCCAGCTCAGCTCAGATAACTCACAGATTGAGTCAAAGAGTGGATCTGCAGGACGAGGAAGGAAGCAGAGGAATTACTCCTGACCTTAATACTGCTTCTTGGTTAGCCTGGTTCAGAGGTCAGAGGTCAGGCAGGAGAATGAGCAGTCAGGCTGTTAAATCCCCATGAAGGTCAAACACTCTGAGAGCACATTAGTGTTTCTCTGCTGAACTTCAGACCAGATACATGTCCTGTCACTTTAAGACTTCAAAACTGGAGGAAAAAAAACATGTCAAACTAAAATAGAGGATCAGAGAGACGAGGGATATTAATTGATTTGAACATTTACCTCGTCCTGAAATGTTGACCTGATTCCTGATTCACGTCTAAAGACCAAAAAGGAGAAACAGCCTCTTTGACGTGTCCTCCTCTTTGTACCACAATAAAGAGGAAAATAAAAAGGGGACAGAAATTGCTGCAGCCCTCAAAATCCAGAGAATAATGATTGAGTTCAAATCACCAGAGATTTTGAAGGCTGCAGCAATTTTCTTACACTTTTATTTTCCTTCTTTCCTCTTTATCGTGGTACAAAGAGGACGACATGTCAAAGAGACGTTCTCACTCTCTCCACCCTCCATCAGTTTCTCCTCCTTCTTACAGTCCAGGAGAACCTCACGTTCCTTCGCCTCCTGGCCATGTTAACTCGTATGCAGCTTCCTGTTTGCTGCCGGTGGGACTATTGGTAAACCCAAACCCCCCGCTTGCTAAATTGTAGAGACATGACAGTGGATAGAGGGAGAGAGAGAGGGAGAGCGGGAAAGGAGCCACAGGTCGGATTTAAACCGGGGCTCCCCGCTTCCAGGTTACAGCCTGATTGGGCTCGCCTAGTTACGTTGCACAAAAAAAAGGATGTTAAGCGCTCAAGGCAAGTTTAATTTAATTGAATGAATCTTTATTGTCATCAACAAAAACCTCAAAGAACATATTTACACAACCTGAAGAGAGCAGATCCAGAACCTGCAGCTCTGCCCAGTTAAGAGTCCCAGTCCTCCCAGTGCAGAGACTGATCCCGATCCAGAGCCGTGGTCCTGCTGGGAGCTCCAGGTCTCCTCCTCCTTCTTGGTTCCTGTTTATGTGACTCGCCTGGCAGGTTTTTGCTGCTTTGTTTCTTTCCCATCCGGCATCTTTAGTTCTCGTTCGTCCTGTATTTGACTGTCTTGGTTCTTAATTCCCATAATTCCCAGTTTCTCCTCTCCCATCCTGTATCGTCCCTCGCATGCGTTCTCTCAAAAGCCGCTCAGCTAGCAGATAATTCCTCCCCTCGGACACTCCACCATATCCGGTTGGCTGGAGAACGGCCTGGGACTCAAGGGCCCGCCCCCGACTAAAAACTCCACCCCTCCCTCGTCCCCTCCCATCCCGCTGTCCTCCTCGGACCCGGCGTGGATTCTCCCCGACGCCGACAGTAGTTGGACGTCGGAGTGTGCATTGGCCACAGTGTGGCGCCTCAGGCCGCCCGTCTTCTCCAGGTAGGCCTCGCCCTCCTGCTCTACCAGTGGAGCCAGAGACGAGGAGTCGGAGGAAGCGTGATGATGATGAGTGACGGTGATCTCCGGCTGTGATAGGTCGCCTAGCAACGACGCAGACGGTCGCAGATGGCGGGATTCTGGATGAGGAAATAAGAAAATAAAAGTTTTACAGTTTTTCAAACATGTCGACGACAAAGAGTCTGGATGTCTGTGTTGGAGTGGGGGGGGGGGCTTGTTTTAATGAAAGGATTAAAGTGTGTGAGAATTCCTGTGGCTCACTGTGGGATATTTCACTCTGCAGTTTTGTGTGGTTGAGCTCCTGAAGTGGCCTCCTGCAGGAGAAACCTCCCTCTCAGAGCCCAGATTAGGAGCCTAATCTGATTGGGATTTAGCGGCTGGGGTGATGTTTGTGGTTTTCTCAGCTCTGACTGGACGTTTCAGTTTGTTTATGAAACGTGGAGGAAGGAATTAAAAATTATAAAAGCTGCTAAACAAACGGATAAGAAGCTTCAGTTTGATAGAAAGAGCAGTTAGCATCCGTTAGCATCAATGCTACAAGGAAACCAGACTGAAGTGAATTGAGAAGTGAAAACACAAGAAAAATGATTTCATCATCTTTTAATTTTACCAGGAGTTTAAGAAAACACAGCTAGTTTTTAAAATCACAATAGTTCGTGTGTTTGTCCTCTTTTTGTTGGTTCCAGATCAAGTTAGCGGCATCAAGTGTTTAAGTCGCTACGAGGAGCGACAAAACCAGTTTGTTTCTATTGTTTCCTGTTGGAGTGTCCGAACAGCCGGCAAGTTCGTGTAGACGAACGAGGAAAGAGGAAGGAGGAAGGAGGACGGAGGGGGCTCTACAAGGCAATGAGCTTTGACTTTTGTAAAAGAATTAATAAAATCGGCTCACCGTGAGCCGTTTATTGATGAGTTGGAGTGATCTGAGTCAACACCTCCAAAATACAAAACACCACACATCCATTAGTCCACCTTCAAAATAACAGCACCACATGTCATATTGTTTGCGAGGGGAAACTAAATTCACAGAGCAAAGAATGAAATAATGAACGGATGCAGAGTGGATCTAAGCGTGGTGTCTTGACATATTTTCAACTGAAACGGGAGAGAACCAATCACAAGTTAGAAGGCAGGACATAATGTTGGGATGAATTTGATTGGATCGTTGGCTTTGAGCTCTTACCATCTGGCAGACGTTTCAGAGTCCCCCAAATGTAAACTGAACCCAGGTTTCCGTTTACTGCAAGTGTATGTTTGACGTCACAATCTGAACTAAAGAGTGGAGAAGAACATACTGGAGAACAGGAAACATAATGCAGCAGGTTCACTGAGAACACAGAGATGGTAGAGGTGGCGTGCAGACAGTCTATGGTCGTGCAGCGATCACAGGGAATAAACGTTCCCCCCCACCCCACCCCACCCACTCGCTCCAGGTGAATTCTCCTGATTATATCCTGCTGCGTTCTCACATCAGCTCACTCTGACTTTCTGCAGAATAAATTTCTGCAAGACGAAGGAGATCATCGTGGACTTCAGGAGAGAAAGAGGAAGCACGCACAACCCCATTCACATCAACGGGATGGCTGTTGAACGTGTCTCCAGCTTCAAGTTCCTGGGGACCCACATCACAGAGGACCTCTCCTGGTCCACTAACACCTCCAGTCTGGTTAAGAAGGCTCATCAACGCCTCTTTTTCCTGAGGACACTGAAGAGACACCACCTGTCTTCAGCTGTACTGATGAACTTCTACCGCTGTGTGATCGAGAGCATCCTGACAAGCAGTGTCTCAGTCTGGTACGGAAACTGCTCTGTCGCAGACCGTAAGGCGCTACAGCGGGTGGTAAAAACCGCCCAGCGCATCACAAGGTGTCCACTTCCTGCCATTGAGGATGTCCAAAGAAAACGCTGTCTGCGGCGAGCTCATGGCATCCTTAAAGACTCCTCCCACCCTGCCCACAGACTGTTTACCCTCCTGCCCTCCGGTAGGCGCTTCAGAAGCCTCCGGACCAGAACCAGCAGACTGAGGAACAGCTTTTTCCCCAGAGCTGTTTCTCTACTGAACTCTACCCCCCGAACTCTGAACTCTGTCTCTCTCTCTCTCTCCCTCTCTCTCTCCGCACCCTGCTGACCCCCCCCCCCCCCCCTTTCCCCTCCATATCACCTCACACCCATCATCCCCCCACCTCTCCTCCTGGTCACACACACACATCTCTCATCCATCTGTATTATTGTATTATAGTTTGTTCATATTCTTTAAATTATCTGTAAACTTGTATAACATGCTCACTGCATCTTAATCTGTATATTATTAGTATAGCATGCTCACTGCATCTTATTCTGTATATTATTAGTATAGCATGCTCACTGCACCTTAATCTGTATATTATTAGTATAGCATGCTCACTGCACCTTAATCTGTATATTATTAGTATAGCATGCTCACTGCATCTTAATCTGTATATTATAATCCTAAGAACACACTTATTTTGTAGCATTACTTATTTATAGCATTTATTTATATTTATTGCATCCCATTAATCCAGCCATCCAGATATACCTAATAATTCACTTTTTTTGGCTACATCTGTAAATTTTGCAATTACTGTACATAGCACAGACTCTTGCACTCAATTACTGTACATAGCACAGAATTACTGTACATAGCACAGACTCTTGCACTTTCTGCTTATTTGCACTTCTGGTGAGATGCCAAACCTCATTTCGTTACTCTATACTTGTATATGTGTAATGACAATAAAGTTGAATCTCATCTCATCTCAAATACGAGGAGGCTGGAGGAGAAACTCCACTATGTTGGTGTGTCCTCTCTACGTCATGTCCTTGCCTTCTGAGACGCCTTCCCCCCTGTCAGACAGGGTAAACTTCACACTGTGAGGGACATGTGTGAACAACAGGTCGGGAAGATTTTAGAGGAAGAGAGTATGAAATATTCTCAACACATTTTCAGGAGTGAATGTGTGCCTGAAAGTCTTCACCCCTCATACTGTGTAAGTAGTAGCTGAGCTCAGCAGGTGTGCAGTTGTTGTTGTGACAGGTGTGTTACACTTTGTGACCCGCTTCATTCACCTCCGACCTGTCACAGTGAAACCAAAGCAGATTTAGCTGCTGAGCTTCCTGCTGAGAGGATTTAACGAGCACATTTACTACAGAGCCACACCCCCTGACCCCAACACGTTAGCAAGATCACCATTTGTTTCTGTAGTTTCTGCATGTTTTAACAGGGTGCACTGAAGAAGAGAGAACAACGACCGCAGCGAATCAGTTTCTACTCACGTCCAGCTCGAGCGCTAACATAAACAGCCCATTTTCAAACCTTCTGCAAGACCTTATCCCGAGTTTAACTGCTGTCTTTGTGAGTTTTCAGTTTAAAGAAGACATCGCAATTTCTTCCAACCTGTCATCCGCCATGTTTGTTTATTTGTTTAGGCCGTGAGAATTTGCAGCTTTGAGAGTCAGGACTTTGGTTGTTAGGAATTTAAAATATTTTAGTGCAGGCCTGGTTTTAGCTGAATGTAAAAATACCATGAACTGGGGTTAGGGTTAGGGTTACTCCTTATGCCCTGCTAGCCTAGTGGTTAGTGCACGCCCAATGTACAGAGGCTTTAGTCCTTGAGAGCGGGCGGCCTGGGTTTGAATCCACCCTGTGGCTCCTTTCAAGCATATCGTTCCCCACTCTCTCTCTTTCCCTGATTTCTGACTCTATCCACTAATATAAAGGCATAAAAGGCCCCAAAAAAATTTGCCCAGAAGCTGCAGTGTCCACTAGAGTCTGTCTCCTGCAGTGAGTCAGTCCCCATAGAGCCCCATCTTAAAATGTACAACTTTACAGCAGACATAAACATGTTCACAGCCTGGTACAAAAACAGTTTGGATCTCTAGAGCTCTAATTTCATGACAACTGTACGGGCTGAATGTTAGAAGTAGGGGGCGTGGCCTCCTTGAGTGACAGGTGCTAGCTGTCTGCTAGGTGTCCCCTCAGCTAATTCAGTCCCTGACCTTTAACCTCTGGGCTGTGTTTGTGCTGTTGGAGCCTTTTGGAGATTTGTTCATGTAAATATCAAACTAATAATCTGTCTCTCGGTGAGCTTTAACAGACCGTCCAACAAGTCTGAGATCCAGTCTTTATTACCAGAACATTACAACATTATTTTATGTACATGTTAGCAGCTATTAGCAGCTAGCTAAGTCTGTGAGAACCATTCCTCGACTGTTAGCTTGTTAATTAGCAGATTTGATCTTTTATATCAGAGTGACTCCTCCCGTAGTACTGACCTAGTTGAAGCTGGTTTCTGTTGAGCAGAGCATTGCTAAGATACGGAGACACGACGACCTCCACCAGACGCTCCAGCCGGTCATACTCCAAACTGGGACCCCCGGACTCGTGGATGCCCTGACAGAGATGGAGAGAGGGTTTAGATGAGTCGGTTGTTCAGTGATTAGTTACGTTGTTTGTCCTTTAATGATGCCGTGTTTACCTGCAGCACCAGCAGCATCTGTGTGACGGGAGGAGGGACGGAGGCTGCAGTTCCCAGAGTCTCCTCCAGGTGGAGCTTCAACAGCACGAGGTCTCTGAAGGCCAAGAGAGCCATCTGCCTCACTGTGAGCTCCTGACCCTGAACACACACACACACACGCACGCACGCGCACGCGCACACGCACACGCACACGCACACGCACACGCACACGCACACGCACACGCACACACACACACACACGAGGATGTTGCTCATTAAAGCGATGTATCCTTACATCAAGTAGGGATAATTTGAGTGGAGAGGTCAGTGGATTACAGTGTGTGTGTGATTGTGTGCGCGTGTTTGTGTGTACCTGCACAGGATAGAAGATGGCCTGCAGCGTGGGGAGGATTTCCGAGAAGAACCGGTCCCACATGTCTGCGAGGACGACAAGCTGTTCGTCGCCTACAGGTGGTTGCCGTGGAAACGTGTCACAAACACAGGAAATTAGCCGGTTAAACGTTAGCCTGATGTGTCTGTTGTTGTGCTGTTAGTGAACATAAACAGACCGACAGGACAACGAGGGGATGTAACTCTGTATGTTATCACGTTAAGACTGAACATTATCCACTTCCGCAGCTTCAAACAGATTCACAACACAAACATGGATGATGTGCTGCGATTACATTTTATAACAGGAATCTCACTGATAAATAACACATTTAAATGAATACATATAACAAATTATATTATCCCCCTTTCCACCTTTCAGGAGGTTTCAGGTACAGTGTACCAAGAGTTCTCTAGAAACTTTGAGGGTAACACTTTATATTAAGGTGCTTGTAATAAGCATTAATAACAGGTTATAAGTCACTTATAAGACATTATTAGATTCCTATTAACACAAATAAGACTATATGATTGTTAATGTAGGCATAATTAACACATTTATTATGTCTTATAAGACACTTATAGGTACAATTGAAAAATGCCTAGTCCATGTAAAATGTCATATGCCAATGCTAACCAGTTAGTGTTTGTGTTGTGAAAAATTTAGTATTTATTCAGGCTCTGTAAGAGCAAAAGTTTGACACCATGAAGGGTGAAAGTAGCTTAGCTTAGCCACAGTATGTACGGTATGTAAATGAGTAAGGAATAGTTTAATGCAAGTTATGATCAAAGTTTTTTCCTCTTTTGTTAATTTCACTCTCTTTTGTGGAGTCTCTCACACAGAACTTCAGTGTTTCATAGTACAGTTATTACAGTAAAGTGTCCTATGTTGTCTTATCAATAAAAAGCTCAACAGTAAATTGATAAAGAAAATCTTTAACCTTTTTTGTAGTACAACAGAGCTAATGGTAAATTGTCAATAAAAACAGATTTTATTTTAATAGTTGGTGTTAAATGTTAAGTGCTTAAATTGAGATGAAGCCTGTGTTGATGCTGACGTGCATGTTTATCTTTATAGGGGTGGTGTGACCTGTCTGTAGGTCAGGTTTTGGTAAAAGGCGGATTTTGGGCTCATCCAGAAGACCTTCCACTGACAAGAGCATCCACCATAGAACTGTGAGCAGCTAACTGGATAGTGAGCCCAACCTTTGAGACCTCAAGTGGGATTAAGAAGACTGTTTCTTCGAAGGAAGAACTTCCTTTGCTACTTCATAGAAGCACAGATTAAACAGAATCACACACCTGGATTGAACCCCAACAAAAAAGACTAGGCTTAGACACTTCAAATGTTTGTTTTATTTCATGTGCACACTTTATTAATTAAGTTGTTAATTGCATTAGTAAATTGTATATTGTAATCTTGACCTGCAATATTTGTGTTCCTTACATACAAAGTTTGAAAATGTATTCCTGCGTGCGTCTTGAGTGGTATTCAGACCTTGGGCTCAAGGTGTCCTAGTCTTCTGATGTTTGTCCACCTTCAACACTTTATTTACAGTAACATGGGTTAAAAACAACTAGGCTTTTTCCCTGAATTTGATCAGATATGTTGGTAGCTGTGACACACCAAATGTTTTCATAATGTTGTTTACAGTTAACGTTAAAGATAATACTTGTATTTGTAGTAGCATTTTTTTTTTTAAACTGTTTGAGTGGAAGTTCAATAGACCTCCTTTTTGTTTCTGCGTTTACTTGAAAGTTGGACCCTCTTCCCACTGAGCTGTTAATAAGTGCATAATAAAGTATTTATTAATCATTATAAGTAGTGTTCCCACTTTAGATCCAGTACCTGCAGAGGAGCTTTAAGAACTCTTAATAAGTGCATAATAAAGTATTTATTAACCTTTATAAGGCATTAATATGAACCTAATAAAATCTTATAAATGTCAATAAACATCTTATGAACGTTGATAAGTGGTCTATAAACAAGTTTCTTTGTGTTAATTAATATCTTACAAGCCAATTATAAATTAATTTATAGTTTAATTAACACTCATGAAGTCTTATTAATGTTAATAAACATCTTATTAATGTTTATGACGGTATATAAAGTGTCAATACATTTCTAATAAAAGCCTATAAGTGTCTTATAAGACATAATAAATGCGTTAATTATGCCTATATTAACACTTTTATAGTCTTATTTGTGTTAATAAGAATCTAATAAGGTCTTATAAGTGACTTATTACCTGTTATTTATGCTTATTACAAGCACCTTAATATAAAGTGTTACCACTTTGGGGAGTGCATGTGTGAATACAGCTTCAGAGAGCACGACCTGAATTCACCTGAGTGAAGAAGAACCTGATCCAGGACTTCAGACAGACCTCGGGTTAGCAGCTGGTTCTGAAACAAAAACACACAGAGAAAAATGTGAAAAGATGGTTTTAAATTCTTATTTTTAAAGGTCCAATCAGTAAGATGTGTAGTGAGCGAAATGATAAAGTGATAGCTCTCTCCAATGTTTAGAATTAGGACTGCAGTACCCATTTGAAACACTAGGTGTCAGAGTTACATACTGCTCCTTTAAAGAGACCTCAAAGGTTGTAGGATTGAACAGATAAACTTGAAGATCTTTCCTTGTTCCCTTGCTTTGGTCTGAACACTCACTGTTTGAAGAGATTCTTCTGTGACAAACAGGAAGAGACTCGTGACCTTGAAAGGAAGTCAAGGTCACTGCCTCTGTCACAGTGAGGAGGACAGGATGGTGTTTATCTGTCAGAGGACGCTGACAGGAGAGTCCTGACAGATTAAGGCTCTGACGGGAAGAGGAAGTCAGTCCTCCTCCGGCTCCTCTTCCTCGTCAACAAGCATCAGCTGATCTGCTCCGCTCTTATTAATCAACGGATCAGGAGACGCTCAGCAGCTTGAGCACAGATTAGGTTCATTACAGAGCTGCTGCTGCTGCTTCACTTCGTTACCGACTGACTGTCACAAAGAACAAATGAGGGAGAGGATCTTACAGAATGAAGAGAATAAATACGCTGCTCTGAACTGACCGAGCGTCAAATTCAGCATAAGACAGTTTTTTATATCCGACGTGTCTGAAGTTAGTAAGGCCCGATTGATGTGAGATATTTAGGGTCCATACAAAACAAACTAAAGGATGAGGTGAGGTGGTTTTATAGGAGTGAGAGTACCTGGAAGTAGTCGGTGATAAAGGAGCCCATCTCCGTTTTTAGGAGCCACCTGCAGAGACACAAAGAGGATCAGCCAACATGATTCTTCTTTAAACCTCTACAGCTGATCTGATGGAGATCCTCATTACAGTGCAATTCCACTACAGCGTGTCATCACACCTTCAGACATTCATATTTATTTTACAACTGCGTAACATTGGTGTCCCAGTCCAGCGTCCTCAGAGAGAGCACAGCACATCGGTAGCTCCACATACTCACACAGTCAGACATGCACACACACACAGCGCTGTGCTCCCCCGCTGACTCGGCTGATCCCATCTCTCCTCTGTAACGTCTCTGTTACTACGCTAAAGAGGGAGCATGAGCTCAGTCATGAGCAGCTGTACACACATCACGGGTGAACTACAAGATCACAGGAGAACTACAAGATCACAGGAGAGAACTACAAGATCACAGGAGAACTACAAGATCTCAGGAGAACTACAAGAGAACTACAAGATCACAGGAGAACTACAAGATGACGCAGGAATAAAGAGAACAACGTGCTAACATGTTGCTTTGTCTTTCTGGCTTACGATCAGGAGTCTGTATATTGTGTTTATTTTGAAATTGACCAGATGCTCTGTGTGTTGAATTGTCCGACTTCCTGTCCGGTTTGTTCTATTCTGTCTAGCTTGACGTGTTCTTGCAGCGTGCACCGTCGAAAATAGACTCTCAGTGTATTTGAAACGGAGTGGCCGTGCTTGCACACTCCAGAGACAGACTGCAGCATGTGATGTGGAAACAGGAGCATTGTCTAGAGTGGAAGCAAACGGCGCTGACGGACCTTGGCGCACATGGACTATGTGGAAATTGGCAGTAACACAACACAGAACAATTCCCCTGACACTAAAAAACTCTGATTTGATCTGAATAACATGAATGTGGGGCGATTACTTCAGAATAAACACTCACCTGATGCTCTCGTTTAGCGTGTACAGCTCGTTACTCTGCAGAGCTCCGCCCTGAAACACCTTGATCACAGCTGATTGGACACTGGGGACACAAACAAACAAACAAACAAATAAACAAAGGAAAGGTCAGAGATCACTGTTCCTGCAGGGGGCGCTGGAGTCCAATCGATGGTGGTCTCCATGCTGGAAATGCTGTCTCAGCCTAACTTTCAGTCAACCTAACGACAGGCTGAGAGCTGGAGCTGAGGCGGGTTTTAAGACTCTAGTGGACACTCAAGGAACTGTAGGATTTTGCACTTCAGCATCAGTTTCATTTTTCAACACCAGAGGTCGCAGCTTGGTTCATTTATCATACAACTTCTAGACTCAATAAGTGGTTAAAAAAAACATTTGACTGCAAAGTTTTTGGACGAGTGAGTTGTTGTTCTGATTATTTTAAAAGCTAAATATGAAACTAATTATTTGTCGTTAATAAAAGTTAATCAACTACCTTTTGACTGTTGGACAAAAAAAAGGGACTTTTTACATTTCTGTCCAATCATTGCTTTAGCCTCTGGACTCTGTCTTTCTCGTCTCTTGCTAACGTTCTTCAGTTTTCAGACGCCTGTCGGTTCGGCACTATGGTACTCGCCTTTGGCTTGGTGCTAACGCTAGCGGCTACAGCTGCTTCATATGACTTTAAAGGCTATTTGTTGGGATGACGACTCTTCAGATGACTTTTAAGATTCAATATGTTAAAACTTGACGACTTCCTCCCCTCTGAATCATAGCAGCACACAGCAGTCATGAAGTAATCTGATACTCGCACCACCTACTGTGTAAGAACGTACGGCCTGTTAATAAGTAAATGAGCGCCATTATTAGCGGTTGATTTTATCAGTTAAATCATCGGCATGATACAAAATTATAAAATATTCCTCACTTTCTACGACACATTATCAGAACCGATATATATCATGACTCTACAATTATTAGTCGCTTTTGTGTCCGTGTGCACGCCGGTTAGCTTAACCTTTCTGAAAACGCAGAGGAAATACGGTTCGGTTTTAAGAGGACGGTTATCGAGTAAACTTGGCATAAAGCTTCTAGAGAATAAACAAAATAAGTATCAAGATCTCGTCCCTGAGCTCCTGCAGCTTCCTCTACAAGAGGAACAGCCTGTAAATCATTTTATTTTCAGTTATTGTAAAGTGTGTGTCGGTTGTCCTCGTGTATGACTCAGCTGGTTGGCAGGACGTGAGCCGGCTGCCACCTCGGCTTCCTCCTAAACATCCTGCAGAGCACCAGAGAGCAGGAAGCCGGCCGAACGCTCAGAGGAGTCAAAGTTTGTACTGACAGGAGAAATAAACTCAACACACAGAGAGAGAGGGACTGAGCTGCACGAGCACGGAAATGCCCCGGAAATATCTGCAACAAACTAGTCCTGGTCTAGTCAGAGTAAACGACAGCACCTGTGTGTGTACGCTTTAACGGTTTTATGACACATGAATAAAAGAATCAGAAACATCCTGACCTTCCACAGAACCTTATCTTTACTCTGAGGTCTGGAAAAAACAAGCCAGCACTCTCTATAAGCTGATGTTTGGACCCATAACACACACACACACACACACACACACACACACACACACACACACACACACACACACACACACACACACACACACACACACACACACACACACACACACACACACACACACACACACACACACACACACACACACACACACACACACACACACACACACACGAGAGATAATATCTCTTTTGTGTTTTGGGATCAAGGAGTCTGACATTAAACTGAGTGATAACATCTGCAGTTTGTCTCTGAGTTCAAGAGGACGACAGACTGGATGCTAAAGTAGAAGTGCCAAAAAACTGCAATTCCTTCAGTGTCCACTAGAGTCTGACTCCTGCAGTGAGTCAGTCCCCATAGAGCCCCATGTTAAAATAAACATGTTGACATCCTTGTACAAAAACAGTTTGGGTCTCTAGAGCTCATTTCTCTCTTCAACTGTGCGGGCTGAATGTTTATACATCTCACCTGTTTACATTATATTAAGGCTTAAAGGGATGTAGAATTAGGGGGCATGGCCTCTTTGAGTGACAGCTGGGAGCTGCTAGCTGTATGCTAGGTGTCACCTCACCTCAGTCAGTGAAGTTAAAGTTTTAGGCTTTAAAATTGTAGCCAATCAAGAATGTTACAGCTAACCAACGGGGAAGCAAAACGGCTGTTTCCTGGTTAATCAGACAGGGAAGTGGAGAAGAGAGACGATGGAGAAGAACTTGATGCTTAAATCAAAAAATATGCTGTCGTGCAGCTGTGGCTTGCCTTTCTTATTTTGTTTAATTAAGCACTTTAAATTAAAAGATGAAATCACACAGTAAGAAGATGCAGGAGTGTTTTCTGTCAGGGTGCAGCTGACCTGTTCCACACACTGGCGTTGGAGAGCTGTAGAGAAGGTGAGCTGGCGTGGAAACGAGCGAGGTCCGACAGAACCGGAGAGCTCATAAACCGAGGCCTGGGACGCCGGAAAGATCCCATCATGCACTCTGGTTGCTGAGGAGAGAGGAAACAAACAAGGTTGTCATGAATCATCAAATTGTTACAATCAGGGTCCGAAATGAACACCCGGCAAGCGCCAAATGCGGGTAGATTTTCCATTTGGCGAGTACTTTTCACACACACACACACACACCGGAGCGCCGGAGCGCCAGCCACCACGCGCACCTGTTTACTTCTAGTGCTTCAGCAAACAGTTGATCCGTGATCCGTACGGACCGAGTCGGGAACACGTGATCCGGTCAAACGGTCGGTTTGACTTTTCTCTGTTCACTCTCACTGTGTCTGCAGCTAACTTAGCAATAGCAACGTCTGGGAACTACTGCATACAAATAATACAAAAAACAAGACCAGCAAATAAATATTTTTTATTTTATTTCTCAATTTCCTGATCTGATGACATGATCGAATCTGTGACTTAAATTTGTTACTGATTGAACAAAACATAATGCCTTCTCAATTAAATGTACTGTAACAGATGTGTATGGGACACAAAAACAAAATTTGTTATTTTGGCCGGTTAAAAAATATGTTTGGCCGGTGAATTTTTTCATCTACCTGCCACCTTGAGTCAAAAAGTTAATTTCGGACCCTGGTTACAATACCACGTTTTAAACTGAAACAAGCTCTATTATTTTAAAGGAGCAATATGTAACTCTGACCCCTGGTGTTTAAAATGGGTATTGCAGTCTAAATTCTAAACATTGAAGAGAGCTTATCCAATAGCTGTTGAGATATTTGAATGAAAGTGTAGAAGAAAAGTCCAACACAGTCAGTAGGATTCATCTTGAGGGGAGCATGAATGTGCGTACGAAAACTTACTGAGGAAACATCTGAGACGTATAAACCGCCTGATGACGAGCAGGTTTTCGTCACCGTGCAGAAGCCGAGCAGACGCCGAGCAGCTTCAGCGTCTGATTCATTTAGAAACACAGAGAACATTGGCGTCCTCCAAAACCACGACTTCCTGTGCAGCCGCACTGACCCGAGATCCATCTGTTTGTTTACAGCGCAGAGGTCTTACTCCGCCTCACTTTCCAGAAAGCACAGGCACAGACGAGAAGACGCCGCTCTCTCTCTGATTGTGTGGAGAGCAACAGCTTTCACGATTCACACTGGTTTCAACACGTGTTTCTGCACTTTCACATCAGCGTTTCTCTGAACTCCACTCGGCTTGTTATCTCTAGTACACAACTTAAAAACCACACGGTTAATTTGTCCGTATGGGACACTTTCAGTCACTTTCTCTTTCTGTTTTTTTGACTGACTGAGGGACTGTGTGCTCATAATACAGAATTAAAGTTCTTTCAATGGGACTTTTTTCTTTTACAGTTGAGTCCAGTAAATGCTGCTGTCGGTCCTGATTACACGGAGAGGTCTGTCCTGGTTTACACGGCAGCAGTGACTCAACACACGTAATTGTACGTTTGAAGCTAAAAGAAACTTATTTTATAAAAGTGAGGTTTCAGTGTCTGGAGTGGAATCCCTTTTGGAGGAAGGAAACCGATGTAGACGTCCACACGAGGAGGAAACAGGTTTTACTTTAAAGAAGATTCTCTCAAGCAGCAGGTTCACACCTTCACTGCACGTTCAGCCACAAAGCTGCAGATCAAAAGGAGCGCGGGCGTTTACAGAAACAAACAGTAACAGCTGCAGGAGAGAGAGACTCCTCGCTGCAGAGACAGGCGCTCCACTTTTACGTCAGGGTTCACAAAACCAGGATTTTAAACTTTGAGATCATTCGAGTACAGATCAGATACGTGTGACGATAACGCGGCAACAAAACAAAAAAGTCCTCGTCACAAATACTGAGTAATTTCTTGTTTTCAGTTATAAAAAATTGAGGCAACCTTCACAAAGAAAACATTTTCGCCTAAGAGAGAGAGAGTTTTGCAAGAGCAAGGATTCTTTCCTCTGCTACACCTCTGTCTTAATAGCTTCAGTACTTTTGGGTACCATCCAAATTACAGAGAACAGAATTTGACACTCTGCCGTCCTGAACGAGCATTTTGAACATCATGGTGCGTTCCATTTGATCTCAGAAGTCGGGAATTCCAAGTTGCCGGTTTCATACGTCATCAGTAACGCCCCCCTTGAAGTCAGAATCCAGACTTGGAAACCCGGAGAACCTTCAGTAGGTTGAGTGAAAGTCCAACATGGCTGCTCTGTGCATCAACGGTTCGTCGTGCAACTGGGCTGAGTGCATCTTAAGGCTCACTGGACTTGAACGTTTCCTGTTATTTGAAACTGTAAGATATTTGCACTTGTCTTCTTCTTGCACGTTCCTGCTGCACAGTTTCTCTAGCTCACCTTTTGTACCAGTGTGTGTTTTTAATGTTTATACGTTAATGTTGCTTTGTATATTTTTTTTTATCTAAACATGTGTCTGAATCCAACCTGGAAACCTTCTCGTCCAATCAAAGAGCAGAGAACAACTACGGATCCAAAAACCTCGGAAAAACAACGCAGAGATGAAAGCGCTGCTCCCATCCCCAGCCGGGTCTCTGCCCAGGTGGCTGATGGGACTCAGTGTGTGTCCGCCGGCTCTCGCTGTGCTATCTCCTCTGATCACAGCCAATGAGAGGCCCCCGTGATGACCGTCAACACAAACACTCCATTGTTTATCCGGCTGCGGTCTGACACAGAGCAAGGAGGTCAATAAATACTGATTTCACTCTCAGACCGCCGAGACGAGGAACGAATGATGAGGAGGCGGGGGAGGAGTCAGAACCTTCTTCTGCTGCAGCAGCTGGACTCAACCTGAACCTAATGATTTATATTTAAAACACAGTCAAAGATTCTGAAGGTTAAACTTTAGGCTAATGTTTTTGCTGAATCTGAATATCGTTAATTATTGAACTTGTTTGTATCTGAATGTTGTTTTATCGTTTTAAAGATTATTGGAGTCCTGCGTCACTAACAACTACTAACTATGTGTTTGTTGTTTTTCTGGTTTTATCCATGTGGGCAAATCCTCCATTGTACTGTACTAGTCTTCCAGAAAAAAGAACTAAACTCGAAAAACGTTAACATCACATCTTTGCCTTAAAGGAGAACATTACAGTCCCAGAATGCAGGCCTGCTAGTGGTACCTACAGTCTCTAAGTGTACTATGGGAGGTAAAGCCTTCAGTTATCGGGCTCCTCTCCTCTGGAATCGTCTTCCAGCCGGGGTGCTATAGGCTAAGACTACTCTCTCTCTCTCTCTCTCTCTCTCTCTATCTGTAAATCTCAGTCACTAACCACCTACTTTTCTGGGAGCTCCTGAGCTCTCTTAGGCTCCTCGAGATCGTTGGTTGACGGCCTGCCAGAACAACCCCCTCCCCACCGGCTTGTTGATGGAGTTTTTTCTTACCACTGTAACTTTTGCTGCTTTGCTAAAGTGCTCATGATGGATAGGCCGGATCTTTGTAACATAGCAATAAGTAAGGTCTTTTACCTGCTTTTTGTAATGTTAACAGACAAAGAGTAAGGTATTTTACCTGCTTTTTGTAGAGTGTCTCGAGATAACACTTGTCATGAGTTGATACTATACAAATAAAAATTGATTGATTGATTAAAAGGCATAGTACGTAATCCCCACCACCAAGGAGCTCTCGATCAAAACAATAAAAAGATGAGGTCGAGGCTGGCGAGGAATCAAGGGAGTGATTCTGCTTGAGTCAACAGCTGGTGAATACAAAGCACCACACTTAAGTTTGTTCCACCTTCAAAGTAAAAGCACCACACTTCAGACTGTTCCACCTTCAAAATAATGTATATGACAGGATAACCTACGCTCGTATGCTGTCAGGACAAGGTTAAACTTTGGCAGCGGGCCAAGGTCATCTGGTGAGAAGTGCGCACGTCTTTACGGCGCTAGTTCACACAGCAGCCAGTTAGCCCGTCTCTGTACTGTTTGATACAACGGATGAGGCTAAGAGGAACAGGATGGAGAGGGAGGAAGATAAGAAGAGGAAAAGAGACATTAACCAAATCTGTTGGATAAATACAGTGAAGCTGAAGTCAAATGAAAGCAGTTTAAACGTCTTCTTTTATGTCAGACCGACAGTAAACACTTAATATTTCACTGCTGACTGACGCTCTGTCGTGTGACGTGTGAATCAAACGTTTCTTGTCTCTAACATTGTGAGGCGAGGAAACAGCAAAGGAACAATCTACAGTGTTGACAGCTCGTCACTACGACGACTGTTTGTGTGTGTGTGACTACAGGTTGTGTGTGGGAGTGGTACCATGTGTGCGCAGTTCACCACACACACACACACACACACACACACACACACACACACACACACACACACACACACACACACACACACACACACACACACACACACACACACACACACACACAGTGTAAGTTCACCAACGTCTCTCAGCATCTGTTGCTCTGATCCCAAAGATCTTTTACGTCTGAGGTGATGATTCACTACCTCAAAAAAATATATGAAATATCTCAAATTCTGCTCTGCGAAAAAAAGGATGTAAAGCATCACTGTGCGTATAAATGTCCGTCACTATGACAACCCATATGGTACACACCAAAACCAGTCATCAAAAGAAAGGTCACCCCCCCCCCGTCCCTCCATCACAGCCTCCTCCACCCCGTCAGTGTATGATCTCTAAATATCCCATCATGCATCTCCTCATTCAAACAGAGTGTCTGAATGAGAGCTGAGTCACTTTAGCGTCATGACAGAACGATTTTTGTCACCCTCAGATGTTTGAATTGACTCCACTGTCATGTCTGTACGTTAAATAATAAAGCCTCACCAAGCAGCTAGTTAGCCTAGCTTAGCATAAAGACTTAAAACAGAGGGAAATAGCTAGCCTGGATCTGTCGGAAGAGAACAATTACTCGTACAAAATAAGGAGGATGATCGACGTCGTCAGCTGGCTGTCCTGCCGTGTGTTCTGTTTTGTAGCGAAAAGCAGAAAACCAGAACAAACTTGTGAGAACACTCTAATTCTCACTTATTGACATATTATTTTTCATGGTCTGATCTGGTTTGTTTCTTAACTCCCACCAAGTGAGAAATGACTCAACATGAGAATCAGGGAGGTTCAAAGAGGGGGATTTTGTTGAGCCAGGCTAGCTGTTCCCACCTGCTTCAAGTCTTTATGCTAAAATAAGATAATCTGAAATCTCTGTTTGACTCATGGAAGCTCAGATATCTTCTAAAACTTTGCCAGGTCTCCAGACTAAACTAAACCAGACTTCACCTCGAGTCAAACACAGCTGAGTGAAAACGAGAGTCCAAACCGTCAGAGCTGATTAAAACCTCTTGACACGATGGCGGACTGAGGGGCGTGCTGATGTTTCATGAGTTTAGATACGAGTGTTAGCATGTGTGCTAACTCTGCAGCAGAGGCCCCCTGTCATGGGAAAGTACTCAGAGGGAATAATGTCATTATGAGAGAGAGAGACAGAAGCCCTTTTACGGCTTTTTTCCAAACTCAGCCGCCATCACCTCTTTGAACGTTCATGTAGATTCTGGTCCGGCGTTATAATGAAGAAGAGAAAGTCGGAAAGTGCTGGACGAAAACTACTGAAAAATATCAGAAAATACCAAGTAACATTTTGACATTTAGCATCGGAAAGTATCTCACCATCGTAAAAAACGAAAAGTAGGTAAACATCGAGAAGTATCGGAAAAAATCTGAACATCTGCAAACGCATCTAAGCATCAGAAAGAATCAGAAAGTACTGAAAATGATCTTAGCTCCGTAAATAACAAAAAGTATGTAAACATCAGAAGTTTCCAAAAGATTTGAAAGAGTCAGGAAGTTTGGAAAAGTATCTTTGGAAAGTGTTGAAGTAACGAAAATGATTCAAAGGCTGTCGCCTCAAGCGGGCGGCCCGGGTTCACATCCCACCTGTGGCCTCCTTCCCGCATGTCATTCCCCACTCTCTCTCTCTCCCTGTTTTCCGACTCTCTCCACTGTCCTATCTCTCCATTAAAGGCACAAAAAGCCCAAGAAAATTTTTTTTTTAAAATAGAAAGAATCCTAAAGAATGAAAAGTATCCGAGGATCGAGAAGTCTCGGAAGAGTTGGAACGTATTTGTATGAAAACGTTTCAGAAAATATAAAAATATTGAAAAGAAGGAAAAAGTATGGAGTCATGAAAATGTTGACCTTTTTTATAATTAATTAAAAATGCAGGTAAAGCTTTTAAAAAGTTTGTTGGATAAACATAGACAAAGCTCATTCTCTCTCCTCTCAGGTTAAAACACCTGAAGTTTGTTTTAAAGTTTTGGTTCTTTTAGACACCATTAAAATATCATCGGGGATTTTATCGTTTTCAAACATTTGGTAGGATATCGAAATATCGACAAGTCTGAAATCGTCCTCAGGTGAAACTGAGTGTGTCATAACCTACAGGTGAATACAGGAGAGCATCATGGGAATTAAAACCAGCACTGTGTGTGTGTGTGTGTGTGTGTGTGTGTGTGTGTATGCGTGTGTGTGTGTGTGTGTGTGTGTATGCGTGTGTGTGTGTGTGTGTGTGTGTGTGTGTGTGTATGCGTGTGTGTGTGTGTGTGTGTATGCGTGTGTGTGCGCGTGTGTGTGTGTGTGTGTGTGTGTATGCGTGTGTGTGTGTGTGTGTGTGTGTGTGTGTGTGTGTGTGTGTGTATGCGTGTTTGTGCGTGTGTGTGTGTATGCGTGTGTGTGTGTGTGTGTGTGTGTGTGTGTGTGTGTGTGTGTGTGTGTGTGTGTGTGTGTATGCGCGCGCTCACCTCCGCTGCTGATGAAGAAACGGTCCTCCTCAAAACTCATCTCTCATTCTCAACGCGTCGCTTTACTTTCCAAACAAACAAACTAAACAAGCAAACAAACAGGAAGTAAACAAGTAAACAGTTTGTTTGTGCGGAGAGCAGTGAGTTCCTTCGTCCCCTTCAGACCCGCTCAAACATGTCAGTCCTCCGGGCTTCAAACACTGAGACAGTCCGCCGCTCAGCGTGGAGCAACAGGCTGCAGACTAACGAGCTAACAAGCCAACAAAGCTGACTGCTCACTGTTACGGTTCCTGCCTTCAGAATAAAAGTCACTTTGTATCCGCATGCTACTTTACTTAACATTTATTAGTTATTACATAAATGATACGATCAATAAGAAACAATTTAAATGTATTAAACTAATTAATTAATTATTCTCTTGGATCGCCTCGAGGATGACATCACAGCCACAGATCAGCATCATCCAATAATAAACTATTATACTATAAATAGACTGGTGTTAGAATAAGTCCCCAACATTATTCAAACATAGTTAATAAATATACTCTAAGAGGGAGAAATGCATTCTGAACTCTGAGGTAGAAAAGTCAAAGCTGAAAATGTGATTATCAAAATAAAATATACTTACTTTACTAATGGTAAATGGACTTAAGCGTGCAGTGTTTGAAAAACAACTCAGAGCATCACAAATACAAAGACTGGAGTTTTTTTGATTTGTTCTAAGGCATTGGTCCATTGGACCAACTTGGGGTACGGGCCCCCCTAGGAGGGGCGCCTGGGATCACAAGGGGGGGCCAGGCTCTCTCTGCTTTGAGGAAAAATTTGATTTGAACGAATTGAATAAAAAAAAGGTTTGAACATCACCGGGAAAAAGTATCCAAAGATCTTTGGGTAAGAACAAGTGTGCAGGTATATTATGATTGGACCTGGGGGGGGCTGAGCATTTCTTAGATACAAGTAACCTTCAGCAAAGGGGTACTACTACCATCTGACATCCCGACGCCCAGCCACCACCATCAGTGGAGTCCATCACTAGTAACTCATCCATTCATACACATTCACACGTGGCTGTCGAAGCAGCGGGAGCAACTCAGGGTTAGGAGTCTTGCTGAGGACCCATCGGACATGTTGCTACAGGAACTGGGGATTGAACCCCCGACCTACTGGTTCAGAGACGAATGACTCTGAACCACAGCTGTCCCATGTGGGAAAGGAGCCACAGGTCAGATTTGAACCCAGGCTGCCCGCTCCTGATGACTTCAGACTCTGTACATGGGGCATGTGCCAACCATTATAGACTACCGCTGCTGAGTATTCCTCTTTTTTAAACTTAAAGTAAAGTACTCAGATTGAGGAATATCATATATATCACAGCCTGTATTTATTTACTGTATTACTGTCCTAAATTAAGTAGCTCACTTTGATGTTCCATGATCATATTTATATCATCGCCTGGATCTGAAAAAGTGATCAAACAAACCCAGGAACAGTTTTGATGTGAGGCAGCCGAAGTGTGAAGTAACAGGAAATACAAATAATGATGTAACGTGTCACCTTAAGAGCCGTCAGAGTTAACAATCGTGTTTCTGTCGTTAGGAACTGACTCACTTCTTCTACTGTTTGTTTACAGCTACAGACTTCCTGTATGTTTAAACTGAGAGAGAAGAACTGAAATGTTTTCAGGTGACACTTCAGTGTAAACATTTAAAAACAGTAAGGAGCTCCAAGCGTTATTCAGACTGACGAGTAAATAAACAGAACGTCTCTGTTCTCTGTTTTTTTAGGTCATCACACTTAAAAGCTCACATACCCTCCTCCTCTTCAATCAGTGTAAATAAGTCTCAGAGCTCCTCAAAACATGTCTGTGAAGTGTGAAGTGTCTTGTTCTAAATCCACTCTGATCCTGTATTTGATCATGTCTATAAACCCCTCTATTTCAGCCCTGCTCAGAACAGGCTGTTTATATGTGTCTGTACCTTTAAATGTAAATGACCCGGGCTCGGTGTACTCTGGCTTTCTCGCTGAGGCAGACTCAGAGGGCAGAACAAACACCTAGCTGTGGGAGTGTCACCCACCTGGGGGAGTAGTTACTGCTCTTTGTGATGTCATGAAGGGAAAATCTCCAAACTGCCTGTTTGAGCACACATTTTCTGAAAAGTGGAACAGGCTAAAGACTGGGAGGATGGACTTTTCTCATCATTATGTATATGTGATCTTAAAGCAAATGTTTCCATTCTTTCATGTTTTACAGTAGATCTTATTGGTCAGGTTAGAGGGGGTGAATAATATATATTTATCTGTGTGTTTGTGAATGTCACACTTCCTGCATCAGTCAGAGCCACAGTTGGGCGACCTCAGTCCAAAAAGTCTGGACACGCCCCTTTCAGAAGCTAGGACTTAAAACTGCGCTAAAACCCAAGCTGAAGACTTAACACTGTTTAGCATCACTTTCTAATAAATAGACTTTAAATGATTATTATTTTGGGTGCTCAGTTTTATTCTTTTGAACTGCATTGGGTCTGTCTCTGTTCTTCCTCGTGTCTCAGCCCGCCATAGAGCCTGAAAGCTGCTTCAATCAGTAAATAAATACATCTGCCTTGTCTGCTGCCTTACCTAATGCTGGGCTTTTATCTTGAAGGTACATCTTCAGTTTCCGGTTTAGATTTGTTTCACCTTGACGTGACTTCCTGCCTCTCTGGTTCAGAGAGTTTAATCTAATTAATATTCATGAAGCTGTGAAAATAAACAGTAAATAAAATAAAGTTTAAAGTTTTCAGAATAAATAAAGAAAATAAAGATGTAAACAACGTGTTTAATTATTTATTAGTACAAACACTTAAAAATGTTATTACTCTCTGAAAGGTCTCCGTCTCATCTCAGAATCAAAAGTATTTTACTCGGTCTTGTCTCTGTCTCAGATACACAAGATGATGATTTTTCACTGATTTTTAAGGTCTTGGTCTCGATCCCTGAATATCTTGGAGGTCTCGGAGCACTCTGGTCTCAGGTGTCCTGGTCTCGGTTAATGTGGTCTGGACTACGATACTAGATTAAACAGAAAACCTTTTTTTATATTTGTGTTCAAACATGCAGAACTTGTTTCATTTCAGAAAAGGGACAAAGAATAAAAACCTTGAATGTATTCTGAGAGTGCGGAAGCTCTGAGAGGACACACATCTAAACATTTTATTTTACAGAATAAACTCCCTGTGACCGTAGACCTGCAAAAGTCATCCCAGTCTGAAAGAGTCTGGACCCGCCCCTGTCACAAAGGAGTGTTTGAGAGTATACAGGGAGGACGGCATGCAGCAGATTCCAGTCCAGAGTTTTCACGATGAAAACTGAAGGCTGTTCACATCGAAGAAACGATGTGAACAGAATCTTAATGATTCTCTGCAGTCGAGCGGACACCCTGAATGTTTCTGAGAGACGAGCTGCAGGAGATGAAGACAAACTCTTTAAAGAAGTGTAACTCTTTACAGCAAACACACCGACGAATGACGGACAGCCTGAAAACAGGGACTGAAAGTTTTTAAAGCTTTAAGGAGCAGCTTCACCGGATTTGCTTCTTAAAACCTGCAGGTCTTTCATCCTGTCTCAGAATCAAGATGATGTTTAATTCATCCAAGTTCTCCAGAAGACTCCGAGGTCAGAAGACAGGACACGGTGTTACGGTTCAAATGGCTCCCTGCAGAAGTTGGGCTGCAGCCTCCTTGTTGAGTCTCCTGGCCTCCTGCAGAGGAGAGCTCCCCCACCTGGTGGAAACAGAGAAGTACATCACACTCTATCTCAGCAAACGTGACGGAGACAGAGTTTTTTTACTCCCAACATGATCTCAGTGAAGAAAGAGGAGAAGATGTAGGTGAGGATGGAGTGACCTGAGGGGGGACTGCTGCCTTCAGTCCTTTATTTTACTCAAATGATTTTAATTACAACAATAAAAATATTTTGAATGATCTTATATTTTGTATTCAAACTATGAATTAATGAATCATGTGAATCATCATCCAGACAGCTTCTGGGAATCAGGCTCTCTGTCTTTCAGGAAGCTTTCCTTCAGTCGGGGTCTCACCTGTCTTTGAGGGCGGCGTTTGCTCCAGTGTTCCCCAGCAGGAAGCGGATGACCTCTGTGTGACCTTCAGCGGCCGCCACGTGCAGAGCCGACCTGCCGTCGTAGTCCACAGCGTTCACATCCACTCCGGACAGGAAGTACCTACAGAACACCACAGAAGAGATAAAGTCTGACCAACGACTCACTTTGATTGTTTCTTTACTCAAACCCTCCACTGGGACTCGTTTATAACTTTTCATTAAAGACTCTCTGAGTGATGAAACCATAAAGTCTGACTTTACCTCCTCAGGGCCTGCACGTCTCCTTTGAACGCAGCCAGCAGGACGTTCATGATCTGGTATCCCTGCACAGAAGATGAGATGATGTTATATTCATTGTTACTCTGTAGAGATATGAACTGATGTAAAATCACAATCAGCTGTTACCTCGGACTCAGCCTTCCACTGTCTGTAGGCCAGAATCTGTCTGAACGGAGTCCTGATGTCAAAACTGTGCAGCTGAAAGGTAGAGATGAGCTCCTGCAGACACAAACACGTTAAGAATCATCGACTGCAAAACTCATAACTGTGAATCACTGAAACTAAACCTTCTCAGTAAATCAACCCGTTTAGTCAACAGTCTGCAGAATTCAACTTCATCCATTTTGACATTTTTTTACATGAACACAGTCACTGAAGCTGGAGCATGGTTTGTCTAAACTCTACTCAAACATCTCTCCAAACAGTATCTTCTGCTTCTCTGGGTCACCATAGCAGCAAGCTTAGCAAGTTGCCCCCCAGACGTCCCTCTCCTCAGCGCTGTGTTCCAGCTCCTCCTGGGGGATCCAGAGGCGTTCCCAGGTCAAAAGCGATATATAATCCCTCAAGCAAACTCTGGGTCTACCCCGGGTCCCCCACGTTGAGCATGCCTGGAAAGACCTCCAAAGGCAACTTCCTCAACTGGCTCCTTTTGATGTGAAGGAGTTGCAGCTCTACTTTGAGCTCCCGCCAGATGTCGAAGCTCCTCCCCCTTTCTCTAAGTCTGAGTCCAGACTCTCTCCAGAGGAAACCGCTAGTATTCACAATTTCATTCTTTCAATCACTACCCAAAGCTCATGACCACAGGTGAGGGCTGGAACGAGGATCAGGTGGTAAATGGAGAGCTTTGTCTTCAGGCTCAGCTTCGTCTTCACCACGACGGTCTGACACAGCGCTCGCAGAGATATGAGATAATAACTTGTTTGCACTAGAAAATAACTTTTGCACACAGGTTTATATACAGTTTAAATCGTGTTCTAAAGACCTGGCAGAAGTGGACGGCCCTCCACGGGTTTCCACAGGCGTCTAACTCCGGAGAGAACGCCATCAGACCCAAAACACCAGGAACCACCGCAAGGAGGACGCCGTTACCGCTGCACACGGCCGGGACTGAGGTCTGCAAAAAGAACATGTTCATGAAGGGACGTGCACGAGTGGTTTCACTTGGTTTGTTTGTTTTCTTTAAGGTGAGAATGCTTCAATAGTCAGGGGACTTTACAAAATATGTTTAATTCTATGAATCATTTCCTCGACATCACAGACTTTAAAACAGTCGTGAAGTTGAAGCCGGTTGGAAATCGAACCTTGTAATGGAAGGTTGTGGAGTACTCCTTCATCCCCGCCACCTGCATCATGGACAGCATGCTCCGTGTTGCCGTTGGCGACAGCACCTGGTCACCTGAGAGAGGGCAGAGACCCCCATTGGCCAACGAAGCTGCCATGGCTGCACCTGATTCACAGGTGATTTCCGTGGAGGTACACTGCACCCAGACACACAGCAGAGCGTTTCACATCAGAAATAAAACAAATTAATTAAATGTTTTGTTCTTTTTGTGTGTATATGCGTGTATGTGTGTGTGTATGTTTGTGTGTGTGTGTGTGTGTGTGTTTGTGTACCTGCAGCATGAGATCCAGAGCAGCATTAATGTCGACTTTTTCTGGAAAACACTGAAGGAGAGAAGACGGATTAGAGGAGGAGAGGAGAAGAGGAGAGGAGGAGGAGAGGAGGAGAGGAGGAGGTTCATTCATGGTCAAATGTATTTACATAAATATTATAGAAGATGTTTCACCTTTTTTTCCTGCAGGTAAAATGACAGAGCATGGAGTCTGATGCTGTCCTTCCTGCCGCTCTGATAACTACAAAGACAAAACCTTAAAGGAGCAATATGTAACTCTGACCCCTAGTGTTTAAAATGAGTACTGCAGTCAAATGTGTTTTGAATATTTTTTGGAATTATACATGTCAGTCAGAGCTACACAAACGATATTTAAAAAGCAGCAAAGTACAGAATGTAACATAACTTATCTTTCAAAATATGATCTCTGTTCTGAGGTTGTGCAAATAGTCTCAGTACCTGCTGCAGTTCAAGTTGGCGTGCTCCTTGTTGCAGAGCCGTCGGATGACATTCAACACCTGCAAACACAAACAAATAAATGAATAAATAAACAAACGAATAAACAGTCAGTTTCTGGAAGTTTGAGGAAACCTATTAAAGTCTTTGTGTCACTCACTGAGTCATATTTCTCCTCTTCTTCTGCAGAAAGCCTCCCTGCAAGCTGGAGATACAAGAAACAGGACGTGACATCACTAGATGATGGATGGATTTACTGAATGGATGGATGGATGAGTTACCTGTAGTAAAGACGTGGTAACGATGGCTCCTGTTTCAGTTAGCGGGCTGTGAGGAATTCCTGCAAACAGATTTTGAATCAGTATCAGAGCCCTCTGCTGGACAGAGGTCAGGACAGAATAAGTCCAAGTAAAAAATGATTTAGTGCAAAACTGTGATTATTTGATTTCACTTGGTAACTAATGAAATTAATCAACTAATCAATCAACAGCTTCAATAATCAAACTACTGCAAGGTTTTGTGATTACACTTTAAATATGAGTCTGAAATGTAAATGTTAGAAAGGTGACACTTTTAATGTCATTTCATACAAAATGACATTAGTAAGAAAACCAATCTGACTGATCCTAGACCTGTTTTAGTAAGAGTGAAGGGCGAGTCATATCTGGAGTAACTGTCCATGCCGACATATCTGTGGACGAGGTCAGCGCCCAGCTGCTCCACCACCACGCCGTACACCAGCGGCCATGACACCTCGCCAAGGACCAGAGAGCCAGCCCAGTCTCCCAGAGACAACCTGACACAAAGAGAAGGACAGTTTAAATTAAACATCTTTAAAGGAGAAATAACCCCTTAAAGCACAAGAGTTAAACTTACCTCTGTCCGTCAACAGTGCAGATCGAGACGCCCCACTTGGTGCTGTCCATGCTCTCCTTCTCTTTCTCCTGATTCCACAAACACAAAACATTAAGGTCATTTTCAGGGGCCACGCTGGGATTGAAAATATCTCACATTGGGACCCTGACCACCACAGCCTCAGCCACCCCTGAGATATTACTATAACCACACCTCCATCACACAAATGACTCATTAAAAGATTTAAAATAAGGTCTTCATAGTGTTATTTCCTCAATACATTATCCAATATTGGGCGAAGGACTTCTATTTTTGCTTCTCCAACTCCGTTACACAAAAGACCCATTAAGAGATTTAAATTAAGTTTGTCAACATTTAACTTATTCTTTGCTTTTTGATGCCACACATTTTTAGAAGATGCCATGTCTTTATATAAAAAAAGTACTGAAGCTTTAAAAAAAAAAACTGTATGTTTCATAAGACAGGTGAAACATACAGTGTTCTTCCATCGCTCAGGTGAGTGATGGAAGAACAAGAACTTAAGCAATTACAGGCAAAATCCATCTTATTGTGTAAACTGCAAAAACAACTTGGCAACATTTTATTTGGGATTTTTAATGAAAACCTATGAATTTAAAACCGCTGTTAGAAACTTCTGAACAAAACTTCTGTATGATATTTGTATGAAACTTCCGTACGAAACTTCCGTACGAAAATTAAATTGAAACTTACGTACGAAACTCTCATATGAAGCTTGTATGAATCTTGTTCGATACGTCACAGGCGAAATCCTGCACATTTTACAGTTGCACAAACAAGTTGGTAACATTTCAGTTGGGCTCCCTTATCAAAAAGTTTCATACAATACATCCGTACGAAACTTCCTATCAAGTTATAACCTCTATGTCCTCTATATAAATATGCGGAAAGGAGGAATGAGTCCATCAGAATTTGCATACATGCGTTCGTTCAGTATTGTGTACAAATTTCAATGTTGCCAATGTTTTTGTGCAATAAATACAGTATGTAATTAGAAACAAGAAATTATCCAAAATTAGGTGCATAGGATTTCTATTTGTGTTGCCGTGGTATCCCTCAGTTATCGCTATCATCTTTAAAACTCATTTGCATTTAAAATGAAACTATAACAATGAATTAAACTTTACAATAAGTTAAAGCTGTTAGGAAGTTGAATCACTTAAACATCTTAAATATTGTATTAAGAGTAAAGAATGAGTTTAAAATCATCATTAACCATTAAGATATTTATTTAAGGGCCTTTTCCCCATTGGGAGTCTGCAGAGTAAGCATAGACTGTAAATATTAGTCCAATCTCCCCGCCCACTATGACGCTCATGGTTGTTTTATTTCATTTGAATTCTAATAAAACATTTATTAGTTTAAGTTATTAATATATCCTAATAATCTGCTAACAAGAGAAATTATATAAACAGTCTGGCAGACCAGGCAGAAGAAGCAGCAAACAAGGGAGAGCAAGGTAAGGTCTATAAAATTACCAAAATGGTCTGCGGTAGGTACCATAGAGCTTTAGATACGCCGATCACTGACAAACAAGGGCGAACTCTTACATCAGAGGCAGAAGTAGAGGCAAGGTGGGCAGAACACTTCAATGAGGTCCTAGAGATACAGGAACCTGAGACTGCCCTTGATGTTAACACTACACCACCAGAAGAAAAATAAATTGTTTCAGCCATCAAATCACTCAAAAATGGAAAAGCCCCAGGGCAAGACAACCTGAATGCAGAACTGTTCAAAGTACATCCAGAACTTTCAGCAAAACTGCTCAAACCACTCTTCACATCCATATGGGAGGGGAAGACGATACCAAACGATTGGTCAAAGGGTGTAATCGGAAAGATCCCCAAGAAAGGTTCCCTAAAAAACTGTGACAGCTGGCGTGGAATTACCCTTTTGTCAATTCCAAGCAAAATACTTGCAAAAATCATCATACAAAGAATTTCAGATGCAATAGACAAGCAGCTCAGAAGAGAGCAAGCAGGATTTCGGAAAGGAAGAGGGTGTGCCGACCAGATTTTTACTCTGCGCAACATCATAGAGCAGTGCACAGAATGGCAAAGACAGCTATATATCAACTTTGTAGACTTCGAGAAAGCATTTGACAGCATCCACAGGGACAGTTTATGGCGCATTCCACGTTTGTACGGGATTCCACAAGAAATCATCCTCATCATAAAGGGTTTTTACACCAACTTCACATGCCAAGTAGGAAACAGCAACCACACTTTTGAAGTCAAGACTGGATTGAGGCAAGGATGCGTGATGTCAGCATTACTCTTCAATACTGTCATAGACTGGGTGATGCGAAGAACAACCGAAGATCAACCTAGAGGCATCAGATGGACACTATTTACAACACTTGAAGACCTAGACTTTGCAGACGACTTGGCACTGGTTTCCCATACCCACCAACATATGCAAGAAAAAACATCCCGTGTCAACAGATTTGCACAACAAATAGGACTGAACATAAGCCTGAAGAAAACAGAGGTGATGACCTTAACCACACAAAATCCCCCACCTATACAAATAAATGGATTAAATATACCCACAACAGAAGAGTTTTCAAATCTAGGAAGCACTGTTAGATATGATGGAGGAACAGGCAATGACATCAAAAGCCGACTCAACAAGGCAAGAAACACATTCAGAATGATGAACAATGTGTGGAAGTCCACGAAGTACAGCATCAACACCAAACTCAAGTTGTACCAGAGCTGTGTTCTTTCCACCTTACTATACAGCTCTGAATGCTGGAGGATGACAGAGAAAGACCTTTCCAAGCTCTCGGCATTCCACACAAGAAACCTCAGAAAAATCCTACGTATCTTCTGGCCTAACACCATCTCCAACCAGCAATTACTTGCTCGGACCAACCAAGAAAGTATAGAGACTATCATAAAAAGAAGGCAGTGGAGATGGATTGGACACATCATGCGAAAAGAACAGGATTACATTACTAGAACCGCCCTACACTGGACACCTGAAGGCAAACGAAAGAGAGGATGACCCAAAGAAACCTGGCGTCGAACAGTGGAGAAAGAACTGAAAGACATGAAGCAGACCTGGAGTTCTATCCAAAAGCTCGCCCAAAACAGACAGGAGTGGAGATCCTTTGTTGCTGCCCTTCATGCCAGTAGGCATAAAGGGCAGTAAGTAAGTAATAATCTGCTTCCTTGCCCAGATCTTCTCTTTAAGGTTTCTACCAAAAACTTTCTTCTCAAAAGGTTTTTTTTTTTGGTACGATGATCTTAAGTTTTGAAACTGATCCCAGAATCTAATCGGAAATTGTGTAATTATGGGAGAAATTTGGATCTGAACTCACCTGTACAGACGACAGCTGTCGACACCTGGAGAAAAGCTTCTGAGTTTCTTCGGTGAAAGTGGAAAAATCTGGGATGACGAATCGTCCCTGCAGAGCTTTCAGGATCAGAGAGACGAATCCTGTGACGCACCTACAACAGGAAAAACCCAAGACGTGATCACAGATCAGAAACAGGATAAACAAATATAATCAGGATAACAACCAAAACCAGAACCAGAAACATGAACAAAACTAATCTGATGGATAAAGCAGCATATCATCTGCGAAACGACGTAGGAACATTTATAACTACTGAGGAGGTTTGTATACTGAGCATTTGACAAATTATATTTACGAAATGAATTAAGTCTGAAAAGAAAGGAAGTACCTTTGGAAGGTGTTTCTGTCCACTGATCCCTCTGCGTCCTGCAGTTTCCTCAGGTGGAAGAAACACTCTCTGAGCCGAGGATCAGACCTGTGCAGACCGGAGCTCCAGATTGCCTGAAAACAGAAAACGCTGCTTACATCATCTTTTATTGCCCTCGCTCTTAATACCTGCATCTTTCTCATTTCTAACCTGCAGTTTGCAATGCACTTTAAAGAACGCAGAGACAGCCAGAACAGACTAGTGGAGCGCCTCTATAATTATTTACTTCATATTATTAGAATAATGTGTGAGTAGAAATACCTCAAAAAACTGGTTGACATTGATTCTTTCGTCTGAAGCGAAGCTGTCAAACAGAATATCAGCAGCCCTGAAACATCAGAGAGGTTAGCATCAGTAGGGAGGGTTTAGATGATTCTTTAAGAGAAATGCTTGACCTGCAGACTTACGCCCTGCGCTTTGATGGACTCTGCTGGGTGGAGAACCACGGCTGGGCCGGGGGGAAGCCTCTGTCCTCTGGCTGGACCACCGCCTGAGGGAGAGGAGGCTTCAGACAGCCGTTACTCGCTGACACCGCCACCACTGTAGAAACAATGAGAATGAGGAGCACAGACTGTAAATATGAACGTTTGAAGCCAGAGTGATGTCACCTGTCTGTTCCTCAGTGTTAATCTTCACACCATTTTCTAATTTAGTCATAGTCATAGTCTCCTGACGAAAATGTCCTTTTATATTTAGTCAGATATTGGTCATTTGATATTGATTTAATTTAGTCAATTAGTCACTGACTAAAATTGAAAAATCTATGTACCAACTTTTGTACGTTCACAACAGTTAAAGTCCGAAAAAAGTGTCTGTTTTCATGTACTGCTCCTCCTTGCTCCCTCTACGCTCTGAGTCTGTCAGCTACGCTCTGCTGTGCCCACACTGTTAGACCCCACGTGGGCCAAGTCTGCTCTGATTGGTCTGCCGATCCGCTCTGTCGTTATTGGTCAGTTGCTCAGCACGCTTCTCGGAAATTTCAACATGAGCTGCAGGGCTTGCCACAACGAGCCAATGGGCTTAGATCAGTGATATCACACTGACAATGACGCTGCACTGACAAATTTTTATCGAGGGGGGCTAGAACCGAGCGTTACATGCAGCTAATGCTACAGCTAACAGGAGGACGTTGGAGAAGCCGCGTTTCCACGGACTTTGAATTTTTGCTCATACATGTCCCTAAACATGTACAGGACACTTGGAAAACACACTAAATGGCATATAAAACCAGAAAAAGCATAATATGGGACCTTTAAGTTTGGAATGTTGTAACAACAGCACAAACAAGTAGAAGATCAGTGAAATGTAACTTTTAAAAGTTATATTTGACAAAAAAAAGTTAATGTGCAATACGTGAATTAATAAAAAGTATGTTAACATTAACAAAAAAGATTTTGCCCCCCATTTGATGACGATTCTGACATCAAGTCGGGAAGTCGTGCACCTTATTATTTCCCGAGTTTCCGAGTTGTTGGTCCAACTTGAGCAGGTGTTCATGTGCATTTTACAACTCGGAAACTCTTTTTCCTGATGTTTCCGACACCACATGAATGCAGCAGAAGCTCCAGGGGGCGGGGATTCACAGACCTGCAGGCGAGAGGCTCCAGGTTGCACATTGTTGCACTCACCACACACGCACACCTTTGATGAAGTCTGCTTTGGTTTACATGATTGATTTTAGAACAGCTGAGTGGGTTTAACACTTCTTTATCAAGTGATAATTGTCACTTGTAATGTAGTTTTTGTTTTGTCACATTTTCGTCAATTACATGATGAAGTAATATTATTCATCAAATCGTCAAATAGCGGAGTTTTGTCTCGTCATCGTTGACTAATTTAAAAAGACTTTCGTCAACAAAATGTTTTCGTCATTTATTTCGTTGACGACATTAACACTGCTGTTCCTGCAGGGGGCGCTGGAGTCCCATCGATGGCGGTTTCCATGCTGGAAATGCTGTCTCAGCCTAACTTTCAGTAAACCTAACGACAGACTGAGAGCTGGAGCTAAGGCGGGTTTTAAGACTCCTGACAAACCGTTACCCTGCGCCTGCCTGTCAGTCATGTCAGCTACACGCCTTATTGTGAATAACTCTTATCCTTCATCAAATCAAAACTGATGAGTCATCAAAGCATTCACCCTCCGAACAGTGTGTGTCGATTGAGACATGAGCTAATTAGACCCATTTGTTTTTTTTTAACCAGGCTGTAAACATGTTCATCTCTGCTGTAAAAACAGGCTTTTTAGAATGGGTGTGTATGTGACTTCCTGTGCTTCTGCAGCCAGCCTCTAGTGGACACTTGAGGAACTGCATGATTTTACACTTCAGCATCAGCTTCATGTTTCAACACCGGAGGTTGCAGGAGGGACAGTGGAAGTGTGGAGACAGGAGGTCAGGGCGGAGCTTGGAAAAGGGCATTTATTTTGATCTGAAAATCAGTCGTACCTGCAGGTCCAGGACTGACAAGGCTGACGGGCTTCTGGACAGGAGTCTGGAAGGCAGACTGGGTCTGGTTCTGGATCATACTCCTGGGAGCTGGACGGGGTGTTGAATCCTTGCAAAAAAAAAATTTTTTTAAATCAACACAGAGAGAAATTAACTTTAATCTCTTATTGTCTGAATCGTAAAAACACCAACAATCTGAAAGAGTGATGGAGGAAGAATCTAAAGTGAATTAGAAAGAACAAAAGAAATAAAAACAAGATGCAGTGAAGTGCAAGTTTGTCAGTGTTCATTTTGGGAGCTACTTTATATTTAGTCTGTGTCTTTAGACTGAAATCTTGAATGAAAACTGACCAAGGCTGCAAAGGACTGAAATAGAGGGGTTTATAGGCATGATCAAATACAGGATCAGAGTGAACAAGAAACTTCACACACGTTTTGAGGAGCTCTGAGACTTATTTACTATGGTTGAAGAGAACGAGAATATGTGACCTTTAAAGAGCTCATAGAGTAACCAGCTGTTTCTGATTTCACTTTTGCCCCCAGCAATCGTTTCAGCCATTACAGCCGGTTTCAGCTGGTCGAAGCCATTTCCAAACTTCTATAAGAGCAGTACCTGAGTAAATGCACTTAATGAAATTCCAACGGGAACATTATGTGGGTGTTTTTTCACAGAGTCAGGTCGTTGTAAAGAAAATGAAAGGTTAGTGTTCAGAGAGGAGGAGGAGGAGACAGTAACAGTAATAAGAGTGAGACGTGTAGAGGCAGGTTCACCGTGTTGTCAGAGCTCCTCTGCTGACTCTCGTCTGTCGTCTCTCCATCATCTGCAGGAGGAGAGGACAGAAAACATTAATAATCCCTAATTATATCACTCAGGGGGTGCTCTCAGGTTAAAGTGAGATCAGAACACTGTGTCAGTGAGCGTGATGGTTAGTTGGTCTGATAACAGGTCAGAGATGAGACGAGGTAAGGCAGTATGATACGATGAAATACCACACGCTATAAGATGTGCAATATACGATAAAATAAGATTACTTAAAATACGATAAACATTATCCACTGTCCTGTCTCTTCAATAAAGTCCTAAAAAGCAAAAAAAAAAATCTTTAATGATTAACTTAAGTTAACATTAACCAGTGTTACGGTTCAAAGAGTGACCGTGTTAACTGGTGACCTTCAGCTGAATGCATCTGTGGTTGCCGTGGTTACAGACATATATGAGCTGTATTTTTTACATCACAGTAAAATCTAAACAAAGTGACATTTGTTAGTACAATTTCTGTCTCCAACATCTGCTGTAACTACGACAACCACAGACACATTCGACTAAAAGTTGCCAGTTAACACTGTCACTTTTTAAACTGTAACACCAGTGTTAAAAAAAAAACATAATCATTTTACAAAGGCACCAGATGTAAGTTAAGAGGCCAAGATGACTCAGAAAACTTTTTCATATATCACCTCTGTCTTCACTCTAGCAGCGTTCAGGAAGTACCTTCATGTATTTCAAGCAGCATTTCACAATAAAAGCACCCGGGGCAGAGACAGGCATTTTAAGATGTTAAATGTCTCAGTAGTTGTTTTTTTAAGCATACAATACATGTTAAAAATGAAAAAGGAACTTAAATAATAAATAAATAATAAAAAATGGTTAACGGATTAATGGCCGTCTGCAAACAGCCCAGCAGCTAGCGTGTTTTATAATGATGTGAAAAGCAGTTCTTTTCAGTTTACTGAATCAGTAGAATCAGTTCAGTAAAGTGATTCGTTCAAAAGATTCGTTCACCGAATCGTTCAGTACTTCTCTGCAGCTCCGTCTGCGAATCAGAATTTAATAAGCTGAAATACGGCCGAATGTTTAGTTCTGCTCGCGATCGTACTGAGAATAGCCGGTGGTGAATAATAAACTAATGAGCTGAGAATTTAGTTGGATAAAGCTACAGTTTGCAAACTGAAAGCTGCTAAAACAATCAGTTTGTTCACTGAACGAGAGCTCCGCTCCTCCTCTCAGTTCGTTCAGTGATTCACGTCGGAGCTCTCGTTCAGTTCATTCAGTGAACGTGAACGAGCGAGACTGCGAGTCACCAGCCTCAGTCACACACACACACACACTGTACTGACTGAAACACGATCGTTAGTAGATGTTAAAACAGTCAGCTGAGTGAAATTAAGTTGGATATAAAAGCTGTTTGTAAACTGACAGCAGTTATAAAAAAAACACATACATTTTTGTGACACCTGAATGTTAAATAATATATTTTCTACTTCCTCAATTTTGGAGACATGAGAGGGAGAAGTAGGGACGGGCTTTAGCGACACAGAGCTCCCGACCGACTCCGTCCTGTTGGTTCAGTCAGTACGTATCACTGACATGAAAGGAGAGGGAGGGCGGGCTTTGAGCGACTCTTACGGTCTAGAGAGAGATACGAGACGGGAGAGAGGAGAGCGCAACTGAAGTTGAGAAATGAACGACTCTTTTCAGTAAGTGATTCAGTTCCGTTCGTTCACCCAGATGATTTGTTCGTATTGAACGAATCGTTCATGACCGACACATCACTGGTGTTTTTTCATTTGCAGCATGATCCGTATGCTGTGTTTTTGAATCATCATAATTTCTAAATTTGCAGATTGTTTCCCCTCATGTAAATCGTTTCGGCTGCACTTGTCGGCCGCCGTATAAACCTAACTCCAAGACTGAGGATTACAAACAGATTTTCATTTCATTTTTAACTTTGCAGTCTTTTTGAACCGGCTTCACCTTTGCTCCTCACATCTAAATGTGATCTTTTCTTTAAACATCATTGTGAGTGAAGAGAAAAAGCACAAATTTTGCCATCAACATGTTTAATTGCAGCCAAACACATCTGTCTGCGGTCTGCATGAAATATATAACAGAGAGCTAAAAATAGAAAGGGCTGAGTTTCCATGCAGACAGTAGTTTGTGATGAGGGGTTTGTTTTCTAAAGTTGGATCGGATCTCAGTCTGAGTGTCTCACAAGGAAAATAAAGAGAGAAAAATACATCCAGGGGGGCGGGGCGGGATGTCCTGATGGCCAATCAGCTGCTGTGTGGTGAGGGGTGGGCGGCAACTCGATTTAGATACCAGCTGACTCCGCCCTCTAAAAGATGCTTTACACACCACTAATCACAGGGTGTTCACACACACACACTCAAACACACACACACCTTTCATGTCGGGATCTTTATTGGGCTCCAGCAGCTTGTTGCCGTCCAGACCGCCATAACGTTTCCTCCATTTCCGTCGGAGAGAGGGCGTTCTCTGGAAACTGCAACACAACAACAAATAAAACTAAATAAATCTATATATTACGGTGTGACAGTGATTCACAGTAAGCTACAGACTGTTGGTGAAAAGTGGACGTAGATACAAGTCTGAAAGGTGAACCCAATGCAGGTGTCTGAAACGTGCATTCCCTCTCATATCCAGCAGAGGGCGACTCCACTGGTTGTAAAAGCAGTCTATGTTAAAGGTCCCATATTATGCTTTTTCTGGTTGTATATGCTCTTTAGTGTGTTTTCCAAGTGTCCTGTGCATGTTTAGGCACATCTATTTGCAAAAATTCAAAGTCCGCGGAAACGCGGCTTCTCCTACGTCCTCCTGTTAGCTGTAGCATTAGCTGCATGTAACGCTCGGTTCTAGCCCCCCTCGATAAAAATGTGTCAGTCTGACGTCATTGTAAGTGTGAGATCACTGATCTAAGCCCATTGGCTCGTTGTGGCAAGCCCTGCAGCTCATGTTGCACGCCCGTTAACTTCTGTAGCACGCCCACGATATGCCGTAGCCTGCGGTAGCACAGTAGTGCTAAGGTGCTAATGTTTTTGCTCTGCTCGGACGGAGCCAAAGTGGCTGCATTCCCAATATGGCAAAAGAAGCGGGACATTTCCGAGAACCGTGCTGAGCAACTGACCAAAAACGACAGAGCGGATCGGCAGACCAATCAGAGCAGACTTGGCCCACATGGGGCTCTGCAGTGGGGGCTCAGCAGAGCGTAGCTGATGGACTCAGAGCGTAGAGGGAGCAAGGAGGAGCAGTACATGAAAACAGACACTTTTTTCGGACTTAAGTAGGTACATAGATTAAATATACGAACCCCAAAAAGGGCATAATATGGGCTCTTTAACATGTTCCTCACAACGTCAAGTGATTTATTCCCTCAGTGAACATTTTCCAAACAACTTTATGGTCTCAATCTCTAGTTTCAAGTCTTCTTTTGTTTTGTCGAAGGAAGTAACCATATATGGGCAAGAGCGCAGAGCTTGAGAAGAGTAAGGTTCTCCCTTGCTGCAAACAATTGGAAAGAACTGTTGCTCTGAAACGCACAGTATATCAATTCCACCACCAGGGGGCTTTCAATCAAAACAATAACAAAAGAAGACGTCGAGGCTGGTGGGGAATCATGGGAGAGATTCTCTCTGCTACTCCCCTCCCACCAAAGAAAACACACTCAGAGTTGACCATAGTCATGACGACCGGGTGTAACCGACCTGAGGAAGAGAATGTTTACAGACGAGCTGATGTATCCGAGTATAATTTACATGATGTTTTTATTACAGCAGCACGTACAGCAACAGTACGGCAGCCTTCAGCAGCAGCTCACATTTCCTTATGCAGCGGTTTGTGACGTAACATCTGGTGTTTCCACGGCAACAATAAACATGTCGTATCTGTCATGGCGGCGGCCACAGCAAGACACGTCCCGTTACAACTATAAAATAAGGGATTCCTCTGGATTTGATAACTGTTGGAAATATCTGAGGTAATGTAAGAACTCAACTAAACATATAACAGGTTTGGTCCGTTTTTAATTAATTTAGATATTTTAATGTAAACATTCAACATGTTGTATGTTTAAATACAACAATCAGTGACTCTAATGCTCAGTGCCAAACATGACATTTCTTTGTTGTTTCATTTATGCACAAATGCACTTTTTAAGAATCCATAAATCACAATAATCTCTCCATAAAACGAAATACATCCCCACGAATTTTCATGAAGGTTAAACCCACTGGAGGGGCTGAATTCATTCATTTTTAAAGGGGGCACTGTGGAGCCATTTTGCAACAATCATGCACAACAGCACGATTACACGGCCATGTCGTGTACCTGGGCTGTGTGTGCAGATTGTTCAGAGTTTTTTTGGAGCATGTTTAAGCTGCCAAATAAGCAATTCAGTAGGATAAAGAAACAATAACTAACATATGATAAGATTTTGAAAGTCTTTGCACCACTTTTTGACACTTAATTTTAAGAGGAAAAGACCCAGGGTTCTTAATGTTTCAATATTTAGATGTATTTCTTTTACATGTAACACATTTCTTTTTAAAGTGCAGATTCAGAGAGATCTGAATATTTGCTTACAGCTGCCTCTGTCCCTACAACTTGAACTGGGACCAGTTCCCTCCAGCACAGGTCAGCAGGTTGAACCAGCAGGTCTGACTCTGTGTTCATGTCGTCTGAATGCTCTGCCACGTCTCAGCCTGTCCCTCACCATCACAGAAGGAATGTACGGCTGGAGAGCTTCCAGCTTTATGGCAGCTTCATGGAAAACAATCTGAGCGGTGTTGAAGAACAGAACAGAGGGAAAGAAAACATGCAGAAGAGACTAAGAGTTTAATAAATGTTTCTCACCACAGGTACGGGCTGTCCTCCGCCTCCTGCGTCTGACTGCTCTCCATCGAAGCGCTCAGGTGTGTCTCTGCAGGTATTCTCTGAGAGCTGCTTTCATGTAAAACAAGGCAGTGTGTGCAGCCGCTGCATGTGAGTATGTCTGCAGGCTACAAACTTTCTGTAATGAATGGGACGGTACAGAGAGGGAGGGTACAGCAGTCACAGCTGCAGACACTCCCAGCTGTACAACCGCCACACACACAGACAAGAGCTGAAGCATGAAAGGAGAATGGAGGCAGGGCATGGACACAAAAACAGTTTCAAAAACACACAAAAACAGTTTCAAAAGCACAAGAAAAACTTTTAAATCATAAACACAGGATGAACATACACACAGAAACATGTCATGAAATAATAACAACTGGAGAGAAAGGTCCAAAACAGAAAGCTGAGATTTAAAGGGCAAATTCACCCAAATAATTAAAATGTACATTTCCTTACATTTTCTGGTAATCAGGCAGATAATAGTAAAACATGATTTACCATGTGTAAAAAAAGTCTCCGTAATTTTTATTTTTTATTTTTTAAGATTTTTTTGGGGGCTTTATGACGGGGGTTGCGAATTAGCCAAGGCTAGAAATCTTTATGCATGGCATCTACTTTGTACTTAAGGTATGAAGCAATGTTTACTGCATGTGTCCCTGTTAAATAAACAAATAATAATAATAACAAACATCAGTCATATTTATAACACAAAGCCGCCATAAGAGCAACAGAGAGAGTAGGCGACTGTATAATTATACAAACATGTTGGCAACGATTCGGTGCAACTCTACCAATGTTTTTGTACAACGTAGACAGTGTGTAGAAAGTTGCCTGCAATATTTGGTAATTAAATACATGAAATTACCCAGTAGTGGCTTGAACTTCTATTTGTGTTGCTGTGGTGTCCTGACAAATAGGTATCGATCGTGTTTTAAAAATCTGGTATCATGACAGTTCTTGTTTGGATTCATTTCTGAATAGCTTCGTTGTATCTTTAGATTTTTTATGTGAAAATTATGACAAAAAATACCAGTATTAGATTATCATTGAGGCTTTTACTTTGAAGGACATCCGAAGGTTTATTGTGAAAGCGGAAATCACAATGTTTACATCCTTGGCGCTTCCGCTCTTGGGCTGACTAAAGCTAACAGAAACAAGCTAGCAGTTAGCCAGGTGGATGTTTTCTCGCTTAGGTTTGACTGTGGCGCGTGGGTCTTTTAGATTAACTGAGTCGCTCAGTGCGTTTAACCGTGTGTGTGACGTCATCCCCCCGGTGTTCAGCCGCCGGTTAACCGTTCTTCTCTCCCGGTACAGACTGCCTCCTGTGACCGGTGTAACGTTCAGGAGTTTCTCCGGAAACAGAAAAATGCCCAAAAAAGTCAAAGCGGTTAGTTTTCCCTACTCTTCTGTTCATAGACTGAACCAGGTCTCATGGACTTTTTATACATGTTATTTATTTCGTTCTCAGTAACTGCAGATACACGATGTTTGTTAAACTACACATGTTTATATTACTGTGTTTGTTCTGTTCTTTACATCGGCGAATAAAGATGTTTTCACATAAACACGAATTAACAGTTACAAAAAATATTTTATTTAAATACATTTCCACTCGGAGATTAATAATCTAAATCTTCCGTTTAAGTTGTTTATTTTTGTTCATCTATTAGTTAAGGTGTCTCTGATATTTAAAAACAAAAAGCACTATTCTTTAAAACGTAATTATGTTAAAATAAGAAAGTTTTCACGGGAGGACGAAGATATGAGTCTGAAGGAGAGACTTGCTTCTTCCAGATTCATTAAATTAAACTTGTGCTGGTTAAAGCCACCTTTCATTTCTCTACTCAATCAAAAATATAAATGGAAAATTAAAAACATTATGCAGAATGTCCTGGTTGCTTCGCAACAGTCAATTTTCCAACTAGCAACACTCAGGCTTCTTTTGATTCTTTATGTGCTCCTCGGAAATATCGTATTCACCGTATTTGTGACAGCTCTCCAAAGTCGTAATTCCAAGTGGAAAATTGGGAGATTTTCGATGGTTGCAGAGTTGTAATGTTTGTGTGACATTTAAGGACAGCAAAAATTTCAGAAAGCTTGGAAAGAATCGTATCTAGTCTAATAAACAGGTTTAGTGACTGATAGTCCGCGTGTACTTAATCTTTATAACAATTTCATGATCTGAAACATTACTCCTTTCAGACTGGACGATTTTAATTAATAAATAAACTATATGAAGTGTAAAGGGTTTTCACCATACTGGAAAGTCCTTGGCGACTGATATTGAGTAATTTCTTGATTTTAATCACTAATCATTGCCAATATTTTTGTGCAATTTGGATTCAGACTCCAGCTGACCCCCCTCTCTGTTGAACCAGGTGAAAGCTCAGCCAGCTGCTGTTGGAGCGTCTCCCACAGAAGCTTCCTGTCCTGTGTCTCGAGACAAAAGTGGAGCCGTCACCATCACGGTGCACGCCAAGCCCGGCTCCAAACACAGCAGCATCATAGGTCACCTTCACACTTTAGGATTCAAAGACTGTTGTTACGACCGCCTGAGCTCTGCCTCTAGGAACCTTTTTCTTCTTCTTCTTCTACTCCTGCAGAAGTTTCAGCAGAAGCAGTGGGCATCGCCATCGCAGCTCCTCCTACAGACGGAGAGGCGAACACCGAGCTCATCCGATACCTGGCTGAAGTCCTGGAGCTGAAGAAGAGTCACATCTCTCTTGACAAGGTCACTGAAACACATTCAAGGCATTAATTTATTTTAATATATCAGACAAATGGAGCTAAATGACCAACAGGTACAAACGTTTTGGATTCATTTGGTCAGCTGCAAAACAGCCTGTAACATCTGAAACATAATGTTTGATGGATCAAAATGTGTCCACTAAAAGTTGTTTTTATCCCCGACTCCTGAACAATGTTTAAATTGCACAAAAACATTTGCAACGTTTTCATACAAATCAAAAGTTGCAAGAAAACTCTTGCACACGGTCTTCATTCAGACAGCGTAGGTTGCTTGCAATTTTTGGTAAATGCAGCTAGAATCATATTGCAGTTTAAACTACTGGTATCGTGGCAGTACCGACTCTCAGATGTTCTCCAGGTTGTAAATTAAGAAAGGGAAGCGTCTGTGCCAATTTAATTTGTTTCAGATCGAGAAAGAAACAAACACCCTGTATAAAAAGTGTCTCAAACAAGAAGATCGTTTTCTTTGTATGCAGAAGTCACCTGCTTCACCCTGTTAACCCTTAAAACCTCCCTCTCAGCGATTCTCCTGCAGTATTTGACCTTTGACCTTCTGTCTCTCGCAGGGCTCCAGGTCCAGAGACAAACTCATCAAAGTGGACTCCTCTCTCAGTGAGGAGGAGGTGCTGAGGAGGCTCAGACAAGCTGCAGGCTGACAGGAGGGACGGTGGAGGAGGATGGAAGGACAGAGACCAGTGAGGCTGCTGGGACTCCAAAAGAAAGACCAGAACAGGCCGATGAGCAGGAGTGGTTTCCATCTCTGAACCTGCTGCAGCTTCAGGACAGAAACGTCCGTCTGCAGACAGGATGGGATGTTTATATGTTGGATCTCCGGAGGAGGGTTGTTACCAAACCTGAATTAGAAACATTGATGTAATTCTAGTAAAAATCAAACCATATAAATACCTGTAACGCTACCATGGCAACAAAAACAGAAGTCTAAGGCACCGATATCAGGATGTTTCTGTTGAAGAAAAATGTCTTCACTCTGATGACCTTATTGTGCAGTTTGGACGGTGAGCAGGTGTTTCTTTCCTCTCCTTCACACCTGTCTTAAGAAATAGATGTAGTTATTTGAAGTTCTTTTTGATTCTATCGATCATTTAGATAACAGATTCTATCAATTTAACGGTCACAAACTATCTGAAATCCACGTCTCCATGTTCCTCTAACACTAATATGTGTCTCTAGTCTGTCTACAAACCCCCCAATTATGAGAAAAGTCCATCCTCTCTGTCTTTTACCTGCTCCACTTTTCAGAAAATGTGTGCTCAAACAGGCTGTTTGGAGATTTTCCCTTCATGACATCACAAAGGGCAGTAACCCCTCCCCCAGGTGGGTGACACTCCCACAGCTAGGTGTTTGTTCTGCCCTCTGAGTCTGCCTTCTCACCGTAAACAATAGGGCATGGAGCAAGAAAGCCCGAGATACCCAAGCCCTTCCAGAGAGGGGCGTGGTCATACACAGCTCATTTACATTTAAAGGTACAGACACAGAAACAGCCTGTTCTGAGCAGGGCTGAAAGAGAGGGGTTTATAGGTATGATCAAATACAGGATCAGAGTAGATTTAGAACAAGAAACTTAACACATGTGTTTTGAAGACTCTGAGACTTAAGAGGAGGAGAATATGTGACCTTAAACAGCAGGGAGAGTTTATTTATAGCACATTTCATAAGGAAGGCGATTTAAATTGCTAATAAAAAATGAAGTGGAAATATAAAAAGAGAAGAATCACACCACAACCTTCGTCTTAAGGAACACATTCAAGAGTGTCATGTTCATTTAAAGTGTTTTTAAATAAAAAAGTATGATTGACTCTGTGATTTTATTTGTATCACTTTTTTATAAAAATTAAATAACTTTTCTTTTCAACAATGTTTGAATTATTTTGCCATTTAAAGCATACATACATAAAGAATACTAAAACATGTTAAAGGAGCATTATGTAACTGACACCTAGTGATTAAAATGGGTAACGCAGTCCAAATTGCTTCCCTGCAGCTGTGTTCAAATCAAGCTTTCCCAGCAGGCAGTGCAGGTGAATGGTTTCTGTTCTGGAGAATACATTCACTAAGATACACACACAGACAAACCAAAACAGAAGTCATGGGTGAGACTTGGGCCGTAACCATGAGCAACACACAGTGTTCGTTTCTTTTTCAAACATCCCAGCTGGTTGGCTCCAGTAATTTCTGACCTCATGGACTTCAACGTGTGTTTTGGTTGGTTAATTTTTACCCTGTTGACAGAAATGTTCAGCTAACATTCGTTACAGGTTCCCAGTTGATTCGCCCGCATCGTTAAGAGTCCTGATTGTGAACGCCACCTCTCAGCACGACTCAAATCTCAGGAGAGTGAAAAAGAAGTCTCTCATTAGTGCCCGTCGTCAGCTGCAGAATCAGAGGAGCAGCATGAATTAGTGGAGTGTTAATGAGCTCAGTTTCTTCAAGTTCAAACTGAGAAGCTTCAAAGAGAAAGAGCGCGGTATCATCATCATACAGGCGCACATCAAAGCTCGGACACTAACGAATCTCCATCAAACATCACAGTTTCAAACTCCTCCGTTTGGATTCACATTCAAGCTCTGCAGACAAAGTTTCTGCTTTTCAGGGACGGTTAAGAAAGTCATTTTACTCTCACTGACAACATTATATAAGATTTAACTCGGAGTGTCCACGTTCTGCTGTCCGAGGTCATTTTTCACGGTGATCCTGGATCAGCAGCTTTACGTCTGCAGCTGAAGCTCCTGTCAGACTCGAGGATCCGCAGACGACGAGTTAAGCTCTGCTGGAGGGACAAATATTGTCCCTTAACATTCGAGAGACTCAGAAATATAAATCCTTCCCCTCCATGTTGGGCATCGGATGATCGACTTAGAGTTTCTGGAGAAGACCAACAGAAAGAGTCACTGCATTCCTTTGTCTTACCATGCAGAGAGGAAAGGCCCTGTGGTCATGTGCATCTCTCTGTGCTTGTTATTCTTATTTTGATGATTTACATTCCTTTGTTGTCTTTATCTGTTCCTCTAAAGTCATCCTGAGCATTTTATTCTTATGCATTGATGTGTCTGCGCAGCTCTGCAATACAAACACTACTAAGTTAGTTCTAACACCAGGGCACGCCACAGTTTCTGCTTGTTTGTGCAGGATGGACCATCAGACTGAAACTTAAAGGAGATCTATTATCCTCTCTCTTTCGGCATCACTGACTTCAGTCTGGGACACCTGTTGAGTAGCGTTGTGAGATGTGTAGCTGAAAACCCTCCTTATTTATCTGATACTGCCATCAGTAAAATCCCTAATTTCAGCCTCTGCCTGAAAAGCTTAATTTCAGCTGCTGTCTCTTTAAGGCCCCGCCTCCCCATATGCCTATACTCTCCTCTGATTGGTCAGCTCTGTTTGCAGTTGCAGGTAAAAATTGAGTGAGCTTCCGGGTTGGCATGTCCTTGAAAGAGCTGCCGGAGGGGCTGACAAACTTTAAACCACAGCAGTGGCTTAAAATGTGCAAATTTGACAGTAGGAAATCTCCCTAAGGGGGCCCCACCTGACAGCAGTCCCTCTCCATGCCCTGCTAAGCATCACGTGCATATTTGCTGTGAAACTGAAATTTGTCAAAGAAAGTCACCAAAGGGAAAAGTAGAGGAATAATTCTCTGTGTGGGAGTGAAAAAATGAAAGAGGAAGAGGAGTGAGCGTCGGGACACTGACAGACATAATGGTGATGAACACGGGTTGGAGGCTCCTGATGAAGGGCCCCAACAGACTCTAGAATTGCCCCTGTGTGGGAGCATGTATCACACATCATGCACACACTAATATAAATGACAACAACATATGTTTTACACTGACACACACATTTCCTTTTTGAATGTTTTGTTTATTTTCGTTTTATGTAGGTGCCTTGGTCTGCATGTTCCCTGTAACCTTCAAGTCCTCTGCCTCCTTCTGTCTCAACTGCCATGACTGAACCCCCCAACCTCTGGAGAGAAAAGGGCACAAGCCCTGATCCATCCCACCGGGATCCTGATCCTTTAGCCCGGGTTCCAATCCGACCTGTGGCACCTTTCCGACGACGTCGAAGTATAAATCATACTTGACTCTCTCTGGAGGAACTCTTTGAAGGACTGAAGGACGGAGCCTTAACACAGAGTTATAAAGAGAAGTCTTCAGAGGAAGAATGACTCAAAGCCCGGCAGAAGATCAAAGACCAACAGAAGAAGAAGAAATTATGAAAAGATGCAGAGCAGCACCGTGCTGCATGAATACCAACAGCTTCATACTGACTCTCTACAACGAGTGAGCAGAGTGTTTAGGTTGGTTTCTTCATGGGGACATTTCTTTATTATAAAGAGAGAATCACAGATTAAATCACGCCCTGCAGCCAAGGCGATGAATTTAAACCTCTTACTCAAGTTATTTTTGCTGGTTTATTTATAGTCGATCGCCCTTTGAGAGCTGACATAACACGGCGCTTTAATGCTGAGACCATTTTCCTTGTTAGCTGTGGATGGTGAGCGTGCCCGGCAGCAGCTCCTCGTCAGCACAATGCTTTTTATTCTCACACTAATGCCGCGCTGACAACAGGAGGATTTGGATGCTGCGGCTCTGACTCTGCAGGCCGGATGTTTACCCACAAAAATTGTCTCAGTGTGTGGTCGTAAATAAGAAGTCAGCCCTCACCACAAAATCTTGTGACATGAAAACACCCGATATCAACAGAAATCTATTACCATCAAAGCTTCCTGTTTCCTGTCAAAGCCTCAGACAACGAAGGAAATAAAAAACATAAGAAGTTTGTTTGTTAAACGGGACATGTTTTCATAAATACTCCATCAAAAGACTTTTCTGAAGACGAGCTGGCAGCTTGTGAGGATGTTCTGTCAGTGCAGTGACGCTAACGTTAGTGTGACACACCGAAATGTGTTGTCACATTTTGTTATTGTATTTGGTTATTTTGTATGAATATTATACAAATGTATCTGTGTTTTGGTTAAAGAAGTTATTTTGAAGCTGTTCCTGTATATGCCACAAGGGGGCAGCACCTCCCCTGCTGAGCGGGCTGTTTATTGTCTTTGCTCTGCTTCAGAGTGAACGACAAAAGAGTGAACTACAGTCGACACAGTGTGTTTTCTTTGTCTTTTACAGGTTAGTAATTGAAGTTTAAAACACAGAACTTTCACAATATGATGTAGATTTAATTCCACTTCCACAGTTTTATTGGTTCTATAATGCTTTGTTGGTCTTATGTTTGTAAAGAGAGTAAAAACGGTTTTGAGTGCTAGCATGCTAAGAAAAGTGCCTCGTGCGTGACCGTAACTTTCAGTTTCAATTCCCTTCTGATTTTCATTTGGTTAAAAACGCTCATGATACTGTGTAAAATAAATAAATAGATCATTCATTCTGTTTATGTACAAAAGTAAGATTGTTACATCAGTTAAATGTTATTTGTTTATCTGGTAGCTCTGTCAGTTAACATGGGTTTTTCCCATTGAAAAGAGGCAAAATGCTAGTTTAGGTAATTAAACCATAATGAGCTTGTGTTTACATGGACGTTAATTTGAACAGTAAAATTAGATTTTGTATTTAGTGAATTAATCAGAGTGTCTGAAATGCACTTAGAGAAGTAACATATTTTGTATGTTTTGGTATTTAAACATTTGTTTAATAAAAGTCTGACAGAAGCGACAGAAGAGTGAACAACTACAGTCGACTCAGTGTGTTTTCTTTGTCTTTTACAGACATACTTTAAGCTGTAAGCAGGTTCCATCCCGTACCTGTTACATTAGCATGCTAAAAGACTCAGTATTTCATGTGCTAACAGTCTATGTATTGCAGGTATAGATCTAATTCATTCATCAGACTCTTTTATCCAAAGTGATGACATCAGAGAGTAAGAACAACACAAGCAAGGATCTAGAGAGGAGGAGACAACAACAACAGGAAGTGACCAGAGGCAGAGCACAACATCGACAGCTGTTCTTGAGAGTTCTAATCAGCATCTACACCATCCTAAATATCATCATCATCATTAAGGTCGTAGGTGTTCATAAAGAGCTGGGTCTTTAGCTTTTTCTTAAAGGTGCAGAGGGACCCTGCAGATCGAATGGAGTTTGGTAGTTTTGTTCCACCACCGGGGGGGCGATAGAGGGGAAGAGTCTAGTTAGAGACTTGGGGGGGAACGTGTTGTGAAGGTTGGATCAGACGCCTTATAAACTGAACGGGGAATAACACTGCGTGACAGTTTGCTCTTTCCTCGGATCGTCTCATTTGAATATCACATTCATCTGTAAACTTTGCGCCATCCTGTCCTCATAAGGTTCAACATCTGACGTCTGTGTGGAGCCGAGCGTTGCATTTTACATTTCCAACCTCCTGCATGTTAAAAACACGAGAGCGTTATGTAATTACTCCGCCTGAAACAACCTTAAAGTCCTCACACAAACCTCCATGTTTGTTTGTTTACCATCAGAGGGACGGAGAACAGCTCCTGTGTGTGTGTGTGTGTGTGTTTGTGCTTCTGTGTGTGTGAGTGTGTGTCAGAGGAGTTTAAGTTTATATGAAGGTTGGAGACATTAAAACCTTCATCCCTCCGCACTAATATGAAATATAAATAGAAACACAGCAGGAGAGGAAATGTCCCCGTGTCTTATTTCCTCTCCGGCTCTTTAAAGTGAAATCTGAAAACGGAAATTGGAAAATGCTTCGCCCGTCGCACACTGGCCATGACTCCACACAGATTCATCCTGGTAATCTGTCCCTGATAGATCAGCTTGTTTTCAGGCTGGAGGGACATTTATCGGAGTTAATCACTTCATCCATAAGTCATCACTTTGTTGTTCCTGCAGATCGATGTCGTTAGAAACAGGAAGAGAGAAAACGATCAGCGATAAAGTCTGACTGGCTGTGCAATCTTCAACACATATCATGTTTCCATCTTTATTTCCATCACATCAGTTTACAAAATACCTCAAGTCAAACATTCTGCTGAATACTTGAGTGACCTTGCGCTTTCACACCGCAGGTCACACTCCGGTTAACTTTGCTCTGTTAGTACAAGAATTAAAAATTAAAGATGAAACTTTTTCAATAATACAAGCCTACATTAGTCGACGTCTAAGTGGTGAGGACTCCAAAAGATACTGAATTAAACACGACAATAAATGATGTTACCATACCGCACAAAAATGCTCAAATACAAATAAAAACATTCACTCCCAGTACAGATATGCGCTAATCAGTAGCAGTGATGGGAATAACGGCGTTACTAACGGCGTTACTTTTTTCAGTAACGAGTAATCTAATTGATTACTCTTCCCATCATTATAACGCCGTTACCGTTACTGCCAAAAAATGCGGTGCGTTACTATGACTGAAGCTGTTTTTCATCAGACCAACTAAGATATTTCTTACTGTTCTTCCTCTTTGGTGAGTGCGGACACGAGACAACCGCATAAATGATGACGATTGGCTGAGGTAGAGTAAAAATTTCATGGTGAGCCAATCAGAGGTAGAGTTGGGCGGGTGTTGTTTACACAAATTCGAAAGCATGCATAGTCGAACACACAACAACACAAATGAGTCAACGAGAAACAGGAATGGCGAGCCCAAATAATCCAACAGTAGCCTTCTTTAAGTGGAAGTATAGCCATTACTTTTCCTTCCAAGAAATTAAAGGAACGAGTGTAATCGTGAAATGCACATTATGCCCTGGAGTCAAAAGCCTCTCCACGTCGGTGTCGAGCAATTCAAACTTATTGAGACATCTTTCAACGCTACATGCTTCCACGAAATTAGTGGCCAAGAAGACCCCCGAAGGAGAAGGAGACAGTGCCACAAAACCTAAGCAACCAAAGCTTGATTTTACGGCCCCACCACCACACATTTTGTCTCAGGCCGAGCTAAACAAACTGTTAGCCAGGTATGTTGTGGAGGATATGCTGCCATTATCGATGGTTGAGTCGGAGTCATTCAGAGCACTAGTTGCCAAAATACCGGTCAGAGCAGGGGTCGGCCTGCCATGTAGAAAGACGTTCGCGAACTATATAGACGCCCAACATGCTCAAATGAATGTCGAGCTCAAATAGACATTTGAGAAATTAGAATATTTGTCTACCACAGCAGACAAAACATCTATTATGTCATTTTTACGGATCCACTATATAAACATAGTAATTATAATATCTACAATAATACATGACATTTGATTGGAGGCTAGTCTCACTTTGTCCCACAGCAACATTAAAATAGTTTAGATTTGTGTACACTGTTTCTGTTAATTATTGATTGTATTAAGTGTCCATTTCATTATAATATTCAGATTTATCATAAATAATTGAACATGCACATGTATTTTAAGTTCTGTTAAAGAGGGGTGGAGGTGGGGTCCAAATTCTTTGACACATTTGAGCATTTAAAAATTTACTTGAAAGTAACGAAATAGTTACTTTCCAAAGTAACTAGTTACTTTTATAATTTGTTACTCAGTAACTACTTTAGTTACTTTTTGGGAGAAGTAACTAGTAACTGTAACTAATTACTTTTTTAAAGTAACTTGCCCAACACTGATCAGTAGTGTTGTATTCAAGACCACACTAACTGAGACCCAAACATACCTGAGACCAGAGAGCTCCGAGACCAAGACAAGACCAAGACATTTAGGGATCAAGACCAAGACCACGACCAAGACCAAAACCAAGACTAGGACCATAAATATACAAAATACAACACTACTAATCAGACCTATTTGTTTTTTTGAACCAGGCTGTAATCTCTGCTGTAAAAAACAAGCTTTTTAGAATGGTTGTGTATGTGACTTCCTGTTCTTCTGCAGCCAGCCTCTAGTGGACACTCCAAGAACTGCAGGATTTTACACTTCAGCATCAGCTTCATGTTTCAACACCGAAGTTGTCTCTTGTTGAACACCTACTCAGACGTGACTCATGACAGAAACTCCACTCGTAAACACATTTTTGATTTAACTTTTTGATTTGTGAACACATGAATCAGAGTCGTCCCTAAATACTGACGCTTTGGACAGAAAAGAGAAAAGCACCTTCAGACACAACAGCTGAGATAAAAACATGAAGGTGCACACAGGAGATAAATCATGAAGTGACATTAAAGCATGCTGCTGCTCTATGAAGGAAACTCTTATTCCCAGTGTCTGGATTAATGTCTCTGAACTTTATCGGTTTGCAGAGTGGCAGACTTCTCGCTCGCTGAAGTTTCCGTGTGAAGTTTGTTGTTTGTGGAGGATTTCAGAGCGACTCCCAGCAGCTGTGATCTCTCTGCAGTCTGCCACTGCTAACGCCTGTTTACATGCAGAAAGCTCGTATTCAGCTTCACGCTGCAGATCTGTGCACGCAGCAAGGATGCTAATGGTGAATCAGCAGGGACAGTCCCGACAGACAGACGCCTGTCCCTGAGAATCAAGCATCAAACTCCCCATGGAGTAATCGCAAACATAAATACATGAGCTTGTTTTCCTCTGCGGTTGATTCACTGCTCCCTCGTTGTTTATCTCAACGTGAAGTTTATTTTTCATATCTTTCATGAGCAGACAGGTTTAGTGAAACTCTCTTCATGTGTTTCTGAGAGGAGCAGATATCCTGCCGAGTGAAGATGCACAGAGAAATACAGATAGCAGATGATATCAGATTTGTAAATCATTATTTATATGAGCAGGTTTTTTCTTTTTGACTTTATTGGATAGAACCGATAAAGAGAGACAGGAAGTGTTGGGGGAGGGGGGGGGCGACTTGCAGTAAGGTCAGATTCAAACCCACAGCCTCTGCGATGAGGACTACAGCCTCTGTACATGGTGCATCTGACACAACCACACTAGGCTATCAGCGCCCCTGTATGAGCTGAATAAATACAAGGAGGCTGGAGGAGAAACTCCAGGTAAAGTGTGAGTGTAAAATGTGTCTGTTTGCATTCACACATGCAGCTCCTCCGGTTAATATCAGGAGTTTTCAGCAGGTGTGAACGCTCTAACAGAGTATTCCTTGTTCTGGTTATTGGAACTCATGTAATTGTCTTGCTGCCTCCACACATTGAAAAATAACCAGTAAATATTACAAAAAAATAAAATGTTGACATACTACAGAGCCAGAGGGCGACATGGATATGCTTTCTACAGTTGCTTCTGTTTTATAAATTGCACGCACGTCTTTATTGAAAGAAATGAATTAAATATAGGCCATGTTCCCAGTGCGGCCACATTCAGGGTGTGAAGCCAAGATGTTGTTGTCGTGTCTGACTGTTACACTCAGCGTTTAAATCACGTTAATCGTGTAATCAAATTGATTACGATAGCATTGTGTAAGTTCTATCTGAGGACATGTTGTTATGTTGCTTTCAAATGCAAAATATCACGTTGTGTGTTGTTACCCCAGGCAGAAGCTAACAAAACAAAGTTCTGGAGATGTCCATGTTGCTTGATCGACTTGTTGCCAACTATTTTAAAACTGAAAATGCATGAATGCAACCCTGTTCTTAATAATACGATTAAATAATTTATAAAAATCAGATTGTTTCTCTTTGTTTAAAATGTTCTGTTATAATAAAGTCCGAATCATTAAAAAATATGAAATAGCTTTAACTGATGAGTCATGCAGGAATTATGAGATCATTCGGGAGACCGTCTCGCTACGTCATGGCCGTGACGTAGCCGGGAGGCTGGAAGGGGGCGGGGCTGCTCTTTAAAAAGTCCCGCGCGGCAGCGGACGGAGCAGGAAAACCAGCCGGAGGAGACCGGAAACACCTCGAGGACCTGTTTTAGTGCTTTCTGGCATCATGTGGGCGCGAGCTGTGGTGTGCGCGGCGCTGCTGTCCGCGCTCTGCTCGGGGGGACGGACGGAAGCCGAGAGGGACGAGAGAGACGTCCAGGACTACCAGTACGCGAACTCCAACAGACTGGTGAGCGAAAGGGACACTGGGACAGAAATATTATTATTATTATGAGTTCAGGTAGGACTTCGGGCATGTTTCTATAAACTACTCCTGGATGTTTGAATTTCCTCAGGATCAATAAAGTATTTAAAAATCTTTAAATATGTAAATTAAATTATCTGGAGGTACTGGTGACCCAGCTGGAGTTTTCTTTCTCTGTGCAGAGTCTTCTACAGCAACATAGAATATAAATACTTAACTGTCATGATACAACTTAATAACTGAGTTAGAAAAGCTTTACCTAGAGTGCACAAACACTCAGACATCAAGTTAGAGCAGAGAGATCATGTTTATCATATTGCACAGGCAGAGAAATTAATATTTCACACTGACAACATGAAGCCAACCCTCGAGCTGATTTTGTTTCTGATTGCATCTGTATGAAATAACATTTTATTTTGAAAGGGTGGCAACAAGTTCTAAAAAATTAAATCATTTAGAGTTCATGAACGGCTGCATGATAAACTTTATTTATGAATGTGTGAGTTTCATTATTGAAGCAGTGATTTAAATAACTTGGCCAACACCCTCTTTAATAATTTCATCTTTAATGTCGTCAAGAACTTTTGTGATTCTAAGAAATTAGATCATTTATTAGTGAACTGGAAAATAAAAATACTGCACAGCAGCAAAAAATGATCAAACCAGCAACTTTATGGACAATCAATGTGGAACAGAATCAAAAGCCTTTATTGTCTCTTCAAGGTCTCATACATTCAGACAGACGATTTATGCTCAAGTCAACATTTAGGAAATCATTTACAGCGTATGATGTTTAATGCTCGTCTCCTCACACACTCCTGCACACGAGACGGAGAAAATTGAGAATAGGAGAGGAGGGATGATGCATGGACTGTGTGTGTGTGTGTGTTTGTGTGTGTGTGTGTGTGTGTGTGTGTGTGTGTGTGTGTGTGTGTGTGTGTGTCGAAATTTCAAAATAATAGAACTGCAATTAAATAGTTGTTAAAGGCACAGTATGTAAATTCCTTCACCAGGGGGCTCTCAATCAAGCAGGACAGGAGCCCAAGGTCAGGTTCGAACCAGGGCTGCTCGCCTGGAGGACTGTAGCCTCTGTACATGGGGGCACGAGAACAAAATACTAGGCAGTACAAAATAATTGTAATATGTGGAGAGGGTGAACCTCTTAGTGTGGGTATTTAAAATGTGTGTGTGTGTGTGTTTGTGTGTGTGTGTGTGTGTGTGTGTGTGTGTGTGTGTGTGTGTGTGTGTGTGTGTGTGTGTTTGTGTGTGTGTGTGTGTGTGTGTGTGTGTGTCCAGCTTGGTGCTCTGCATGAAGTCCTGGAGAAGCTGCAGACAAAGAGGATTAATCCCTGGGAGAAGAAGTACGGACAGGTCCCCTCTGTGAGTAAACAGCTGTGATCCATTTAGACTGTCAGTATGTTTACATGCAGAGTTCAGGGACGCTACGGTTACAGCTCGTTAGGTCGTTAATTAGCCGACTAGTTACTGGGGTCACCCGTCTGTTCCTGCAGGGGGCGCTGGAGTCCCATCGATGGCGGTCTCCATGCAGGAAATGCTGTCTCAGTCTAACTTTCAGTCAGAACAACAAACCAGAGGGAGTTTGACATCACTCTTTAGGAAGTCATTACTCACTGATTTATTAAAGTTATTAATGTCTCATATTAAACCTGTAAACATGTTTTTATTCACGGTTCTTTTTCCCACCCTCAGTGTGACCTCGGCGAGCACTGCGCCGTCAGAAAAGGATCTCGCATCGGGAAGATGTGCGACTGTCCACGAGGAGCTTTCTGCAACTTCTTCCTGCTGAAGTGCTTATGAGCCAATCAGATCAGAGTCTATATTTTAACATGTATATTTTACATATTCATGTAGATATAAATAACCTACGATGATGTAAAGTGGCGTTTAGAGCGGAGGGAACCCTCCGTGAATTTTTGTCTTGTTACATTAAAGGTGTTTTATCTGACTCCTCCCCTTTTGTTCATTTGTTATTCATGATATTTTAAAGGTTAGCTTCTTGAATTTCAAAGTATTAATACTCAAATAAAGTGTAGATGTTGTAAATATTTTCACATTTGATGTTTCATGATTGGGCTGCATGAGTGCTGTCACAGCTCTGGTTTACTTCCTGCTTTCATCGACCAACCAGTGAAGACTCGCTGCAAGCAGCAGTGTGTTTAACATTAGACTCTAAGGAAGCCGCAGTGCGTCCAAATGTTAGTCCTTTGCACCTTTAATAAAGTTCCCTCAAGTGACTCGTGCTCCAGTATCGTCTTTTGTTCCCGTCTTGAAGGATCCACTGAATTAGTTTAGTCTGACCCTCCAAGCGTTTAAACTTCTAACTCTGTATGAATCTGCAGAACAGGCGTTTTATTTGTATGCCTTTAATTAGAGGTAACAGCTGATGAAAGTGAGAAACCAGAGAGCGGGAAAGCAGCCACAGGTCAGTTTTGAACCCAGGCCACCCGCCTGGAGGATCACAGCCTCCGTATGTGGGGCCATGGTTTATTCTTGAATATTAGGGGGTTAGGGGTTTTGGTTTGTTGGACTTAAAGATACCCTGTCAGTGATTTATCAAGCAAGAGGAAGTCTCAGGAATCTGCTGCTTTGGCGCCACCTTCAGGACACAAACTGACCTTAGGGCATCATGTTTCAGACAGAGCTCACAGCATGAACAGAATTAAAAATGGTTTCCTGATTATACACCAACACATGACGACTTCATGATAATGGAATAAATGAATAATAAAATAAAACCCTTTTACATTTACTTCTAGGTTTTTATTTGCACTTCCTGCGTCACACCACGACCATCTGAAGTCAGCTGTCCAATAGGAACAGCAGACACCACCAGTGTCTTTAGGGTTAAATGAATCTACAAAAACAATCGACCAGCAGAGGTTTTTTTTGTCCCACAGGGTTTTTATTAGAAGACAGTTTACAGACATTTAGACTCCTCGGGGCTGCTTGAAGTTCATGCCGACGGTGGGCTGGGTCACCTGCAGGTTGGACAGACTGCCGAAGTCCTAAAGAAGAAGAAGAAGAGTGAGCGCTCTGCACCAAACTCAGAGTGAAAACAGCTGACTGTAGAGCGACTGTTTGAGAGCGCCAGGGTCTGACAGGAACAGGTCATCCTGCAAACACGGGAAAGGCTCGCAGTTTTGCTCTTCCTGTACTATCAATGACCTGACGACGAGGACGCCATGACCACTTTCGATACAGGACAGACGGGGAAACGGCTTCATGCCAAACACTTTAAAAATCTTACTGTTTTATTTAGCGTTACTAACAGTCACAGAAGGTTTCACAGGTCGACTACAAACCCTCCATCAGTATTTAAACTCCTTTTCTAAACACTGTGTCGATTCTCCTAACTGAAATGGAATCCAGTCATTTTAAACACCATCTTGTTTTAACTCCTCAGAAGTTTAAACAAGAGGTCATCGCACGCAATGTCAACAGGTACATGACAATGTTATCAGCGCACAGCCCGGGTTCAGAGACTCACCAGCAACTTCAGCATCTCCTTGGTGTCGGGATCAACTTCAATCAGCTCCTGGTCCAGAGCGGAAACCTGCAAAGGAACGCACATGAAAGAGTTAATTAACACATTTCCTCGTCAACAACTTTCCTCCTTACACCTCTACAAGTGAGCACTTATTAGATCAGGGACATTCACATGTTTATGCACCATGTGTTTTAAGAACATGAGGCTGAAAAAGCAGTGAGAGTTTGAGGAATCATTCATTATAGTTTGTGTCCAGCAGAGGGCGCTTTCACCCAAAATCCACATTAATGATGTAGAAATATAAAGTTGGTATTTGATCTCTAAATCCCCAAACCGGTTTGAAGTTTGACTTTGAAACGAGGCGACAGAAGCAGAATCTGCAGTGAGCTTATAAATCAGTGACATCACTTCTGCATCATCACGTCTGGATGAAAGTTTGTCTGAGAGCGCCAGGGTCTGACAGGAACGGGTCATCCTGCAAACACGGGAAAGGCTCGCAGGTTTGCTCTTCCTGTACTATCAATGACCTGACGACGAGGACGCCATGACCACTTTCGATACAGGACTCAGGATACACACAATAATCACACACAGCATGTTATTAGTTAAACTAAGTCTTTTTTTCTTTCCTCCAGACGGATCATGACATTAAAACGATGTCACAGTAACCCTTATTCAGGGCGCCGCTTTCAAGCTATAGTATTTACCCCCGTGATGTTTCTCCTTCAATCTGAATGTGGCTAAGGCGTAATGGGGGAGACAGGATCAGCAGAGCCAGCAGGGGAGAACAGCGCTGAGTGTGTGGAGCTCCATCTGTGCCGACCTCAAAGACTTGAACGCCAATATTACGTCATCACAGAATCAATATGAACGTACAGAGACGTGATGACAGCTGAGCTTAGTTAGGTCACTTCAGTCTGAAAAGGTGTGTGTGTTGCTTAATGACTCTTCAGGTGAGAGAAACTCTACATGTACGAGCGTGCGCACACACACACACACTTCAGCGCTCTGACCAGCAGTGTGTTCACCTTACGCCTTTAAAGTGACCTTCAGGACTCTGACAACAAGCAGCCTGCACAACTTCCTGTGTTGTGTTTATAATGTGCAGAGTGTTACTATGACTACTCTTTCTGCAAAACGGTGCTCTGTCACACAACAAAGAACATGTCAAAGTTTATTTTGCTGCGTTTCATTTCACTTCGGTTTTAAAACATTTGTTTTTACAAACATAAATACTTTTGGATTACTTTTAGCTTACTTCAAAAACGTCTAGCTGAGCGTGTTTATCTGGAAAACTAAATAATGTGCTTTAGAGAACGATCTAATTACTGTCAGAGAAAAAGTTATGCAAGTACACAAAACACAAATGTGGTAAATTTTGTCCTGCAACCTATTGGTGCCAACAGATTTATGGACTAAATGGTAGGCTGCTGGCATGTACAACAGAAGAGGTCCACCACTTGTGGAATGTTTTTAATTCTGCCAAATGTGCTTTCCTTCATTCATTTTGCCACTTGTTAAACTCTAAGGGCCAGATTTACAAAGCTCCCAAGTAAAGAGTACTAAATTGCATGTTTACTCCAAAAGTTTGCACGTTTGGTTGGTGGGCGTTTTGCGGGTGATCTACTAAGAACATTTAAGCGAATGACACCAGGTGCAAACCTTGTGGAGGCGGTACTATTTAAGTTATGCTGTTGTGTGTTTTACTGGTTTACATCACGGAGAGTTTGGACAGAAAGCAGGATGACTGCAAGCGCAAAATAGGTATTAGTTGTAAAGGTAAATAAACACAATACTTTCGAGTTATAGGAGATAAATCTCAATATTACAAAAAATTTATCTACACTCGCCGTTGTTGCGCACCAGACAGCTGGCCAGCGCTGTGTCTGATCGGACATAAATGCCCTGGAAAAAGGTATTGAAGACGGGGGTACAAACAGTGGTGAGGTACCCCAATCCAAGCGCCCTACAGAGTAGCAGCAGCGGGCTTTAGAGGGAGGTGACGAGCGTATTATGGAGAGGAACATACCATAGGGGGCGAGCTGGGGGAGAGACGCACGACCCGAGAAAAAGGAAATCCCCAGTTTAAAATATAATGTTGGCGAAAAGAGGGAAATAGGAAGAAATAAATGTCAATGTTGAAATTCTATACAATTCAGAGGCTGTGGATGTTCAGTTTTCTTTGGATATGGCAACAATAGCCTGTAGTTTAATCATGGTGTTTCTCTTAATGATTAGAATATTTAATCAAATTAAAAAATGAATGCATGCCATTTATTTTTCTGTCATTTGAAAGATGTAAACACTGATGTTGCAGCCTTCTTGATCAGGTTTGTAGGTAAAATGTTCTCTGAATTTCCATGCCAATAATGCATTTTGGTCGTTTTTCTCATCCTCTGCCATTGTCATTCGGTTGTGGGGAAAGTGCGCTCGCCATTGACTTGCAGCGTACGTAATGCAACCTGCTTCTGCATCCACACAGTGCAACCTGCGTGTAGTGCCGTCAAGTAATCCCTGCAAGTAATCCTTTTTTGAGAAAGTGACTGTATTCAGAATACACCAATTGAAACTGTAACTATAAGGGAATACAGTTACTCTTATTTTGTATTTTAAATACATAACGCTGTTACATGTAATCCGTTACTTCCCAACCCTGCCGGCCTGAGTCTGTCCCTTTAAGCAGGTGGCTTATGGATAATGTATGCCATTAGAAGTTGGGGTTCATGCTCCTGCTACAGTATGAGAGTGGACAGGTCTACAGCGTGGAGCAGCAGATGAAAAGGTCACATGGGTTAACACAGAGCAGCAGTGTGGTGGTGCGTTCACTGACCTCTGGAACGTAGTTATCCCTCCTCTCTCTCTCCTCCTCCTGCAGTTTGATGGAGATTCCTCTGACGGGACCCCTCTGGATCCTCTTCATCAGATGTGTCACATACCTGCAGGGATGTAAAGCAACGTCAGCGACAAACAAACGCACTCGCAGCACGACATCAGCGATAAACACGGTGACCCGATTCATCCGCCCCGACACAAGGACCTAGAAGAGACGACTCACGCACGGAGTGAATTCACCTCCTGGACTAAACCAGCCTGTAAATAAAGTTTGACTGAACTTTGTAAGCGGTCTGGTTTGTTTCAGTTCAGTAAACTCTGATCCTGATTGTGTTTCCACAGCGAACCACCACTTACTTGGGTAGGCGGTGTGCAAGCCACATGGCGATGGCAGCGTCAGCTACGTAATATTGTGACATCAGAGCAGACCGCCAATAAATTAAACGAACAAGAAAGCAACACAAGCCCTGTCAAGACCGCTGTTTCAAGCAGTGATATTTACGCCATGTGACGTTTAGCCTTCTGTCTGAATGTTGTGGAAGCGTAAAAAGGGGGGACGAAGTGACCAGTCAGCAGTCTGAAAAGTGGGCGTGTAAACAGAGGACAAAAATGGAGGAAGTTTAGCTTTTACTTCTAGGAAAAGAAGGCGACGAAGTTAATGAGAGAAGAACTCCTCAGGATACTTAAACAGAAGCTGTTTTGTGTTAGCCTGCGTTCATGTGGTTTCGGACACATACTTTTCCGAGGTTTGAAAATGAACGCCTCAAGTCGGAACAGTCTGGAAAGAATTAAATTTGGCGTCATAATCGTCATCAACAAGATGTTTACTTAACATTAAGACACTTTTTATTAAGTAACGCACATCATCGTTTAGCTCAGATAAAACACTACTGCACTGTTTATGGTGTTACAAGATTCAGACTCTTCAAACTGAAATCACGTGAACACACTGAAGTCTGAAAAACAACTTCCCCACTCAGAAAATGGAACATCCCAGGAGCACCTGAACACAGCATTTGTTCTTATTTACCACAGTCCTACAGAAAGTGACAATTCTTTGGACAAATCAGCGGACTGCAGCGTGTCGACCTCCACCCCTCAGGGTCGGATCGGTGCGCTTAGCACCTCAACAGAATGGCAGCAATAAAGTAGGACGGTACGGCTCGATTACTTGGGTTTCATTTCTAACGTTTGACGGTGGAAACGCCAATTAAGTGTACCGAACCAAACCAGGACCGCTTGGTGGAAACAGGACTTCAGCTGAGAACAAATCTTTTTAAACACGTTGAGAGTTTAAAGAACACATTTCTTTTCATGAATAGCTGGAGAATGACGCCCAATCTTTGTAAAAACAAACAAATAAATCATGAAGATCACAGAGTCTGTGAAATGAACTTTATGGGTCTCAGGCGGACTCAGCGGTCCGGTTCTGGTTCACCATCAGGTTTAGAAAACATTAACTGTGGATGTCTGAGAGCGCCAGGGTCTGACAGGAACGGGTCATCCTGCAAACACGGGAAAGGCTCGCAGTTTTGCTTTTCCTGTACTATCAATGACCTGACGACGAGGACGCCATGACCACTTTCGATACAGGACGCTGGATGCCAATCAGCGGGACTGTGAACTCACCCGGCAATCTTGTTGCGGAGCTTCTTGCTGGGGATGATGGCGATCTCCTCGCACACCCTCTTGTTGGTGTGGAAGTCGCTGCCCAGCCGGGTGTAGTATTTCTCGATGATGACCCTGGCGGCCTTTTTCACCGTCTTGGTCCTGACGCGTCCCTGAGAGCAAATCACACGACATCATCATACTTCAAAACAGGAAGCAATATACTCACAAATTAACCCTTTAAAACTTTGCGTTAATATTCAACCTACATTCAATCAGTGCGGCCTGTGAACTTTAGAGGATCAACACCGAAAGCCCAGAAAGATTTTAACATTACGAGTCTCCTGGACCATTAGTAGAGATCGGACGTTTATTAAAAACTCTAAGCAACTTGAACTGCCAAAGCAGAAAACGCGTCGGTCTCACACCTTGACTTCAGGTAAGGTCAAGACGGGATCAGCGTGCAGATACTGTTTTCTATACTTGACCCCAGTTTGATTTTCCATCTGGCACCTGACACTTTATCTTTAGACACATGACAAGACAACTCCCCATTTCGATCCCTGATCTGCCGCTTTGCATCATGGGAAACAGTACATGAGGGAGACTGGTCTGATGCATAATGTAGATCTTTACATGAATCAGTAAGACATCCCGTACAAACTGTGGAGCGTATTATATTAAAGGTTAAGACACCTTCAATACCTTTTCAATCTTTTGATACCTAGCGCTTTGAAACTATACAATCAAAGCACCAAATATTAAAACATGTGTCAGCTATTTAGTGGCATTTTAACCAAAGGCTGCAGCATGAGAAATATTGAACATGTTGTCTAAATTGCAGTAATATGTGTCTAATAATTTACTGCAATTTGGACAGTGTGCAGGAGATTGCCTGACATTTCTGGCGATTAAAAAACAGAAATGTCACACTCACTGAGGCTTCTCTTTTAGATGCTATGGTATTAAGACGAGTATGAAAATAGTTTGATTTACACTGTAAGCGTATCGAAGTGTAACAACGTGACAAAGCTTCAGGAGCAGCATTACAGGCTGCCTTCACTGAACAGATGCTAACTACCGGGTTAGCCTTCAGAGCTAACTACCAAACCCGTGTAATGTATGAAAAATCACCGCGTAAACTGTCCGTTAACACCCGCCCGGAACAGAGGAGTTATTCTGCCGTTCACGTTAAATTAAACAGTTAAAATATGAATGGTAACGGCGGCCCATTCAGCCTCGGTGCAGCTTCATCCATTAGCATCACGTCTCCGTTACAATACCACAAATAAACCACTTCATCTGCGACATCTAACATCGATATTATCGTCTGACGGTGTGTTTAACTGTCCGGTTTCCGTGGATGAAGCGACCGACGGATAAAAGATGTTTAAACGGCAGGATTGGTTCAGATTGTTCGGGTAGATGAGTGAAAATTACCCACCATGTTGGATCGGCCTGGTAGAAGAGGACGGACGGAGCTCCGGGGGAAGTTTAAAGACACGGGCGGAAGTCGAGATCAGGGATGCTACTGCGGCTGCGCCCTCTGTCGGCGGGCGGAGGGAACTACAACAACAAAAACAACACCGACAACCACAAGCACGACTTTTCATACTTCTAGAATTTATTACAACTAATTATAAAAATAATAACATTACAAATCACACCACTAATCAGCATTATTATTATCTTAAAGTGTTTTAATTGATTTATATTGTCTTTGATTAAATGTGTTGTTGTATTGTTTGTTTTAAGGTGATTTCGATGGAGTCTGAAATGAGAGAAACCATCATGTGGTTTTTCGAGAATAAATGAAGGTTTGAATTCAATTAAACAATGCATAATTAAAATTATATATGACGGAGTATTAGGGCCACGGTTAAGAAAGAAAAAAGCTAAATTCACAAGATTAAATCGATTTAAATTAGGCTTTATTATTGTTATTATTCTGCCAAAAGCTCTTCTTCAAAATGATGAAAGAACCCTTAAAGCCACAAAAGACACAGTTTCCTCCCAGTCAGTGTGGTTCCTTCTTCCTTGCCCCAGTTTCTTGTAGTGATACTCATGACAATGTGATGCTGATGTGTCCTTGTCGTGGTTGTTGTTAGTGAAACGTGTTATTTGGTCATGAGACGTATAAATAAAATAAATCAGATTTTAAACATTTATTGTAGCTTTATTGCTGAAACACATCGTCAGTGATTTCTGTCTTTAAACAGGAAACGTCCAAGTGTTCAGAGGAATAACAGACTTCAGCATGAGATCGTTTAAAAAAAGGAATCAGAAAACATGAAAAAGGAAACATTCAAACATGAACAGTCGTTACAGCACAGCGAGTCTGTTCCTCCCAGTTTTCGGTGGATTTTGAGGGAAATCCCATAATCCCCCTTTAAAGCTGATTATGACACAGAACGCAGAGTTCCTCTGAAAGCTCGACCAGCAGAAGGTTTTTGGTCGACGCTGACACAAAAAAAAACAGAGATTAAAGATTTGATCAAAAACATCAAAATAAAAACAGAAACTAAAGATCATGCTGCACAGCTGCATGTGATTGTAAAAGTTCAGACTCGTTCTGACAGAGCATAAAAAAACTCTCTGTTAGTGTGTTCACACTCGCAGAAAACTCCTGAAGTTTATCATGCTGAGCATCATATGTGAACACAAACAGCTGAATGTTTCTCTCTTCACTCCTCCAGCCTCCTATTTATTCTGCAGAAAGTCAGAGTGAGCTGATGTGAGAACGCAGCAGGATATAATCAGGAGAATTCACCTGGAGTGAGTGGGAGGGGGTGGTGACGTTTATTCCCTGCACGACCATAGACTGTCTGCACGCCACCTTTACCATCTCTGTGCTGTAATGAACCTGCTGCATTATGTTTCCTGTCCTCCAGTATGTTCTTCTCCACTCTTTAGTTCAGATTGAGATTCTGTTCAACAACACGTAGCATTGATATAAAGACAAATATTCTCATTATAGCATCTTATAGAGGACTCTGATGCTTCATCTGGCACTTCTGCGTCTTTTTAAATGTTTTCTTACCTCAGGAGACTCCGCCACCTGTCTGTCAGGTATAGTCTCCCGCTGTGAGGTGCATGTGTGAACAACCAGGTCAGGAGGATTTCTGGAGCAATCCTCCTGACGTAATCTAGATATTTCCAAGAGTGCAGATGTGAAAACGTCTTGTGTCTCTACATGAAATAATTTAAAACTTGCATATGATTCTAGTAAACATCAAACTGTATTGATATACCTGTTTGTTACCACGGCAACAACATTAGAAGTCCTCGACACCGGACTCAAATGGACAAGGTTCTTAAGACCAGAGGCTGAAACCTCAGCACGTCTGTGAGCATCGACTGTGTTTCCTCTTCTAATCCTCACCTTACTCTCTTATTCATACTGAGTTCATAATGTCTGTATTTGTTTAGTTTCACTGTTTATTCATTTATTAAAGTCTCATGCTTCTGTTTTAATCCAAAAAGCTGAGCAGGGTCAGGGGTCGTAAATCAGCTAGAAACCTGAATGCATGACATCATGGAGTTTGTATTTTACATAAGAAGAAACCTTGTGTCATGTTTCGTCTGATAAATAATCTAATTAAAAAATATCAGGAGAGCCGGGGGGCGTAGACTGATTAAAGAATGAGCCCAACGCTGATTTCTAGGGTCATACTGAACTCGAGAAAAACAACGTTATGTTATTCCTAAAGATGACCTCATTATCTGAAGAAATGCACTTTTTGGTCGCAGGAGAAATCCCCGTAAAAATGATCCATTATAGCTTTAAAAATAATAAGAAGAAGAAGAAGAAGAAAAAGAAAGAAGCTGTGAGCTTGAGGTAAAGATTGATAAAAAAAACCAACATGGCTGCTCGAGGCTGCCGTAGATATTATCGCTGCATGCAGAGTTACGTCCTGTTGACACACGAGAGCAGGTCGATGATCTCGTCAGAGTGTAATGCAGCTCGTTAGACGAGATATCAAAAACGTTTAACTCCTGATTTAAATTATTCTCACTTAAAAATCATCTTCAATCACGATGCTCTCGTCTTCAATAAATCCTCGTCTCCTCTCTCGTGTTCACATGTTGATTTTTTTTTTAAGGTAACAAAGCTCACTAACCACAAATTTAACAGCTGACGTCAGGATGAGTGTACATTCGTGTGTGTACATTTATGTGTGTACATTAGTGTGTGTGTGTGTGTGTGTGTGTGTGTGTGTGTGTGTGTGTGAAGTAGAGATGTGCAGCGGGGTGAGGGGAGCAGGTCTGTGCAGAGAGAGGGAGGGTCCAAAGTCTTAAAGGGGAACACACTGCTCTATAAAAATGTCCCGTCACTGGCCAAGCCCTCGTTAGCGGCGGCTGGTGATTGGGTGATGAGATCAGAAAGTAAAGTGCTCTTCAGTAGAAGCTATGGCCTTCCTTTCCTGTGGAACGTTACGCGGCGGTCGCTCGCTTACATGTGAGTGAAAAGTGCAAATAAGGAGCCGAGGAGTTGCATATCGTCCTGCTCTGTGTGTGTGTGTGTGTGTGTGTGTGTGTGTGTGTGTGTGTGTGTGTGTGTGTGTGTGTGTGTGTGTGTGTGTGTGTGTGTGTGTGTGTGTGTGTGTTGTCATGGTAACGGTAGAGGCACCAGCACGTCCACGTAGCTGACGGGGAACAGCCCCGACTTGCTGCCGAGCGCACCCTCGTACCAGTTGGCGTCGACGCGGTTAGTGAGGATGATGATGTCGCCCTCATTGAAGTCCAGCTCGCCCTCCTGGTTCGGGTGGAACGAGTACATCGCCCGGCAACAGGGCTGATCCAGGACCGTCCTACTGTCAGCTGGGCGGAAGAGAGACACCGACAGAGAGAGAGAGAGAGAGAGAGAGAGAGATAGAGAGAGATAATAAGCAGAGTAAAAATCAAGTATTCTTAAACCCTTAAAAGGAACATGATCAAATAATCTGAACAGGAGACAGTTCTCTTCATCAGAGGTGTTAACCCTGAACTTCCACCAGGTACGTGTGGTGTTTGGTGTCTGCTCCGCTCCGGTACGGCTTCATGCTCCCTCGTCCGTCAACACCCACAGCCTGCGTTCTCAGAGCGCAGCACGGAGCAGCACCGCTGGACAGCTGGAGTCACGAGAAACACCTCAGATAAACTACAGATGATGTCAGAGCGTTCTCACCGTAGCAGGAGATGGGGCTTCCCGGTCTGGACGGTAACTCTGTGAACTCCTCTGCTGAGGAAACTGGGGAGGGGAGCGACGGCTGTTGGTAGAACCCGAGGCCGAGGCCGCCGTTGTGTTCACTTCTGATCCGGATCTTTTTGGGTCTGAACCTTCGCTCGGGTCTGTTCGAGGCCGCCGTCAACCTGCGTTCAACACAAAGACGACGTTTAGACTTTCCAGCTTTAAAAACCTGCAGACAGACGAGCCACTCATCACTAACACCAGCTCTCTTCTTAAAGCGTGTCAGGACGCTACAATGACCACGTCAGGTCACAACCCAAAGGATGGACACATTCAGACGATGACCAGATGAGGGCGCTAGAGGAGAAGAGGATCACCACAGTTCCTCTGATTCACCCTGACAGGATCAACATTTGAACATTATTTCATCACAGTTTGTGCAGCAGTGATTTGAGACTGGGTGAAACAGGAAGTAAAGACAGCAACCTAACCCTCAAATGATGAAGACGAGTTTTGCAAATAATCCAACGTTAAATTAAAATATTCACTCTTTTTAGAAAATGCTCCATGGACGACCTTTGTCCTCCTCTGTCAGAACACGAGCTCCTTTCAGCCCCTCAGAGACCACACTTTGAACCCATCCTGACAAAGATACAACTTTACAGCGGTGCCGAGTTAATGATACTGCGACAGGTGTTGAACACGGGCTCACCTCGCCTGCAGGTTGCCGTGGAGACTGAGCATGATACGTTGGGCGTTACGGTGAAAGTCCAACAGTTCAGAGACCAGAGCGGCCAGAGGACGGAGCTGATCCACCTGCAGGAGGAAGAAACCAGAACAGTCCCCTTCAAGTTAGAAATGAATCCTGAACCCTCAGAAGAGTTAAAGATCAAATCTGCAGATGTCGTCCCTCTCTAGCACGACGATTGATTCTATTTATAACGTCAAACAATCAAAACAGAAAGACGTGAGCTGTTGGCTGCACGATGGATGAAGTGACCTTGAACCCAACCAAAACCCAAAACGTTCAAATCCCCGCTATGTGTCACATTATGTCCCCTTAAACATTCTGTGAGTGTTGACGGCATTGGAAGATCAAATGTGGTTCACACTGACGTCGCTCTGCAGCAGGACGAACATGCTCCTCTCTGCCTGCTCTTTAGACGAGCTGAACTTGTCCCAGGCCTGTCGCACTTCCTCCGCCGGGACTTTCCCCCTCCGTCTCCTCTTGTAGTCGAAATCGAGCCGGCGACCGTTCAGCTTCTTCAGATGGAACTGAGTGACCAATCAGAACAAAGAGATAGTTATTTTAACGGACGGTTTCATTTATACAGCAGCAGAGAGATTATTAAGGGTCACATATTATTCTAAATCCACTTCACCATGTTTCTCTAATATGTGTCTCTAGTCGGTCTACAAACCCCCCAATGATGAGAAAAGTCCATCCTCTCTATCTTTTTCCTGCTCCACTTTTCAGAAAATGTGTGCTCAAACAGGCCGTTTGGAGATTTTCCCTTCATGACATCACAAAGGGCAGTAACCCCTCCCCAGGTGGGTGACACTCCCACAGCTAGGTGTTTGTTCTGCCCCCTGAGTCTGCCTTCTCACCATAAACAATAGGACATGGAGCGAGAAAGCCTGAGACACCCAAACCCTTCCAGAGAGGGGGCGTGGTCAGACACAGCTCATTTACATTTAAAGGTACAGACACAGAAACAGCCTGTTCTGAGCAGGGCTGAAATAGAGGGGTTTATAGGCATGATCAAATACAGGATCAGAGTGGATTCAGAACAAGAAACTTCACACACATGTTTTGAGGAGCTCTGAGACTTATTTACACTGGTTGAAGAGGAGGAGAATATGTGACCTTTGAGACGATTGGATATCGTGATTCAGTTTGTGTATTTAATAAGCGTTAAAGTTAAAGTTTCCGTCTCACCCTGATCTCTTTCAGCTCGGTGTCCTGGAGATCCTGCAGCGGGTCGATGAAGCTGTGTTTGACGTTGACGTCCAGGGTGTCCCGGGCCTGAGCCACCTGTTGCAGAGATTCACCCACACCGGAGAGAGCGCCACCTGCAGGGGAGGAGGATTAAGTAGTGTTGTTACGATACCAGAGTAGAAGTCCTAATACCGTTCCTCTATTGACACGCCACTCTCGTCGTACCGAATTCAGACGCCGCTCCGAGCTCGCATCCATATTGACACATACAATCTCCCAGCATGCCCTCTGTCTGCGGGTAACCCACCGACCTTCCCTGTCCTCGGATCCTGGACATGGTGTTGAGCATGCTCAGTTTGGCTCTGTACGCTGTGGAAGCACAAAGACACACATTCAGTTCAGAGCAGTTAAAGTTTGAGCGCTGATGGTCGTAAAGGGATAGAAATGTTTGTGTTGATATTCTGAGTTCAGTGAAAGCGTTGTCGTGTTGCGTTTGATGCCGTGGTATTTCTCAGTACCTGGGTTTGGTTGGAGGACCTCGGTGGTTCTGGAGATCAGCTCGAGCAGCAGAGAGTTGATCACTAAAACACTCTAAACACAAAGGACACAGGAAACTGATATGTACATATTTACATTTAACCACCTATAGAGGGGGGTAGTGAGCAGGGACACAACCGCGGTTTTTACCTTCTCCATCTTCAGGAAGTCCTCGTCCATCTTCGTTCCTTCAGCTCCCATCAGCCTCTCATTCAGCAGCTACAGGAGAACACGAGGACGCACATTCACAGAGATCAAAGTCACAAGAAGGAAATCAAATATTAACAAAAAAAAAATATATATATGATCAGATATTATCAAAAAGAATAAAATATAACCAAATATTAAAATAGCAGTTTAGAGGGAGAAGAGGTCAGAAAATACAAGTTATAACATTTTAAGATTTAGTCGAGATGAAAAGTGTGTAATATAAGATATAAGATTATTATTTGTATTTCAGAAAATGTTTTTGTTTTTCATGAAATATATTTGAGTTTCACTTTTTTTTTTCATCTAATGAAAAGTTTTTTTTAAAGATTTTTCGAGAATTTTTTCTGTGTTTTTCACGAATGGTTTCAGGGTTTCTCAAAATGTTTTAGCTTTTCCTGAATTTTTTCGGGGTTTTCATGAAATGTTTTGGTGTTTTGTGAAATGTGTCTTGTGGTTGACCTTCAGGACCACTACACTCAGGAGATTACTAAAAGATTTGAGTATTTGTGCTCCAGTTGTTGTTTTTGCCTGAACTGTGTGTAAGTTGTAGTTTTTGTAATAAAGGAAACAGAAAACATCAGTTACAGTAAAAATATCTTCAGTAGAAAACTATTTCTTAAAGTAGACTTTCTGTAACAGAGGTCGAAGTGATTGTAGTTATCAGATATGAGAGCACAGAACAACAAACATCTTTGTGCTAACATCAGATAGTCTTCACAGGTAAATACAGGTCTGCACATCAAATGAAATCAGTTAAAATGTCTTACAGACTGTTTTTATCAAAGTGTTTTAAATCTGATAGATCATATCGATCTGTTTGAATTATCGTGATGTGTACAGCAGGCCTTGTGTCGCAGTAAACACACAAGAGGACACACTGAGCTGAATATTCAGCCGACATTAATCCTCCTGCACGTTTCATAAAACACGGACCCGATTTAACCCGGCTCTACTCGGCTCGGCACGGTTCGTCCCCTTTACCTGGCTGGCTTTGTGAAGCTGCTTCTTCATCCCGGAGACGGACATCTTTACCGGAGGTCCGGACAAACAAACACCTGCCGGCCGGTGATCAGAGGAAGTGCCGCCGGGTAGCGACAGATCCATCCCGCCTGAGAAAGCTCCGTCCCCCCGCAGAGAACAGCCAGCCGCTCCGCCCCTCCGGCTGCTGCTCCGGAGCTCCGTTAACCCTCATTTTAACAACATATCACGATTTAATGTGTTAATTATTTACTGTGTTCTCATGGCGATATAAAATTACTAGATCATCTTTAAATACTTTTTTTTAAATATGTTTTTTCGCACGAGAAAATATTATTATTGGGTTTTTTTTAATAATAAAATGCATAGTCATGGAAGTTTTAAAAAAAAAAGCATTTTAACCTAAATAATAAAATCATACATTGGTATTTAGCCATTATTCCAACTTTATGTCAGTAAGCAAATACATTTTTTTGTTATGATAATTTTTTTGTCATAAATTGATGAACTGAACGTTTGATTTTACTTTATCATTATAGTTTAACTTATTATATGTCAAATAAAAGTTAATGTTTTATCAGATTTAGCGTTTTTTGACGATATTTCAAGGTTGCACTTCATTTCCCATGAGCAGTAGCGCCATCAAGCTGTCATGTGACTACAACTTAACGTCACATGTCAACATGGCTGCCGCTGTCTCCAGCGAACATTTCGACAACTTACAGCTTCTCCTTAAGGTATTGATAATTAATACATTGATACATTTTCACTTTAAACTGAGTTTGTCGTTTTTCTTTTTGTAGTTTTATTAATTCTGCTGAATTTGACGTCAGAGCTGAACAAACATTAGCCTGTTAGCATCTCTTCAGTGTATGAAACATAAACACAGTTAAAGACAGCTTCATGGCTTACTATCAGATATAATTAGATTAATATCATTGCTGCAAGAATTAATTTAACTATTGTATGTATTTAAAGATGAGTTTTATATTTTAACATGTTTTCTATACTGTTTATTTTATTTTAAAGTTGTGTCACTATATGTGTCTTTTCATGAGCTACGAACAACACACCTGTTTGAATCATCAAATTCTGGCTACTGATCCCAGTACCACGGCATGTCTTGCTGCGCTGATAATGTTGTTGTTGTTGTTGTCTCCTGAGGCTCCCTCTAAAGATGCGGTGAGAGACGTTTGTGTTCAGAGTCACAGAAGACCGAGTCGTCGGCTGACAGAGACCACAGCAGCCACACTCAGCATCCCTGCAGCCCAGGCTGCTCAGGTAACACACACACACACACACACACACACACACACACACACACACACACACACACACACACACACACACACACACACACACACACACACACACACACACACACACACACACACACACAAATCATCTGTATGCTGCACCGATTTCACATGTCTGAACAAACATCCAGGTGTGTGTGTGTTTGCTCATCAGCTGGTCCAGTCGCTCCACGTTCTGTCTCATCACGTCCTCTTCTACAACCTGAGCTCTCCAGAGCAGATCCTCGCTCTCTTCCCTGAATCGTTCCACTCCAGTCTGAAGAACCTGATCACCAAGGTCCTGCTGGAGAACAGGTCAGAACCCGTCTCTGCTGAGGCCGTCAAAAACCACCGTATACTTCAGTACTTTACGATACCAAACGTTACAACCTCTGTGATTATAATGATCGTTAGTATCAGAAACTACAGAGGTGGGATTACTCCCCCCCCCCCCCCATTACGTCTCTGTGACAGTCACAGCTGAGGAATGAGGTCACAGAGACATAAATATGGCACCTTGAAACGGGCAGATGGCAAATGGGCATCTATTTTTGTTGCCATGGTATCAGTCAGGGACAGTCCTAGTCTCTGCTAACGACACAATTATTTCCATCATTAATGACTTCATCCATTTTATTTTGACGAGACTTTTCAGGTGTGTAAAATAAAGCTGTACAGATAAGTGTTCTTCCTGTTGGTTGGCTGAGTGTGATCACTGCAGCCTGTTAAGACATCACGTGTGTCTGTCTGATGTGTTTCAGTGCGACGTGGAAAACAGAAGCTCTCGGTCATCAGAGTGAGTCAAGTTCAGATCCACATCTTTAACTCATAATGTGCTGCTGTGTGTGTGTAAGGCTCTAACCTGTGTGTGTGTGTGTGTGTGCGTGTGCGTGTGCGTGTAGTCTCTCTCCCCCAGCTGAAGGACTTGGACTGGAGAGTCGACATGGTGACCGCCTCGGACTCGGTCAGCCGCATGTCCGTCCCGACCTGCCTCGTTCAGCTCGAGGTGAGAACCAACCTGAAGGCAGACTCGATACGATTCGATTACCACGGCAACAATGCACCCAATGTTGGAAAAGTTATTGTTTTTAATTACCAAACTCCTGCAAAGTGTTTTGATAAACATTTCCATTGGTGGTATTTTGTAGATCGTGCTCTCGATGATGTCACTGGTTGTAATTCTTGATTTCAGATTGACGATCCGTCAGCAGGCGGCGACTCTGTCTCCGCGGTGACGGTGGAGCTGAGCCGAGAGTCTCTGGACACCATACTGGACGGACTGGGACGAATCAGAGACCAGCTGTCTGTGGTCGCTGGGAAATGAGTGCAGCTGATTGGCTCGCTTGTTTTGTGACATCACAGCTCTGTCAGTGGACATTTTTCTTGCAGACTGTAGCGGCTGTGCTCACGCTCATCATGTTTGTCATTTCATCGTTATGCCACAGAAAGTTGATCTATTGTTTGTTTTTGTTATTAACTCTTGTCTCATTACGTCAACAAGAACTTCATATTAAATAAATACAAAGGAAAACATTCAGTAGTTTCTGTTTCAGTCAGTAAAAACAAAATGATTGACATCTAAAAGTTAAAGACAGAGTCAGCAGCTTTCTCCTTCAAAATAAAACACAGACTTAAAGTGAAGCTGCTCCATCGTCCCTTCTGGGCCTCCATACATGTGTGGTGGTGACTGTGTCTGCAGAGACTCTGTCCTCTGACTGGGTTTTACTGTTCTGGTTTGTTCTGGTTGACTCGGGACGTTTCTGGGCGGAGCTGGTGTGTTTCCTCCAGCCAATGACAGCGCAGCAGGTGAGTTTAGGAGTGGATACAATTCAGTGATTGGACACGATTCAAACCGGTGAATATGACGAATGTGGACGTAGCAGCAAAGAAGATAAAATATAATCATAAGCTGTTTTCACACGTGCTCCCCTGTCTAGAGAGTTTGAAGAGGGTCGATTTGTTTTCAGGACGAAGCCTGAGTGTCGTCACCCGTCTGTTCCTGCAGGGGGCGCTGAAGTCCCATTGATGGCGGTCTCCATGCTGGAAATGCTGTCTCAGCCTAACTTTCAGTCAACCTAACGACAGGCTGAGAGCTGGAGCTGAGGCGAGTTTTAAGACTCCTGACAAACCATTACACCGTGTCCACCTGTCAATCAGGTCAGCTACACGCCTTATTGTGAATAACTCTTATCCTTCATCAAATCAAAACTGATGAGTCATCAAAACATTCACCCCCCGTACAGTGTGTGTTGATCGAGACATGAGCTAATCAGACCTATTTGGTTTTTTGAACCAGGCTGTAAACATGTTAATCTCTGCTGTAAAAACAGGCTTTTTAGAATTGGTGTGTATGTGACTTCCTGTGCTTCAGCAGCCAGACTCTAGTGGACACTCGAGGAACTGCAGGATTTTACACTTCAGCATTGGCTCAATTTTTTCAATGTGAAATAAGACAGTCCAACATATTTCTTATAGTGAGGATTTATTTCTCATCCAACAATCGTCTTCAATATATTTCATATGCAAGATTCCAACATTGTCCATAAATGTCCACACAAAGATTCACTCATGTAACCCTCTGTGTTACATTGGGCGCTGTAGCGTGGCATAGCAGTAAAAAAGCTAGCAGCACCTGACACCTCAGTGTAGGTTCCTACCTATACTGTGCGTGACCTGAACATAAAGGTGACACCTGCTGGACCAATCAGTGCCTCAGACTTCGTGACTCCTACAATCATAGTATTAAAAAGTCCTTCACATGGGAGTTACAGTAAACAGTTTATTAACAGTTTACCGTCCAATACTGATGACATCATCACAGAGATCAACACTGTTGGATCGCTTACATTCAAAGGATGTCCCACATTAAAATACTGCGAGGTAAACTTCATTTAAGTTATTTATTATTTGATCTTTTCATGACTTTGATTCTGTTTTTATTCTGAATCACTTCATAACACCGACTAATATTGCCATAAAGAGACTAATTTAAAGGAAGAATGTGCGACAAATAAATATATCATAAATCAAGTCTATCCTGTGTAAATGTCTCTCTGAGTCATGACTGTCTACAATGAGTGAGAAGCTCGAGTCCCGCTGGCTGTGTTGTTGTCAGAGCCGTGTTTACATGGACGGGACGGCCGGCTCCTCCCCTTGAGTATAAAAGCTGTTTTAGTCAAGGACTAGAGAGAATAACATACTCACTGAGTATTTGGATGTTAGTAAGAGTTTTTAGATCACGATCATTCTGTGTCAATTTACATGCAATGTGAAGCTACGAGCTAACTAAAGAGCGCTAACATTAGCATGCTAACACAACAATGCAGGACACAGGGGATTGCAGCTCCAGCCAAGGAAGATTTTATCCACCGCTTGCACCTGAATCCTTTGTGCTAACGTGAGTGGAGGAGGGTTGGAGGTGTGTCTCTGGAGGAGAGCGGAGGCTTCAGTATGGAGGAGGCGTGGCTAAACAGCAGGTTTGTTTTGGTTTCATGCTGGAGCTCAAGGGCGACATCTACTGGATCAAAAAGTCGCACATTCTCCTCTGAGTAGGAACATGATGCATCAGTGGGCTGCACGGTCGGGCAGTGGTTAGCTGCCTCACAGCGAGGAGTGCTACTGTTTGTCAACAAATGCACATTATCTAGGATGCTGTGGATGCTGTTAAAATAACAGCGTGAGGCTTCAGACCTTGTTTCAGGTCATGACTGTGGTTTGGCAGGGTCCTCACAGGTATAGAAAGACAATCCGGTATGTGTCCTCCTCAGGATTGGAGCAGGACTTGAATGCCGTCCATGTCGAGCTCCACTGAGTGAATGCTGAAGTCTCTCAGACCCTGAACGATAAGAACCAGTATGACCACAAAGAGCAAACGGTCCAATAAAAAGCTCTAAAAGTAAAGTAATTGAATCAAACAGAGGTACATGTGTTGTAGTGATTATTGCTTACAGTTGTGTTGTGGAGGACCTGCAGCACCGCCTCTCTCTGTCGAGGCTCTCGGGTCAGCAGGTAGAGGAAGCCCCCCCCTCCGGCCCCCGCCAGGCTCTGACCCAGGACCAGCGGCCTCAGGGCGTCCATCATGACCCTGACCGAGGCCGGCTCACATCCAGGAGCCATCAGCTTCTTCTGCAGCCACGAGCGGTCCAGACACACACCCAGCCTGCGCAGAGAACCTGAGGGGGAGGGGCTTATCTTATTATTTACCACCTTTCAATCAGACCTAAGAATTCTGGGAGATGTAGCGGAAAAGTAAAGCGCTGTGAGTTTTATGTTGTGATGAACGCTCTCACCGTCTGAACACGCTCGTGCACACTCCTCTGAGTTTTCCACCAGCTGCTGAGCGTTTTGGACCATCGAGGGCTGACGGCTGTACCAGCTCCGAACTACATCCTGCAGACAAAACCACCATCATCATTTTTATCCATTGTTACTTAATCTCTTTTAGCTCTGCTTTTAGTCTTTACTTCCTCCTCATGTAAATATCTGTTTATCTACTAAATGTTCATCACCTTGAATCTAACCGTTTCCTCCTGAGCACGCATCTTTACATCTTATCCCCTAACAGTAAACATCTGAACAGAGGTAGGAGGTACAGACCTGCAGCAGGTTTCGAGCCAGCCGTGTTTTTCCCGTGTACACCAGCAGGAGGTGCTGCTCCAGAGAAACCAGGAAGTCCTGAGGAGGACAGAGACGCTCCACCTCCACCTGTAGGGGGAGAGACGCTCTGGACCGACCCACCTTTACTCCCCCGACCAGACCTCCAACCTGATCCTGCCAGCCTCCACCTGCAGCAGGAGGAGGAGTAGAATAATAATAAGAATTATAGATAGAACTGTTTTTCTTTTACTGACACCACATGATAAGAAACACTGAATTATAATCACTAACGACCGACCCGTGGTAAGAATCTGTTCCAGGTAGAGGACGCCGTGGATCAGGGAGTCTGTGTTGTAGGTTCGACCGGTACAACTGTACACTGCAGCCAACAGCGCCCCCGCCAGAATGCTGCTGGTACCTGCAGGACAAGAAATGCTCAATGTCTGATCTCTGACCATCTGCTGCAGGAAGACACTTTTACTGAAGTAAGAATAGTTTACAGCACACTGAAAATGACTTTCCCTGACGCATTTCTCCTGTAGCTTCCTCAGGTTCACATTATCACAAACACAGGTGTGTTAAATACATGTGGTCACATAACCAATCATCACAATACAGATTATTTCGAGTCCTAGCCTTAAACTTGTTCGCTCTCAATAAAGTGACAGTAAACTCATTTTTCAGCATGCCATGTTCCATTTATTTTTTCATTGTATGTTCCTGTTGAGCGGCACATGAGTACGTAGGTTGGCTGTGCGCGGGGTAACCTGGTGGTCGTTTATTGTAAAAGTTACTTTGAATACTACTCTCACCCAGGCCGGATCCAGTTGGCAGCACCGACCAGCTGTGGAGCTCCACCCCTCCTCCCCACCGCTGCATCAGCTGATCCCCCAGAGGATGCTGGGAGGAGAGAGACACCAGACCGCTGCACACACACACGGCCTTCAGCAGGGCACCTGTCACACACACACACACACACACACACACACACACACACACACACACACACACACACACACACACACACACACACACACACACACACACACACACACACACACACACACACAAACAAACACTCATTAACACACACAAACGTCTCTCATTAACCCTTTGTATCCAGGTCAGTGTTGAACGTCCCTCACCAGGTGCGTGAGGCTGGCAGTAGTCCCTCAGGTCATCCAGGCTGTCACACACGGTCTCCGTGGCAACCTCACTGTCCCGCCCCCCGGCGTAGCTGACCAGCAGGAGGCGGGGCTCCCTGATGCGACGAGCCCTGGCACCAATCGGACGCTTCCCGTCAACCTTCACTGCAACGTTTGTGACAGAGCCGCCGTGCTCGAAGGCGATGGGTGGAGTGTCGCTCCAGCCGCCTGAGACACAAACACGCTGCTGATCTTTAACGTGTTCAAACACTTAAGAGACACCTGCAGGAGGAACCGTGAAGAATGCTGAAGGGTTTAAAACCTCACCTGCCAGGTCCAGTCTGGCTGGACACTCCACTTCCTGCCACTCCTCTAGAGGCGGGACCTCACCCTGTCCAATGGAGATGAACCTTTGCGATGACATCACAGCTTGTCGTAGGAGCACCTGTCCGGCGCCCTCATAGTGACGTGCCGCTCGTACAAGCAGGTCCGGCCTGCAGGGGGCGGTGACAGAAAATCAAATGTGTGTCTCACACTGAGCCACTGATATCACGCCGTCACGGCTGCAGTGTGTTAAAAACGCGTGCTGGAGACGGAACTTGTGTTAAGGTCAACAGAGCAGTGACGCCTCACCTGCTGAGCCAATGAGCTCTCTGCTCAGCCAGGGCTTTGACTCCGCCCCTCAGGTTACCCTCCTCTAACAGGGAGTAGGCGGGGCTCCAGGCCTTGTTAGCAGCTGGTCCGCTCCTCAGGCCTCCTTTCCCTCCAGCCATGCACACCAACACGTCAGCAATACAGGAGAGGCAACGAGCTGCCACGCCCAGCTCCGCCCCTGACACCGCCCCCTGCTCACCACTTCCTGCCGCAACTGAAAACAGACGATAAAGTTAAATTAGTTCATTCTTTTTTTGTTTTTAAACATGTATAAATGTGTAATGTTCTTTTTCAAGTTGTTGTGACTCACTGCTGTCGAGTGTCTGCAGCAGCGCCCCCTGCTGGCCCCCCAGCACCGCCGCCCTGAAGCACGGCAGCAGGCAGGCGTCTGTGCGCATCCTCAGAGCATCACCCACTCTTCTCCTCCCCGCCAGGAACATTAGTTCCTCCCTCCACTGTAGCTCCGCCTCCTGGTGAGTGAGTGACATCACCTCCTTCAAAGAGAGTCTCCACGCCTCCCTCCACCTCCGAAGACAGCGTCCTTCCCCCCCGAGCAGCCAACCGACGCCTTCAGCCAGGCCAACAGCACCTCCTCTAGGGTGGAGGACCGGGAAGAGACGAGCCTCCAGGAGGGAGCGCTGCTCTTCTCTGACCCACAACTCCTCTGGCCTGAGAGCAGAGGAGAGGAGAGGAGAGGAGAGGAGAGGAGAGGAGAGGAGAGGAGAGGAGAGGAGAGAAGAGGAGAGGAGAGGAGAGGAGAGGAAAGGAGAGGAGGAGCAGGTTGAGCCAAAAGTTAACATCCAAAAAATAATCTTCAAAGGTCAAAGATCATTTGGTTAGGAGGTCATACTCGATTCCTGTTCTGCTGTAGAAGGAGCTCCATGTCTGGTTGAGGAAGGAGGCACTGCTGTTTTCAGAGGAGACCTGAGGAGAAAGAGAGAGAAATAGGAGGAGGAAAAAGGAAGAGAAGGTGAAGAAATACGAAGAGCAGGAGAATAAGGAAGAGCAGAGGAAGGATGGGGACAAGAAGGAGGAAGAGGAAGAGGAGGAGGAGATGGGAAATGAAGAACAGGAGGAGAAAGACGAAGAGAAGGAGGAGGAGAACAAGTAGGAGGTGGAGCACAAGGAAGAGGAGGAAAAGAATGAGAAGCAGAGAGAGAGAGATGAAGAGAAGAGGAGGAAGAGGGACAGAGGAAATAGGAGGATAAAAACAAGTAGAGGATGAGGTGAAAAAAAAGGAGGAAGAGGAGGAAGTGAAAAGGGGAGGAGAAAGAGAGCAGGAGGAGGAGAACCAGACAAAGTAAGGAATGAGGAGGAGGAAGAAGAGGAGGTCAGACTGGAGGTTTTGATCATATTGTTTTCCTCTAATTTATTTGTAGTTTTTATTTTCCAGGTTCTGAGGTGTGACGTTGTTGATTTTATGTGTAAAACACTACAGACATTTAATCTTTCAACATTTTAGGATCACAACTTTTCAAATATCACTTTTTTAATTTTTCCAACATTTATCTTTTGAAGGTATTGTGTACCTGCAGGTCATCCTGCGCTCCCATCACCGTGTACACGTTCAGCTTCAGCTCCCCCAGCTCTATGCGGTGTCCCTGGATGATGATGTCATCAGCCAGTGACAGCTGCCTGATACTCTGTGATGTCGACGACTCGAGACCTGACAGGAGACAACCTGTCCGGACTTTAAGAGGACCCTGTAGAAGAGATCACATCCAGAGTCAGAAACTTACAGATTTTTAATCGACTGACCAGCAGCAGTTAACCTCCTGACCTGTAGGTGGCAGTGTTGCACAACTGCACCAGCTGCAACGGCAATGTCTCCCTCCAGAACGCTGTTGATGACACGACCTCCTTCGCTCACTTCACTCTCTCTCTGAGGAGAAACAGGAAGAAGTGTCTTCAGCAGGTAGTAACAGAGATGGGATCAGCTGAGCCAGCGGGGGAGAGCAGTGCTGTGTGTGTGCATGTCTGACTGTGTGTGTACGTGGAGCTCCCGCTGTACCGTGCTTCTACAACGCAGAAACACAATGTGAGGTGAGACATTTTAATGACGACTCAGAGGAACATGAAATGTCACCTCGATGTGCGACAGAGTATTTCTATTCGTCCAATCACGGCTCAGTCGCTCCACATGCTGCTTCCCAGACACAGTCAGGTAGTCGTAGTGACCACCAGGGATGTACGCTGTCAGACAAAAGAGATGTGGTAATTAAAACGGGACCATGACCTACTGAATGAACTTCATCACCTTCTTTATTATGTAAAAACTGGTTTGTCTGTGTCGGTTTTGGATACAGTCACCAGGCCTAAATGTTTTGAATGTATCGTCCTGAAAGTCCAGCTGGGGCCTTCCTCTTTGGTGGTGATAGGTGTGTATAAACCCCTATCTGCTGATGCAGAATCCATAAATGCATTAGCAGATCTAGTTTCAAGGTATGTTGATTCTGAAATACTGACCTACAAGACCTATTATGAAAGACTGCTCAAAATCAACATTAATTGACCTCGTCTTTTCAAATAGAGTGGACAAAATTGTGGCCAGTGGAGTTTTTGAACTGGGTATTAGTGACCACTGCCCTACAGCATGTGTGAGAAGTGCCAAATTGAAAAAAACAAGATCACACACAATCTCAAAGAGAAATCTGAAGATTTTTAATGAACATTGTTTTCTGGAGGATATAATGAATTCCTTTACGAACAACACAGAAAAGGCCAACGATGTTCAGACGGCCCTGGACTTGTTCACAGAAACTTTTATTTCACTTGTCAATAAACATGCTCCTTTTAAGAGACACAGAATTAAAGACATGATAGTACCATGGTTTTCATAAGAACTGTCAGCTCTGTTCTGTGACAGAAACAGAGCCTGGTGTCGTGCTAGGCGTTCAAGAGACCCTCAACACTGGCTGTACTTTAAACAATTTAGGAATAAATGCACCGCAGCTTTTAGAAAAGCAAAATCAGATTACTACTTTGATCTTATCACTAGCTCCACTTCAAACCCTGCAATATTCTGGAAAGCAGTTAACTTAGATAAAAACAAGACCTCTAATTCGCTGCCCAATAATATTAAAATGGGTGATTCTGTGCTTTCAAATGAATCTGAAATATGTCTTGCCTTAAACAAGCATTTCGCAGATGCTGTATTTTTATTTGATAAAGTACACCCTGGGCTTCTTCCAGTTGTCGCTGAGGCAAACACTGGAACATATTTTAATGATCATGAGAGTGCTGTGGGCCACACCCCCCTTTTTTCCTTTCGCCCCTTCTCACACTATGAGGTATTAAACGCACTTCAATCATTCGATTCCAGGAGCTCTACTGGTGAAGACAATCTAGATGCTTTCTTTTTAAAACTAGCTGCTCCGATCATCACAGATCATTTGATGAATATATTCAATCTTTCGATTGCAACAGGTACAATTCCTAATGTATGGAAATCTGCACATGTGGTTCCCTTGCATAAAGGTGGTGCTAGGGGTGATTTAAACAATTATCATCCCATCTCCAAATTACCCTGTCTGGCAAAAGTCATGGAAGCCTTGGTAAATAACCAACTCAAGCCCTTTCTTTTAAATCATTCAGTACTGAGCCCGCAGTAATCTGGTTTCAGAGCCAATCATAGCACCATTTCAGCCATCACATTGGTGTCAAATGATATGAAACTAGCACTAGACAAGAAGCATCATTGTGCTGCTCTTTTTATACATCTGTCAAAAGCTTTTGATACGGTCGATCATCACTTTCTTTTAAAGAAATTAGATGCTATTGGGTTAGATGGAAGTGCATGTGCCTGGTTTCAGAATTATTTGTTTGACAGGCGTCAGTGTGTTAAGCTAGGTCATGCTAAATCTGAATTTTTGTTCATTAATAGAGGTGTGCCACAAGGTTCAGTCCTGGGTCCCATGCTCTTCACTGTTTAGGTTAATGACATTGTTTCTTCTTTGAATGGTTGTCATGCCCATCTCTATGCAGACGACAGTATTTTGTATTGTGCTGCAGATTCTGTACAGTGGGCCATCAAAAACTTGCAACTTGCTTTTAATTCTGTCCAAGAATATCTCATTAACCAAAAACTGCTACTTAATGAGATTAAAACAAAATGTATGCTATTCTCGAGAGCCAAAAATATTGATTACGAGAGTGTACGCATATCTTCTTTAAATGGCTCAGACATCGAGAGAGTAAATGAGTATAGATATCTTGGCATGTGGCTCGATGAGGAACTCATTTTTAAGGTCCATGTAAAAACTCTTGTCTCCAAGTTCCGACAGAAAATTGGCTTTTTGTACAGAAACAAATCAAGTTTTCTGTTATTGTGCAGAAAAAGAATCATTGAAGCTGTGTTCTTGTCAGTGATGGATTACGGTGATGTCATTTATAGACATGCTGCAACTTCAACTCTGAAGCCTCTGGACGGTGTCTATCTCTCCGCCCTCAGGTTTATAACTGGTGATCGATTTGACACTCATCACTGTGACCTGTATGAGAGGGTCGGTTGGCCTTCTTTTGAAGAGAGGCGCAACAAACATTGTTTTTTATATATCTTTAAGGCTCTTATTGGAAAACTTCCACCTTACATCACAGACATGTTGGAGTAGAATACAGGTGCCTACATGACCTGTTCTTCTGATTGGCTCGTTCTTAAAGTCCCTCAAGCTTTTACTGCACTCCGTAAATCTGCATTTTCTTTTGATGCCCCAAATTCGTGGAACGCCCTCCAGCAAACTCTAAGGATCGGAGTTCTTCCCTCTCTTCCAGAGTTTAGGAATTTGATTTCGAACAACTTTGTTTCAAACTGTAACTGTTTTAAATGATCTAAGTGTTTGATGTGTTTTTGCCTGTTTTACTGTGCTTGTAATCTCGACGGCATTTGAAATGAGGGAAACCTCAGTGTCTTTTCGAGAATAAATCAAGGTTTGAAATTAAATGAAATTATTTGGAAGCAGAATTGACCATATTTGGACAAGAGGGCGGAGCTGAAGAGGAGCGAGGCAGCGCCGCCCTCTTGTCCAAATATGGTCACTTCCTTCAACAAAGCAAAAGAAGGCGGAGACAAAATGTTAACTTTTTACAACCAGTGGAGTCGCCTCCTGCTGGACGTTTGAAGAGAGAGAGAGAGAGAGAGAGAGAGAGAGAGAGAGAGAGAGAGAGAGAGAGAGAGAGAGAGAGAGAGAGAGAGAGAGAGAGAGAGAGAGAGAGAGACAGAGACACTCACCCAGTGAGAGCGGCGTTCCACTCAGAATCTTCCACAGCTCCGTCCTGCCGCTCCTCACCGCCGCCCCCTGTGGTCCAACGGCGGAACTGCAGCCGGCTCTGTCCTCGCTCACAAACTGATCCTGAGTCAGATCTGAGCAGAGACACTTCAACACGTCCAGAAACAGAGAGATCTGAATGGGGTCGCACGATACTAGAATTTTAGTCTTTGATATGATTCAAGTAAATATCGATAACGCTTTGTTACCATGGCAACAAAGTTAGAAACACTAGGTACCAAATATTGGGCGATATAAAAGTAGGGATGCAAAGATACCTCATATTGATGTTAAAAATCCATAAAAACACAGATAATTTAATAATTTAATTTAATTTAATAATATAACTGGGGTACTGCTTTTAACCAGCAGAGGGCGCTGTCTGCTATTGGCGTCTCTTGTTTGACGTCAGAAGCTGTAGCAGAAACATTTACCAGTTGGACCAAGTGGATTTTCAGTTTTTATGAAGAGAAAGAATATGAACTGTTTTAATAATATATATCTGTAATTTGAAGAACCCAGACGTCTTCTCTAACACATCAGTTTATAAACTCCTGCTGGAGATACGAGACTCGTGTTCTTTCTTTTCTCTGAGGACGCCGTCTGGAAGCTTTGTTTCTAAGAGCAGGTACCTGGAGGGGCGGTGCTCCAGAATCCAGGCCCAGGTAGGTGCAGCCATCCAGAGGGGGAGTGACGTGAGTCTGCAGCAACTTCTCTGAAACACACCTGCTGAAGAATACGGGACCAGACACCTGCACACACACACACACACACACACACACACACACACACACACACACACACACACACAGAGACACAGAGACACACACACACACACACACACACACACACACACACACACACACACACACACACACAGAGACACACACACACACACACACACACACACACACACACACACACACACACACACACACACACACACACACACACACACACACACACACACACACACACACACACACACACACACACACACACACCTCCACGATGAAACTGCGTGACTCTAATCTTTACTCAAACAGTTTTCAAAGCCTCTCCAGATACGGCGTGATGCGGACTCGTAACGTGTGTTTGACTTTAAAGTGGAGCATGAGGTGAACTCACCAGAGGAACTTTCCCATCATGCATCACGGCTAGTTTAATCCTCTCTTCTGTTCCCTTGTAGACAACGTCTTTAACCCGACCCTGCGAGACGGAAAACAAATGCCCCTTCAGTCCCGCTTTGCACTCGTTTCACTGCGAGGAAATCAAGCAGTCAAATATAAACAAAGAAATACGAAGCGAGCACCTGCTGGTCCGTCAGGTAGACGCCGTGGTTGGTTGCGTAGGAGACGTCGCCCGGTAACGCCAACACCCGAACACCCGAGAACCCGTCCCAGGACAAAACTGAGAGACAGACGAGAGTCAGGAGAGCTCGGCGATGAAGGAGGACATGAGCAGGACGGGCGTCAGCCGAGACTCACCAAACTCTGGAGGGACGGTGAGGACCATGTCGGTGCTGCAGACCCAAACTCCAGGAGGAGACCCGGGACAAACCTGATCCACCAAGGAGAGGAATAAAACAGACTCAGTTCAAGTGCAAATCTCCTTTTTGAATTTGGCCCCCAGGGACGAATTATTTTCTAATTTTTCAGTTCAGATCTTAAAATGCGTCTCATGATAAGTGTAATGAGATGTGTCTGAGCGGGTCGTTCTTTAATAAAGTCTGCAGGGTTTGATTCTGTGTTAATGCTCATTGCTTCATGTTTTCACAGATTCATTCACATCCTGGATCGTAGCAGACCTGGTTGGTGAGGCAGTCCAGCAGCAGGTCCACACAGCAGACCGGAGCCTGGACTCTCTGCTCCGGTCTCTCTGCAGGCAGCCAGCAGAACGCCCGGCTGCAGGAGCTCCAGGGGAAGTCCCGCCCCTGCAGGAGGAAAACACTCAGACTGATGAATGAGGAACTTCGTCTGAAGATCAGAAACACGCCACCGCCGCTGCTGCTGCAGGACTCACCGTGTGGAGGATGAGGATGTGAGCATCATCCAGGACGTCAGCTGTCACCACCTGAGCGCCACGGTCACAGAGGATTAGTACTCACAGGTCGAGAAATAACAGACTGACTCAGAGAACGTTCACTCGGGTGGACTCAAAAAGTGGAGTGTTTTTTCACATATTTCGGGTCTAAATGGGGGATGATGGTTGTTATGGTAACCTGACCGAGACAGGACTTCAGAGGGTTCACCTCCTGAGGTGTCTGAAGGACGCACGACATCCAAAACACTTCTACAGGTCAGCCATGGAGTCTGTCATTTCAGTGATTTTCATGGTCTTGGTCTACAACACGACCTAGGCGTGCTATCAAACACCTTTCTCATTGTATTTTAGGGAGAGTCATTAGAAGTTTAAAATTCTGCTGATTTGATTCTTCTGATTTGACCTTTCAGGTCAACATTTTAACATTTAACATTTTGACTTTTGAAGAGCAGGACCAGTCGAGTGAAATGAACCTCTGATGATTAAAGACAGTAAGTCACTGCCCTCGTTCTAACGGCCTCAGGTGTGCAGACTCACAGTGTGTCCCGCTCGGCTGCTCAAGTGTTCAGCAGCCACCAGCAGAGCGTTCAGAGTCGCCCCCCCGCTGCCCAGCGGCTCCTGGCGGTCCCGGACTGTTAAAACCAACGCACCCTGAGAGAGAGAGCCCCGCTGCTGCCTCAACTCCAACTCTGTAAACACACACACACACACACACACACACACACCGACCCTTAACAAACTGTATCGTCTTAATCAGCTGGGCCTCCTTTTTCATTTGGCAGAAAGCACATATGTTCCCTAAGGGAACGCCATAGGTGGCGAGATGAGAAATATGATTATTAAAGTGGCTAAAAACATGAATTAGGTGCAGTTAGTTAGTGTTGTTGATAAAGTTATTATAATACAGTTAAAATATTATAATGTCAATATTTAGTCATTTAGTTTGTCTTTCATTCACAACATTTTACAACATAAATTCTTTAAATTAGTATATTTGTAATAAATTAGTCCCGTTTATTTATTTATTTTGTCCATCAGCGCCATCTTCAGGTTGATAAGTGTAACTGCAGGGCACAAAATCGAAGGATCAAATATCGTTTAGAAACAGCAGATGATCCGCACCTCTGTGAAAAGTAGTTCTAGAGCAAAAAAAAAAAAGCGAAAAGTCAAAGATCGTCTATAAAAAGTGATGATCCTCACCTCTCTGGAAAGCATAAACGCTGTCTTTGTGTTGGCAGGTCAGGACGACCACCGTCCATCTGAACCCACCGGACATCTTCAGACGGCTCACAGTGGATTACACCGCCCTTACACCACCTCAGAGTTCATAGATAACGGTGTCTCTGAGTGTGTTTGACTGTTACTGACAGGACGGATCACGTCTGTGAAAGACAAACAGAAGCAGCAGGGCGGAGTCAGCAGCGGGAGATATAACGGGGGAAAGTGAAACTAACGGACCCTGAGTGTTAAGAGGGCTGTTGAATTTGAATCAAAGCGAGCTAAACGCGACAAAAAGAGAACCCACAAAAAGAGGAGAACCGAGTACAACAGAATCGAGCTTTTTAGTTCTTCTAACGGATCACTTTGTCTGACTGCGCGGGCTTCCGTAAGATATAAAAAATGTGTTTGATTTTGTCCTTTGGACCTCCCGACGAGGCGGTTACCTAACGGTCATAAAACAACTCTAAGCGGTGGCGAGTAAATATATAACGAGTTCAGTTATTTATACACCAGTAGGGATGTAGGGCAGCCTCTTTGGTATTAATGGGTTTATAAAATGCTGATTTTATGTAGTTTGAACGGCTCTTAAACTCATCCATAGGTCCGATAAAATCTGTACCGGGACACTCCGGTTAGGTGGAGACTGTTGTTGATGTATGCTACATTCTTTAAAACTAAAAACTCTTGTAAGAACTTAAATAAACGTGCTAAAAGTAATTATTCTCCTGCAGTGTATAACGCATTAAATTTTCAGGTTTTTAATACTTATATATTCTCTTTTAACACATTTTACTATTATTCCGTGAAGATTTAACTTTAAAAACTGATTCTACAATTTTTAAATAATAAATAATTTATGTGAAATTATTCCTACATTTGTTCTGGTCAGTTTCAAGACAAAAAAAAAAAAAAAGTTTAAATCCAGCTTTTCAAAGTGTGAATTTTCATCCTCAAGTCACATTAATTTCTTAAAATTGAAGAAAATGTTTTACTCTTAATACCTGAAGCAACAAAAAAGTAAGTAAGATCAGATAGAGATAATTAACAACAAGATGGATGAAGCGCATGTTACCAAAATGGGATTCGCAGGATGCTTTCCCAAAACAATGGTAACATTTTAAAAGAATTTATCTTTCAACTTAAAGTAGTTTAATTTCAGTTTGGAAGCTGCTGATAGGAGCGTCAAACGCACATCACGTGATGCAGGGCAGTGTAACAACTGCAGTAGAGGAAAAGTAAAATGGTAAATGGACTTATCGAAGCACTGTTACACCGCAGGTCACACCTACACATTCACACACACTGATGAGGCTGCTGGGTAAAGAGTCCATCAGAAGGAACTAATCACATTCAGCCGCCGACAAAGCAGCAGCAGCAATTCGGGGTTCAGTGTTGTCCAATGATACACTGGCCATGTGGCTGCAGGAGCTGGGGATCTAACCCCCGACCTTCAGGTTGAGACGACAACTCTACCAACTGAACCACACCTCCACACTTAAACGTCAAAACGCCAGAAAAAGTTTCTAAAACCACAATCGCAGCATTTCCACAGGGGTCTTCTTCAGGTGATAATCCTGAAGAAGACATCTGGTTTCTCTTCCTTAAACCTCTGACATCATTTAACCCCTCGAGGAAACAAATCATCAAAGCAAGAAGCGTGACGAAGCTGTTCAGGTAAAAAAAAACATAAAAAGTTTAATGAACTATACAAATTGAGCAGAAAGTATATACAGATGTACATCAACAATGACACTAAGCAGACGGGAACAACGGTCAATAACAGAGTTCATTCAGTGTCTTCATTCGTCGTCCTCCTCGTCAACCGGCAGCGGTCTGGATCTGAAAGGAAATAAAAACGTTTCATCGGGTCAATAAAACAAACGCACCATTATGGATAACACACAAAGAAACATTAGAATCCATTTAAACTATAAATCTCTCATATTCGACAGGCTGTCAGCGTTAATAAGTTTATCCTGATTCATCTCATGTTTGTCCCTTCAGGCTCTCGTAGATAGTCGTCCTCAGTGTCTCCCTGTAGTCTCAGTGATGTAAAAGAAGGACACTGCTGCATCTTTGAATGTCTCATTTCACTTTAACAAACTCTCAGACAGCTCAGCTGACAAGTCCAAAGTAATATCCACCTTATGACATCACACATTGACCTTTATTACCGGTCCTTTGAGCTGTTCGACCTCAGTTTGGGAGGTCTTCTTCCTGTGCTTAACCTCCTGTCCTAACCTTTGAAGGGCCCGTTAATAAGAAAAACACACCATCAGGCCTTGATCTTGTTTTCTTCATTCTGAAGCTCTTTAAAGTGCATCGACATAAAGAACGAAACAGGATCCGCACAACAACGAGCGTCCGTTAAAAGTCTCCAAACGTCACTCATGAACAAATCCTTCCACCTGGCGCTCCTTGGTGTGCAGAGTGTGTTTTTGGATCCAGCACCCACTGCGTATGTGTCTTTTTGGATTTGTCATAAAAGTTCTCCCCAGATAAAATTTATTATTTACTATGAGTCATTTGAGATAAGTGCCTTTATAACCGTAACCCTGGTCGACAAATACAACTACACTTAACAATGAGAGCGAACATACTTCCTGCTGGCCTTTGACATGCCGCTCCCTCCCGCCTCTTCATCGTCCTCTACCTCCCGGGGCCTCTGGTTCTCCTTCTCAGGCTTCCTCGGAGGACCGCCGAAGAAATCCCCGATGCCCTTCTGCCAGGTCGGTGTGGGACGGGGACACACAGGGTTTCCTCCAGCATATTTACCCTTCGCTGTGAATTAAAGAGAGAAACCTCTCATCTGTATTAACTCCATGGTATGATGTTACGTCAGGCTGCTTGTGGTGCATTCAGGGACTCACCAGGTGTGGAGCACTGGCTGCTGCTGCTGGAGGAGGCGGCGGCAGAGTTGGCAGCACTGGAGCCAAGAGACTTCCGGGGTGCAGAAGCTGCAACAGCTGCAAACACAATCAAACAGGCGAGTTAAAGGAGGTGTCATGAAATGAAGTAACAGGACAGACATGTTCACTGAGTGAAATGACTAAAGCAGAAATGGGAGGCTTCACTGTCCCCTGTGTGAGACCTAGATGCAGGTAAACTAACCAAACTGTGGAAAAAAAAAACTTTAAAGACGGTGTTTAAGAATTAAAACCAACTGAAACATGGAGAACACCCTTTGACAGCACAAAAGTATATGTACATGGTGCAACTTTTATCAGGTTATAAAGCTTAGTTTGTAATCATTTGAGTGCCGAATTTTCCAGAAGAATCAATACAGTAAGAAAATGTGAACCGTGATGCTAGATTACAAGTGTGTATCCGGCAATAGACAGGAACGTTTACAATTATGTAACTTTTCAACGGGGTTTGGTGGAATCAATGGGCGCACAAAGCGACACCACGGCGCTAAAAAAATCTGGCGCCAGATTGCAGAAAGCAAGAGAATTAACACGGAAAACACGAAGTTAAATGTTATCTCAATTACCGGATAAAGGCAGTGGACAGAAGTTTAATTTCTGAAACTATCACAGAACTGTTTAACAATTATTTTGTTTATTTATGTGTGTTCAGTTGTTTCCATGAACGCCGATAACGCAGCCCTCCAATTGGCGGGAGGCGGGTGTTTGGACGGCTTGTTTGTCCTGGTTTCACCGATTAACATTATACTATTTAGCTGATGTGCTGATATTAAGCTTAATTCAAGCATCAATATCATTTATGTTATCAAAATGTTCAAACAAATTAATCTGGTCCTCTGTCCGGGTTTCGGCTCATGAGTTGAGTCCCGATCCGCCGGACTACATCATAAAAACAGTAACATTTACATGAAAATCCGCTTTATGACTCTAAATTCGTTTAAATGTATGCAACATGTCACTGTACCTTTTCTGTATGTTCCGGGGACACTATCGGCTTTAGTCCTCACCATATTGGTCGCGACCTTTAAAGTCTAGAGACGCTTCCACACAGACTATCCTGACCAAAGTAAGCAGAGTGGAGAGTCCCGCCTTGGTTTAAAAAGACCAGCGGATGGGGGCGGGAGATTTCTTCTTCTGCTCTGATGGACCACACGCAGCGATGACGTAGTTTAACAGTGCCCCATCAGGTGGACAGGTGTATCTGCAGCTTTGACAGAGCTCAACCGCACTGTGACTCTGGGCCCCATGAAAAGAACTCACATAGGGCCCCTACCAAGGCCCAAACTAAACCCAGAGAACTTCTACAATTTCTACACTTTAATTCTTATTGATAATTGATATCATATGAACTACTCTGAATCTGTTGATATCAAATATGTTACTGTAGCTTGACTCGACTGACAGCTGAAAGATCAATCCAGGTGAGAGGTGGTGGGAGGACTAAACCATTCTGCGCATTCAGAAGGGGGGGAGAGGGCCTTTTAGAGAGACTTCACATTTTTTCCAGAAAGGAATTCTGAATGTTTGTTTATTTATTCAGACAATTCTTATTATCTTATTGCCTTTATAACTTAGAGAAAAAAAGCAAAATAAGAAATACATTTTTATTTCAGGCCCATGAAGGGCCCCCCTCCCCACTAGGGCCCTGGGTAGTCAGTCCCACTTTCCCCCCACTACGACGCCCCTGACAGCCTGGATTAAAAAAAAAACAAATAGGTTTGATTAGTTCATGTCTCGATCGGCCTGCACTGTACCGGTGAATGTTTTGATGACTCATTAGTTTTGATTTGATGAAGGATAAGAGTTATTCACAATAAGGTATCCAGTGACGAGTTGTCTACTTCACAGACCTCACACTGTTCACTGAGAGAAAAAAGTCGAAATATCAAGAAAAAAATATAAATGCTGGAATACAATTTCAAATTTTTAATTTTAACTTTATTCTCGACATTTCGACTTCTTTTTCATAATGAAAGTGCATAATGATAACAAAAATCTTCTTACTGTAAATAGTTATGTCTCTTTCATTTGTTATAAATGTTCATAAATGCCTGTAAATTAAAAATGCTGAATAAAAGAAAAAAAAGTTGTTGATGGTTTAGAAATGTGTTCCTTTTAATTAACTCATTCATTTCATAGATGTATTCCTTTTATTGAAGGTATTTCTCATCTCTTTCGTCCGATACTTTTTAAATTGCGGTCGCTTCGCTCGGTTTGTCCTTTTTGTCCCTCCCGGAGGTCCGTAGTGGCGGTTTATTGAGCTACAGGCGGACTGCAAAACAAAACATCTTCGACCACTTTGCCGGTTCTAAATTCATCTTTCACGGTATGTAAGAGTCATTTTTACATAAAGTATCCGAACTTTTAATGTTTTCCTTAAAGTTAACTCTTGTTTGGTGATATTTTAACGTGTTTTTTAATCGAGTTTGTAACTTTAAAAGCAGTAAAAGTAGAAGTTGTTAGCTCGCAGAAACAGAAACATTATCTTCTTATTTCTTAGCTGAACTTCGTGTTAACTTATTACATAAGCACTGTCTTTGAAAACCCCACTGTTAGTTTAAGTGGAAGATAATTGATTGAACTGGTTGTTAGTTTATTAAAAGTTAAATTATTTATTTATTTTTACCTGAAACCTCCCGAGTGTCAGCTGTCGTCCGTCCAAGCTAAAATCAAGCTAACATCAAGCTAGAAGCACTGATCCCTCTGTTACACACACATAATGTGTTACACACACATAATTATACCTAATTAAAAACGTTTTGCGTCAGTTATTAACTTTATTATTAGTATGAATCCAAAGTACATTATTTAGACTCCTCACCTGTTGCCTCCATGTCTCATCTCTGTCTTTAATGTCGAGTAAAACTTCATGTTTTTAGCCCAATATTTGACATTTTCCTTCAGTTGTCTTCTAATCTAAACACCTGGGGTTCTCGACCTAACTTTCTCAGTGTCAATTTAGGGACAAAATATTAAGTTTGGAGCTCTCAGTGTCACAGCAGTGTTTGTATGAGGATGTGCTAATCTAGTTTTTAAGCAATACATGTGTAGTATTACTAAAGCTTGTAAAAATGACCCTAAACTGACCATTTATATCACAGACCTCCATGTTAGAGTACATGTTATATATTTATACCACAGGAAGTGAATGAAACCTAAAGCGTCACATTGTGTCTTAAATCAAGTGTTAGTTTCAGGTCTTAAATGTGATTGCCTTCCAGGTGTTACCATGGAGGAGGTGACCCGCCTGGTGTCAACAGGAGACTGTGTGAAGATCTGGGATGCCGTTTGCATGGCGCCACTGGAGCAGTTTAACCCCCACAGCGCCAGTCACCCTGTGGCACAGGCCTGCTGGAGCTCCAACAGTATCCTGAAAGAGGGAGGGGAGTGTTTTAGTCTCAGATTTATACAGGGTTTCTCAAATACAAAAGGCTTAATCTGTGACTTTTACAGCATGAGATTCTCACAGGCGCTCTGTTTAGACAGATGTCTTTCATCCCTCAGCTCCCCTCTGCCCCTCCCCTTCCTGTTTCAGCAGCGAGTGTCTGTGAGACGGAGAGCGGCAGACAGAGAAGTTATTAGTCCTTCACTTCATCTGCTGAAGCCTGTTAGAAATCAACAGGATGTTTTGGGACATGTTGAAATCCAAACCTCCTGAACATATATCAAAGCAGATAAATCAAACGGTGAAGAAAAAACAGATCGACTCTGAAACCGAAGCAGTGTTTGAAAAACCACAGAATTCATGTACCTTCTGTTAACTGGTGATAGCTGACCAGTGACAGTGTTTCCCCTAGGTTTACAGCGTTGGGGGGGGGAGACACGATGACACAAACACTTGAAGGAATCCTGGTGTTCATGTGTTACTATTGGAAAGGTATCCTTAAATTACTTATTTCCCTGATTTCCGACTCTATCCACTATCATATCCCTACAATAAAGGCACAAAAAGCCCAAAAAGAAATCTTAAAAAATATGTATATAATGGTAGGGGAAACACTGAGTGAAACAGGAAGCATCCTTGACGAGTTGTTTCAGAGCAGTACCTGGTCTCAGCTAGCAGCAGCGGAGACAAACTGGTCGTTTCCAGCCTCAAATCTTCTCCTGTTACAGTCCTGGAACTGGCTGACGGGGTGAGTGTTAAACAAAGTGTGTTTTCATCATGACTGCCGTAACTAATTACATTTTTACACATCCGGAAAGGTTTCAACACGAAAGCTTCCAGGATTCATAAACCCATGAATGTAAGACGGCTGGCAGCAGGATTTTCTCACCAGGTCAAAGATCTGAGTTTGATGTTGTGTTAAAGTGCAAACTTCATGTCTGCTTCGCCGCACGCTGAACGTAGAGTTTACACCAACCCTGTCCTGTCCGTGCATTTTTTAAGTACATGTTTAACTTAGATTAAAAGCAAAGCGGCAGCCAGACACGATCAGTAGCAATGTTTACAGGGACATGAAGATTTGAAGATTGATATTTCTGATAGATTAGGCCGACAGGAAGCTGTCAGAGTGGTTTTATTCTGACTGAATGTTTGAAACACGCTCGTCACAATCACGTTTATTTAGCGTCCATGTTAACAGTGAACTTTGAATCTCCAATCAGAATGATTTATATCGGTTTGAAGACATTTTGAACATGTCAACAAAAACAGCTGATGATGACTCTCTTCAATGTGTTTTCAGAAAAAACAAACACGTGTGTGTCTCAGCTCATCCTCTCAGTTTGTGGTCAGCGGCGGCCTGGATCACTGCGTACACATCTGGGACCTGAAGACCAAGAGACTGCACCGCTCGCTCAAGGTGAGACACATACACGCTTTCATTTTGACGATTACTGAATTTTTAAAATTTATATGATTCGGCATAACCTGTTTTGATACCACAGCAACAAAAATAACAAGAAAACTGAGGCACATTGTCTGAATTGCACAAGAACATTGAAAATGTTTAATTTTTGTGCAATTTTAACAGTGTGCCGGAATCTAGGATCATTACAATAGCAGATAGTAAAGTTTAAAAGTATTGGAACATTTTGACAACATAGGCCGGTGTCAGCTCAGTCTGTGCATCTCCTCCTCAGGATCACAAAGAGGAGGTGACCTGCGTCTGCTTCAACACCAACGACAGCTACATCGCTTCGGGCTCCACCAGCGGAGATTTGGTCCTCCACAGTCTGACCACCAACCTGTCAAGCAAAGCCTTCGGACAGGGCAGCAGCCAGGTGAGACGTGTTCTGTCTGTCACAGGAGTTTGACGGAGAAGCTTTCACTCTGAAATATCCAGTCACCAAACTCTGCTGCAACTTCTGACTTTCCTGCAACACCTGTTGGTTTGACCTGATGACTGGTCTCATATCTGGCAAACCGAGGGGCGTCCAAAACGGCCATGTGGGGGTGCCTTAAAACCGCCTACCTTCTCTGGTCCAAACAAATCCAGAGCATTCAGGACCAGAATCTAAAGTTAGAAGGAGGACATACTGGCTGCTGTATTGTTGTCAGAGAAGCCAGCACTTCAACATAGCATGTGTCCTTAATGTCTGATCATATAGTAAGGTCACTTTATCATTTAAAGGCAAGAGAACCGGTTCAGAAATAACTGATTAGATCACATTAAAAAAACACTTTTGTTTTTAGTTTCCAGGATGCTGAAGATCCGTGTGCTACTGTTAAAAAACACTTACCGATCTTTTCTCTCCAGCCGATCCACGACCTGAGGATGTCCACGCTGAAGCGCTCCCTGCTGGGCAGTGTGTCCGACAGTGGCACCGTGGTCCTGTGGGACTCCAACACGCAGAAGGAGCTGCATGTGTTTGACAGCGCCCACAAGGCCCCGGGCTCCGGCCTCGCCTTCTCTCCCGCCAGCGAGCTGCTGGTGGTCAGCGTCGGGCTGGACAAGAAGATCGTCTGCTACGACACGGCCAGCAAGATGTGAGAGCCATGTTAACTTTTCTGTTTGTTCATCTTTAGTTTAGAAGCGATTCCTTTCCATCACACGGCATACTAAAAGCCAACTCTCGAGCAGGGCCAAAAAACTGAGGCACAAAAGTGAAAATTTAAATGTGGCAGCAGGCGAATGAAGTAAGCCCAGAACTTCCTCTCTGCAAGGGGGATGCTGAGGCGTTCCCAGGCCAGACGGGATTATAATCCCTGCAGAGAGCTCTGGGTCTACCCCGGGGTCTCCTCTCAGTTGAGCAAGAACTAAAAACCTCCAAGGTGAGGCGTCACAGAGGATCCTGATCAGATGCCTGAACCACCTCAACTGGCTCCTTTAGATGTGAAGGAGTAGTCGCTCTACTCCGAGCTCCCCCTGAATGTCTAAGCTCCTCCCCCTCTCTCTAAGGCTGAGCCCAGAGGTCTGCTCGGATCACTACCTGAAGGAGTTGAGGTTTGAAAAGTCGATGAATAAAATTTGTGTGTGTCTGTTTGTGTCTGTGTCTCTTTGTGTCTGTGTGTGTGTTTGTGTGCAGAGTCTTGAAGACAATCCGCTCCGACAGTCCTCTGACAGCGGTGGACTTCACTCCGGATGGTACCGGTCTGGTGGTGGGATCCACTCAGGGGAAGATCTATCAGTATGACCTGAGGAACTCCAGCGCCCCCACCAGGGTCACTGTGGCACACAAAACCTCAGTGACCTGTCTGCGTTTCCAGGGCAACGCCAGCAGACTCAAGGTACCAAGGAACCACGTGCAGAACTAACAGACAAAGTTACTGTAAATACAAGCCCGGTCATCACACTGATCGTCTCTTTAACGTTTGAAAACTTCCTGTTTTTACCAGTTTGTTCATTTCCACCGGTCCGTCTCCGGAGCGTGCCAGCAGCGCCACTCCGCTTTGCTCCGTTTTAAAGAGTCTCTGTCTCTCTCCGTCTTTTATTTTCCAGTCCAGTAAACTCGGCCCTTCAAAGATCGGCAGTGCTACGAGATCCTCTTCAAAGCTGTCAAACAGCCAGTCAGAATCCACCCCCACAGGCCCCGCCCCCCACAGACATGTGACCAATACAGGTACGATCATCCTCTTGCTTCATGTGCACATTTGAAGATTTAGTAATAAATGTTTAAACATTTAACGGTTAATCTATAAAAGTCGTCAGTAGTTTGATGTTTGCAGACACAAATTAAATAAAGATTAGAACTCCAGTCGTCACATGGAAAATTAAAAGGTTAAAAAACCTGACAGATCAAACAAACATGTTGTGTCCAGCAGGGGGCGCTGGTGTGGAGGCGATGTCCCGTGAAGCCGAAGGTCAGCAGGGGGCGGAGCAGCTTCCTGTGGTGGAGAAGTTCAGCAGCATTGGACGAAACAGTCTGGACATGTTTTCACCGGCGCGGGAAGGTCAGAGCTCTCCTGATGCGTTCACTGTCCCTCCAAGGAAAATACTTCCAAGTACTCACTGAAGGAACCCTGCTGTTAAATGAGAAGTCTGTTTTTAGTCTAGTTGGTTCAAAGATATGAGAGCACGTTTTTAATCTTGGAAAATCAAATGCTAAAGATCGTAAATCAAAGTTTAAAAATCTGGTGTCGAGACTCAATGAGAATCCTGATGTTTTACTGATGTACTGCTAACCTCACCGTCATTTAATCCATTGAATCTATGACGTCATGGATCCGTCTGTCGTTTAATTTCCCTCTTCTTGTTTGCTTCAGACTCCAGGACTCTCGGGACGCCCGGAGACACTCAGCTGGGGAGAACTCACGGTACGACAGAGCGCCTCTCTGAGCTCTGAGAACGACGCTGCTGCTTCTCCACTCAACTTCCATTTCTGTATTTTCTCAGTTTCCAGTTTGGAGATGTTCTCCAGAGAGGGGGAGGGACAGCCGGTCGTAGGTCGGGCCAGTCTGGACATCTTCTCCCCAGTCAGAGAAGGTCGGTCTGCCTCGCTGCACTGCTTTAAACCGGTTTAAACCGGTTTGAACCGGTGTGAAACAAACTGGTCTGGGGAACGCCATTAGACAGTCATGGTTCTGTTTATGTTTCAGACTCTTACTCCAGTGGGGGCGTGCACCGTAAGACCCCTCTGGGAACGCCCCTGGTAGCCTCAGCGGGGCGGTGCTACAGCCCGCTGTCCACCTTCCAGACTCCGCCCTCGATCAAAGAGGAGGAGCCAAACTTTGCGACCGCAGCAGCTGAACCATGTGACTCGAGGAAGGTGATTAACTCTAACTTGATACCAGTTTAAACTTTTATTCGATTCTAGGAAAATTACATTAAATCGTTACCATGGCAACAACAAATATAAATCCTAGACAACCCATATTTGGTCATTTTGTTTTTTTATGATGTGCGATGAAGACAAACTCCTGCGCTCTGTCTTAAATTGTACAAAAACGAAGATTGTATCGTTTTAAAACGTTTGGAATCGAAAAGTATTCTGGGTTTTGACCACCTGACCTCATAATGACCTTGAGAACATAACACTGGATGATGCAGAACAATAACAGCGTGACGTTGTTTTGATTCACAGTCCGAGAAAGCCAGCAGCTCCAGTCTGGAGGGGGAGGGTCTGACCCCGCCCACATCATCCCATCAAACCAATCAAAGCCAGCCGGGCCCGCCATTCTTCACCCCGGAGCCGAGCTTGAGGAGAGCCAACGGGATTTTAACTCAGCTGAGCTACGACTCACCTGTCCCCGGAGCCCCGCCCCCCACAGCCTCAGGTAACCAGTCAAAACGACGTCAAACAAATGAAGGTACAGGGATAATATCACAATGTCTCCAGTTAAGATAAATATGAAGCAGACTGAATCAACTGGAACACGTGTTGGGGTCGTAACCGGGATTTAACACGTGCCTCCAGATGTGTCTGCAGTGACCACCTGGGATCAGGTCTGTCGTTAGGAGGAGGTCTGGATCTAAACTCTCGAGGGGGGTTTCACAGAGTCTGTTTGTGCGTTCAGGTGCGGCTCTGTCTGCGGCCGTCTCCTCGTCTCTCTCTCAGAACATTGCAGAGGTGGTCGGTCAGGCAGGGGGAGGAGCTGCTCCTCTCACCTCGCTGCAGATCCACTTCATCCAGAACATGATCCACGAGACCCTGGAGGACTTCAGGTCTGCCTCTGAGCTTTAAATGATGAAGTCTGATGATCGTGGGCTGACTGATTAGTGTTTGTCTCTGTCATCCTCAGGGACGTCTGTCACAGAGACATCGTCAACCTGCAGGTGGAGATGGTGCGGCAGTTTTACATCCAGCTGGTAAATGTCACAGAATCTGTTTGAATAAAGAGAAGATCTGCAGCATCCAGTCGGATCCTTCTTATTTTATAAACTGCACACCCTGAGTGAGATATGTGACCATTAAGAAGTGCGTTCACGTGTTCTTCTGCTTGGTGTGTTTCAGAACGAGATCCACGGTCTGATCGAGAAATACTCGGTAAACGAGTCGCTGGTGGAGGAGATCGAGAAGCTGAAAGAGGAGAACCGCCGGCTGAGAACAAACTACTGACCCTCACAGCTGAACGGTTATGTTGCTGTGCGCGCTAAGTTCAGCCTTTCCGGCTCCGCCTCCTTCTGCATGCTCATATTAAGGACGATCCTGGGAGGGAGTTTGGATTCCTAACATGGAGCGAGAGTCTTTCTTCAAAATGCAGCCAAAGATTTTTAACAACTGATAAACAGAGTGGCTGCCTCTCTGCAGTCTTTGACTGAACCACAGCGCCCCCTGCTGCTGTGGAGGACTGCAGCATCTCTGTGAGGTTGTGTTTTCTCGCTTTGAGATGAAATGTCCAAATGAGTGTAAAAATATTGAATTCTGTGTTTGACTTAACAAAATACTTTCAGATGGACATTTTGGAACATTTTCAGAAACTGTAACAATCATGTGTGTCAAGTTTTTATTAAAAAGAAGAAAAAGAGTATAAATGATAAAAAAAAAAAAAAGATTCATACTGAAAATAAAACAGGAAATCGAGCAGGCGTATGTTTGTTTCATGAACACGATGACTTAATGTGTAACTCAAAGAAGATAAAATTCAAAACAACTTTGTCTTTTTTTAAAAACTTTATTTAAACATCATATTTACAATTTCACACAACTCAGGAGTGAGTGCGTACAGGGAGACATTCAAAATTAACAGCATATAAAACATAACAGATTAATAATTTGGTTGGGGGACAAAAAAGGAACAGAAATCAAAATAAGTCACCAGGCAATGATGTAACGTAAAAACAATAATGATGTCTCAACCTGAATTTCTTGTTTTTATTTTATTTAGATTGAAAAGGCACCTTGATTATTATTATTTTTTATTTAGATAAGAAGCGAGTCACACTAAACAATATTTAAAAATGTGTTATTTCGATTTAAAGGCAGCCTGATTCTCTTGTTTTTATTAAAAATTAAAATTAAAATGCGTCCCTGATTTTCATATTTATTGAGATTTACAAAAAAATATTTATTTATTAATTAAAATAATTATACTGCCTGATTTTATATCAGTTTATTTATTTTTGTTCATACCGAGATATTAGGCCGCTGGTGTTTATTTTTATTGAGATAATAAAAACAAAAAAACAGCCTGATTTTAAAATTCTGGATAAAAACAACCAGCCTTCTCTGTTCGGACAGGTGCGCATGCGCAGAGCAATACGTTTCCTGTTTTGGTAGCTCTCTCCTTAACTTCTTCATAATACCTGTCACATTGAGCTCGTTTCACTCTTTTTTTAAAGCTCCGTTCAATGTCAGAGGTTCTGAAACAGACCCGAGAGTCCGGAAGTTTATCAGAACTGTCGAACCTGAAGGAGTTTGAGTCACTAATGTCGAGTTAGCTAAACTCGGCGAGTTATTAAAGCGGACTTTGAGCCGAAAGTTCAAAGAGCTGCTGAGCGGAGGTCACCTTACAGGTAAGATCACTTAAATCTGAATATTTACTAACCATTAACACTAATGCACTGAAGCCGAACTCTGTGTTTGAGTTTAATTTTACATTTTAGCTCGTTTTTACCATCAAACGTAAACAAGTAAACAGAAGAAGTCATGGTGCGTTCAATTTACCTCGGAACTCTTAAGTCGCTGCTAGCGATAGATATAACTTTTACACTATTATTTCTATTATGTGATCGTTTAAATAGCACTAAAAGAAGACACTTTGTGTACAGCTTTAACTTAACTGTTGATGTACGTAGGAAAAGATGTATGACTTTAACTCAGAATACTGAATTTCCCCGAGTTTCCGAGTCGGGAGTTCCGATTTAAGGGGGCGTTCCTAATTACGTATCAGGCTGGCGATTCGACTTTTCTTTTTTCGAGATGAAATTGAACGCACCATTAGTCTTTAGTTCGTGCAGCTGCTTCACAGCGTTTAAATTCAGTTTTACTGGTATTTGTTATATTCACCTTGTTGGAAACACATCTCATCTCATAAGAAGGGGACAGAACTATGGAGGAGCAAGAGGGCAAAACGTGAGAAAACTTTATCTAAAAGTTCTTAAATTAAAGGATCAATCAGTGAGATGTGTAGTGAGTGAAATGATAAAGTGAGCTTACTATATGATCAGACATTAAGGAAACATGCTATGTTGAAGTGCTGGCTTCTCTGACAACAATGCAGCAGCCAGTATGTCCTCCTTCTAACTTTAGATTCTGGTCCTGAATGCTCTGGATTTGTTTGGACCAGAGAAGGTAGGCGGTTTTAAGGAATCCCCACACGGCCGTTTTGGACGCCCCTCGTATTGCCAGATATGAGACCAGTTATCAGGTCAAACCAACAGGTGTTGCAGAAATGGAAGCGGGTAAGAGAACTGGTTCAGATAGAAGTGATTGTACCCGACCTAAAAAGCCTCTGCATGTTTCTAATAAGCTCCACAAGCAGAAACGTGCTCAAACTAGGATCAATATTGGAGATGCTTTTGAAAAATGGAGAGAGGTTAGAACACAGAAAGGTTTACAGACTGATGCAGAGCTGGCTAAACACTGAAGCTTCAGTGTCCACCACATGGCAACCTGCGTGAGCATCAACTCTAGAGAGGAGGGGGCGGGGGGAGACAGCTCTGTTTAGAATTTGGATATTATGTGAGTGCCATTAGAGGGCCGGGTGTAGCACTCTTCTGTCATCTTCCACCGCCATGATGCATATGTAAAGAAATTCCAGTGGTCTGGTTTTACAACACATGAACAAACCCCTGACCCCCGAGTGGCATGTCATCGACCATGGCGTACGCCATTGAACAGGAGTCGTGCTGCCCAAGCGGCACGCCACTTTACAATCTCACTGTCAGCCCTAAATGTGTTAAACAGAGAACGTGGGGTTAGTTTAAAAATAAAAGGGTCTTAATCTCAGTATTCGAGTGAACATTCTCCATGACCTTCCAGCAGCGCTGCGTCTCTGACTCGTTTCTATCACCACCTGAGGTCACGGTTGTTGTTCAGCTCCGTGACGATGGCAAACCCTCTGAGGGCTGAAGTCCTCCGCCTCTATAAAAATGTGAGTCTATAGATCTTCATTGGGAGTTAATCGAGGCAGCTGCTGAACCTGATTTGCTTTATTAATAAATGTGTTTGTTTCTCGGGGTTCTCCTCCACAGCTCCTCTACCTCGGGCGAGAGTATCCCAAAGGCGGCGACTACTTCAGGGACCGTCTGAGAGCTGCGTTCACTAAAAACAAGTCAGTCGACGACCCGGAGAAGATCAAAGAGATGATCGCTCGAGGGGAGTACGTGACCCGAGAGCTGGAGGCACTTTACTACCTGAGGAAGTACAGAGCCATGAAGCAACGCTACTATAACGACGAGTGACGACCACCAGAGACTCTGACTGACTGAAAGTCATATCCACTGTTATGTGTTCACGTCATGATTAATGAAAGCTTTTCTGTTAAACAGCGAGTCAGGACACAACGCCAAACGTAAGAGGAAAAAGTATTTTAATGAAATTTATCAGCAGACTGAAAATCTTTCTCTCCACATAAAAAAAAACTTAAGAACAGCAGCATCGAAGGTTTGATCCCTGAATTCAGTTCTGAGGTGAAACAATTAAATTAAAGTATAAAACACACGACTTGTCTTTCTTTGAACATCAACTCCAGTGAGAAGTGAATACTGCAGCGCCGACGCCGTCAGCTCTCAGGAGGAGGTCAGAGGTGTGGGGGGGCGAGGGAGTCACTGTCGGCCAGGTTAGCTCTGCAGATGGGACAGGTGGTGTTATCCTGAACGAGAGAAACACAGTCAGACTACAGCTGCAGACATTTACAACACTCGCCGTTCTCCTCAAATCAGGAACTTTTAAAAAAACAGATACGTGCTTAAAAAGATGAGATGCCCGACAGAGACAGACGCAGGTGACAGTAAATTAGTTAAAAATGTGCAGGCGTGGATCATGAAGAGTTGTACTGCTCAGCGATGAAGATGAAATAAAAAGAGGAGCTACTTTTCGTTGCCGTCAGGAATGAAATGTGTATTCAGAGAATTCAGTGTGTGTGTGAGCTCTTACCTTTAACCATCGGTCTATACACGGCACGTGGTAGTCATGGAAACAGGGCAGCATCCTCAGCTTCTCCCCATCAGTGTAGTCACAGAAACAGATCTGACACCTGTCAATCAACCAGCAGAGCAGACAGAGACAGTTTAAATCCTGAAACTGAAGTAGCTGAAAGTACCCCGAGATCCTGGTCTGGGTCCAGGTTCAGGTTCAGGTCAGATGGGCTGGAGGACTCACTGAGTGTTCCCACCGCTGTTAGCAGACTGGAAGGATTTGGTTGGAAACCTCTGGATCTCCCTCCGACTTAACTTCTTCGCCACGACGGCGCCCTGACGCTCCTCGAACGCCAGCAGAGCCTGAAACCAGAGCAGGTTTACATTTGTCCTTTAAGACCCGGAACATTGGTGGCGGTCGGCTCCGCCCCTTTCCTGACGAGTACCTCGTACAACCACACGTCAAACACACAACTCTCCCTTTAAGATGTGTTTACATTCCAGACTGCAGGACATAAAAAACCCCATCTCACCTCGTAGTCGTCTCCATGACGCCCATCTGAAAAATCAGGCAGACCGTTCCTTCTCCTGCCCCGCCCACGACTTCTGCGCTGGCCAATCAGACCTACAGAAAAAAAAAAAACAGCATATCAGTTCATCTGTTTCTCCTCCATCAGCAGCACGGGTCATCACTCTGTGTTTATGTTTCATCTTTAATGGCGGTCAGACATTTGCACTCTGGATGAAGATAAACATCAAACACGACAGTCTCAGAAAGTGCTGCAGCCTGCGGTCGAGGGGACAAACAGGGAGGCTTTTATTGTGAAGTAGCTACAGGAAGTTATTTCTCTCCAACCATCTTCCCAAACTGAGAAGGCAGAATAACATCCGCAATAACCGCTACGTTACCGGCACCCAAAAGAAATCAGTGGGTGTGAAAGTATCAGAGCTGTGTGTTTCTAATCTCACCGTCTTGAAAGCCAGCCAGAGGAGAGACAGCAGCCAGCAGGTTTGGCATCCAGCTGGACTCCATGTAGTGGTGGTACTGCACACAAAGGTTCCACTTCAGTTTCACAAATATTTTCATACGAGACAAAAAGAACGCTTCTCCTTTAAATGTGTAACAGAAAAAAAGAGTCAGTCTCACCCTGGGATGAAGATGCTGCTGATGATGATGAAGATGCTGCTGCTGCTGATGATGATGAAGATGCTGCTGCTGCTGATGATGATGATGATGCTGCTGATAATGATGATGAAGACGTTGATGGTGGTGGTGGTGTCTGCTGTGTGTCTCCTCCTGGTCAAACTGGGCCTGAGAAGGTAAAGAGCATTGTGGGTAAATCTCACTCCCTGCACAGGTGAGCTGTTTGTGTCTGCAGGTGAAGGATCGTACCTGAAGGCTTCGAGCCATCGCCTCGTCTTCCTCCTCCTGCGCTGAGCGAACCACAGCCTCCTCATCGTCGCTGATGACGATCTCCTCCGGAGCTGCAGAACAAACACGCTAAACATTCAGACGAATAAACGAAACATGTGTCTCCCATCAGGACGGGACCTCAGTCAAGACGTTTAATGGCTGAATCATCTCCTGTCGATAATTTTAAGATCAATGTCACATCAAGGGTTCCTGGCAGCTAAAATGTGGAGCTGCACTCAGGTCTCACTGTGTCTGGTTGTGCTGCTCTCTTTTTGTACTCACCGTTAAAGACGGCTCTAACTCACTTATGAAATACAACTCAAACAAGCCTCTTGACAAACTAGTTTGGTGCATTTGGGGATGTATTTGTTGACGATATATAAAACAGTTTTAAGAACCGTTTCATTCTTGAGGTGTGAGTGAAGAGAGGATATTGTCTCTCCTGTGTCCTCCTCACCTGCTGAGGTGCCTCTTTGCTCGCCGTTCAGCCACCTCCTCTCCTCTGCAGTGAGGAAGGACAGACCGTCAGAGGCTGTTGCTGGAGAAGACACTGAGGACTGACTCTGAGCCAGCCTCTGACGGAGAGGAGCAGGACTCTCTCCTGCTGTGCTGCCCGCCACACTCAAATTTGCCTCCTTCTCTGATACTGGTGTGAGGTAGGACGTGGACGAGGACGTGGACGAAGAGGACGAAGAGGACGACGAGGTTGCTGTGGACAGCGGAGCCTCCAGCCAGCTGCCCAAAGGAAAGGACATCAGAGACGAAGCTGTAACAAACCCGACGCTCTGCTCTCCCATCGCTGCCGCCAGACGCCTGCGTTTGGATTTATGTGAAAACCCTTGTTCACTACTGGTGGAAACTTCTGGAGCGCCGCTGAGAGCCACCTGGAGACAGATAGAGCCGTCAGTAAACACCGGACGATAACGCTGAGAGTAACATCTGTCCCAGCTGTAGCACGCTCACTTACAGGACTGAAAGGTTCCTCTGTGCGGCAAGCACGTCTCCTCCGTTTACCGAGCTGTGGGCTGAGACAAACACATTCTTTAATACAGCAAACAAACAGAATCGTCCGACACTATTCAGGTCACAATATTTGGAGCCTTGGATTCTCTTTTTGTTGCCGTGGCATCAAAACAGATATCTTTGAATCATATTAAAATGTTAAACCCCGGTACCATGACAACGGTCCCCTCTCCGTATCGCTACCATCCACTTTACAAACTCATATTTCTGTTTTTATCGACACATTTAAAACATTGAGGTAAAAATATCCAGACCCTGTGTTGTGGTTTTACTTGAAAACATACAAGAATTTAAATTGTACTTGGGTTGCCATGACTACAGCAATTAAACGAAGAAGGGGAGTCTGCGCTACAGCTGACAAACCGGTGTGAAACAGATCACAGCGTGGAGGAAAACTTCTGAAGACAGTGTCAACAGCTCGGAGCAAACACACCGACCTTTTGACACAGCCGGGGTCTTCTTCAGAGTCAACAGACAACAATGCATGAACACAACTTTAAATAGTCTGTCCTCACGTTACTGCCGTTCTCCTTCTCTCATTGGGGGAATATTAAAAACTGCCGAATTGACCGTGTGCTCCAGAAGTTTCCCTTCATACCAGAATTGTAATTCTCGTAGAAATCAAACCATAAAGATACCCTCTTCAATGCCACAGCAACAAAAGAAGAAATCCTAGACGCCCAATGTTGGTAAGTTATTGTTTTAAAACACTAAAGACGGCAGGCAAAGTCCTGCACACGGTTTAGATATCAAAAAACAAAACATTGCTGATGTACTTGTGCAATTCAGACAGTTTGCCTGCTCTTTTTGATTGATTGTACAGATAGACAACAGGTGTATATATTTATAAAGCATGCAGTTGTGTTACCTGGGTGTTTCAGGGACCATGACCGACAGATCATGGTACAGGACATCAGCCGGGTCCAGAAGGCAGCCGCGGTTCATCACTCCAGGACTGTCGGGCTCAGACGAGCTGCCTGCAAACGACTCATCCATGACCTCTTCCTGAACACTGAGGCACACCTGGATGGATCCCCTGCAGTAAGACACACCTGGATGGATCCCCTGCACTGGGACACACCTGGATGGATCCCCTGCAGTAAGACACACCTGGATCCCCTCTGTTTACCTGCTCAGATCCAGTCTCGTGACATAAAGATACATAAGACAGTCCACCTGAGAAAGGAAGTAATTAATTAGCTCAATTACCCATCAACCAAATTCATCCTCATACTAAACGTGTTCTTTAAATCTACATTTAACAGAGTACATCAATAATAAAAACATTAAAAAAAACAGCTTATAAAGCAAATCACAGAAATGATCGGTGATTTTACCGGGAAATATGTGAATACAAACACAACAGCGTATTAGCAGCGTTAGCACAGAGAGCTAACAAAAGTAGCTTACGTTAAACACACTCGACAGTTATCGGAGTAAAAATCAATTAGACTTCACAGCCGACACTGAAAACTTTATAACAAACTGTATAAAAGTTCACTTTACCGTGATATAGTACGATGTTTTCCCTTTTACAACACACGATCTGTTGTGAAACTAACGTTAGTCACCCCGGCTCCCCCTTCTTCTTTGGTGTGTTTGGCGGGTGGTAAACCAGCGCGAGGTGCACTAGCGCCACCTAACGGACCGGGAGAGTGGCGCAGCAGAGTGGCAGACAAAAAAACAACATAAACTAACTTCAAAATTAGTATAATTTTCCCAATATTTCCGAAAAAAAGATACTGAAATATATAAAATATATATGTATAATGTTATTACATTTAAGTTTAATTTTATTCTACATGATAAAACACAAAAATACTGCAGAGAGAAGCAGAAAACAGAACATTAACAGAAAATAAAATGACCTAGGTAGATATGAAAAACATTAAGAGCTGCAAATAATACTCTGAATTGACCAATTAACCAAGTATAAGATAATTTTATAAATAATCAACTGAATAATAAAAACACGTATAAACCACATTTTAATGAGTTCATTAGACTGCAGGGGTGCGTTCGAATTGTCCCTCCTATCTCCTTTCACTATCCACTTTACCTTAACCCTGGAAGCGTTTAAGTGGCAGCCATGATAAGAGCCGTTCAAATTCTCTAAAAGTTAAGGAAAGGTGGGTCAATGCTTCCTTTATAACCTCCTTTAGCATAGGATACACTGGACCATCCTTTACGAAAGGAGATGAGATATACCGCCCCACAATTCCTTTCGGCCGCAACATTTAAAGCGAGTCGTGCATCCTACCGTTCACGAAAATGAACTTTGACCGTAAAGTGACGCAGATCATGTAAGGGATAAAAAGATAAGAGACATTTTTAGCCAGATGATTCAACATATTTCATTCACTTAAGAATGCTTTGTGCAGTTGTACATTTGTATGCTTAAAATATTATGTGTAGGCTATATCTTACATTAATGTAACAATTAATTTCATACAATCATATTTATTTTGATGTTGATTTATGAGTGGACAGGAAGGTGAAGGTTTCACTTTTGTTACTTGTAGCCTTTTATTTCAATCCCAACCTTGTGGTGATTAGGATTATTTCACCAGTAAGAAGGCACAGGGGAAAGTTTTTTAGATGCGTTTTTTGTAGTCCATTTTTGGAACATTGTAGTTTCAACATGGTGGACCCACTTCATTAACCTCCGCCGGCCAGACGCATTTAATGACGTCGCCTAGTGGAAAATGCGGTCGGATTGTCAGAGCAACGAGATCGCCTTTCCCTAAGTCCTTTATGAAGTCTCCTAACATCTTTCCTTAACCTCATGAAGTTTTCCCCGGGGTTAAGGTAAAGTGGATAGTGAAAGGCAATAGGAGGGACAATTCGAACGCACCCTAACTTTCAGTCAACCTAAAGACAGGCTGAGAGCTGGAGCTGAGGCGGGTTTTAAGAATCCTGACAAACCGTTACGCAGCACCCGCCTGTCAATCAGGTCAGCTACACGCCTTATTGTGAATAACTCTTATCCTTCATCAAATCAAAACTGATGAGTCATCAAAACATTCACCCCCCCGTACAGTGTGCCGCCCACAACACTGTCAGAAAGGCTAGACATCTGACAGCAGGCGCGGCTGTGGCTCAGTGATCCCCAGCTCGTACAGCGACATGTCCAATGTGTCACATTAAAAACCTAACCAATAGAAGCAGCAGTTAAGTTATAACTGTGTTCTGCAAGGAAGAATGAATACATTTTTGTGAACAGAGTCTGGTGACTTTGAAGGGAGATCCAGGTAGGCTTGAAATGTAAAGCCCTGTGTCCACCTAGCATTTTTTTTTTCAGGCTGTGCGCACTGAGAATTAGTGTTGTAGTACGCAAGACCAGTCCCAAGACCACTTTTTGAAGGTCTTGGTCTCATCTCGGAATTTGCCCTGACTTGGTCTTGACCTCCTGCTGCTGCATCACTCTCTCCACATTGGAAATAATAGAAAATATGCTTTGTGGACACGGGGACTAACAACACACTAAATCTTAATCAAATCTTTACTCTTTGATGGAATATAAAACGTTGACATGAAGGACCAATTGGAGCCGTACAAAAAGAGTTGTTTGTTTATTCATATTTTTCTCAAAAGGTGATTTCACAGGTTTAGAAACATGACCAGGATTATTTTAATCTTTTGTTTTACATCAAATAATTCAGACGAAGATAAAGAAGATATCTGTTGTTGAATGAAACTTTTTAAACGTTTGTTGTAGCGTTTACAAGCAGTCCAGACTTTATGAGACGTGAGCGTCTAACCCTAACCCCTGTCTCTCTGAATAAAACTAAAACAAACTGTAAGAGACAGAACAGTCAGCTGTAATAAATTAATTCAACTGGTAAAAAAAAACAAGTTACAGAAATCCCAAACTCTGTAACAGAACACAGAACAAAGTCACAGCGTATCACCATGACAACACGAGACGTTTACAACAAGAGAACCTGTGGTAAATTATCCAGAATGCATCGTTAAAGTGGAGGCTACCTCTTCGCAGTCAACTAGAACAGCATGGACTGCAGAGACTTACGGACCGTGGCCATTTCCTGCTGTTGCTGTGGAAACAAGTCAGAGTAATCATAAGCTTCTGACTTCACATCCTGTTCCAAAAAAAAAAACAGAAAAAACTTTAAATATATACATAACAGTGTTTACCCTAGGTTTACAGCATTGGGGGGGGGGGGGGAAACACTGATATATATATATATTTCCCCCATTTAGTGTTTAAGTGTCTTTCAAGTTTCCGGAGAAATGTCGGGGTTAACATCCTGACACGTGATCTTCTGGATTTAAGGAGGTTCAGGTTTCTGACAGAATGATGTCTTCATGTGCTCCTCAGAAATATCGTATTTATCGTATACAAGAGTTATGAGCACATTCAGTAACGGCGTCACAAGATTAAGGTTTGTTGACAGTTATTCGTCGGGTCAGGTTACGCCAATGGCAACGTCAGACCAGTAGCATCCTGGGAGAAAAACGCTGCACGCCGTAAACAAACAAACAAACAGCAGCCTTAAGCTTTCCGTCTCAGAAATACCGCCATTATTTTTCTCTTTCGCTCAAGTTAAACGACAAAAATATAGCGGTGAGTTGTCGTCTGTGTGCAGGACGTCAAACACCTCTCACAAGAGCGAAGCACCGAGCTAAACAACGACACGCGTCTACTAAACTAACTGTCAGGGAGCGCGGCATTGCAGAACTCGGTGACCCTGGTACAGCTCACGGACCGAGGAGGAGACACTCCTCACAAACAGCCGTCCACGATGTGTAAGCTGGACTTGCTTCATCGACGGTTGAGTCTGTTGCCTTCAGAGATCTGATCGGTAAAATACCTTCACCTTGTCGCAGCACCGTTCTGCCACAGCGACACTAAATAATGTGAACACTAATAACTGTAACTAGTTAACAGTAACATGTCCGACACTGCTGACTAGCGTCCATGTTTGTTGCTGTTTTCCGACCAGAGAACGTGAATGCGTGTATGTCGTCATCACGATTGCACAACAGGGAAGTATGATGTTTCCGAGGAGCAGCATAAACTCTAAAGGTTATTTTGTCCCACTTGTCCGGTAACGTATTCACTGCTGCAACAACTCCTGTCAAGGTAAACATCAGGTGTGCACTCACTGTGTCCATGAGGATCTTCTTCTGCAGGGTGGCCATCTCCTTCTTCAGCTCTTGTTGCGCCCCCTGCAGGAAAGCGTCGTGGCTCTTCTCCATATCCTCCATGTTCTGTGGAAAATCAAGAATGGCCTTCAGTTTCAGGCGTTTCCTTCACTCATTTCTGGTTGTTTACTAATCAGTCTGTTTAACTGTTAACGCTTATCTTTTTTTGCAATGAAAAACACGGCAATGAGAAACTGTCTCCAATATTCTTAATTGTCCTGCGAGGTGCAAGCGTGACACCAGAAAAACTCTATGTCGGTGTGAAGCTTATTGGAGGCCTTGGAGGTGTTGTGTTTGTATCTGTTATCTCATGATTTAGAAGAATATAACATAATGTACTGACCATAACAAACTGCTCGTACAGCTGTCTGACAGTCTTTAGTTTCTGGTTCTGAACAACTCGAGCCTGCTGCATGATCTTCTGCTGCTGTCTGAAAAGATTCTGCAGAGAGAGGAACCACTGCTGATTAACATCTGCTCTCTTAACGTCGTTCAGAATCATTAATAAATTCAACTATCAGTGTAGCGTTGTCATGCTACCAGATACTAGTAAAAGTCCAACGATAGTGATAACTGTTTTAATACCACAGCAACAAAAAAAATAACCTCCTGGGTACCAACACTGGTTAATTTGTTATTTCTGATGTTCAACCTGCAAATAAGAAAAAGTCACTGAACACAGACACAAATTGGATGGACTGTTTATAGCAATAAGAGCCAAAATAAATAAAGGCAGAGTTGTCTGAGTTGTCATGAATAATCCAGAAGACGTGTCTGCAGTGATTCTGCTCTTTGTCTATTTTCTAACCTTCTGATTGAAGACATTTTATGAGCGTCAGCGTTTGAGTATTGATGTGACGCTCACAGTCAACAGTCGGCAGGTCAGGACTTAAAGCAAACATAAAGGTACCAGGTGACATCGCTGTCTCCTCTCCTCTGCTCTCTGCAACAGACTCTAACATAACATGAGCATCTTTAAGAAAGTTAAAAGCTGAGGGTATTCGCTGACAGGTGAATTTAAGTTAGCTTGTCTCTGACAGATGGCGGCGCAGAGACACATGGCATCAGAAAGGAGCACGACTTCATTAGCAACCAAACAATGCTCTTTCCTTCACGTTTATTTTGGAGGTGTTGACGTGTTTGTTGACGTGATTCTTCAGAGAGTAATCGCTTTAAAACAATCAGAAAATAACGTCTTATTTCTCTGTATCATGATTTTTATATATATGATTATCATGTTCTCTTTCTCCCTCTGTAGCTGTGGATTGTGGATTCCTTCTCGATTTTACAACTGTTGTTTGTTTCTTTCAGAACTTTTGGACTTTTGGGTACAATTGGACATAATAATCTTGGCTATTGAATCGTTTAAAAGCACAAGGATTTAGAAATATCAGAGTATTGAACATTGTGACAATCTTATGACACCTTTACAGTTTGTTACATAATAAGAATCGATCTTAGCTCTGTAATGACTAAATGTTATTCATAATTGGTCACTATGAACAGTTTGAATAATAATAAAAGGAAACAAACTCTCACAGCAAAAAAGACCTGAGACGATATTTTCTTTTCTTTTCTTATATACTCCTTTTGCACCAAAGTGAACCAGTGGCTGCTTCTGGCTGGAGCTTGTTCAGAGCTGGTTCAACTTGCGCGCCGTCTAAGAACCGGTTTGCTTTTCCACGGGTAAGGGCTTCAAAAACCCATTATTAAAGTCATTACGTCACTGAATACGTGCTTCTATTTTAGTCAAGATGGCCCGCCCCTAACCCCTGACGTGAGCCGTTCTTTCTTGTAGACTAGCAGGGCGTTGGTGGTGTTACTCTTGAACTGACGTTTTGTCCCATAGCCAGTTCTTTGGCTGTCGAAACACAAAGAACTGGTGCTAGATTAGGCACTGGTTTCTAACCAGCCCTGAAACTGACTCGTTGGAAAAGATGGAACAGAGGATCAAACCTGCAGCTCAATCCAACCAATCAATAAAGAAGAGAACTAACATTGAGCTTCTCCTCCTGCTCCTCGGCTCGCTGGGCTTCAGTCTCCCACTGCTGCAGCGCCGTGGACACCTGCTGAGAGTACTGCTGAGTCATCTTCTGCCTGCACATACACATTTTAAACATCATAATTTATGACATCTCGATTTAAAACCACAAAGTAAAAACACTATTATCAGAAAAAGTTGCATTTAAAATTGACCTGAAGCAAAAGTACAAAGATAACCGCCCCCCAGTAGATATAAAGTAACAGAAGTAGAATTACTCCAGCAGAATAATTTACGTTTATTGGTTGTTTTATTGGCTGTATTTTGTGTTGTGCTCTAACTGTTATTTGTTCAATGTCTAGGCCCTCTTCTAAAAGCTTTCCCTTTATATTAAAACTCATTACCTTCTGATGTTGTAAATGTCAGTAGTGTTGTGATGTCTTCACATCTTTTCACCTTCATTAGAGACTTTATTTCCTACTTATGCCGACAGTGTCAGCAGGTTTTTATATTTCTGGTGTTCCTGAAATGACATGACAGAGACAAACCGAACCTTTGTGTGTGGTAGGTGTTCCACAGCTGCTCCAGTTTGTGTTGGCTTCCCTTCATGTAGTTCTTTGTCAGAGACTCCAGACGTTTCTTTTTGGACTGCATCACTTTACTGATATCAGCTGGAAGCAGAAAACACAAAACTGCTGACATTTCTGTTTCACTACGAGCTGGATATATTCACATTTATGAGAATAATAATCGTGACTATGATACAGGTGTATTGTATTATAATACCAAACAGTGCTATTTCTTATATTTAACAGCAAGTTAACACCAACATGTGAATACTATTTCGTAACACATACAGTTGAGAAGAGTATTATGAAAAATGAAGGAGTTTAAGTATTTCCATGTCTTGTTCACAGTTTGGGTGAGATCGGCCGTGAGATTGGCTCAGCGTCAGCAGTACTATGGGCGTTGTACTGAACCGTTGTGGTGAAGAGGGAGCTGAGCCTGAAAGCGAAGATGTCGGTCATGAGCCTTTGGTAGAGACTGAAAGAATAAGGTCGCGGATACAAGCGACCAAAATTAGTTTCATGTGGAGGGTGTCAGAGCTCAGCATTAGAGACAGAGTGAGGAGCTCAGACATCCGGAGGGAGCTCGGAGTAGAGCTGCTGCTACTTCACATCGAAAGGAGCCAGTTGAGGTGGTTCAAGCATCTGATGAGGATGCCTCCTGGACACCTTCCCTAGGGAGATTTTCCGGGCTCGCCCAACTGTTAGGAGACCCCGAGGTAATTCCGCCTGGCCTGGGAACGCTTCAGAATCCCCAAGGAGGAGCGGGAAAAGGTTGATAGGGAGAGGGGTGTCTGGGTTGACTTACTTCACCTGTTGCCACCTTGACCCGACCTCGACCAGAAGCACGGGAAGTCAAATACACACCCATCAAAAAGCCAGTTTTTACAGCAGAAATTAACATGTTTTCAGTCTGGTTAAAAAAAAAAAAAACAGGTCTTATTAGCTCACATGCTGTACTGGGGTGAATCTTTTGATGGTTAATCCGTTTTTATTTGATGGGCTTCGACCAACTAATATTTACAGTATTTACACCTGTGTATTCTTGACTGCTGTCTTGCATTGTAAAAAAAAAACAAATAAGTGTTTTTAAAAGCAAGTACTTGAGTACTTTCACTTTTATTGAAGTTATATAGGCCCAGGAGGATTATCTATACTTTGATTAAAGTAATAAGGTTGCATACTTTAACAGACACCTGCAGATATCTTACCTCCAAAGCGCTCCAACATGGACTGAACTTCATTGCTGCAAGTGTGGAAAGAGAAAAGGTTGATCACATTTATCATAAGGTCCAATAACACTTAGATATCTGTAATAAAGCATTCATATTTCATACCCCACAGCACATGCAGCCCCCTCCTCTTCAAAGTCAGCTGCAGGTCTCTTCTTGGCCATCTTGTCCACTATTGGAGTTTCATCTTTAAAACAGTCAGGAATTATAATTTAAACATTATGTAAATGCGTCACAGACTAACACCAGCTGATTGTAAAGTTAACATCTGTCACCTTCTCTGGCTTCATCCTCTGAAGCGCTCAGCTCTTTCTTTTTATCCTCTTCAGTAAAATCAAACACTTTCTTATCTGATTTCTCCTCCGGGTGTTTTTTCTTCATTTGTTTTCGTGCTGAAGCCATTTTAAAATCTAGTCTGTCGATTAAAAGTAGATTAAAAGGCAGCCACCTTTACCTTTAAATCAAGAGATTGCTCCCAGGTTAACGGTGCTAGCCTTAGCTTCGGCTACTTACTAATAGCCATAGTTAATTTTTGAAAAAGGAAAGTTATAAACAAATTCACACGACTTATTTTCAACTAAAGATCGTAGTTAACCGGTCCTGAGTAACGACCCCTAATTTAAGTTACTCTATTAGTGAGACTAAAACCAAAAAGAGAAATTAACCGTGAGAGAGAGACAGTTCAGCTAACTCAGCTAGGCTAGCGTCGTCGGAGTTCGCTTGGATTCCCGCCAAAAACAGACGGAGGGGTGTTATGTCGAGATGTGCTGCCGTGTCGAAAAAATGCTACAATTGGGCAAAAAAACGATAATCCTGTATAAAAAATTCTACTAATACAAACTAACTCTATCATTAATTCATTACTATCCTCATATGCATTATCGGAGTATGGGGAGCAAGTTTTGGTACTTTTGATTGAAGATTTTAGGGTTTGCATATCCCGATGGAAAATAATCTTCAATCAAATAATGCTCCCAGTACAGAATCACTTTAGAACACCACAACGTGCTGCATTTTGCTATGAAATGAGGCGGGAAGTATGTTTTTATACTCTCTAATAAAACCTTTATTCAAGATTTTAGAGTAAGCATTTCGCCAGAGCACCATCTAAATGGGTAGCACTTTTCGATAGCACACCCTGCGTTTTTTTCGTCAGTTCCTAATTTTTAAGATCCGTTACCAAGGCAACAAGCGGGATACTACCGGATACTGCGCAAGAGAAATATTTTAAATCAAGTAGGAAATATAATTATTATTAATATTACTATTAATTATTGTGCTTTATTAAAATTATGAGAACATAATCAGAAAAACGTATAGTGTCAAAGAAAAAAATGTCATCTGTGATTCTTCAACTAAATTAATTTATAATATTTTATTTGTTCGGCTCATTATATTGTTCAAATTATTATATTATTATTATTATTATTATTACACATGCATTGATGATAAAACTAAATTCATGACTATTGGAAATCAAAAGGAAATTGATGAGAATTATTAAAAATGTGTTAATATTGAAAGAGGACTTTTGGACACAACAAAAAAATAATGCTAAATACACGCAAAAGGTTTCAAAATAAAACGGGTTGCACTTCCGGTTTAGGGGTTCATCTATTATAAACTCTTACGGGAATGCTCGCAAAATACTCCGATACAAAATTGGGAACTCTCCAAATTTTTAAAGTCAACAATCAATCCTGTATAAATCGAGAAATATAAGGCCTTCCATAAAATCAGTTTCTGATGGTCTCTTTACTCAGCAGCCTCTACCATCGGTGCGTGAATGTTTAGGTGTGACCTGCGGTGTGAAAGCGTTTCGAGTCGTCAGAAGACCAGATAAGAACGATACAAGACCCTACAGACTGAGCTTCTGCTGCAATGAAGACTGAATATATAATACTCATACTCCCATTAAAACCATATTTATTATTTTAATGGTTTAGTAGGAACGTATGTTGAACTTGTTTTGAATAGTATTATAAATGATTCTTTAATTGGTTCAGTTTTGGTTTGTTGACATCCTGAAAACAGTGAGAAATGTCTTAGTAATAACCTCAGGCCCAAAGTGAAACCCTCACAATCCTTTCACCCTTTTCAAACTAAAAGTCCAAACCTCTAAATTATCACAAATAAACAAATTATTCAAAGGGATAAACGTCCTTCATATGTGAAGCTTACAGACGATGAGAAAGTCTTGCCTGATTTTTATTTATGTTCATCTTCTCTCTGTATGTTTTGTTTGATTACTTTATATTTTGTAACTGAGTGTTTTAAAAGTGCTCTATGGATAAAGTTCGACTCACTTCCTGACTTAAAGATGGTAAAAGAAATGTTTTCAGCCCACCATGTTTTCTGGCTCCGCCCTTTTTATCAGGTCAGAAAAACAATCAACACATTCACATTTATAAAATCATAAAACAGCTGTAGAAAAAACATAATTTTTCATTCACTTCCTGTCCGTCCTGAAAGTGAGACACAAACAGCTGTGGAGCGTAATGTCTCAGATTCTGTGCGTCTTCCTGAGGATGCTGAAGACTCTGCAGCGGTCAGATGTCAAACTTGTCCTCACAGATACAGTGTCCGTTCTCTTCATAGTCCTCTCGAGTCACAACGATCTCATCGTAGTCCGGACTGTGAGCCAGCAGCTTCCCTCCTTCCCACGCGTACGTGATGGGGCTACAGGACGAGATGGTTGACACGATTAATGACAACATGGTGTTAATATTAGAGCCAATAACAGACGAGATGTCACCTTCAAACCTGAACGAGCCGTTTAAACCGGTCACATACGTTTAGATGTAAAGCTCAGATTGATGCCTAGAGCTTTAATTAAATAAATGAATACATTATAATCATCATAAATACTTGTTTTTATAGTCATGAGTCCAAGTTTCTGTATATGAGACTAGTGTTCATCCACAGTGATGGAGGGCCTGGTCACGGTCAGGAATCTTACTTTTCAGGCAGCAGCACTGACACAGGGAGGTGGGCAGGGGCGAGTGATCGTAGCTCCGCCTCCAGGCGCTCTCTGAAGCCGGGAAACAGAGTGTTCCCTCCGGTCAGGACGATGTTCTGGTAGAAATGAGGCTGCATCTCTGCTTGCAGAAAAACATAAGAGAAAACATTAAGTTAGATCTCAAATTGTTCTTAATGTAAGGAGAGGGTGTAAAGGTAAGTCTCAGTGTCTCTCTTGACATGAGGCGCTGTGCTCCGTATGTGGTCTGACCTTCTGGTAGGGACTGGATGGAGTCCACAATGGCCTCGGGGATGCCCATCTCCTGGATGCCGATGTCTGACGGGTGGAAGAGCATCTCGGGGACAGCAAAGCGCTCGTTGACCAACCTCAAGATCTGCTCTCCTGTTTTGTACTTTCCACTGAGGATCATCTCCTCTCGAGGCTGCAGGACGCAAAGAGAAGAGAGGAAGAATGATAACGATGAAGACCTGTCACTCTAAAGTAACAACACATAAATATTCTCATCATGTTTTATCACCTTGCAGAAGCCTTTTTTAATGGAGCTAAAATCAGGAAGAACGTAATCCCTCATCACAGAGTTGTCCTCTCCCTTCGACCTAAAAACAGATCACACACGTAAAAAACAGAACTTCCTAAAAACACTTTAAGTCACTGACACGTTCAGCAGACGCCATGACGAGAGAGACGTTTATAAAACGGTCATATTGGAAATGGGATGATTATAAGGAACTATATAATCCACAGCAGCAGGATAGAATATTTTGCCTGCTCCACTTTTCAGAAAATGTGTGCTCAAACAGGCCGTTTCGAGATTCTCCCTTCATGACATCACAAAGGGCGAGTAGCCCCTCCCCCAGGTGGGTGACACTCCCACAGCTAGGTGTTTGTTCTGCCCTCTGAGTCTGCCTTCTCATCGTAAACAATAGGACATGGAGCGAGAAAGCCCGAGACACCCAAGCCCTTCCAGAGAGGGGGCGTGGTCAGACACAGCTCATTTACATTTAAAGTTACAGACACAGAAACAGCCTGTTCTGAGCAGGGCTGAAATAGAGGGGTTTATAAGCATGATCAAATACAGGATCAGAGTGGATTTAGAACAAGACACTTCACACACATGTTTTGAGGAGCTCTGAGACTTATTTACACTGGTTGAAGAGGAGAATATGTGACCTTTAAACGTGTGATCAGCCCGGCGTGTGGTGTGTGTGTGTGTGTGTGTGTGTGTGTGTGTGTGTGTGTGTGTGTGTTTATTCCGTGTGCTCACTGTGCAATCTCCATGTCTTTGTAAAACTCCTGCGACACGTAGCAGACGTCTTCTTTCACTTGGTTGATGACGTGAGTTTCATCCATGACATGAAGCTGCCTGGGAGGAACACAGAGATTATTTTATTATTATTCTATTCGACTTCATGACAACAATAATACTTTTGAGCCTATAAGACTGAAAACTCACCGATATGAGATGATCTCCTTCAGGTGATTCGTCAGCAGCTTTCCTCCCACATTGATCCTTTCAGGTGCCGGAGGCAGAAAGCACGTCAGTCATTTGTTGGTGTAAATAATATTTTAACTGTTGCAGGTTTATTTAAAGTGTTGTTGGCGCCGTCTTCTTACCTGCGGATGCCGTCGTTCATCTTCTTGCTGCGGCAGTAGGGGGCGATGTGGGTGAAGGAGAAGCCGCTGTCGACCACCAAGCAGCAGATCTCCGATCGTTTGGAGTGGAAGAAGCGATGAGCGCTGAGAGATCCGGCTGGAGAACATAGAACACATCAATCATAACGATAACTTCTACAGTAAAGCTTCAAATCAAAGACGATCCAAATGAAACGCAGGCTCTCTTTTACTAACTGGACACAGATCTGAGGCTTACGACCAACTTAAAGTTACACCCTGTGCACCAGCTGGACTAATGCTGCATTCATGTGGTGTCGGACACATTGGCGAAACGAGTTTCCGAGTTGTAAAATGCACATGAACACCTGCTCAAGTCGGAACAACAACTCAGAAAAGAATGAGGGGCCCGGACTTCCTGACTTGACGTCAGAATCATGGGGGCAAAATATGTTTTGTTAATGTTAATGTACTTTTTATTAATTCAAGTATTGAACATCAACTTTTTGCTCAAATATCACTTGTAACAGAGACATTTCACTGATCTTCTTCTACGTAGCATCAGTGCTGTTTTTTGCTGCTGTTACAACATTCCGACTTTCCGAACTGAAATCACGTGAACACACTGAAGTTTGACTTCCAAACTCGGAAACTTGGAGCACCCGAGCAGCACCTGAATGCAGCATTAAACCCTGTCTGATTTGACGTCACATCGAACCGTAAGAAGACCCCCGAGCAGAAAGTGACGTCTCACCATTTATTCTGAGAGCCGACTGGAACTGGTACTCCTCAAACAGGATCTCGTTCATGGACTCCTGGATGGAGGAGAAGTTGAAGTACGGCTCCGTGATGATGATGCTGGTGTCTGCAAAGTCCACCTGCACCAGAAAAACACAAAACATCAATTTAGTTAGGAGACACCGAAGTTTAGAGAGTCCGTCCTGTCAGGTGAGCGACTTAGCTCCACTGGAACCGGCAGCTCCTGACTCTGGAGAACAACTCACTCCACCAGCTGATCGGACGGGGAAATAAACACATCCACCAGGAGATTGTGCCGACGTGACTCTACCAGAACTGTAGATGATTGTGGGTGTGGGTGACGGAGGACACCATGAATGGAGGTATGAGTCAACTAACAGGTGTGCAGTAATGTGATTCTGACGCTGCAGGCGCTACAACTCAAGTTACGTTCCATATCAAAGAAAAAAAAAGGAGGAAACTTTAAACCTTCATCTACGGCCGTGTTTTAAAACGTCACTCTCTCCGTTATGTCAAAGATCTTTGTGTCAAAACGTCCTGAAGCTTCAAAATAAATCTGCAGATCTTCATAGTTTGAACAAAAAGCTGCTACTGATGTTTTATTTTTTTTAATCTTCTAGGATCGTCTTAATGTTTAAAATCCTGGTATCATGACCGACCTACCTTAAACATCTCCTTTCCAAACAGATGATCCCACACTTTCCTCTGGACGTCCCAGTTGACCAAATAACCCTGAAGAGGAAGAAAAAGAAACCATTAAAGACCAGATCCCTCCACAACGCTGCAGCCTCCTCCTCTCCCTCTCTCACCTTCTGATAGGGCAGGATGTAGAAGAGCCCTGACGGATCTTTGATCTCATCCAGCTGATTGGCTGTGAAGGTTTTTAATCGGGATGTCTTGGAGCGAAACTGACAGTTTGGGATGACACTGTGAGAGAAACAGAAACGGTCACATAGAGAAACCTTCACTACGGTATAAACAAAGTATTGTTTTAGCTTTAGAAACTAGCTCAGGTATCAATCTGTTTCAAATTAGTTTTTATGATCTATCTATAGGAGAGAAAAAAGAAACAGGAAAATAGAGGAAGGGTTAATTTTGATGAACGCTGGTTTGAAGGGCAACAGACCCTAGAATCACCACTGGCTGCAGGACGGGATGGCGTGAGGTCTCCAGGCTGCAGCCAAACCATTTTATAGTCTATGAGCAGAACTCACTTATAATCTGTGATGTTATTCCTCGGAGGTGTGTTGAGGTACGGCACATTAATACAAAGCTGATAATTGAAGTTAGTGTCTTTAATGGTCTGCCGAATTTCAGTTTAAGCCCTAAATACTCAGATTTGATGTAAAGTTGTTTTCTTTCTTGCAGTTTTGTTGTTTAAAAAACCTTTAAACGGTAAAAATCGTGTTTTTTTACATTGAGTTTGACGGCAGGTTCTCCGAGGGCAGCTGTCTGTGCCTCCTCAGTTACATTAATGTATTTTATATTCATAAAACCATAGACTGCATATAACAGAGCGATACGTCTGAACTGTTTCTATTGATAAATTATTATTTAAATCTTTAATTTCAGCTACCTCGCTAACATTTCTCCACCTACCTGACTTTCTCCTGGCCGTATCCAATCTTCGCCGTGTACGCCCCGTTATCCAGAACTAACGTGGCCATTTTAGATCCTGTACAGACCACATTAACGTCTGATTTATTTATATATTTACTTTATTTATTTACTGAAAGGTATTCCTCTGTTTAGGAAACAGAAGAGGTTCGTGGTAACAAAAACCCTCCGCCATTAAAACTTCTTTACCTCGCTCCACCAATCAGAATGTTCTTTTATTATTGCTGCGTTCAGGTGCTGCTCGGGTGATCCCAAGATCCAAGTTTCCGAGTTGGGAAGTCGTTCTTCCGACTTCAGCGTGTTCACGTGATTTCAGTTCGGAAAGTCGGTATGTTGTAACATCAGCTAAAAAAAAAAAATGCTTTGATGCTCCGAAGAAGATCAGTTAAATGTTACTGTTAAAGGTGACATTTGAGCAAAAAGTTGATGTTCAATACGTGACATAATAAAAAGGATGTTAACATCAACAAAACATATTTTGCCCCCAATTTGATGAAGATTCTGAAGCTAAGTCGGGCACCTAATTCTTATCCGAGTTTCCGAGTAGTTGTGCCGACTTGAGCAGGTGTTCATGTGCATTTTACAACTCGGAAACTCGTTTGTCCGATGTGTCCGACACTACATGAATGCACCATATGTTGCCGGCAGAATTTACACGCTGAGTCAGCCAATCAGAATGTCTGTCTAACTTGTCTTTATGCTCATTGGCGGTGGGTAAAGCCAATCAGCTACAGGAGAGTGGGTCCTTTTAGAATTATGTCCGAGCGGAATCAGGTATTACACACTGCATTCATTCCGCTAAATAAAAAATAAGGTACAAGCAGGCTTTTTTTTTTTTTTCTTTTTTTTTACCACTGACAATTATTAGACCACAAAATTATTACAATAAAAACATAAATCAACATAAATGATTTGTTTATACAGTTTTTAATTAGGGGTTTTCACATAATAATGGACAACAAGAAAATTAACACTCCTGAAGATTATTATTTAAAGAAAAATCACTAATGAATCATCAGATTAGTTTTTTTATGAATCATTTTGTGTGAACATTTTATGATTTTAACAGTAAATCAAATGCTGTCATAAATTTAATTGACAAGGGAACATTTTTACAACATTATTGGCATTCTTACAATGTCATAAATCTGAAAATAAAATCCTTTGATGGCAAAATAATATAAATATGACATGCACCCTACCCCGCATCACTTAAAATTCATTTCGTAGACACTTTTATCCAAAGCAACTAAAATCAGAGAGTAAGAAAGACACAAACAAGGATCTAGAGAGGAGGAAAAAACATCAGCAAGTGCAAACGAACAGCTTTAAGTCTGACTAGACACACAGGTGCAGACAGGAAGTGACCAGAGGCAGCGCACAACATCGACAGCTGTTCTTGAGATTTCAAATCAGCCTCAAAGCCATCCTAAAATCGCCATTATCAAAGAAAACCATTGTGGTCATCATCATCATCAATGTCATGAAGGTCATAGATGTTCATGAACGAGTTGGGTCTTAAGCTTGTTCTTAAAGGTACGATGCACTCTTGTACTTTATAAAACATTTGGTTTGTACAGTGTTAAATACAAATCAATCAAGTTAATGCATTTGTGTTTTCAAGATCAATAAAATATAAGATATTCACTTATTGAGCCTATAGGATCAATCAGCACGAACACAGAGATAAGGCAGATAAAAGAAAAGAAAAGTATATACCATGTAATAAAAATAGAATAGAAACAGGAAAATAAACTATCAAAGTGCAATGAGGCCCTTTAAATCACAAGCAGCACCCATACAGAATTTAAGAAGACTAACAACAGAAGATGAACGAATCTTCCAAGCAGGGGATAAAAGATGATAACTGAGTCGAAGAGGTCTCCATGTTTTATTTTGAGAAAGTGTTCTGTGGAAATGACCCCCAGCAGCTCTTTCCTCCTTTTTGTCACATAACTGAGAGATGACAGAGAAGTCTGTTTGGTTCACGCTCTTCTCTTTCTTACAGTCCACATTTCATCTGGTTCCAACACGTGGAATTCATCCTGCTTCTGTTCCTGGTGTTGGATAAAAGTTGTCGTTTTCCTTCATCATGAAGCAGCAGGTCACTCCAGGAAGTCGGGGATGCATCCCTTCAGGTCGACGAGCTCGGGCCAGTTATCGTATGTGTTGTTTTTTTTGTCACTCTTCAGGTGCTGGAGTAAAACAGAGACAGAGATGATCCTGCAGCAATTCAAACTAGAGATCTCAGTTTACTTTTATTTCTTACATGGAAGTAACTAACACCTCAAGTCTGGTTAAGAAGGCTCATCAACGCCTCTTTTTCCTGAGGACACTGAAGAGACACCACCTGTCTTCAGCTGTACTGATGAACTTCTACCGCTGTGTGATCGAGAGCATCCTGACCAGCAGTGTCTCAGTCTGGTACGGAAACTGCTCTGTCGCAGACCGTAAGGCGCTACAGCGGGTGGTAAAAACCGCCCAGCGCATCACAAGGTGTCCACTTCCTGCCATTGAGGATGTCCAAAGAGCACGCTGTCTGCGGCGAGCTCATGGCATCCTTAAAGACTCCTCCCACCCTGCCCACAGACTGTTTACCCTCCTGCCCTCCGGCAGGCGCTTCAGAAGCCTCCGGACCAGAACCAGCAGACTGAGGAACAGCTTTTTCCCCAGAGCTGTTTCTCTACTGAACTCTACCCCCCGAACTCTGAACTCTGTCTCTCTCTCTCTCTCCCTCTCTCTCTCCGCCCCCTGCTGACCCCCCCCCCCCCCCTTTCCCCTGCATATCACCTCACACCCATCATCCCCCCACCACCCCTCCTGGTCACACACACACATCTCTCATCCATCTGTATTATTGTATTATAGTATGTTCATATTATGTCCATATTCTTTATATTATCTGTAAACTAGTATAACATGCTCACTGCACCTTAATCTGTATATTATTAGTATAGCATGCTCACTGCACCTTAATCTGTATATTATAATCCTAAGAATACACTTATTTTGTAGCATTACTTATTTATAGCATTTATTTATATTTATTGCATCCCATTAATCCAGCCATCCAGATATACCTAATAATTCACTTTTTTTGTCTACATCTGTAAATTTTGTAATTACTGTACATAGCACAGACTCTTGCACTTTCTGCTTATTTGCACTTCTGGTGAGATGCCAAACCTCATTTCATTACTCTATAATTGTATATGTGTAATGACAATAAAGTTGAATCTCATCTCATCTCATCTCAACATGATGACAAAGGCAACAGCGAAAACATTTTTTATCAGCATTGAGATGTAAATAATTATCAGTCATCCAATGACTTCTCTTTCAGTCCGGGAGCCCCAACAACCTAAAGGCCTCACTAGTTTGAGTGTCATCATCGTGAATTGTAGTTGTTACCTCCTCGAAGGTGAGCTCTGCTGCAGCTCCTTTCCCACCAACAAACACCCAGCTGTCTCTGGTGTTCAGAGACAGCACAGAAGAACTCCCCAGTTCAGCTATCAGCTCCCTGGCCTCGTCATCCAACCTGTTCACACACACACAGATACAAATACCCAGAGTGACATATACACTGTACAAGTATCTGACTTTCAACCTTTAATTAAAGGCAGGGTTGGTCATTTCCTCCAGATTCTCTTTTTTTTTCCTCTTTTTAAGATTCTGGTTGAAATTGTCTTTAGGTCCTGACAGAAATTAATAACTCATGTTCTCTGAAAAAAGAAGAAAGAAAATCTGTCATCTGTAGCAGTTGTAAGCCTGTAAAAACTTCAATGTCTGCCACAAGGTACCAATCTGATGAACCAATCACACGCCTCCCTGTCTCCCTGCTCGCTCTCTACCAGTTGCGTGCACGAGCCCACACTCAAAGAGCGTCACTGATGACAGAGTTTACACTGAGAGTTTAATTACCGCTGAATGAGATATGAGACTATTTAGTTTCTGCACAATGCAAGAGATGAGCTGAGGTCTGCTTCTAGAGCAACAGCACTTGTGCATGTTAGTGAGGGGCGTGGCTTTAGAGGGAGCACAGAGGGGAGGGGGTGGGTGCACTGAAGGAATGCTACTTTCAAAATCATGCTAGTTTTCTAAAATTACCAACCCTGCCTTTAACATTAAATACATGTAATGATTAACTTTTCGCTGCTCTTCTAAAGGAGAAATGTCTTCATCTTCAATACGTTTAGATATCGAAACAACACAGCTCGGTTTTCCGTCGACAGGAATCGACTTGTTTGCGCCTGGAAGCTCACTAGTTTACACGTTGGTTGTTTAATCGTAAATAATGATGCAGACGCTACACTGATGTCTGCCTGAGATGATTCAGAAGTAACCGTGTGTTGGGTTCAGAAGCTCGGCCTAATGATTGAGTGTTTTGTGAACTTTTACCTTGATGCAATGTTGTCATAGGACGCAATCAGCACCACCGAGCCTTTCTCGAGCGTTTTCAACAAGTCAATGAGCGGTTGTTTCTCTGCAACACAAAATCAGTCGTTCTTATTTACTAGTTTTCTTCACACAGGAACACAAGATGAGACTAATGATGTCGATGTTATGTACCGTCATTGTGTGTAAAGTGATCCGCCTTTGAGACTTCTCCTGTTGAACCTGTTGAAGAAAGAGAGAGGGGCAACATGATGGACAATAAAGGAACCATACATAAAGGAGATGCAGTGACTCATCAGTTACCGTTCAGTATCACCATGTTCACTCCGTAGCCTGTGTTCTTCAGCTGGGATCCAAGAACCCTGAGGAACGTTTGATCCAGGGTTGTCAAAATTTTCAGAACTTACCAAAAAGCAAGTACCAAAGCGTATAAAAAAAAAAACATTTCATACGACAGGTGCATTGGAGAGGAATGAATCCATCATAAATGGCATCCAAACTCTCACACGCTGTGTGTCTGTGAACGAGGTGATGGTTTTTAGTGACCAGTCTTTGGACCTCAGTGAAGATCACACCTTAATCTCTGATTCTGAATATTTACACACAATCTCTCTGAGTTGTAAAGGTGTTTGGTTTCGTCTCATGGACACTCAGAGGCTAAACGGATGAATAAACAGTCCAGAGGACTAACGTAAAAGGTGCAGTCGTCTTCTCCGCTGTGATGCTTCACTGAGGTGTAGTTTGATTGACAGGATGGACATGTGTCAGAGGTCAGGGATAGGTGCAGAAGGGGGGCGTTGTTAATGAGCATGGGCTGTTCCTGTGAATAAGGATCGAAACTGCAGAAAGTGGGTGACCTTCTGCACACTGTCACACAAATACAGTACAGGAGTTTGTCTGCAGATCTAATAACTGGAAACTGGCACTTTACAAATAAAGATTGCTGTTGTTTTCTAAGAGTGTGCATTAATCTGTGAGGCTGAGACGCAGGAAAGCAAAGAGGGAAATGTTTGAGTTGAGGAGGAGGTTCAGGAGAAACACCTACAGTTTGTTTTGGATGCAGATCTTTGGCTCCACTGAAGGACCGGCTCCACTTTGGATGTAGAAGCTGACGTGTTTCTCCGGACAGTCTTTCATCATAACACAGGGTTCGACTGGAGAGGAAACAGAGCCTGAACAAATCTCCTCCATCAGATAAACTTCACTCCTTCATTATGTTCAGAGAGAGGCTTCACTTACCTGACCGTTTATCGTACTTCTGTGAGGAGGGGTCAGAGCCTGCAGATAAAGACGGTACAACAAGACATCGAGAATCACACAAATGATCATTCAAAAGGCTCACATGGAAGACCTCAACCTGCAGGTAAGATGCAGAAGGTTTGTGTTTTCATACTTCCTTTTCAGTTAAAGACCGGGTGAATCAAGTCTGAGCGTATGTAACATTTATTGTGCTGAAGTTTTGCTAGATGTCATCATTAAGCCCCAACTGATAATTAGAAGTCGTTGATTGATTTTCATTCAAACAAAGGTTGTGAAGAGGTTAGATACTCTGATACGACATGTTTTAAAACGATATAGTCTGTTATTTTCACAGTCGATCGTATTAAAAAGAACCGAAACTTTAAAGAAATCTATTTCATCACACAGTTGTGCAGGAAAGGAAAGGAATGAATCCATGAAACTCCTGCGCACTCTCTAAAAAACACAAATTAGTTGGCTACATTGTGTGGCACGTTACCGTTATCTATAGCCGAGGGTGTCACATTTGTATTTTAAAATGCCTCTTTATGCAGACGATACTGTCTTATATACTTGAAGGAATAGTTCAATGTTCAGTGAAATAATATTTTTCTCTTCACTGCTGAGAGTTTAATGTTTGGTTTCAACCACAACCACCACCAACCTAATGTGAAAAATGTCTGCTGTTAGCTTCGCTTAGCTTAGTATAAGGACTTTCCAGTGTTAAACTCAGAGATTAAAGGAAGAATGTGCAACATGTCCTCCATAACTAAATCAGAAAACAAATCTATCCTGTGTAAATGTGTCTCTGAGTCATGACTGCCTACAATGAGTGAGAAGCTCGAGTCCCGCTGGCTGTGTTGTTGTCAGAGCTGTGTTTACATGGACGGGACACCGGCTTCTCCCCTTGTGTATAAAAGCTGTTTTAGTCAAGGGCTAGAGAGAAGAACATACTGATTATTTGGATGTTAGTAAGAGTTTTTAGATCACAGTCATTCTGCGTCAGTTTACATGCAATGTGAAGCTACGAGCTAACTATAGAGCGCTAAAATTAGCATGCTAACACATCAAGGCAGCTCGAGCAAAGGGCGGTTTTGTCCGCAACTTGTGCTAAACTCCTTCGTGAAAAAGTGAGGGAAGCGGGTTGGAGGTGTGTCTCTGCAGGAGAGGTTTTTTTGCCGTTTGTTTTGGTTTCATGCTGGTGCTCAAGGACGACATCTACTGGATCGAAAAAGTCGCACAATCTCCCTTTACATGTTTAATGCTTCTTCAGATAAAAGGTTTACCATCTAACAAATACAGTATATGTAATATTTAACTTCTAGCGGCATGGCTACTGAAAGGCTGAAAAAACGGTTTGTCTGATGTAACTTTTGTATATTAAAGACAAATTGGTGACTAAGTGTTTTCTGAGAGTTTCACATGATAAGAACGTTTTCATGTCAAAAAGTTTCTCAATTTACATATTTGTTATATCACAACTGTTAGAAAAACATCTGAGATTTTCTTACCTTCCGATTCATCGCTGACTTTCATTATGATGATTATAAGAAGAACAACCTTAAGAACCAACAACAGCACCACTGCAGGACACACACACACACACACACACACACACACACACACACACACACACACACACACAAACACACACACACATACACAACAAATCAAAATTAAATTGTGTACAATAATAAAAATTCGATGCAAACAGAGTGTTAGAAATTAAGCACCGTCCCGTTAGTGTGAACACAGAGCTCAAAACAACAAACCAGAGGGGAGTCTGACTTCAAAACTCACTGTCAGGAATTGTTCTACATTTGCTGATTAATGAAATAAAAACTTACTGGCTACGTAGTTTCTTTGTCTGTACATCGTTACAGTTCCTGTAAAGAGAAAGAAACACAAAAAGACTGATTACACACACACGCACGCACACACGCACACACAGACACACAGACAGACACTAACACACAAACACACACACGCACACATACAGTGCTTCAATCATTGTTCCTTGTTGGCATTAAATATCAACTAAACATGTGTTAGTTCGGGGTTTTGTGGGTTAATCACGGCTCTGTAGACAGACAAACACTAACACAGCAAATGAAAGACTGAAAAGTCGTTTATTAAGTCAAAGTCAATATTAAAGAGGCGCACTCACCCACTCAACCTGCGAGTCTTTTGAAGGCCGTCTAGCTGACTGAATGATGTTCAACCTGACGAGGCGTTTAAATACCTGAACTGTCTTGTCAGGATAAACTGGTTTCTGTCTGTTTTTCTATGGTCAATATATTATATATATATATTATTTGGATAACGTCAACTCATAGTGTTATCTGGAGACACTTTACAAAAAGCAGGTAAAATACCTTACTCTTTGTCTTTTGTGGTCATGGCTATGATGCTCAAAGACTTAAAGTACACATATATTCCATGTGTACGGGGCGGACCTGACCCATGTGCAGATGGAATATGGAATGGTGTGGAGAGATGAGGTGTTTTTTGGACCGTGGGAACTTTTTCATAGTTCTAGGAACTGTTGTAACCCGGTCCCCTTTTTTAATTGAATCCACAATGCAGAGAGAACCATTTTAGTTCCTTGTACCCCGTCTTAACCCTTTCAGCTCCTGCTTCAGAGTCGTCTCATGGCACAAGAGGGACTTTGAGTGACGTAAGTCCCCCGTGATTGGTCCCTACGTCAGTGTTCAAGAGCCAATCCAGGACCATTAACCGCCATTTTTAAAGAGCCCATATTATGCCCTTTTTGGGGTTCGTATATTTAATGTAAGGCAAGGCAAGGCAAGTTTATTTATATAGCACATTTCAACAACAAGGCAATTCAAAGTGCTTCACACAAGACATCAAAAGCATCATGACAGAGGAAAGAAAAGAAACATTAAAATAGAACATTAAAAAAAAAACGCAAATCACTGGAATTATTAAATCTGAACATATTTTGAAATAAAAATAATTCAAATTAAATTAATTCAAATAAATAAAGTAAAAATATAAAAAGAGTTAAAAGTTAGAGTGCAGAGTTAAATTTAAAATCTTATTTAAATTATGAAAGGCAGCTGTAAACAGGTGAGTCTTCAACCTCAATTTAAAAGAGCTGAGAGTTTCAGCAGACCTGCAGTTTTCTGGGAGTTTGTTCCAGATATAAGGAGCATAGAAACTGAACGCTGCTTCTCCATGTTTGGTTCTGACTCTGGGGACAGAGAGCAGACCTGTCCTAGACAACCTGAGCGGTCTGGATGTTTTTGCACATCCACTCATTGATTTGCTCTATGCATTTACAAACCAGTTTAGTACTGTGCCAGAAACGTCACCAAGTTTTCCAGTCGGTCGAGTAATATATTGTGGTCAACTGTGTCGAAAGCAGCACTGAGATCAAGTAAAACTATGTACCTACTTTTGAAAGTTCACAATAACTAAATTTTTTCATGTACTGCTCCTCCTTGCTTCCTCTACGCTCTGAGTCCATCAGCTACACTCTGCTGTGCCCACACTGTTAGACCCCACGTGAGCCAAGTCTGCTCTGATTGGTCTGCCGATCCGCTCTGTCGTTATTGGTCAGTTGCTCAGCACGCTTCTTGGACATTTCAACATGAGCTGCAGGGCTTGCCACAACGAGCCAATGGGCTTAGATCAGTGATCTCACACTGACAATGACGCCGCACTGACACATTTTTATTGAGGGGGGATAGAACCGAGCGTTACATGCAGCTAATGCTACAGCTAACAGGAGGACGTAGGAGAAGCCGCGTTTCCGCGGACTTTGAATTTTTGCACATAGATGTGCCTAAACATGCACAGGACACTTGGAAAGCACACTAAAGGGCATATAAAACCAGAAAAAGCATAATATGGGACCTTTGAATCCCACTTTCAACATTAGCATACAACAGTGAATAACAGTCGGTAAAGGTCATACCGAGCTCATAAATCATCCAAAATGGAAAAAATACACTGACTAATGAAACAACGACAAAGTCCAGGAATTATTGAGCCCCCACAACGGCGTCCTCCATATTTTCAGTTCCATCCATCAATCCACTCTCCTCCGCTGATCCGAGGTCGGGTCGCGGTGGCAGCAGGCAGAGTGAGTCAACCCAGCAACGTTTTCAGGTTCCTTCTGGAGGATCCTGAAGCGTTCACTAGCCGAACAGGATATATAATCCCTCCAAAAAGCTCAGGGTCTACCCCAAGGTCTCCTCCCAGTTGTGCATGCGTGCCCTGAAAACCTCCAAAGGGAGGTACCCAGAAGGATCCTGACCAGATTTCGTTTAATTTATTATACAGGAAAGTTTAAAAGTAACATTAAGTTACAGTTTAACGGGCCTGACTCAGTTTAAAAAACTGGTTTCCAGCAGGTTCCTGCTCTGCAGAACATGAAACATAAACCACAGTCATGACACATCAAGACAAACACATTTACAGGACATTAGCATGGGCTAGGCAGACACAGACAAATAAAAACAAACAGTACAGATACTGCGAACAATACTTGAACAATTAATGAGTGCAGGTCTAAGTGTGGAGAAGGTGTTGTTTGTATGTATTTTTGAAATATGAGGTAGATGGTAAAGATCTAATGTGATGGGGGATGTCATTCCAAATTTTGGTGTATGTATAAAAGAAGTATGCAGGGACTGGGATGAGTGCCTGTGAGACTGACCTAGTGAGGCGCACTTGTCTCATATTATGTGTCGGTAGAAGTGCAGCGAGTGTTGGTGAAGTGCTGCTTTTAATCTGAAATTAGTATGTAATAGCGTGGCTGTGTATGTAATTCTGGAAAATCAAGGCATTGGAGCGTGTGAGTGCAGTGCAATGGTGTGACCACTTTGGGAGGTTACTGTGGATCTTAAGAGCTCGATAGTACAGTTGTGCTATTGGTTCAGTAATCTCCTTAGTGGTAAGTGACCAGATTGGAAGACAGTAGGAAATTACAGGAAAAAACATAATTGCATGTAGGTACGTTTCAGAAACAGAGGAGAGATATGATCTGATCTTATTATACACATAAAGTTTCTGACTCAGCTTAGTAGTTAGTTTAGAGGTGTGTTCACGAACCAGATGTTGAACCATGCACCTCAACTGGCTCCTTTCAATGAGAAGGAGTAGTGTCTCTACTCCGAGCTCCCCGTGAATATCTGAGCCCCATCCCCCTCTTTTCTCTAAGGCTGAGGCCATCTTACCCTCCCTGTGAACAAGATACTGTGCCTCGTAGATGACGTTGCTCTAGTAACTGTCACTTTAAGTTTCACATCAGCCATCTCACAGAAGACCAGGATGTTACCGCTGCCAGCTTTAATTTAATGGGAACTTTCATCCTGTTCATAATGATGCAGCTGTGTTCCTAAGAAATCATCAACAACTTCAAGTCATATGATCCTTAAAAGTCAAAATTAGGCAAATAAGGCAAATACTGAAATGACCTTTGACTGTGTACAAAAGGCACAGTCAAAGGTGAGATTAATATATTTTGTTTGAAGTAAATGCAGAAGAGAATAAGATTGTATTTTGTGATTTATGTTTTCACAGGACCACTCACACTTTAAGCCTGAATGCGCTCATGTTTGTAGAGAAAGGAGAATTAAACCACTTAAAGGAGAGAAGTTGTCTGCATCTGTGTTTTAACAGACACGCCTGGAGCGAAGTGTGAAATAAAACTCAGTAACAGTTATCCAGTTCATACAGTCCTTTTAAACCTCCACAACAGACTGCGTCACTAAATGTTCTTTGGTGCACTTCAACAGTGATGCATTCACTTACTCCTGTATGTTCTTTTGCTTGTTGTGCATTAAAACAGTGATGCGTTTACTTACTCGTGTAGGCTATTCACTTACATATTTTTGCTATTTAGTACTTTTTAGTTGTGATGCGTTCACTTAAAAAAAGCAGTGGAGTAAACAATAAAAGTGCTTAATTTCTGTCCAGCTCTTGAGAAAGTGACCTGGTTATTTTCCACTTGTGAGGTTATAAAAACAAAGTAAATCCATCTTTTATCCTTCAGTCATCCATCAACCTGTTTCTTGCTTGGCAGCTGTGTGCCAAAGAGCGGATTCCTGACTGAGGGTGTGACAAAGGGGAGTCAAATGTGGCCCAACAGCCATACAGTCAGGTGTTTACAGAAGCCCCACCCACAAACTTCAGGTTAGCTGTCTGTCCCACCCGTGCACAAAGAATGCAACATAACGACCAAAGATCTGCAAAAGGATAGGACAGTGAATGGAATAGGAAATCAGCTGCGAGCGAGGGGAATGACATGCAGGAAAGAAGCCGCAGGTTAGACTTGAACCTGGGGCCGCCCGCTTGGAGGACTACAGCCTCTGTATATGCGCGACCTGACTGCCATAAAGAACCCTTTTGATCCCTGCAGAACTTCCTGTGAAGCTCCCTGGTTCCCTCCCAAACTGGGAAACCACAATTTCCCAGTTTGGGATCAATAAAGTAATTCTATTCTATTCCCTGAAAATAATCTAGTTTTACGCAATCACAGGGACTTATCTTTGCCTCGATGACTTCAGTGTTTCAAACAGTTTGAACCGACGTCCCTCGGTTTGCCAGATATGAGAGCAGTTATCAGGTCAAACCAACAGGTGGATGGAAGCGGGCAAGAGAACTGGTTCAGATAGAAGTGATTGTACCCGACCTAAAAAGCCTCTGCATGTTTCTAATAAGCTCCACGAGCAGAAACATACTCAAATTAGGATCAATGTTGGAGCTGCTAGGGGCGCGCTGGTGGTGCAATGGTTAGGGCGCGCGTCCCATGTGTTGAGACTCTTGTCTCGAGCGGTAGGCCCGGTTTCGCTTCCACCCGTGGCCCCTTTCCACGTCATTCCCCGCTCTCTCTCCCTGGTTTCCGACTCTATCCACTGTCCTCCCTCTGAATTAAAGGCACGAAAAAAAAAAGCCCCCCAAAAAAAAAATATATATTAGAGATGCTTTTGAAAAATGGAGAGAGGTTAGAATGTAGAAAGGTTTACAGACCGATGCAGAGCTGGATAAACACTGAAGCTTCAGTGTCCACCACATGGCAACCTGTGTGAGCATCGACTCTAGAGAGGAGGGGGCGGGGGGAGACAGCTCTCTACAATGTTTAGAATTTAGACTGCACTACCCATTTAAACACTAGGGGTCAGAGTTACATACTGCTCCTTTAAAAAAGAAAAAAACAAGAATCTGTTGACGCCATATTTGCAGTTCTGTTGACCTGTTGACATTTTTAATTTGGTTGACAAACAAACATTAAAAACATGATGTCAAAGTCATTTGTGAAACATCAGAGTATTTTTTTAATCTCATGTTGATATTTTGTTTTGTAGTTTCGACTCGTCCTATTGGCTACACCCTCTTTCACAAGCTCACCTGTGATTGGTTAAAACAGAACCTTCTGCAACACAACAAGAAACGAGTGAAGTCGTCGAACATATGAAATAAATATAAAATAAGGCAACAGAAGAGAGAGATGTGAGTCAGCTTCATCCCGACAGGAAGCAGAAACAAAAAGCAAAAACTTCAGAAAAGGTAAAAAATCGGGAATTTCTTTTTTTACAGCTTCAAAAAGTCTCCGGATAGACAGAGAGATTTGTCACGTGACTCAGGTGTAAACAAACACAAAGAAGCGTCTTTGTGAAAATAAAAACACAACAGAACGTGTTTTTGAATAAATAGAAAAGTGGCGCCAAAACAAACAACGACAAACACCTGAACGCACATCAACGCAGTTCACAGGGGCTCACAACTCACAACAGGCGAGTCCTCTTACAGGCGAGTCCCCTTACAGGTGAGTCCTCATTCAAGTGAGTACTCATTCAGGTGAGTCCTCATTCAAGTGAGTACTCATTCAGGTGAGTCCTCATACAGGTGAGTCTTCTTACAGGTGAGTCCTCATACAGGTGGGTCCTCTTACAGGTGAGTCCTCTTACAGGTGAGTCCTCTTACAGGTGAGTCCTCATACAGGTGGGTCCTCTTACAGGTGAGTCCTCTTACAGGTGAGTCCTCTTACAGGTGAGTCCTCTTACAGGTGAGTCCTCATACAGGTGGGTCCTCATACAGGTGGGTCCTCATACAGGTGGGTCCTCATACAGGTGGGTCCTCATACAGATGAGTCCTCATACAGGTGAGTCCTCATACAGGTTCAGACGATTTCACACAGCATCAGACGCCCGCTCTGTGATTTTCAGTTTCCCCTTGTGAACAGTGGAACATGTGGTGCTTTTACTTTGAAGGTGGAGAAATGAAGTGTGGTGCTTTGAATTGAAGAGCTGCTGACGGCGGTGAGCTGAATAAAGTTTTGCATTGTGATGACACAACTCAAAGAACATTTCAGTCATGGAAGTGATATAAAGGCTTCACCATCTTGTAAGCGGGCTCGTGAAGCTCCCTGGTTCCTCGTTCATGTCTATGATATCGAAAACGCTCACTCGTGTCGCATGCTGTTAGTTGACACTAAATGAGATATTTCTCAGGTCGCCATGGCAGCGGCCTGTCAGTCACAGGAAGGTTTAAGGCACTTTCATCTTCCAGCATCTCTTCACAGACACACAGAATATTTCCCTTCTTATTGAAAGTCCATAAATAATCTGTCTCTAATCTAGACTCGACATGTGGAGCATAAATCCTGATCGAGATGATCAAACTTTGAATTGTGCAGCTCTCCGTCCTGCAGCGTCTCTGTGTGGAAGACAAACATCGTCTCTCCACCTCAGACCTCCTCTGAGCTCCGTCAGCGAGGGTTACTCCTCCTGACAGGAGGGCCACACCTCCACCACAGACCGGTCAGTTTCTATGGAGACGCTCCTTGTCCCTGTGGCGTGCTGGTCTACATGAGGGCGTTGAGGTGTCCCGTGTGTCCTACAGAGTTCAGCATCAACGCTCTCTGGTCTAGCACCTCCCTCTCTCTCCCCAGCGACGCTCGCTCCTGCTCCACCATTGCTCTGTCCCGCTCCACTGCCGCCCGCTCCCTCTCCAACCACAGCCGCTCCGCCTGCACAGCCGTCCTCTCTCTCTCCACTGATGCCCTATCTCGCTCCACCATCTCCCTCTCTCGCTCCAGAGCTGCCCGCTCCCTCTCCACCACCTCCCACTCCCTCTCCAGTCCTACCAGCGGCCCCTCACACACCTCCGGGCCCCGCTGGTTCTGATCCACGCCGTCACCAAAAGCCTCCTGTGCGTAGTCCGAGGTGACTGAGGGAGGAGGGGGAGGGGCGGAGCGGGAGCGATGTCTGGGGGCGGGTTCTGGTTGCTGATCCTCGTCCTGGGTGACAGGTGTGAGAAGGGGGGCGCTGCCCGCCAGACGGCCCTCCATCGCTTCATTCATCAGATGAAACCACGGCCAGGAGGAGGAGCCGTCTGCTACGCTCTCCATCCCAACCGGAGGATACTTCAGATCCTGGAGGAGGCGAGGGAGGAGGAGGTGAGGGATGATGAAAGGAGAGGATGGTGGGGATGAAAGAGGAGAAGAAAAGAAACAAGGGGGCGGTCAGGTACACAGTTGTTCAGACTGTGAACAGGTGATGTGATTATCTGTGTTTGATTACTTACCTTATATCTTCTCTTCAGGTTGTCCCATTTCTTTGCCATCTGGTAGGTGGAGACTTTCCCCTGCAGGCCGAGCTCCTTTAGGATGGCTCTGAGAGAGAGAGAGAGACACAGAGATAGCAATATGTCCACTGAGTGGACACAGTCTGACCATAGAAACAGGCCGTTACAGACAGAACTGGTTACCCAGAGAGGCCAGGCTGTGTTCACTCTGCCATCAAGGACAAGTGGAGACAGAATCTCACTTCCTCCTACACTGTGACATGTATAAAGATTTAAGAGAGGCTCTCTTTGATTACATTGATAATAAATATCCTGACTTTCTCCATCTCCCTGATCCTTAGAAGCTGCTCTATCTATGTGGAGAGAAAAGTCTGTGTGCAGTACGAGCTACTAAATATGTTCATGGCTGTCACATACTAAGACAAAATACACTTAATGTTTCTTAGAAATACACCGTAAAAATAATGTTATTGTAAATCATGTTATTGTTAATGTATATTATTTATATTTGTTAACTGTATATATTGTAATCATTTGTTGTTCAAAATGTTTCCTGTACTGCTTTAGCAACATGGATTGTTGATCTGTCATGCCAATAAAGCTCATTTGAATTGAATTGAATTGAATTGATAGAGAGAGAGAGACAGACAGAGAGAGAGAGAGAGAGAGTGAGAGAGCGAGAGAAAGAGAGAGACAGAGAGAGAGAGAGAGAGAGCGACAGAGAGACAGAGAGAGAAGGAGAGAGACAGAGAGGGAGAGAGAGAGAGACCAGGGCTGCTTAAAAGTAATGTAAAATATTTTTTTAAATGTATTATTCATACTAATGCTCTTACTTCCAGGCAGCTTTGGCAGCGTTCCTCCTTCCAGTGAAGAGCGCCTCGTTGGCAGCTCGGAGTTTAATCATCCTCCTGGTGTCCTGATCCGTCACTGCAGCGCACACACAGACACAGACACGTAAAACAGTGTCCACCAAACTGAGCCCCCATGATCTAAATCCAGTAAAAGATTTAATCCAAACACATAAACTCCATAACGATCCACAGACTTCAGATTTACCTCAGCTGTGCCAATGAGAGCCTTTGTTTAAGGGGGTGCCCCCGCCTGTTCTTACGGCCAATCACACGCGACTGTGCCGATGGCTGACATCTCTTGTAGCCAATGAAATTCTCTAAACCTGTATCTGACGCTTCTATCAAATACTTCTTCATGCACATACTAAGGAGAGTGATTTAAATAAACACCATAGAAGAAGAAGCTGTCTTACTCTTATAGGAGAGGTCCGAAGGGGTCGAACACTCCTCTCCGCTGGCGTCGATGTACGTCACATTCCCATCGGCCTCGGTGTTGTCCCCGCCCACCATGCTCTCCAGCTCCGACACGCTGCCCCTCTCTGCCATCAAACAGTCTCTGTCGGGGGGCGGAGATGAGACGAACACGCCGTCCTCCTCGCTGCTCCAAACTGGCGTCACTCTAGGAGCTTTTCCCACCAGCCGTCCTTCGAGAGCGTCGCTCATCAGCTGGAACCAGGGCCAGGAGGCAGGGTTAGTCTGACCCTCCATCCCCCGCGGAGGAAACTTCAGGTCCTGAAGACAAAAACAAAAATCCTTTAAATAAACGGGAGGAAAGACACCAATTCAAACATTTCTTTTCTGTACATGATTATAGAATTAAATAAAGGAGCAGTATATAACTCTGACCCCTAGTGGTTAAAATGGGTACTGTAGTGTAAATTCTAAACATTGTAGAGAGCCATCTCCCCCTGCCCCCACCTTGAACTTTGTCTTGAGGTTGTCCCACTTTTTGGCCACCTGGTCGGGTGTGATCTTCCCCGTCAGACCCATCTCCTTCACGATCCCCCTGAGGACAAAAACCACTTATGAAGACTCCGATCTTCTTCTAGTTTACAGCTGTAGAGTGATCGTGAAACCACGGACACGTTATGCAATATGTAGATCATTTTAATGACTTTGATATTAAATAACGATCATGAATATTATTAGATGTTAGTCTCTGTTACCTCCAGGCTGGTTTGGCGGTGTTCCTCCTCCCGGTGAACAGAGACTCGTTAGCAGCTCGTAGCTCGATCAGTCGCCTGGTGTCGTCTTCGGTCACTGTGATGAAGATCAAAGAGTTTACGATTGAACAGCTGATCACCAAAACATTATTGACTCAAGAAGCCTTTTTTTAAAACCCGTTGAAGTTGTCCAGGATACACGCGGCGCTCAGATCATCCTCGGTGTTCTTTGAAAATGAGAGATTCTTCACTTTCATACGGTTGATGCAGCAGTAGGAGACGTATAAACTTTAATCCCTTCATGCTCTTTTCCTGTGAAATCCTGTGGCCTACATTACCCACAATGCATCTCAGCCATGACTTTTTGCAGTGTGTCTTACATTTGTAGGAGAACTCAGCCATGCGGTGCAGTTCTCCCAGCGCCGTGGATCCGTTCTTCTCTTCGGTATCCACCAGCAGGTCCATCTCGGACTCCGTCAGGAACTCAGCCATCCCCCCTCGGCTCCGCCTCGCTCGCTTCTTCGGCGTGGGCGACAGTGGCTCGCAATCCTCGTCTTCGTCCTCCACGATAGGCGTGAGGATGGGCGCCGCCCCCATGAATCGGCCCTCCATGGCGTCGTTCATTCTGTAGAACCAGGGCCAGGAGCTCGGGTTGGTCTCCACGCCTCGAGCCGGAAACTTCAGCTCCTGATGGGAGACAGAAAAGTCGGCACATCGTCCTCCTGAAAACACCGAGGTGACTCACAGGGACGCCTCTGCTGCTTTGCCCATGTGAACGCACTGAGTGAGACGTGTTCGAGTAGAAGTTAGAGTATTTGTTTATCTGAGGTCGTCTCTGGAGTTGGACGTGGACAGACAGACAGACCTACCTTGTATCTCCTCTTCAGGTTGTCCCACTTTTTGGCTAACTGGTCTGTGGTCAGTTTCCCCTGAAGCCCCAGCTCATACAGGATGGCTCTGCAACAAGAGACGACACTCAGCTTGGAAGTCTTTCTTTTTTTTTATTGCCCAAGTCATAATTATGAGATAACGTCAGACAACTCAACTGGTAAAATACTCAAAAAAGTTCTCCTAGAGATCAGAAACCTCTCAGGTTAACTACAACTATGAAACCTGCTGACAGAAGCTGCACACAGCGGATATCAGATTAACAAACATTAGGTATCATCTCATGAAAAGACCGACATCGAGAACACAGAAGTGTTGCTCACCTCCACGCCGGTTTGGCCGAATGTTTCCTGCCGGTGAAGAGCGCTTCGTTTGCAGCTCGGAGTTTGATCATCCGCTCGGTTTCTGGTTCACTCACTGCAAGTCAAAACAAGAACTTTCAGTCAACAGCTGCTCCGTTAAATCAGGCCAGAGGGACGAACACAGAGTAAATCATTCCATCAGAAAACATGTGCTGGCTGTGTTGGATTTTAAAAGTTACATAAGGGGCGGGGCAAACACCTGTGCAGGTGTTCATGAGAACACAAAGAAAGCTCCATCATCCGCTGTGAGCCGTCCTGCAGGTGTGATCAAACTAACTCTGAGCTGCAGCGTCTGCTTACTTTTGTACGAGCACTCGCTCATCCTCCTCCAGCCCATGGGGACGCCCTCAACAGGCTGAGCGTCTGTGTGAACCGTCCCATCATTCTCTGCGGTTTCTGCCGCCACCGTGTCGTCCATCTCGGTTTTGATGAGGAACTCCAGGATGTCTGTGTTCTCCTGCGCCTGGTTCTGCTGGTTGTTACAGCGATGAGCGGCGTTGTTGCCGTTCTCCGGGCACAGTACCAGGTTGCTGTTGAAGAGGCGACCCTGCATGGCTTCATCCATGATGTGGAACCAGGGCCACGACTCCACCACACCCCCGATGTGGTCCTGACCCTGATAGGGCTGCTTCAGGTCCTGGAGGAGAGGGAAAGATTCAAGTCCCAGACACAACAACCTGAGAACAAAGAGCTCCTGTGTCCGCGCAGAGAAGCTGCACTTGAACACAACACACAGATACAAAGACAGCAGCAGGTGAATAAGGTAGAGACCTTCTGGTAGATGGAGGTGTGCCACTAACATGCAAAGTGACGAGAGCAGCCTGCAGCGTCGGTTATTGGTCCCATGAACTACTAATAATTGCTTTTGGTCCTGAAAAAACAGCTCCATCGTTACCTTATATTTGGTCCGCAGGTTGTCCCATTTTTTGGCGATCTGATCTGCAGTCAGCTTCCCTTCCAGACCCAGACCCCTCAGGATGGTGCTGAGGAACACACAGGAAGGGGGGTTGGAATTCGCTGAGAGAAAGTCACCTCAGACCTCAGTCACGTTTTAAAAGAGGTCGGTTGGGGTCTTACCTCCACGCTATCTTTGCAGAGTTTCTCTTCCCGGTGAATAGAGCCTCGTTGGACGCCCTGAACTCGATCAGCCTCTTCACATCCTCCTCCGTCACTGTTAGGTGGATATATGTGAGACGAGTAAAAAAAATCTAATGATATCGATACCTGTTTCAAAACCATGTAAACAAAAATAAAGATCCTGGACAAACAATATTATTGGAGTAATTACTTGTTTTTAATTACCAAACATTGTGGGAAAAGATCCTGCACACTGTCTAAAGCCTACGTAATGAAACCCTGTTCAGACTGCTGTGAGACTTACGCCCATGAGACATTTCGCCTTTAATCTAGATGTCAGCAGGCGTTATGGGTTATGGTTATTCAGAGGTAGTAACAGAGGCATTACAGAGAGGGAAGACAGGATCAGCTGAGCCAGCTGTGGAGCGCAGCGCTGTGTGTGCATGTCTGACTTTGTGTGTATGTGGAGCTCCTGCTGTGCTCTTCCTCAACGTTGAAACTCACAGACTGACACACCAATATCCCGCCGTTGTGTAATCAACATAAACGTACCAAGACTTTATGAAGGCTGACATTAGTGACGGCACTTTCGCAAATAAAAGCTGTCTAAAAGGGGGGTACTATGGCACAAATATTAGGGGGTTGTGCGGATGGCTTGGTGGTTAGGTTGTGCCACGTGCATGCAGGCTATAGAAGCTGTTGGCCTGATTCGATACCAACCTGTGGCACCACCCCCTCCACGCTCTCTCCCCGGTTTTCTACTCTGTCCGCTGTCTAATCAAATAAAGCCCTGAAAAATAAATCTTTAAATTGCACAAATACGATGGCAACATCTTTAGACAGCGCTCTACCTCTTTCTCTCGTGGCAGTGTTCGGTTAAAACATATGACTTAAGATCTGTAATTCATAAAAATTTGGCCCTTTTTCGATACCATCGCTCATTTAAATATCTGACATGATATCGTTCTGAAATCGAAAGTATCGAAAGGTCAATGTGGGCTAAGAGAGGGAACAGCTCATCACAAACAGAGTCTAGCACACTTTTAGTCCACTCTTCTCACTTTTATAGGAGTTTTCTGTGAATTGTTGCAGCGGGTTCAGGGCTGACTCCATTGTGATCATTGAAGGATTGAGGGTATGAGTCCTAGGGAGGAAGGAGGAAAGGCAGGAAGGAAGGAAGGAAACAAGGAGGTGTGGTAGTGTGCTGGTGTTCAGGCCTGATGCTAGCTGCCTCCGCTAGCGCATCCTGCAGGTTTGCTCCGTTTCTCCTACAGCACCTCCTCTCCGTCCATCATGTGGCGGAAGCTGTCCGGTTCAGATTTAACGGAAAACCGAGCAGGCGGCGGTTAGCCTCCGAAGCTAACACCCTGTACCCGTTAAAGGAAGCAGGCTGCTAGTTAGCTCCGGTGGCTAAGCTAAACAACAAACACACACGGCGCGGGGTTTCCCGCCACAGAGAGACAGCAGCGTCCGGTAGCCGGGACTGATCCCGACCTCCGTTGTGTCATCATCACCGGAGAGAATAAAACGATAAATAAAAACGGTTATCGGTACCGGAGCTAGCCTACATCCCGTTTCCCCTGCTCTGAGAGGAGGGTGCGTTTGATATTTCACCGTGGTCCGCCCTCCACCACGTGACTTACAGCACGGGAGGGCGGGGTTTAGACGTAAACAGAAACAGTCCAAAAATATATTTATGAAGAAGCTCATTCCAAGTCACATTTGTTATTTAATAGTCATAATTATGACATAAATATCCATCATTTTGTGATTAAAGTTAAAGTTATGAGATTAAAAAAAAATCGCAATTTTTAGACTAAGGCATAATCAACACTGAAACATACTTCACGAGACGGCTTCAAGCTGTTAAAACCTCTGACGTAGACTCTCTTTTCCCAGCACTGGACGGCAGCCCTGCAGCGATCTGCCTCCTGGAAAGCTTCAAGATAGCTGGCCAATCAGAAAGAGTTGGGCACATGGGAAGGGGGGACTTAAAGAGACAGCAGCTTTTTTTTTTTTTTTTTTTTTACTGATGCCAGTATCAGATCAATAATATCATGTGATGCTGCTCTAAAGGTTTCACAGACTGATGACATGAAAGGTGAACATGAGGACAAGAGGAGATCTTTGATATCAGTCTGTTTAATACCAGAGGAAAACTTTTGTTGGTGTCTTTTGAGGCCGTTTTGCCTTTATTAAAAAGGCAACTAAGGAGAGATAGGTTAGATTTTGCACATGAATTCAATGCGTCAAACATGACTCTCAATAAACTAAAATAACTTAAAAACAGCAATTACAAGTTTACTGCACGTCACAATGACTGAGATTGAATTAAAGGTCACATATTCTCCTCTTCAACCATAAGTCTCAGAGCTCCTCAAAACATGTGTGTGAAGTTTCTTGTTCTAAATCCACTCTGATCCAGTATTTGATCATGCCTATAAACCCCTCTATTTCAGCCCTGCTCAGAACAGGCTGTTTCTGTTTCTGTACCTTTAAATGTAAATGAGCTGTGTCTGACCACGCCCCTCTCTGGAAGGGCTTGGGTGTCTCGGGCTTTCTCACTCCATGTCCTATTGTTTACGGTGAGACGGCAGACTCAGAGGGCAGAACAAACACCTAGCTGTGGGAGTGTCACCCACCTGGGGGAGGGGTTACTGCCCTTTGTGATGTCATGAAGGGAGAATCGCCAAACAGCCTGTTTGAGCACACATTTTCTGAAAAGTGGAGCAGACAAAAGACGGAGAGGATGGACTTTTGTCATCATTGGGGGGTTTGTAGACCGACTAGAGACACATATTAGAGTTAGAGAAACGGAAGTTGCATCAGAAGTTGCAGGCTCACTCCTCCACACTGGCTAAATAGCACAGAAGCAATGGCAACATTTTGGTATCGAGATGTATTTCTGCAACTTAAACCATGTGCCATAGGACTTCTATTTTTGTTGCTGTGGTATCCCAACAGGTCTCCAGATTGTTTGATTTTTACTAGAATCACATCAAAGTTTCTGTTATCGTGCCCACCCTACACACAGAGTTCAGTGATCCACACGTTTATTCTTTGTGATTTGGAGACTTTTATCAAGTGAAATCTCTGAACATAGAACGATGCGTCCTCGGCTCACAGCTTCTCCACGAGTCTCTGGAACAAAGACACGAGTCTCTGTCTGGTCTCCAGCTGCTCTGGATCCAGATCTGCTGCCGTCAGACTCTGGTAGAACCTGGTCTGTAACACCACTTCTTTTTCTGACGCCATCTCAGCAGGATGTCCGTTCTCGGCCTCACCCTCCCTCTCTCTCCTCCACACAGCTCGCTCTCTCTCTAAATCCTCTTGGGCTCGCTCTACCAGCACTCTGTCTCTCTCCACAAACGCTCTGTCTCTGTCCACAAATGCCCGGTCTCGATCCAGAAACACCCGGTCTCTCTCTACAGCCGCTCTGTCTCTCTCCACGGCTGCTCTGTCTCTCTCTAAAGCCGCCCGCTCTCTGTCCAGACTCATCCTGTCTCTCTCCAGCGTCGCTGCGTCTCTTCTCAGCAGCTCTCGGTCTTTCTCCAAAGCGATGAGTTCTCTGTCGAACTCGGCCTGCTCTCTCTCTAGAGCCTGCCTCTCTTTCTGCAGCTCCGCCAGCTTCCTGTCCACCTCCACCGTCTCCCTGACCACATATTTGGAAGAGGAGGGCGTTTTACCGGTCTCCACAGTGAATTCGGGCAGTAAAGTGGCGTAGAACACGGCGGTCTGGCTGCTGTTCACCGCAGGTTGAGTCTGCGGCTTACACACAGGGATTCTCACCTGTGATCCGTCTCCCTGCTCCACTGAAACTATCTGAGGAAGAAGCTCAGCTTTGTTCTCTAACTCCACTTTCCTGCAGTCTTCAACGTCTCTCAACTCCATGGTGTCCTCGAGCGTCATATCGTCTTCCAGAGGAGCCATTTCAGCCCCACTCAGAGCAGAGAACGGTGTCGCCATGTTGGGCAGGATGAGCGGAGGCGTGGCTGGGGCGTTGTCATCCTCTTCGTCCAGCACGGAGGGCTGCACGATGTTGGCGGTCCCCGCCAGGCGGCCCGTCATGGCCTCGTCCATCAGCTGGAACCAACGCCACGAGTTGGGCTGGGTCTGGGTCTCCATGCCTTCTGGAGGGTTCTTCAGCGCCTGCACAGGAAAAGGACATCAGACTATAAAGAGACTTTGAAGAGTTTTAAACCACTTTTAATTTGATGAAGGACAGACGCCCAAATGCGTCGGTAACTAACGGCTGAGAGGTTTTTTCTCACGCCTGCTCTTTGTTTCAAAGCGCTCTGTAAATAAATCTGACCTCGACTTTGATCAAAACACGATCAAACATGTTAAAAGTGTTATTGTTCTGGAATACCCCGAAGCGTGTTGTTCATCCGTTTACTCCGTCTTCATCTTTTCAGGTGTTGTGACTCTGGTGTCGGTCTTAAAGATAAAAACTGGACTCACTCTGTATTTCTCCTTCAAGTTGTCCCACTTCTTCTTCATCTGCCGCGCTGACATCACCCCGTGGAGCCCCATCTCTCTTCTGATCGCCCTGCAGGGAGAGGTCAGAGTTCACTGTCACTGTCACGTTTTGTAAATTGTTCTTTTTTAACATCAGAGTGGATTATATCTGTTATTATATTATTGCACATGCAGCATTAAATCCAGTCTCTAGATGCTGTTTGATGGATGGAGGAGGAAACTGACTGACTTCCAGCCTCTCATGGCCGAGTTCCTCCTCCCCGTGAAGATGGCTTCATTGGTGGCTCGCAGCTGAATCATCAGTCTGGTGTCTCTGTCCGTCACTGTGGAAACACATTCATCAATCCATTGATGAATTTAACAACGACAACAATCAGAGTAAAGAAGAAAACAGAAACTCATATGATGTATAAATGTATCATTATTCCTACAAACCTCCCAGAGAACGATTTATTGTTTGGGATTCAGTTGTTTGTTTGTTTTTTTTGTATGAGCAGGGGCGTGTCCAGAATCTGATAGTGGGGGCAATCGTGCTTAAGCACGGTACGGGACAACTGGGCCACGTGGGCCCCCTAAGTATTTAGATTTTGATGCTGGACTAGTTTTTAAAGAATGAAGGGAAGAAGAAAGATAAGGATTTGGGGCCATGCTCTTGTTACTGATAAGGAGATATGATAAATGGAGATAAAAATAGGTAAATAAATAAATGTATTAATTTCTGTTTGCACAAACTTTAGACCAGTGCCCAGGTTCAGCCACCTCATTCAAACAGTCTGGACTCGCCCCTGCATGTGATTGACCTTTATCTGCTTTGTTTATTCAGCTGCACTCTGCAGGTTTAATAATGATTATCAAGTCAACTGTGAAAAGAACTTAAAAACAAGATGTGTAGTAAGTACGACACTTGAAATACATAATCTCAGTTATTTTTATGATAAAAAAAAAAAACTGCAGCAAGAGAAAAAAAGAAAACAATTAATTACACATAGGCTGCTAACGTATTCGTGTAATTCAGACAGTGTGCAGGAGTTTGTCTACATATCTGATATTTAACAACAGTCTTCGTTGCCTATGAGTTCTATTTTGGTTGCTAAGCATCACACAGATATTACTTTTGACTAGATGTCAGTGAATGAATCATTTCTAAAAAAAAAAAAAAAAGCTAAACAACGAGAGCGTCTTAAATTAAAATTCTCTTCAGCTGCGAGTCTGTTCACTAAACATGATCTTAACTATTATAAATTCATATAAAAGTGACTTTAAATGACGTTACGTCTGTATGTGTTCTCCATTTTCCCCGAATCCTCCATTTCCATCAAGAAATCCAAACACTTTGAACATCCGGCGAGAACCGGAAATGTCTTATTTCTTATGTATTTATTTTATTTGTATATCTATATCTATATATGATCTATCTGAATTGTTTTTATGTTTACATGAATACTGTTTCATATGCTAAATATTGTATTCCCTTTAGGAATGGTGTTCGATAAAAGAAAAGAAAAGGTCCGGCGAGAACCGGAAAGAGAAGAGGTTCTTCTTCTTCTGTGTAATAATACCATCAAGAGCAGATGATGAACTACATTTATTTTTGTTTAAACTGTGTTCAATTGTATCGACCTTATTAAAAATCAAATTTTTGAAACACCTGCTTTTTTCGTTCGTCTCGTGTGCCAGTGGGCCAAACACTGAGACCTTAATATGACAGAAACATACTGTATATTCTAATGGAGGGTAGATACGCAAATTATTTTGGCCAAAAAATATAACCACAAGTGTAGATTTATCAAAGTCAAGCCACGTTTTTAATAATCAAAAGAATTAACAAACTTCAGAAAACACAAAAAAATATAAAAACTAAACAAGATTCAGTAACTAACATGTTTGATTCCAGATTAGACTCATGTTGTTCTTTTGTTCATTAGGTCACGTTAATTCTGTAGAAATGTTACATTTTCATATTTGTAATATGTCGACTTTAATTACAGATAAAGGTTAGCTAAAAAATAAAATATATACAGTATATATTCCAGTGTTTACAGGACGTTAAGGTTGCTCTGTCGCCCCCTGCTGGCAGGAACAAGCCTCTGCAGGTTGTTACCTGCTCAGCATCCCAGCATCCTGCAGCAGATTCGTCAAGCTCAAGACCCGGATCAAATCACACAGGAACCGAAGGGAAAATGTTTCAAAACAAATATCTAAAGGTCTCATTTAATTTCCTTCAACATTGTAAGAAACATGGCAGTAACACAAAATTCCACTGATCATCTGATCTAGTTTGTTTGATTTAATTCTGTATATTTGATTAAATTAATGTGTGTTTGAGAGAGTGATTAGATTCTGACTTTATTGATGTTTGCATTCACACTGATACAAAACAAAAGAGAGATAATCGTCAGTGCAGCTGTGTCAAAACTAGAGCTCTGTGAGGACAATTCAAGAAGAAAGATACAAGTAGTGAGGAGGTAGCAACGAGACAAACATAAAAAAGGTAATAGAGTTTAGACATTAAGGTAAATAAAAAATAATAATAACCCCACCCCTTTAACCCCCATCCCAAATTAACTCACTTTATTTTATTTTTAATCTACTTGAATTTGAGCTGAATTAATATTTTGGGTTGCTGATCAAGAGAAAAGTAATAGTGAGGGAATTTTATCAGATATATGGCCAATCTGGGAATAAATTCCTTACCAACCAATTTCTACACCAAAGTGTATCTAAAGGTGTCTAGTTACACATATAAAAATATTTAAATTCAACTCCTGTAGGAAAATCTGTGAGAGCTGCTGAAACTTCGGGTACCTGGAACCCTATTGGTTGAAAATTTGAAATTTTTGATTTTTTTTACATGTGCCTTAAATAGTATATTTAGGGTCAAATTCGGGGTTATTTGGGATGCTGAATCCATTGCAAGCATTTATTTTCCACCAAAACTACTCCTTGGTAGAGAAACGGCCACGCCCACTTTTCCAGATCTCTCGAAAACCCTTTGTTTAGGTGAAAATCAATGTTGCTTGTTGCATGTGAATTATAAAGTATCTTCATAGGTCTATTTATAAATGTATTAGTGATGGTAACTACCTTTTATTAACTGTTAAATGTTGCAGTTGGTTAACATTTGTAAGTGAGTGAGTTTTGAGTGGCAGGTGCCAGACGTGTTCATTCTGTGGATCATGGACAGACACAATAGATTCCACACATATCAAATAATATTCACCGGTCAAAGAGATATTGCAAGATGATTTTAACTCTGATATGTAATTTTCAGTAATAATAATAATAATATAATTTTTAATTATTAAATTTGAGTTTGAGTTTGGGGGGGGGGGGTGAGGACGCACGCCGACACGCCGACACGCCGACACAGTGACACAAACACTTGAAGGAATCTTGGTGTTCATGGGTTACTTTTGACAGCTGTCATTTTCTATCGGAAAGGTATCCTTAAATGACTTCTGCCCCTGATTTCCAACTCTATCCACTACCCTATCTCTACAATAAAGGCACAAAAAGCCACCCCCCTAATATAATGGTAGGGGAAACACTGATGTTGTCAAATGTATCATATCTGGCTGGTCGAATCTGTAGATTACAGCAGGAGTTCTTACACTGGATGTGGTCATGTTCTTTTGGCGAGCTACTATAGCCATCAAAGACCACAATGATCTTCTGGGAGCGACTGCCAAGACACTGCACAAACCTCAGGTAACTGCCTGCAATCTCCTGCCAAGTCTGACCTTATTCCCACTTTACCAAGTAGAGAAGCCATCCTCCATCAACCACCAGACTGGAGCGGGGTTGGTCTGTGAGGTCAAGCGGATCTTCAGTCTTTCAGCCTTGTTTTGGAAAAGCCTGCTTTGTTCGCCTTGATAATTTTTTGACCTTTTTTGTTGAACAATGACAAGGGGAAGGGAGTCAGCTCATACTCTAAGCTTGTCTCAACTGTTATATCCCGTTGGGCAAAGATTATCAGTCAGGTGAACAACTTGAGTGAGTTTAGGTAAACCTTCTTGTCTTTGACCTTGGGAATAATTCTCAGTGATGACAGGGCCTGCACCTTGAACTTCACCTCCATGGTCGATGTTACTGACTGTCCATCCAGCTTTATCTGCATCTACCTCCCAACTTCCGCTCTCTCAGCGTTGACTGTGTCACCCGCAGTGCTCAAGAATCCTGTTGAGAAGGACACAAGCAACTCGATCGTGGGCAAATGGGTTGGTCTCCTCAAACCTTTTGAGGGTAAATTCAACTGCTTCAGCATCTCACTTCATCAGTGTTCTGGAAAGGTCTTTGTGGAGTTGTGTTTCTTGACATCTTCCGTCATGCGCTGGTTGACATCGGAGAAGTAGTTGAGGGTCTGCACCCAGCACTTGTGGCCTGAATCACTATTTCTCATCCTCCGTCTGCTTAACCCACCATCTGACTTGGCCGCCTTCATCAGTTTCAATACAACCCACCCAACCTTGAAATGATGGGTAGATTCACCTGCTTTATGATATCTTACCTTGAGTCAGATGGGGAGATCGAAGGTCACTATGATGACTTTGTCCCTGGAGAGACGCATGCACTCTTTGAGAGTGGTGAAGATGGTCTTGTGGTCATTAGGGTCACATTCGAGGAGTGTTCCCATAAATTTAAACAATGTTCAAATCTATATTGTCTCCGACAAACTGAGTGACTGAGCAGATTGACATCCATGATGTTCGTCTGATTGTAACTTTGTATTTCACTTTTACCAGCTGTCGTTACTAATAAACCCCCAAGTTGGATGTCAACCTCAATCTCATCATCTATCTGATTGTTGGTTTCTTTAACAATGGTACCAAGAGCGCCAGAACCTTGAAACTCCATCCCACTCCATTCTTGTCATTGAGGAAGCAGTATTTGTAATTTTGTATTTCTGCATAAGACTCTGTGTACCCTAACCGGTGTAACTTGTTGAGCGTCCACTTTGACCCAAATCTATAATCCAGTTGTATGGCAAGCCCCATCATGTACGGCAATACCCCTGACCGAGCCCAAAAGGCCTTTGCTACTCTTTCATCCGTCCTCACTATAGGTTTCAACAACATCTGAAAGCTCTCAGGAACAAGTGCCAGCTGAATAGGGATATCAGTCATATTGTGTGCAGTTGGGTATGACTTTGGATCTATATCAATAGTGGTGATGTCATTGCAAATTAACTTTAGTGCAGTCTTTAAGATTTGAGTCTTCTCATTTCCAAACAATGTCAGCATGTTGCTCTCGAAAGATGTTGCTGGTCTTATCTTTAAAATTGAACATCTGCTCTCCTCTTCTGTGATTTGAAATACAGTGTATTATGGTATTTCTCTAGGAGCTTCTGCTTCAGCCACTTCTTTGAATATGAGAGACTCTTATCAAACTGCTGCATTTTTATGTGGACTTGGTCAAGTGTCATAATCCCATGCTCGAGTTCCAGATCTAACCATTCACAGAGCTCATAAAACACAGCGTCTCGCTCCTCATCAGTTTTCCTTCCTACATCTTTTGTCTTGGAGTAATGACCATCTGTCTCGTAGAATCTTAATAAAAAAAAAAAAAAATCTGTAATCATTCTTGTGACATGCAAAACATCCTTTGTCATGTGGACAGATATCTTCTCTACTATGTTGTATTTTGAAGCAAATAGGGGGTCAGATGTACAGTTACTGCAGAAAAAAAACCTTGATAAACCAAAACAAGCCCCTGAGATAGCTAGCTAATGTTAGCATGAGGCAGTCAGCTATCATTCAAGTAAGTAAAACAGTAATCAGATGCACTTGGGGTGTGTGGATGTTAGCTAACTAACCAGACTACCTAGTGTTTGCTAGCTATAAGCTAGTTTGATGACAGTACACTCCTTATTATAGTATTAATCAATGTAGTGACATTCAATATTTACAGTTGTAAATAATGTAAGTAATATGTACATATCAGAGTTAAAATCATCTTGCAATATCTCTTTGACCGGTGAATATTATTTGTTATGTGTGGACTCTATTGTGTCTGTCCATGATCCACAGAATGAGCACGTCTGGCACCTGCCACTCAAAACTCACTCACTTACAAATGTTAACCAACTGCAACATTTAACAGTTAATAAAAGGTAGTTACCATCACTAATACATTTATAAATAGACCTATGAAGATACTTTATAATTCACATGCAACAAGCAACATTGATTTTCACCTAAACAAAGGGTTTTCAAGAGATCTGGAAAAGTGGGCGTGGCCGTTTCTCTACCAAGGAGTGGTTTTGGTGCAAAATAAATGCTTGCAATGGATTCAGCATCCCAAATAACCCCGAATTTAACCCCTCATATGCTATTTAAGGCACATGTAAAAAAAAATCAAAAATTTCAAATTTTCAACCAATAGGGTTCCAGGTACCCGAAGTTTCAGCAGCTCTCACAGATTTTCCTACAGGAGTTGAATTTAAATATTTTTATATATGTAACTAGACACCTTTAGATACACTTTGGTGTAGAAATTGGTTGGTAAGGAATTTATTCCCAGATTTTCACAATATTCCCTGACTATAAATCCTCTTTTACTTCAGTTTTTACTTTTTAGTGCAAACGAATTCTTTCTAACAGTTATGAATATGATTATTGTGATGATAATGATGCCGCTTGTGTGTCTCTTCTCGTCCTTCAAACTAAAATATATTGTCTGCCACCTACATTAATTAACTTTTGGGTCAGAGAGAAAAAAGGCGTATTCTCATTTATTTTGAAGGCGCTCACCGGAACCCGTGCCTGGCCAGCTTGACAGTGGTCCTGGTGTTGGTGTTGTTTGGAGGAACTGATGGGTGATCGATGGAGGCCGTGTTGTGGATCACGTCGACATAAAATAAAATCATCTCTAACATCAGAACTCATCTTTGTTCGTCGGTCCAAGCTGAGCTGCTGACACGCGAACAGGTAACATGCGGTTAGTAGCCTACAGAGAGAGAGAGTTATAAACAGGATAAATATGGAGATGATGTTGATTATTTTAGTAAACAACGTCGATGTCAAAATGTCCCGTCTGAGATATGATTCTAATAAAAATCAGACGAAATTATCGAGACCTGTTTGTTACCAAGGCAACCAAACAATAACACACACACACACCCAAGGTTGATTCATTTATTGTTTTTTATTACCAATAATTGAAAGCAACTTCCTGCACATTTTCTAAATTGCACAAATACGTTGCTTGTTGCATCATGTTGACAATATATTTGAGTAGCTGTTGAATTTATTATTCATACCGACAGATGGCGCTCTCACTTTGTCGAGTACGGAGGCCGGGAGGTGACATGCAGCTTGTTTGCACGATTTAGGAATTTACATAAACATTTTATTTGTATTTCCTGCACCTGTGTCATAGATTGTCAGGGCATTATAGTAATCTAGTGTATTTATCTAAAAGAAACTAAACTAATATAGACCATATTCCCACGCAGCCATGTTGCCATGACGACACGCTCAGGGTGTGAAGCCCTAATGTTGTCGTGGTTACTCGTGTCTGACTGTAACGCTCCAGGTTTGAGTCATGTTATCGTCCCCATGAAACAGAACTTGTGGAGTATCTAAACGCTGTGTTCGAACCAATCACAAGATAGAAGGCGGGACATAATGTTGGGATGAATTTGATTGGATCGTTAGTGTCTGCAAATCTTTTTTAATTGGTTGAAAATTAGTAAACGCCCCTTGGTGCAGGACTAGTCTTCAGACATTTGAAATGTCACCTCCCTGGCTCCGTGTTATTCATGGTTAATGTCGGCAGTTGTTTTTTGTTTGTGTTTACTTTCATTGAAGAAACTATGACAGAAAGAGTACGGCTCTGAACTGTGATTCCAGTAAAAATAGACAAATAGAAACCGGAGACACCTGATGTTGGGTCATTTCTCATCTCAGAGGCTCACATTTTAACTTTAGGGTTTTAACTCACATGGTGTCGAACCTTAAAAAAACACAACAACATTCACACATGCTGATGTAATTGTTTCTGTTTTTCTTTCTGTGCGTTCGTGTTCGTGTGTGTGTGTGTGTGTGTGTGTGTGTGTGTGTGTGTGTGTGTGTGTGTGTGTGTGTGTGTGTGTGTGTGTGTGTGCAGCATCATGTTAGCCAGGAAGGGCCTCCTGCCTGACGGTTTCCTGCTGACCCGTCTGGCGGAGGACCAGAACCAGCTGAACCGTACACGCTCCAGATTCCAGAGAGCACGCTTCATCACCAAGAGCGGATCCTGCAACGTGGCCCACAAGAACATCATGGAGCAGGTACGCCCCTACGCCCAGAGACCGGCCACACATGACCTTTGTGGAGAACGACCTGTGCTGTTACACTCCTGGATTCAAATATCAGGCAACTGAATCTGGAATGTTCCTCCTGAGGCTCCGTACGATGAAGACGCATCTTTCTAAGAGAGAGTGAGATGAATTATGCAGATAGATTATTGCTCTCGCTCTCTCTCTCTCTCTCTCTCTCTCTCTCTCTCTCTCTCTCTCTCTCTCTCTCTCGCTTGCGCTCTCTCTCTCTCTCTCTCTCTCCCTCCTTCTTTGTGTGAGTCCACTCAAAGTTGTGGTTATTGTCCCTGACAGGCTCCCGTTGTTATTCTAAGTGTGTGACATCATCACAGAAAGGATCCCTGCAGAGAGCGGGAACCACACCGCGATCAGTTAGTGTACTCGATCCCGTTTTAAAGATATATTTTCGGGCTTTATTGTAGAGACAGGGCCGTGGATAGAGTCTGAAGTTAGAGACAGAGAGAGAAGGAATAACATGCGGGAAAGGAGCCACAGGTTGCTTCGAGGACTACAGCCTATGTACATGGGGCGCGCGCCCCAACCACTTGGCCCACAGCGTCCCTCAGTTCGATATCAGCGCTTCTCAATGGCGCTTTTTGAGATTACTAAAGTTAACCTCCAAATCCCTCGCTAATGAGATCTGTTTGAATTAGCTCTGAAACGGTGTAAATGAATCCTGTCCTGCATCAGCAGCAGATCTGAAATTGTTCCCTCAAATAGTCGAGCTGGATTAATGGCCTGTGTCCACTAAGGCTGGCGACGCCCATCTCCATACAAAACCAATGAACAGCGCTGTGTGCGTGCATGTCTGAGTGTGTGTGTCTATTTGGAGCTCTCGCTGGGCCGCGCTCTCTCGTGTGTCTGCAACGCCGGGAATGTCTGATGGCGTGATGAAGGCGGAGCTTGGTTACGCCGCAGTAGCTCATGTTCAGTCTGAAAGGACTAATCTCTCCTGATCCTTTGAGAGACTTTTAAGACCCATCCAGGTGAACGTACCTTTTTCTTCTTCGTTGGTTTCAGGGTCGGTTCCTGCAGGATGTCTTCACCACCATGGTAGATCTGAAGTGGCAGCACTCCTTCCTGATCTTCACCTCCGCCTTCCTCTGCTCCTGGATGCTCTTCGCCATGATCTGGTGGCTCCTCGCCTTCGCTCACGGCGACCTGGAACCTCGAGATCCCAACGGCGAGCCGGGCCTCGTGCCCTGCGTCACCGCCATCCACTCGTTCACCTCAGCCTTCCTGTTTTCCATCGAGGTCCAGGTGAGGAGGGCAGCTGATCTTTATGTCTGAACCAGATGAAGCTGTGGTTGTGTTAGCTGTGAGCGCTGCGTCTGCTTCAGGTAACCATCGGATTCGGAGGCCGGATGGTGACGGAGGAGTGTCCGCTGGCGATCACCGTGCTGATCGTTCAGAACATCCTGGGTCTGATCATCAACGCCGTGATGCTTGGCTGTGTGTTCATGAAGACGGCGCAGGCCAACCGGCGAGCAGAGACACTCATCTTCTCCAAACACGCCGTCATCGCTCCTCGAAACGGGCGGCCGACCTTCATGTTCAGAGTCGGAGACCTGAGGAAGAGTATGATCATCTCTGCCACCGTCCAGCTGCAGGTCAGGTCCACTAACATTTCAATAACTGTCAAACAAATCGTTACTGATTCTCTACTTTGCTTTTTTTATTTATTAAAGATATTTAAATCAGTTTGACGGATGATTAAATACAACCAACCACAGAGGGATTCAAAATGACCTCAGAGGGATTCAAAATGACCACAGAGGGATTCAAAATGACCACAGAGGGATTCAAAATGACCTCAGAGGGATTCAAAACTTAATCCAGAGGGACTGAAATTTACCCGACATTAGAGGTATCTTCAAAACCGACCTCATAGGGACATTAACTAACCTCAAAGGGATGTTATGAACCTGGAAGGATACAAAATGACCTGAGAGGGATGCAAAATGTTATTTTGAATGTCATAGTTCAAAATAACATTTACCTTTGTCAAATACTGATTTGTTTGTTGTCTCTGATTAATCTCCATCTGTTGTTTGTTTGTAAATGTCTGCATGGTCTGTGTTGACTGTGGAACCGAATTGCCCTGTGAGATAAATAAAGTTGTCTAAGTCTAAAATGACCTCACATGGATGCAAAATGACCACAGAGGGATGCATAACTTAATCCAGAGGGACTGAAATGTACCTGACATTAAAGGGATGTTAATATCCTCAGAGGGATATAAAAGAAAACCTCACAGGGATTCAAATTGACCTCAATGCAAAATGACCTCAGAAGGATACAAAATGAGCCCTGAGGCAAAATGACCTTAAAAGAATATTAAAGACCTCATAGGGACATAAATTAACCTCAGATGTGAGGGATGTTATGAACCTGGAAGGCTACAAATGACCTCAGAGGAATTTTAAATGTCTCCAGAAGGATTCAAAATAACACTAGAGGGATGCAAAATAACCTCAAAGGAATGTTAAAGGTCCCATATTATGCTTTTTCTGGTTTTATATGCCCTTTAGTGTGCTTTCCAAGTGTCCTGTGCATGTTTAGGCACGTCTATGTGCAAAAATTCAAAGTCAGCAGAAACGCGGCTTCTCCTACGTCCTCCTGTTAGCTGTAGCATTAGCCGCATGTAACGCTCGGTTCTAGCCCCCCTTGATAAAAATTTGTCAGTCCGACGTCATTGTCAGTGTGATATCACTGATCTAAGCCCATTGGCTCGTTGTGGCAAGCCCTGCAGCTCATGTTGAAATTTCCGAGACGTATGCTGAGCAACTGACCAATAACGACAGAGCGGATCGGCAGACCAATCAGAGCAGACTTGGGCCACGTGGGGTCTAAGCTGATGGACTCAGAGCGTAGAGGGAGCAAGGAGGAGCAGTACATAAAAACAGACACTTTTTTCGGACTTAAGCTATTGTAAATGTACAAAAGTAGGTACATAGATTAAATATACGAACCCCAAAAAGGGCATAATATGGGCTCTTTAATGACCTCAGATGGATATTAAATAACCCAGAAGGGATGCAAAGGTAACTTTGGTGGATGTTAGGAGCCCAATATAGATACAAAACGGCCTGAGAGGAATTTTAAATGTCTCCAGAAGGATTCAAAATAGAGGGGTAAACCCAGACGGGTACCAAGGACCCCAAAAGGATTGTAAAATGACTTTAAATGAATGTTCATTACTTTAGATGAATGATAAATGATCTTAAAGGGATGCAAAATTACCTCAGAGGGATGCAAAAAAACCGATCAAATTTAACCAAAAAAACTCTGACTATAAGACAAAGAGTGAGTAACATCCCCCCCCCCAAAAAAAGAAAAAAAGATTGAAAACGACTTGGGATGCAAAATATCCATATGTACAAAGAGACACAAAGACAAATTTTGTATCCATCCAGGTTCACTAAGATTCCTATGAGTTTAGTTTATGTCCCTTTGAGGTCATTTTGTTTCTATCTGGGCTCATTGGGTATCCCTCTGGGGACATTACACCCACAACAAAGAGACAAACAAACAGAGACACACAGAAAGACAGGGAAACAGGAAGTCCAGCTTCAAACTAAGTTATGCTAAGCTAAGCTAACAGATTTACCTCACTGACAAAACATGTCAAATGTTATATCCTAAAGTCTCTAAACAGTCAAACACTGATGCTAACTCTGAATCTGCTCACAGACTGTGATTGTGTATGTGGATGTTAACACTCTCCGTCGCCCTTGCAGGTGATCAGGCGGACAGTGACGGCGGAGGGTGAGGTCATTCCAGTGTGTCAGCTGGACATCCAGGTGGAGAATCCTCTGAGGAGTAACGGCATCTTCCTGGTCTCTCCTCTGATCATCAGCCACACCATGGAGAGAGGGAGTCCGCTCTACGAGCTCTCCGCTCAGTCGCTGACCTCCGAGGACCTCGAGATCATTGTCATCCTGGAAGGTCAGGTGTCACGCAGCTAAGCGCCACGCCGCTTATAAGTCATCCGATCAGAGTAAAGATTAATTTGAAAAAAATTACTTACGTACTTATAACGTGAAATCCTACCTCGGCATTTGGCTTCACTTTTGAACAACAGAAACAGAAACAGACACGCTGAGCATAAAAATATAAAGCCAATGATTTTGGCGCCCCCTGTGGACAAAATATTTAACATGTAGTCTCATCAGGTACTTCTGACCCTTGACATCTCTGTTTTTTTTTTTTTAGGTGTGGTGGAAACCACGGGGATCACCATGCAGGCCCGGACCTCCTACACCCCTGAAGAGATCCTGTGGGGGCGGCGCTTTGTCTCCATCATGACAGAGGAGGACGGGCGTTACTGCGTCGACTACTCAAAGTTCGGAAACACCGTCCCTGTACGCATGTCGTCTCTCAGCGCCAAGGAGCTGGATCAGACCAGAGGGGTCCAGGACGGGGGCACGGACGTGAACCCGCAGGGCTGGGGGCTGGTCCGAGCTGGCAGGGGGGGCTTCCGCAGAGGAGGCCGGACCTGCGATAGCTCAGCCACTCAGCCCTGGTACGCCCAATCAGAGAAGGCGGAGGGAGGTTTGGAGCAGGAAGGACAGAAGAAGAAGGTGCAGCTGGAGGTGATTGGACGACAGATGGAAGAGGACGGACTGGGAGACATGAGCAAATGAAAACCAGTTAAACAGACTCTGATTCATACACTGGAAATCATAAACAGTTTATTTATTGTACTCTATATCTTAAAGTGGCAGTGCAGTATTTTTACACTTTGGTTTTATCCACTCAAAGCTGTTGTTTTTGTCCCTGACAGGCTCAGGTTGTAATTAATAAGTATGACATCATCACAGAAAGGATACCTGGAGGTAGAGACAGACTGGAAACACGTCCGTTAATCCATTAATATCAAAGGAAGAATGTGCGACATAAATATATCACAAATCAGGTCTATCCTGTAAATGTGTCTCTGAGTCATGACTGTCTATAATGAGTGAGAACTCTGTCTACTAAGGGTTATCTAAGGAGGTGTACGATTAATTTATTGCTGTATTTATTGTTCGTTACCCCTAAAGACTCCAGACCTGCACAGCTCCCCTGTGATTGTAATTTCCCATCCCCCTCCTCTCACATAAAGCCAGAGTTAACAGAAGTTATTATATCCTATATAAGAGAAATGTAGCCTGGTGATATATTTAACGTCTCATACGTCTTGTAGCTGATTTGGAAAATAGTTATGAAATGTATCTCAGTCTAAAATCTGTCATTTATGATGTTTAATAAATCTATATTTTTTGTAATCAGTCTCCAGCCGTGTTGCATTCAAGGAACTTTCAATTCAGCAGCTAACATCATGTCAATCACGGTTAGCCCCGCCCCCACCCTAACTCCTCCCCTGCTCCCCTGGTCTGTTTGACTCTAAATGTGACCGTGGTTTACTAAACGAACATCATCGAAATCTTTATTTTTAGAACCAGAGGTGACCATATTTGGACAAGAGGGCGGAGCTGGAGAGGAGCAAAGGGTTTCCCTCTGCGTTCACACGACAACTTTTAGTAACGACTGCCGAGCATGAAAAAATTTATAATTTCCTATTTTAGCAACCTGTCATTCACAGGTAGCTCCGCCTTAACTCTGGCCCCTCTTCCCTTAGACTCTAATGGTTACTAAATAAACACGCTGTGTGGAAGAAGACTTGAAGCAAGAGATTGAGGCCATGAACTTGTTAGGAGAATGTTTACTGAGGGACGAACACTTCCTGCTTTTTAAGACCAGCGGAGTCGCCCCATGCTGGATGTAAGAAAGATTGCAGGCTTCTGCATTGGCTTTACTCTAAAGAGGTAAAGCTCAAAGAAAACAGAACAAAGATTTAGTGGTTTTCTCGTATTTATTATTAAAATGGTAAAAGTATGAAATTGAAAATTAGCAAACAAGGTGAAAAAAATCTTTCTTCCAAATGTGACCTGAGAACCTGTAAATGTCAACAGTTTAGTTCATGTTAACAGAAACATTTAAACTCCTTTAAACTTTTAGCTCCAGCACCACCAGGAGCTCAGCAGGGACCCCACCAGGGCCAGCATGGACGTTGCCGTGGCAACAGCGTTGCTGGAGTTGCACAGGTTGCTGCTGCAGCAGCGGTACGTGAAGCCCGAGATCGCCGGGAACATCTGAGTGAGGCGGGAGTTATCGCAGTCCGTGTACCTGATGCACTGACGGATCGTCTTCCCGCCTACACACGCACACGCGCGCACACACACGCACACAAAGACACACACGAACACATGCACACATACACACGCACACACACACGAACACACACGAACACACACACACACACACACACACACACACACACACAAAGAAATTAAAAAAGGTGAATAATTAATGCCAAAAATAGGACCAAAAAACAATAACAAAAGATGATGTCGGGGCTGGCGGGCAATCATGGGAGTGATTCTCTCTGCTAACTAAAGAGCGCCAACATTAGCATGCTAACACAACAATGCAGGCCACAGGTGATGTGCAGCTCAAGTAGAGGACAAGTTTATCCACCACTTGCACTAAACTCCTTTCTGTGAATGTGTGTGGAGGGGGTTGGAGGCTTCAGTATGGCGGAGGTGTGGGCAAACAGTTTGTTTTAGCTTTTTCTTTTTAGCTGTGTCAATATAAATGCAATGTGAAGCTACAAGCTAACTAAAGAGAACTAACGTTAGCCCACTAAAACAACAGATATGCTGGTGCTCAAGGGCAACATCTGCTGGATCAGAAAGTTCACATTCTTCCTTTAAAGATTGTGCAGCCAGCCTTAGTCGATACCCAGAATTTTACCTTCGATATGATTCTAGTTCAAATCAAACAATATCGATTTCTGTTTCAACACCACGGCAACAAAAGTCCTCCTCATCCAAAAAAAGTTCATGCACCGAAATGTTGCCAATGTTTTTGTGTGCACCGGTTGCCTACAAAATTTGATGGATTACTTCCTGTCCTACACTCCTGTCTAATGAAATAGATGTAGTATTTATTATTACTCTCAGGACACTATCGATCATTAAAAAAACAGAGATTATATCGTGTTTAAACACATTTTACCAAAACGTATCAAAGTACTTGTTGACTGGAGTTGATGCTCTTCTTTTAAAACGTAAATCTCTCTGTTTCACTGTAAACGTTTGTTATCTTTCCAGCTTCTGATGACCAGAATGACAAACAGCAGACTGTGATCACTGACCTCTCTCACTCAGAGAAATACACGAGTCCTCATATGTACACTCCTGCACGTTCTGACAGCGGCCTGTGTAATCCGAGCACCTATAGCAGCTGAGTGCAGAACCTGCAGAAGAAGAAGAAACTGGTGTCAGTTAAACACAACAGTCACCTGCATTAAAAGCTACAGAGAGCAACAGAGAACATGCACATGTACTGCAGTACAAGACCACCAGAGGGCAGCACTGTAGAGACATTTAGACATTTAGAAGATACTTTAATAATCCTGTGAGGGGAAATTCAGTTTTACAATCTGTTGTTGAACATGATACACACACACAGGCTGAAACACACACACAGGCTGAAGCACACACACATGCTGAAACACACACACACATGCTGAAACACACACACAGGCTGAAACACACACACAGGCTGAAACACACACACACATGCTGAAACACACACACAGGCTGAAACACACACACACACAGGCTGAAACACACACACTGAAACACACACACACAGGCTGAAACACACACACTGAAACACACACACACATGCTGAAACACACACACAGGCTGAAACACACACACAGGCTGAAACACACACACACACACACACACACACACACACACAGGCTGAAACACACACACACACACGCTGAAACACACACACACACAGGCTGAAACACACACACAGGCTGAAACACACACACACACACACACACACACACACAGGCTGAAACACACACACACACGCTGAAACACACACACACACACAGGCTGAAACACACACACACACACAGGCTGAAACACACACACACACACACACTGAAACACACACACAGGCTGAAACACACACACTGAAACACACACACACATGCTGAAACACACACACAGGCTGAAACACACACACAGGCTGAAACACACACACACACACACACACACACACACACACACACACACACACACACACACACACACAGGCTGAAACACACACACACACGCTGAAACACACACACACACAGGCTGAAACACACACACACACACAAACACACACACACAGAAACACACACACAGGCTGAAACACACACACACACACACACACACACACACACACGCTGAAACACACACACACACAGGCTGAAACACACACACACACACACACACACACACACACACAGGCTGAAACACACACACACACACGCTGAAACACACACACAGGCTGAAACACACACACACACACACACACACACAGGCTGAAACACACACACACACGCTGAAACACACACACACACACAGGCTGAAACACACACACACACACAGGCTGAAACACACACACACACACACTGAAACACACACACAGGCTGAAACACACAAACACAGGCTGAAACACACACACACACACAGGCTGAAACACACAAACACAGGCTGAAACATACAGGCTGAAACACACACATATGCTGAAACAGGATCCTGTGAACATGCACTAATGGAGAGATGTCAGAGTGAAGGGGGGCTGCACACATTTTGCACCTGAGCTGGTGGGGGGTCGGTGCCTTGCTCAAGGACACCTCAGCAGTGCTCAGGCACCTCTCCAGCTATCTGATTCTAGCCTAAACTGGTCCGCACCTGGACTTGAACTGGCAACCCTCTGGTTCTCAACCCGAGTCCCTTCAGACTGAGCTGCCGTCTGTCTCTCTGTTGTCAATGTTTCTGTAGCATGAAGGTTTTTACACAGGTCGGTGGACAATAAATCTATTTATGGCTGCACATGTCAGCGATTAAATTCATTGATACCTACGTTCACATGGTACACTAATGTCGGTCGATATCAGCTGACCGATTAATCGGTCTGGTTCTAGTAAATTCCATATTCGATTTCTCGTTATCTCAAGGTTACACTGCTGGTTTTCTCTCAATAATGAGTTTATTCCCTCAATTTCGATAAAAGGACTTAAATTAGCTCGTTAACACAGCAACATAGAGTAATATAAAACGTGTTGATGAGTGTCCTCTCCGTGCTTCCGTAGAAAAAAAAGGTTTAATTGTCTTAATAAGATGTTTACATATTTATTTCTGAATACATCCATAACTTACTTATAAACTTTAAAGTGTTAGTTCTCCTTACACATGCTGAATATAGAGGAGGAATTATTAAGCTTATTATTATTATAATTGGCTTGGTCCACTCACCCACATGGAGCATCCCGGAGAAGAGCAGCAGGAACCAGAGGCAGCGCGGCATCTCGTCTCCCTGCAGGCGAGGAGAAGGAGTCAGGAGAAGGAGACAGGAAGAGTCAGGAGGAGTCAGGAGGGAGCAGCGGAGCGTCCACACCAGGTTTGGAGTCCAGTCTGATCCACTCTGATCCCGAGGAACGACGACAGACGACTGAGAACAACTCTTTGTCCAGAGGTCCACAAAGACTGCTTTTGTGTCCTCCTCCCTCCTCCCTCCAACAATCACACAAACAAACAAACAGAGACACACACACACACACACACACACACACACACACACACACACACACACACACACACACACACACTCACACACACACACACACACACACAGAGACACGCACACTGAAGACTGCTGGACGCTGTGTGTATTTTGCATTTCAAAACAGTTTTTTTATGCTTTTATTTTGATATTTTTTTCCTGTCTGGATACAAACCTGATTTTATTTTGAAATGTATTTTGTAAATGTATTTATTTTGAATTTTATTTCAGGGACCCCCTCTGGGTTTGTTGTTCTTAGCTCTGTGTTCACGCTGACAGGGCGGTGCTTCCTTCAACTCGTTTATGATTCGCTCCTCCCTTTCTAATAATAATAATAATACATTGTTTTTTTATAGCACTTTTCTAAGAACTCAAAGACGCTTTGACAAAATATAAAACCATAAAACAAAACAAAAAACGACGAGGACAGTACGAAGAAGTAATGTAGGGGGGGAGGGGGGAGTTAGTGGTTGTAGGCAATGTTGAAGAGGTGAGTTTTGAGGGATTTCTTGAAGGAGGTGAGTGTGGGGGAGTCTCTGATGTTTTTTGGGAGTGAGTTCCAGAGGGTGGGAGCAGCAACAGAGAAAGCCCTGTCCCCCCAGGACCGATAGTTTGTCCTGCAGGGAGGGACAGGAGGTTTGCATCTGCAGACCTGAGAGTGCGGGTGGGAGTGTGTCGGTGGAGGAGCTGAGACAGGTAGGGGGGGAACCAGGTTGTGAAGGGCTTTGAAGGAGATGATGAGGAGCTTGAAGTTGATACGCTGGGGGATGGGGAGACAGTGGAGGTCATGAAGAATGGGGGTGATGTGGGCTCTGGTGCGGGAGTGTGTGAGGAGACGAGCAGTGGAGTGTGATGGTGATCCTAACCGTTAGCCCCGCTGTCATGGAAACTGTTTCTGTGCATTATGACAGAGTGCTGTCACAAGAGAAGGACTGAAGGAAAATCAAGAAACTTTACAAACCGAAGAACGGACTCGCAGAGTAACACTTTAAAAAGTAACAAAGCTTTAAAGGAGCAGTGTGTAACTCTGACCCCTAGTGTTTAAAATGGGTACTGCAGTCTAAATTCTAATCATTGTAGAGAGCTGTCTCCCCCCCTCTGGAGTCGATGCTCACACAGGTTGCCATGTGGTGGACACTGAAGCTTCAGTGTTTATCCAGCTCTGCATCGATCTGTAAACCTTTTTGCGTTCTAACCTCTCTCCATTTTTCAAAGCATCTCCAATATTGATCCTAGTTTGAGCACGTTTCTGCTCGTGGAGCTTATTAGAAACATGCAGAGGCTTTTTAGGTCGGGTACAATCACTTCTATCTGAACCAGTTCTCTTGCCCGCTTCCATCGCTGCAACACCTGTTGGTTTGACCTGATAACTGCTCTCATATCTGAGGATGGTGTTGGTGTGGTGATGGTTTTCCTCCCACTGTGGAGGAGCTAATGTAATGTGTATCAGACTGTAGCGAGGAATGAAGCTGAGTTGTATTTGTCTGAGAGACTTGTGAAAACATGTTGTAGTCATTCGAGCCATGTGATTGGCCCTTCCTCGTCTCCGGGATGTGGGAGACGCTGGCGTTGGTTTGGTATTTGAGTTGTTTGGGTGACAGACGCCTCTGAGGCATTCACAGACGCAGTCATTAGTCTGCTAACCTTTAACATGTTTGAATCTCCTCACTGCTTCCTCTCTGTTCTCTCAGCGAGCCTCTGTGAACCCTCGGCACTGAGCATGCCATAAAAACTTTATTTAAACACTGTGGGGAGACAAACAGACAGCTTTCACTATAAGGCAACATGTGTTAACACATGAAGCTCAGCCTATGTGGAAGCTCTAATAGGATGCTCTTTGAAAACACAAATACACAGGAACAAAGTGAGGATGAGTACGTACGACTGTATCTGAAAAATCAAAGGCGTTAGTTTCTGTTGGTGCTCTTTGAAAAAGATAAAACACAGATCGTTGTTTTTCAAATGAAAACGCTCTCAATGATCGTACACCTCGTTGTGCAGAAGCTACAGTAAGTAAGTAACACCACAGACTGAGAGTTATTTTAGTAACCTCAAACTTCTTTCTGCGGGGGTTTGGTTGTGGTGGGTGTGTTTGTGTGGTGAATCAGTTCCAGGGTGTGACAGACACACACACAGAGGAGCGACTGTATCTGCATCCAGCTGCTGTGTGAAGCTGCACCAGGCCTTTTGTCTCAGTGCTAATTTTTCATGTTCACTACTTCACTCTGCCTTCATCGAAGAATAAACACACGACTCCACACAGACACAGCAGTTCATTTTTGTCACTGTTGCCCTGATTCTCCTTCTCCTTTTAGAGATGTAGAGATGAGCCTGATTGCGATCTGTGACAAACCTTCAGTCGTGAGAACTGTCCTGACCCAGCAGGTCTGTGATCAGATAATAATTACGTTATTGGTAACATTTTAAAAATGCATCATCTTGCTTTGCGGCTGAAGACATAAACATTAAAATAAAGTGTGATGAATGTGAGGTCAGCCTGCAGACTCTGGTGAACATGGAACGAGCAGACGTCTGAGCACAAACATGGTCTCAGTCGGCCTGGACAGCACACAAAGAGGGCCCAGTTTCACCATCAGCCAGTGTCCTTTCACTTTCTGTCACACTCTGTCAAAACAGCACAACAGCACGGCTGACAGTTTAAAGTTCATCTGAGAACATTTCAGAGTGTGTGTGTGTGGGGGGGAGATAACTTCCTGCACTCATCAACGCTTTTCTTCCGTTTTCTTTACACTTGAGTCCAAATGTCTGTTAAACTCAGCAGGAAACATTTTTTGTTCTGTTTTGAAATTTGGCAGGCCGACACATTCATCAACGTTTTCAATAACAAAATATGTTATATAAATTCTCATTAAAGGTCAAATATCCTCCTCCTCTTTAACCAATAAGTCTCAGAGCTCCTCAAAACATGTGTGTGAAGTTTCTTGTTCCAAATCCACTCTGATCCTGTATTTGATCATTCTTATAAACCCCTCTATTTCAGCCCTGCTCAGAACAGGCTGTTTCTGTGTCTGTACCTTTAAATGTAAATGAGCTGTGTCTGACCACACCCCCTCTCTGGAAGGGCTTGGGTGTTTTGGTCTTTCTCGCTCCATGTCCTATTGTTTACGGTGAGAAGGCAGACTCAGAGGGCAGAACAAACACCTAGCTGTGGGAGTGCCACCCACCTGGGGGAGGGGTTACTGACCTTTGTGATGTCATGAAGGGAAAATCTCCAAACAGCCTGTTTGCGCACACATTTTCTGAAGTGGAGCAGGCGAAAGACGGAGAGGATGGACTTATCTCATCATTGGGGGGGGGTTGTAGACATACTACAGACACATATTAGAGTTAGAGAAGCATGGTGAAGTGTTTTTTGTATATTAGGTGACCTTTAACAGTCTCAGACCACCACTCCTGACCTCTGACCTGTTTATTACATCCATGATCTGGTGGTCAGGACAGGTGCACGTGACCCGTCAGTTCACCAAGGGACCACGAGGGACCATGAGGGACCCAGAACACCTACGCTGTTTTTCACTGTAGCTACTGCCTCTTCCCGAATAATTGAGTTTCTCTCCTCTTCAAAAAGTTTGCATCAGACAGAAGCAGTTTTATTTTATCCAATCAGGACTGCTGGATTCAGATTTAATGGCTTTTAAAGAGAACATGTTAAACATCTTAAAGCATTTCAAAGATTTTAAAAACAGAGAAATCAGGTAATGTTTTCTTTTGGTTGATCTGAGACACATTCAGAGTCCAGCAGGGACGAATCTCAAACATCCAACTAAAAGCAAAGTGCATTCAGCTGGGGGGCCGGACGCCATCAGACCCCCAATCAGCGTAGGACTCAATGATAGTCATTCTCACGTCTCGTGTGTTGGAGTATTAACGCAGCAGTGATCAGTCTGACCTCACTTTAAACAGCTCAGGCAGTGTCCTCCATACAAACATTATGCTTTAAAAAAAAAAAACAGAAGCTTCCATACAAGAGTAACTGCATGCATAAAATACAGACGTGCAGCGTGTGGATACAAACAAAGGCAGACCGGGTCCTTAAGTCATAATAGAAACATCATTCAGACGAGACGACGGAAATCATGGAGACGGTTTGACATTTTAGGAAATTCACTTAAAGAGCAATTCTTTCTTTTAACAGGTAAACAGACTGTCATTTATTTTATTTTTGTTGGCTTTTTGTGCCTTTATTGGAGAGATAGGACAGTGGATAGAGTCAGAAATCAGGGAGAGAGAGGGGAATGACATGCAGGAAAGGAGCCACAGGTTGGATTTAAACCTGGGCTGCCCGCCTGGAGGACTACAGCCTCCATACATGGGGCGCGAGCACTGACCACTGCTCCACCAGCACCCCGAAGCAGGCTGTAAATTAAGTGAATTTCCCAAAATGTCCTCAACTTCTTCAGCCTCAGGACAGGAAGTCAAGCTGAAGTCGTCTCAGCATCTCATAACGTCATCTTTGAAACTTTGCACTGAATAGAAACAGTTTAAAATCATCATGCAGTCTTTGTTACTCTTAAATCCTTGTGAGCGTTAGCTTTGGCTTTGCTGAGATTGAAGTTCCTCCAAACAGGAAGTAGAATCATCGCAGGACCTGCAGCATTATAAACACAACGTGGCAGGAAAGCACCTTTTTTTCTTTCGCTTGTTTTGGCACAATCATGAAATTCAAGAGAAAAATAGTCTCTTACAAACAGGCTCGACAGCATCCAGTATATACACTTCATAGGATCTATACAAGAAAAAGCTTTTCTATTAGGAATATAAAGCCTTCATACTCAACGCCACTGAATACCTAGTCTGTAAGCATGCAGAGAGACGCTAAGCGGGACACACGCTCTGCTCACTGATTGTTTCTCACGTATAACTGACTTTTTATTCAAGAGACAAGAGCTTATTTATCCAATCTGACAAGAGCAGGGACCCTCAGCGAGCTCAGCTAGACAAAGAACAGCAGTGAAAGAAGACTTCATCATTGGATCCAGCTGGACATGGCCGGCCTCAGTCCACAGCCGCTCATCTGGCACACGGGACAAGTTGTTTGTGGTTGTTTTGCATCTGTGAGTTCTTCTCATTTGCATCTTTGATTTGTTTTGGTTTTCACACCTAACCCGTTTGGTTCAGTTCAAACTAACTCGTTATTGCGGTTTGTTTGTGCTGGTGTGACAGCTGTCAATCAAACCCTGGCATGGGCCAAACAACCGTCCAGACATAAACTTATTGTGCGGTCGTTTTCTGTCCCTGTTCGCCTTGTTGAAATGATTTACAGTTTCTTACTGTTTTCAGTCTCTGTGGTAGTTGAGGAACCCATCAGAGGGGTTTCTGGGGTCCCCTTGTGGTCGTCTTGTGTGTTTTTGTGGGACTTTTTGTAGACATTAAACTTTTTCTTTGGTGGGGAGATTACGTCAGGATTGGAAATCGATCCTCTGACCCGTGCGATAAGGACTGTAGCCTTTGTACGTGGGACGCTAAACCAGTCTTTTTTTTCTCTTTAGCCGCTTTCACACATGCACTCCTGAAAATATCTAGATCATTTCAGGAGGACTGCTGATTATATCCTTCTACATGTATATTCTCACATCAGCTCACTTGGAGTTGCTGCGGAAAAATACTAGGAGGCAAAGAAACTCCAGGTGAAGTCAGATAGGACGTTCACACCTGCAGAATCCTCCTGATATTTCCAGACTGAGCGTCATGTGTGAACACAAACAGCTGAATGTTTCTCTCTTCACCCGGAGTTTCTCCTCCAGCCTCCTCGTGTTTATTCTGCAGAAAGTCAGAGTGAGCTGATGTGAGAACGCAGCAGGATATAATCAGGAGAATTCACCTGGAGCGAGTGGGAGGGGGTGGTGACGTTTATTCCCTGTGATCACTGCACAACCATAGACTGTCTGCACGCCACCTCTACCATCTCCGTGATCTAATGAACCTGCTGCATTCCCTAAAGGGAAAGTCTGCAGATGAGTGCAGATGTGAAAATGGCTAGAGGGAAAGATAAGCCTTATATGTGTTTGTTTTATTGTTTTTTTGTCTGTGTTTTGCTTATTTGATCAACATACACATGTATATTTATTTTGCATGTATTTGTCGTTGTGTTGTGTTTCTTTACTGTCACTTTGCAGATAAAGCCACGCGGCCCCTGCTTTTTGCTTGATTCCTTGCCTGCCCGGGAATGTTTCACTCAGCTGAGCAGGAATCTCTCTCACACAAAGGTTTACTCAGCGGTGAAGAACAGATGGAGCAAAGACCCCCCTGTCCTTTACCGTTTAGAAAGATTGGACGGCAATATGTTATCAATGTTTAAAAAACCTTTTCTTCTCATTAGCTCAGCTTTACAATGTTTCTTTGTAGTTAAATATCCGGGTAGAAGTCTGTGTTAACATCGACACTGTGCAGGACAGACTTCTGATCAGCGGACGACATCCTGTTCAACACCTCAGCTGACAGAGAGTAACTGCTGCCAGACTTCTCCTCAAACCAGCTGTCCAACGCTCGCTTCCCATCAAAGTTAGAGATGGGCGGTCCGTTCACCGCAACAGTCAGCAGGTCGTTCATCTGCTCCAGAGTCAGCCGGGAACGATTGTTCTTACACATCTTCTGTAGAGACCCCCTGCCTTTATCGCAGCAGGCCGTGGAACTGGGCAGGACCCTGATGACTTGTACGATCCGGTTCAGCAGAGGAAAGCGCTGCTTGTACCTGCAGACATGACTGATGACCTCTTTGAAACCGTTCATACTGTAGTAGTCTGATTTCAAATCCTTCCACTCCCCCACCAGGCTGCCTTTGGCCTCGGTCCTGGCCAGGGAGCACTCCTGACCCCCAGTGGGGATGGACTCCAGATGGTTGAATATCATCTGGATTTCTTCCTCCCCGTAAGCCTGCAGGTCCTCCCGGTTGTGAGGCCAGGTGGACAGATCCAGGACCCTGCAGGCTTTGGCAAATGAACAGCTCTGTAGGTCCAACCTCTGAGACAGGATTACCTGGCTGCGGTTGCAGATCTTTTCTCGGATGGACTGAAACTTGGACTCAGCAACCCGGAGGTTCTTTAGAGCAACGCCGTTAAAACTTTCACGGAAATTTTCCTCAAACTCCTGCAGATATTCTCCAGGGCAGTCCACCAAATGACCAATCTCCAGGACAGCCTCCTCAATCTTGGCTTCCACCTGTGACACCAGCAGGTACTCCCCTTGGAAGGTGAAGGCTAAACGAGAGAGAACAGCTATGATGTCGAGAAGGAAGTAGATGAGCTTCACTGACTGATAGTCCATGAGGAACTGGAGGAGGGTCAGTGCGATGGCAGCTGCATCAGCCCTTTGTGTCTGGCTGCTGATCTCCTTCAGGTGTGCGACTACCTCCAGGTAATCTTTGATTAATGCATTAAGGACGTTTGGTTCTCCTATGATCCATTGAATGGCTCTAATGTCTCCAAGGAACTCTGTCTCCTCCGACAGCGTTGGCGCGGTGGATCGCAGCTCAGCCATCATGCGAGGCGAGTAGCGGTAGAAACTGAGAAGCTGCTTGAGGTTGTTTTCCAGATCCTCCAGGCAGGAGAGCTCCTTCCCACTGATGGCATCCAGCACCTCCAGATGGGGACGATGGATCATGATAGGAAGACAAAGGATCCATGGAAAGGTCTTCTGTACAGCCATGTATAGGCTGGCTCTCGTTCCTGAAGAGATATTGGTGCCGTCGAGCCCCAGACCCACCACCAGCAAGTCCTGAAACCTGAGACCAAGGACCCCAAAGGCTCGGTCCATTGCCTGAAGATACCCGTCCACACTAGCCATGTTCAGCCTTTGCAAGGACAGGAACTCTGTGTTCGGGGAGCCCTCATTGGTGATGAACTGGACGTACACTGCCACCATGTCTGAGAAAAGGTCGTCATTTTGGGCGTCCATTATGACACTGAGGAAGGGAGACAGGCGCATCTTCTCAGCCAGGTCTTCCTTCACAGTATGGGCAATGTGGTGAACAAGGATCTGACAATCTCCTTCATTCATGTACTGGTCCACCACTTTGAGTTCACACCTCTTCAGAAGCTCTGCCAGTGGACGGAGGTCAGAGAAGGGTCGTCCTTCGAGAGCCAAGTGATACGCGGCGTTGAACAGCATCATCATGTTCTTGCACATCTCCTCGGTCTTCTCTGGATGCATACGCAGCTTGTACAGCTGCAGACACTTCTTATGGAGGTTGCTCTGGCTGTGGAGCTTGATGGTGTGGATCTTGAACTGCTTGGAGCCGATGATAAAGGCAGATGTTCTGGATGATTGGACGGTGTACTGGCGGCAAACATGGCACCACATCTCATTGAGAGTTGGCGAGTAGCGAAGGAACCAGAACTTTTTCAGCCACTCCTGCTTGAAGCGGCGAATCCGTCGACCTCCTCCAGAAGAAAACTTTGTTGAGTCCTCTGGAAAAATCACAAGTTCTGTAGCAATCGACTCGTCAGCAGAGTCAACATCCTGGTCGTCTTCCTCCAGGACCACTTGAGTGGGAGTCAGGGGCTCCATCCCTGCAAAGAAAAATACATTCAACCTCTGATAACAGCTTAGTCAAATTTGTTCAAGGAAAATCTGTTTGAAATAATGTGGTGCAATGGTCGACCACTCTGGTTCCGATATATACAACACAACTAATGGATGGAGGACATGAAGACAATCCTTATCCATACACGAATGAGCTCATTGACTCTGGTTGATCCTTTGACAATTCCTTTACTGCCAACAAAGGTTTGACATTTGTAGTTCTTAAGAGAAAAATCCTAACATCTCTTCAATGGAATGAACATACCTTGTAAATCTTCGATGGGGCCTTGTTCAGGGTGAGGCGGGACCTGGTGGTTTTGGGGCTGGTGCTGTTCAGACATTGATGGCCTGACCACGCCGCCCCTTCCTCCCCTAAGACGGGACAGCTCCTCCTCCAGCTCTAGGATCCTCTTCTTCAGTTTGACACAGTTGGGGCAGAAGGAGGTGGAGGGTGCCTCGCTGCTCTCGTTCTCCTCCACCTTCAGGTTTGAAACGTTAAAGCTTCTTTCAGACGACCCTAAACCGGGCGTTGATGGTTTACAGCCTTTTGAGACGCACAGCTTGCTGGAGTCTTTAAGAGTAGCCTTTAGGACGTCTTTGAAGATGAGGTCAATCTTCTTCCTCTTGGTAGGAGGTTGGCCGTCGGGCTCTTCGTCAGGTTGTTTTCTCAGGCTGGGTTTGCCCTGCAGAGCTGACTGCAGGCACGGAGATTTAAAGTCTTTCTGAATGTTTGGCAGGACGGCAGGCTTCTCTGTACCTGGAACAAAAGACTTTTCTTAGCAATCAATGGTAACTGCATATCGCCAATATGCAATATGTGGTTGAAGTTGTCAGTTATTGAACGGTTGGCAACCAGTTTCATTTTAAGAAAATATTCAGTCTGTTATAAGTTTACACCATAGACTAAATATTAATAGATGAAGTCTGACTGATGTCACCCGTTTGTTCCTGCAGGGGGCGCTGGAGTCCCATCGATGGCGGGCTCCATGCTGGAAATGCTGTTTCAGCCTAACTTTCAGTCAACCTAACGACAGGCTGAGAGCTGGAGCTGAGGCGGGTTTTAAGCCTCCTGACAAACCATTACACCGCATGAATGGGTGTGTATGTGACTTCCTGTGCTTCTGCAGCCAGCCTCTAGTGGACACTCGAGGAACTGCAGGATTTTACACTTCAGCATTTGCGGAGGCCAAAATAAAAAGGCATCAAGATACTTTATCCAATAATTTATCCATATTTTATCCAATATGCATTGGATAAAATAATATTATTATCCAATGCATATTGCAGGTTAATTTTTTTTTAGTAAATTAACACTTAACATTGTCTGATAAAGACTGTAAAATAAATTAATGTTAGATTTGTTGTGTTATACAACACAAAAGGGCAAAACATTAGAGGAGAAAGTGGCCGTTTTCAGTATAGCTGTTTAGAACGCTCTTTTTTTCAACATCGCGTCATATGACGTAGCATGGGGGACTCGCGTTCTCTGACTCTGCTTTGATCCAATGTGCAGTAGGTGGTAGTGAGTGAGAGCGGGAGTTTCGGGTCGTGTTTATTGTGTTTCTTCCATTGTATTGCATTTAATTTGACCAGTCATTAAGATGGTTAAATATTGTTTAAATAATGTTTCCCTAATAGGAAGAAACATGGAGTTAGCTTTCGTGCCTGGATTCGCTTTGCGCAGTTGAAGAGACAGGACTTTATTTCTGCATCTGTGAACTGTCACAAAAATCGCGCTCGTCTGTGGTGCTCATTTTCGGTAAAAAGATTATGTGCCTGGCGATATGATAGAGTTCAGGATGGGATACCGAAGCCAGGACTGGGTGAGACTGATGGCGGGTGTGGTCCTGTCAATACAGGCAACTGCAGGTTCACCGGCAGCAGCAGCTAGCCCGGCTCCCAGGGGCAGAAGTAAACAAAGATGTGTCAGAGATTCATATAATCATCACAAGGGGACCTGTGTGCAGCTCACCTGAGTCCAGGTTGCGGTCGATGCTCTCCTGAGAGACACAGTGAAGTCGTTGGATGTAGTCGTCGCTGTACCAAACCCTCAGCTTCTCTCCGGCCTCCAGAGTCCGACAAACTCTGAAGTAGATGTTCTTCTGGTGCTGAAACGCCGTCAAGTTCCTGTCGCTCTCCTCAGATGAGGAACGGACAAACCTGCAGGTCAACAGGAAGTACTTTTAGGTTTCATTTTCAACATCAGGATCTTAGAAGAGCATGGTGATGCATGTATCATTCCAAATAAAAAGCCAAGCATTTGGAATGGATCAAGGGCTTCTAGTCGTCTGAAAGTTCTGAGATAATTGGAAAAGAAGTGTAATGAACCATTAAACTTGCTGGTTTTATAATAAGATAAAGTTTTACCTCATCCAGTTGGCTTTGGTCTCGTCGCTGCCATCGATGGATTGGTACGTGTTGTTATGATCGACGATCTGAGGGGAGAAAAAAATGTCAAACTTGTTCATAACTGGTCGTAAATATAGTTTAGATTTTAAACTGGTGTATACTGTCTGTTGAACTGGAATTTTCTAGTTGTGGAAAAGAGCTAGAAACTGTTACTTACACTGGTAAGGTTTTCAATGAATGTAAAAGTGTAAGTGTACAGACTTAGACTCGTCTGAAACTATAACTGGTCTGGATGGGCTGTAAACTTAACTGGAACAACTCTAGACTGGTTCTAGACTGGAACAGGTATCAACAGATTTAATCGTTCACTATAACAGGTTTTGGACACCTTGGAGAAAAGGTCTGGTTCCAATTTGGTGTTAAATGTCTCTTCAAAAGGCCTGGACTGGCACCAAACTGGAGCAGACTGGTTCTAGAATAGTTCTAGACTGGTTTAAAACTGAGGAAACATGTTTCGGGGAATGTTTTGAACTGGTTTTCAATTAATGTAAAAGTGTAACTGACTTAAACACGTCCTGTCTGAAACTATAACTAGGAACTTTTATCTGGAACAACTCTGGACTGGTTCTGATCTGGTCTAAACTGTCCCAGCTACTGGTGTCGACTGGTTCTAGACTGATGTGAACTGCTCTGGAATGGGTCTTAACTGGCTTTGAGCTCAATGTCTAGGCCATAGACAGTAAAAATAATGGACGGGAAAAGCTCCCCGGTGGAGTGAAGCTTTTATTTTTAGAGCTCCCCCTGCTGACTGGCTGCAGTATAGGCCATAAACCCTGCCTCCTTAATGATAACAGATGGGATGTGGGTCAAACTGTTAAAGTTAAAATACTCGTCACATAATTTTTTTCCAAACCTAAACTCTGCTGTGATCATTAGTAATAATCATCCTACATTGTGTTCAAGTGCTCGTTTTTCTGTGAAGTTTCTTTTAAATAAGTTATTTGAGATTGAAAAACGTGATTTTAAGTCATATTTGACGATGATTGACAGCCGCCGATCTTGCGTAGCTCTCTTTGGGAATAGCAAAGCTACGTAGCGAAGGAAAGCCGAGACGACATTGAACTTTTCCACTCAGTGTTTGTCTCTCTTGGACTGATAGAATGAGTTGTTCTGCTGTAAACACATCTAACCAACCTGTGGGATTTAAGGATATCTGGGTTAACTTGGTAAGTTGAAATGTTTGTTTAATGTGCTGTTTGTGGGTAATTTCGTTAGCTAGCTAGCTAACACTGAAGTAGGCTAACGGAGCTAACGTTATGGTGGCAATAATATGTTACTGATAGCTGACTGTGACGGACATTATTTATCTTTTTATTTCAGTAAATAATCGGGGGGAATCCTGATAAACTATGCTGGCTGTGCTTCATGATACTATAACTTAACTGTGCTTGAGATTCATATTAATGAACGATCAGATCCGTAGTAAAATTCAGCATATAGTTGCGCATCACAGACAATAACTTTACGGTCTGTTGAAGTAAAATAGAGTATGTCCTGATGGTCTGCATTATTGATAACATTAACAGTTGGTCAGTCTGCTCAGTGTGCACAGACTGTGAAGAATAACAGGCTCGACTTTCTTCCGCTCCCTGTGATGCTGCTGCGGGGCTGAAATTTGCCATTAATATTTGGAAGCGGCAGAATATTTATTCATGTGTTCAGATAACACTAAAGTTATTATCTGGTTCAATAATGTCTCTAGCTGTTCAAAGAAAATAAACAGAACGGACATGTTAATATCAGCAGCCGACGGTGAAATGTAATATGAACCAGACATGATTTGTACAAGGACTCAAAACGGGCTGATCATATTCTACTAAGACTTCAACAGGTTGACTTTCGTGTTAATTTACTTATTATTTATTTACTTAATAGTCAGCACTACAGCACATTACCAGCAGTCAATTCAATAGTTTACAGTTGATTTGTTGTGACTTTAGTTCAGCTTATTCAAAATTTGTTCAGAAATACTCTTCTTGCTTTGCTCTATGATTATGTGATTCATATGTTATATAATTACTTTCCTGTTATTAACACTATTTCTGTTCAACAAGATTAATTTCTATTTAAAATTCTCTTTTGGATATTTCCTTATCATTTTGTCTGTTCTAACTTTTTAGTTTTAGACTTACATTTAACCTCAAATAACAAAGCAGTCTCAAATCTTTTTGAGGAATTATAGCTAAAAAAAAGAATTCTACTTTGCATACAGTATATCCTCTGATAAATAGACTGAAGTACTTTGATTGCATTTCTGTGGTGTTCCTGTAGGTGACCATGATGCAGCCAGACTGAAGCAGCAGGTTGTGAAGGTGGACGCCATCATCTTGTCTTTGCAGTGCTGATTCTGAAGAGCATGTCTTCACAAAGGACTCAAAGGTAAAATGATCTCTTATATGATTGGACCGTTTTATTGTAACCGCTATCAGCATCAAAGTAATTTTAGTAACAATTTATAATCTTTCTTAAAATGTAAGGAAGACTAGCAGAAGATTTTAACAGCCTCTATGATTCTGCAAGAAGTCTAGTTCATGTTTAAATTGTTCTTCTTTCTGTCTTCAAGGAAATCAATGCCCAAAGGAAACCGCAGTCCAGACTCTGAGTCCAGCTCCGGTGAGGTTCTGCACACAAATTGGCTGTCCGATTCGTTTAACGGGTAATTACCACACAACACCAAATAAGTACATTGAATTTACTTTTTTTTTAGCTAAATACTGAAGTTACTTCTGCATATTTCTAATGAAGCACAAGAATCCAACTGACTGCAGTTTCTGCTCACACTGCTGAAATCATGTCTCACTGTTTAAGTTTCACAGTTGTACTGTGAGTAGTTAGAAAATATAAATCAACAGGAGACACTGTGGTGCAGTGTGTGGTAAAATTATTACATTCATGTACAAATGCACACAATACTTTTCTGCAGGATTGTTCTCTCGTTACTTATCTGCAGCTGCAGTATCCTGTTTTACCACATTAACTTCATCATCACACCTCATTATATTGGACTGCCTGCACTCAACCCTTTTGTGAATAAGAATGGTCAAAAGACATTTCACACGGCCCCTTTCTGTGACGCGCTGAGAGCCTGAAGCAAAACGCCTGAGTTAACAGACAAAGTTCATAATCAGCTCATGCTATCAGATATCTTTATCTGCTGTCTCACTTTAAAGTGATATAAGAATGTGGAGTCCTACAGAATCATACTAAGTAAGCCACAGTCCTGTCTAACACTGAGTTAATATAAACTCTATGTATATTAAATTATACAAGCTTCTCATTTCTGCCTCTCAGATTGATTCTGCTGTTTCAGTTTTCACCTTTTAGCTGACATCCCTGGCTACTAAGTCATAGGCAAAAGTTAATTATTGTAACCCTGTGTATGTCATGATTATATGAGAATATTTAACATTAGTTTAATTTATCAGGCTGGCCCATGTGATGACAGTTTAAAATAATCTTCAACAGAAAGTGGCAGGAACACTTGTCTTAAAACATAAATTCATAAAGCTGGTCATATTATTGGATTCATCATGTCTTATTATATATATATTTTTCCTCTTAAATAGTTATAATGTATTTAATAGGAAAACAAAAAACATTATCAGCTACTTATCTATAAAAGCAAACTTTAGAACCTGAAGTTTAGCAGAACCTCAGGACAGGCCTTATTTCAGGTCTGAGGCAGAAACATCACAGTAAAATTCATTATACTTTACATTTAACTCCAAGATCGTTTTTCTTTATTACAGAAGATGCCCTCAGATTCATATCCATCAGCAACCCCTGACAACATGGAGGACTCGTCCCGAGCATTTCCCAGGGGTGCAAACTGATCAGGGATGAAAAAGGTGACATGGATCCAAACCTCCTAGGGGGGTCTGGGGGCATAAACCCCCGGGAAGATTTAAAAAAAAAAATATCAGCTTTAAAATGTGAATTTACAGACGATTTTAGCATTCAGACCGACTAAAGAAGCAGTGCAAACAATAAGGAAAACACAATTGCTTGTCTATATGTTCCGTTTTAACTTTTTGATAAAGCTTCAGTGAAACATGAAAAACCCGTGCTCCTAACCTTCAGTCCCTTTTTATAAATGGGATGAATTTGCAGAACAGGGCTTACCCTGTTCTACTAAGGGGTGATGTGAAGGGCAGTCACTATGCAAGTAGCTCTCAGGGCAAGTGTCTGAGAGAGCATCATAATACAGTCATCAAGTATGACAATATTTTCTCTTCTATCATAACATTGTAACATTATCAATATATGAACCTGATGTTTTGCTCCTGCTGGTTTTCATTAAGTTTATATTCCCTCTTTTATTACATTTGTTGACCAGCTGTCACTTTAATGTTGCCTGAGATAATAATGAACCAAAAAGCTGTATGAAGTTACCTTCAGCTAGCACACATTTCTCTCGTCATCTTTACCTATGGATACCAAACAGTAAATATGATCAGACAGCATGTTTAACAGAAAGGCTGGCTTGCTAGCCAGACTTCGAATCTTTCCAGTGTTTTCACGGGAAAATAACGTTATGTAAACTAGCCATGTGCTGCACATTGTGACTCATTGAATCAGGTTTCATGCTTCTTGTGGTCGTTGCAATGATTGGCTACAGGGGCCGGAAGTACTTTCTTTGTGCCGTGTTGAGCAATCAGACCGCTCTGACCGCAATCAATATGAAACCACATCCCTCCCCCACCCCCCTCCAAATATTTTTATTGCAGATCTAAATGAAGCACACAAATGACCTATTTGGGATCCAAAACGGCGAATTTCGCCAAAAGGTGACAAGTTTGCACCCCTGGTTTCCTGTCCTCTCTCGATGGAGTTCTTCTCTTCAGTTATTAACTCTTGAAAACAGTAGCACAACATGCCAGACTGTGACAAGTGTGTGATTGAATAAATTGAAATGGAATCTCATGCGTATCTTGCTATGCTTATTGGCTTTAAATGTTTAATATTAAATACGTTTGAAGGCCATTTATCTCAGACGAGCCCGGCTGTGACAAGCTGAGCTCGTCTGTTAGCTTTGCTGTTGTCTTAGCTGTTGTTGGTCAAGAAGAAATTAATGTCAGTTCAAGGCCTTTTCAAATGTGAGCTATAAACTTAACTGCTAAATTATTTTACTGTGACCAACACTTTGTCGTGCTCCAGTTAATCAGAGACAGTCATGTCAGATTTTTAAAAAGTTTATTTAAACATTTTATGAAAAAAAAATCTTCAATAAACAACCCCTGGTTTCATTAACCATGTGGAAAATAAGTAAGGGAGACCATCAGGTCGAATTGCTGGGACAAAGTATAAAAAATAATTTAACAAAGAAATCCCAACAAAAATCAAATAAAGTAAAGAGATCCTGGATGATTTTTTGATTGTTAAAATATGATGGAAAAATCAAATCCAACACAACCCTCCAGCATCTGGCCTTTCAAACACATGGCAACATCATGTAAAGAAAAATAGCACCATTGAATATTGACCTGGATCTCTGAGTTTTATCTGAGGATGACTATGGTAGCCTTCTCACTGTTCACTGTCACAAAGCACCAGACTCTGTCCACCTTCTTCAGTTGTGCAGACGTCAATCAGGTCCTCTGGGTGATGGCAGAGAGGACTCTTCATCTGGGAGAGCTGCTGGTATAAGGTCATTTCTACCACAGCGGATGAGCAGGACATCTGGCACAGCTCTTAGTCCAAGCACAGGTGAAAAAAGGAGGTTCCTTCAAACTAACCGACCCCAGCCTGACCTCTGTAACAGGTGTGCAGATGAAGGTTGAAATTAGCCATTTTTAGGTTCTGTTGATTGTAATATGGGAAAGAAAACATCACCTTCCTATTTAACATTTAGCTGGTGTATGACTCAGTGTGATTTTTATTTTAGAAGACTGTATTGTTAACAATAGCTTGTTTTGACAATCCTCTTATGAAACTTCAAAAAAAATCACAGGATAGATATATAACTTTTAACAGATGATTTTAACTTACACTTGGCTTCTGTGGAAGATGTCAGACCTGCTTTTATCTTGTCTTTGCCTAAATGAAGATACAAAAAACAATTGATTTACTGTTCACTTAAATATATTAGAAAAGCAGACAATTTGAAACTGCAAATTTTTAGCTTCTAACAAAATACAACATATCTTACCACCTGTAGCCTACGGTCTGTGGTGCTAACCTAGCTTAAATATAGAACGATTTCGGCAAAAACAGAGGACCCACCAGCTCACGTATCATTAATAATGATCAAAATAGCGGGATTTTTTAAAACACAGTGTGTTTAAATATTAGACTTTGAATACGGCGGTTGGTTGTACTTACACATTTCTTCATAAGACTCGTAGACCAGCAGAGCGCTTTCGGTGTAGCAGGGCTGCGTAAGTCATCAGGGCAATACGCTAAATGGGCGGAGCGTGTTACCAGGGCTCCTCCCACCGGACCCTACTGCGCAGACTCTGGCTCCAAATGACATCAAAATCGCAAGATGGAAGAGCCCGTATGGGGCGTATTTTGGCTTCAAGAACGTTGAGTGGGAACAGCTACAGTGCGCGCCCACTGGTCTAGGCTGGTTAGAAACTGGTTTAAATTCTTACTAGAACAGGTTCTGAACTGGTCTCAAACTGGTATTACTCACTATCCAGGAGTAGAAGCCTGAGGATTTGTCTTTGGTCACCAGCTCCCCTTCAAACGGACCGAACACCGCCCCCTTCAGGATATTTGGATCCACGCAGCGAACATCCACCTCGTCTCCCTCGGTGAAGACCTCCAGCCCTGACGGGACGGTGAGCGTCGCCCTGTTGGCCGACCCCGGGGCTGCAGGTGTATCCCGGATGAACAGTGGGGGCCCGTGGGACGGACACTCGTCCTGGAAATAATCCTGACACTCCTCACAGACTGGAGGACAAAGATCTGAATTAAACACCATCGCACAGGATTCAAAGGACTGATTATATCAGAGTTTGAATTGTAAAGACAATTTTATGTTTTTAATAAAACAAAGTCACGATTTAAAGTTTAACAAAAGAAAAAGTGCTGCAATAAAACCCATTCAAAGCTGCAACATGCCCAATTTTTTTTATAACATAGGTCCCGCCTCTGACAAGGCAAATTGCCAATCGTAGTTTTTTTAGGGTGGCCAACTAGATCTCAAGGGGGGCTCAAACTGCTCCTCTGGACACGCCCCTGCTCTGCTGTAATGGGCCCAGTGTACAATATTAAACATAACCCTGTACAGGAGTTAGCTTCGAGCTAGTTTTCATCTGCCCTCAGCAGGTCACCATTTCTAAACATTTCCTCTGAGGCTGACGGGGACGTCATTTGTCCAACAGATGTTTGGTGACCGATCAGGGCACAAACACATGTCGGACTCTGAGTATTTCAAAATAAAATCAAGCTGAAGTGAAGTCAGAACTCACACCAGAGGTCCAACGAGTCACTCATGTTGGAACCATGTTCATGGAAATCAGCACATCTTGCTCTTCAACCGTCTGCAGAAAAACAAAACAACAATCCTGGTTTTATATCGTCAGTTATAAATAAAATGGCCGCCTTGCACTGAGGAGTGTGACAGTGAGAAGGTCATTAGACTCTGAATGTTAGCTCACAGATTTCCTTTCCTCAACAATCGCTGCAGTAAGAAACAGTTTGATCATCTTTGCTAAAACATTTGTTTCTTTATTTTGTTTTATATACAAATATTTTCATCAGGACACGTCGCTACATGTCACCTAACGCTGGACGCCCTCCACTATTGGTCTTTGTTTACTGTGTCACATTCTTCTTCTTCTTCTTCTTCTTCTTCTTCTTGAATGTATTGGTGTGCAACACTGTGTCATAGTCTGATCCAGGCTCGGGTCCCTTGTGTGAAACTAACCTTAATCTCAGATGCACCCTAAGTCATTTAAGTCACACTAACACTTGGCCTGTATGTCATTCTCATCATCTGATAGTCATGTTTACTTCTTTAAAGAAAGAATTGCGTATTTGACCTCAAATTATTGACCTCGTCCTCCATACATGTCTGAAGAGACGGGCGCTCTGTGGCGTCTGGAATCTAACTGGTTAATAAGAATCAAATAGTGACACATGAATATCTCAGGTCAGGAAGGTTTGAAATGTTCAAATAACTTGTTTTAAAAATGTCCCCTTGAAGTTCTACTTTAGGTGAAATGTTTCTGTAAAGGCTCGGAATAGAAAAATGGACGTTTGTGCAGAATGACCCCTCTGACGTCCAGAAGTTCATTTCCAGTAGTATGAACAGACAATAATACCCCCCCCCCCCCCCCCCACCTCCCCGCCTTTAACATGCTGTTAATGCATCATAACTGCTGAACTCCAAGACAGCTCCTCTTCTGTATTCATAGATTTTAAATTGTACTAAACTGTCTGTATTCTGTGTGATGTGTGCACGTTCAGAGAGTCTGGATGTTCAGAGTCTGCAGGAGTCTCCTGTGACCACAAACACTCCACAAAAACTCAACAACTAAACTTTCAGAGTCCTGGTCTTCACATAATCCCTGAAATGAGCGGATTAGTGAATTTCATGCAGCTCACGTTCAATCTGCGCCACTCTTTCTCCTCTGTTTCGATCTGCAGACATCTGGCAATCTGCCTGCTGTTTTCGGAAGCCATTTTCGCTGGCCACTGTGGCTACCGACACAGACCCACCTTCTGCACAGACGCAGCGGGGACGCGGACCCTCTCTCCCGGGTGGGCTCTGCTCTCTCCTCCCCGGTCGCAGAGCTCCGACCCCCGGCCACTGCCTCCGCGGCTGCCCGGCACAAAGTTTCCGTCAAATTTTCACAGCGACTCAGTCGCCTCCCCGAGCTGTGACCACCATTTTTATCACAGGAAATGACATGGGGAACGGAAGAAAGATATTGCGCAAAAATTAAAGTTAACAGCTTGAATTTCAGCCGGAGCTCAGTCTGACAGGAGGAGACGGATTCACCTTCTCTCACCTTTTTACCTGCATACAGCTCAGTGTGTGAGTGTTAGGGGAGACCGGGCACTGCTGCAACACTTTCTCTGTAAATTTCAGTTATTAGACTTTCAGGAAAAACACATTTATTTATTTTTTATTCACTTTTTCTTTTGAAAAGCATTGTGTTCTAAAATACATTCTTTAATAATTACAATATAATGGTTTATTTATTAAGTAATAATAATTAAATAACATTTAATGTTTTTTGTGTATATGATCAACCTTTGAACCCTTCAGCAATCAGTGTCTGAAACCACATAGGCCTACTCACACTAAACATGACATTACATTGAGTATGTGGAATGATCTAAAACCTCAGTATGCAGTTTTGTGTATGTGAGAAATACCCAGATGTTTAAGTGATCAGCCAGAATATATGGAGTCGGGTTAAGTATGCAGTATGTATATTTAGAGTATGTTGTAGGCAGTATGTAGTATGTGCTTTCGGACACAGCCATCATCCAATAGACCAAGGGTTCCCAAACTTTTTAGCTTGCAACCCCCAAAATAAGGGTGCCACAGACCAGGGACCCCGACTGTCGCTGGAAATGGTTAAAGGTCACATATTCTCCTCCTCTTCAGTGTAAATAAGTCTCAGAGCTCCTCAAAATATGTGTGTGAAGTTTCTTGTTCTAAATCCACTCTGATCCTGTATTTGATCATGTCTATAAACCCCTCTATTTCAGCCCTGCTCAGAACAGGCTGTTTCTGTGTCTGTACCTTTAAATATGTAAATGAGCTGTGTCTGACCACGCCCCCTCTCTGGAAGGTCTCGGGCTTTCTCGCTCCATGTCCTATTGTTTATGGTGAGAAGGCAGACTCAGAGGGCAGAACAAACACCTAGCTGTGGGAGTGTCACCCACCTGGGGGAGGGGTTACTGCCCTTTGTGATGTAATGAAGGGAAAATCTCCAAACGGCCTGTTTGAGCACACATTTTCTGAAAAGTGGAGCAGGCAAAAGACGGAGAAGATGGACTTTTCTCATCATTGGGGGTTTGTAGACAAACTAGATACATATTAGAGAAACATGGTGAAATGGATTTTACAGAATATGTGACCTTTTAAAGAATATAACATTACAGGTGAATCAAAATAATGGTAGCACAAAAGAAATCAACACACAAGAATACAACCGCATAAAAACCATCAAAGTATTTAATATAATAATTTATTGTAAGAAAAGGTTTTGTCCATGTTTGGACTTCATCACTGAGTGAACATGTTAAACCTAATAAACAGATACAAAGGTTTGTTCATGTTTATGTTTAAAGAGCAGCAGACGCCTACAGTGATACCGACACAATCACTAATATTTACTCTCTATTTGCGCTACTTTTAGTGCAGCTGTGGCTCAGTGGTAAGAGTCAGTCAACTATGAATGTTTGAAGCCTGAGTGACGTCCTCCGTCTGTTCCTGAAGGGGGCGCTGGAGTCCCATCAATGGCGGTCTCCATGCTGGAAATGCTGTCTCAGTCTAACTTTCACTCAACCTAACGACAGACTGAGAGTTGGAGCTGAGGCGGGTTTTAAGACTCCTGACAAACCGTTACACCGCGCCCACCTGTCAATCAGGTCAGCTACACGCCTTATTGTGAATAACTCTTATCCTTCATCAAATCAAAACTGATGAGTCATCAAAACATTCACCCCCCCCCCATACAGTGTGTGTCGATCGAGATATGAGCTAATCAGACCTATTTGGTGTTTTGAACCAGGCTGTAAACATGTTAATCTCTGGCTTTTTAGAATGGGTGTGTGTGTGACTTCCGGTCACACACACATCTGTAACCACTCCATTACAGCTATGAACACGGTTAGAAACTATTACAAATAAATATTATTTAAAAATAAAGATCCCTCTTGGGTAACACGGTTAATAATTACTCATCAGGTGTTTAAAGTCACTTTATGACTCCTCTGATGACTCCTTTGAGCAGTTTGACGGAGAGAGATTGAACAGACACTCACATACATGGATAATTTTATACCGTTATGATGCCGATCTCTATTCAGAAATGTCATATTTTAAATGTTTACATCACTGGTCATCAGATTTAGGCTGATACTTGCCGTTTTAAAGTACGGTTTTCATTTTCTAAGACTTTAAATCGGTAAAGACCCCAACTTTTCCATTAACCGCCATTCATTCAGATGGAATGATTTCACCCTGAAAGGGGCAGGGCCGGCATCGTTTGGGCAAAGTATCTGGATGGGTCGCTCTCATGAATCAGGGTCCAGCGTGAGTTCCTGACGAGGTAACGTATCAGACTGATGATCATCCAGGGGCTGATGTGTGAACAGGTCCTACACGCTGCACAGCTGCGTCATGTGGAGCTCCATGTTGTTCCGGTGGTTGATGCTGGAGTTGTGCTTCTTGATGTTGTCCAGCTTGAAGAGCCTTGAGCCTCTGATCATGCCCCAGGCCCCGTGTTTCTTGTCGCTGTGGAGGCGGCAAACGTAGCACCACATGACTTTGAGCGTCGGAGAGTATCGGAGGAACCAGAACTTTTGGAGCCAGATCTTCTGGAAGCGAGGGGCCTTCCGGAGCTTCAACTTCGCCGAGACGGAAACCTTGTCAGAGGGCGACTCGACGACTTCATCACCTTCGTTATCTCCTTCGAAAGGCTCCGCCCCTAAAGGAGAAAGACCACACATCTGTTTTAAGATGTTTGTTTTGAGTTTTCAGTAGAATAATACCAAGAAATAATCACAATTAGTTCTCAAGTGTCTCTCAGAGGAGAAATGTTGAACTGTCCCTTTTTGTTATTTAGAGCAGACAGAGAAGGACACTCACAGTCAGGCACTTCCTCCTCTATGTGGGCCGTCTCAGGACTCTGTGAGACCTGGTCTGGTTGGAGGGTTGGAGTCGTATTTAAGACTTTTGGGAGCTCCGAGTCAACCTGTACTGCTGTGTGCCGAGTCAGCTCCTCCTGCAGCACCGTGACGCTCCTCTGCAGACGCTCACAGCTCATACAGGACTCCGAACTGCTTTCCTTCTCAGGTAAAGGTCTGAGACTGATGGTCTGCTGATTTAGGAGAGTCCAGGACCTGCTGGATCCCTCCAGAGACGCCCTGAGAGACTCTCTAAAGAAGTCCTGAAAGAGTTTTAACACAAGACACCATCATTTGTTTTTATTCAGCTACAATAACCAGGTAATGATCGGGTCGGAAAACAACAGGAACGTTTTCTGCAGCTGCTGTTGGGACTCAAACAAAGATTGTTTATGATGAAAGATACTCTACTCTCCCTGTGAACCTGCTCATTATTTACAAGACGGCAGAACAATCAGAAAAGAGTTTCTCATCTGTTTCAGGTGAAGTCTAACTCGAGTCAGAAGAACCGTAAATTCCGGTGTAAGACGCTCTTTTAGTACCGTTTTTTTAACTAAAAGTTGGAAACATACAGTCCATCAGCACATCAGGCTGTCTGTTAAAGTTCACAGTTTGATCCAGCAGAGGGCACCATCAGCGCGACTCGAACATTGCATGACCTCTTGACCTCTGTAAATGAAGACCGTAATGTTGCCGTGATTCAGGAGATGCAGACTGACATGAGGGAGACTCGTCTCTCTGCAGACAGCAGCTCACTGATTGGTGGAGAGACACAGAGTAGCTACAGACCTGAAACTCTCCAAGCTGGCTCACAAATATTTGTGTTCCAGGAACGTCAGTACGCTCTTAATGGGTGTTCTCGCCAGTAGGTGAAATAAAAAGAGAACCTCACTCGATCCTGATCAAGGTCATAGACTTGCGTTACTGGCAAAAACATTTCAAAATAAGTCGGTCCTTTCGCATCGTCAACAGGATGTTGGTTTTTACTGCACGCCACCTGATACAGGGGTTGACATAAAAAATGACGTAAAATTTGTCGGTGGCCCTCTGGGCCACTAGTTTTCAAAAATCACTGGCCCAACCATTGTAGCCGCTGGCCCAGGAACATTACTTTTGATTCGAAAAATAACAGTCACCAATTTACTCTTGAACCATTCTGATGCACAAGTAAATTACAACTTTTATTTAATTAATTGAGCTCTAATTAAAGCAAATGTTTTGTATTTTTCTTATATTTATGAGCTCATGTTTATTCACCATGCTGGTGACTGTAAGAGTCTACTTAATCTGACTGATATTAATATGAGGCTGTGATAGAGGGTTAGGGTTAATTACTGACAAAACACTGGTATGACAGGAAAGCGCTGTGAAATTGAGAACGTGTTACAGTCTATTTTAATTCAGGCAGTATTTTAACTGGCCCGAGCTGAACGTGCAGTCAGCTGGCCCGGACTCTATCAATCATTCATCTGGGCCAGCGGGCCAGTTATAATGTTGCCCTGTGATAGGTTTGAAACTTGAAGCTGTCAAGAGAACACGCACAGAATCCTCCTCATCTTCAGACGTTTTCTCAAGTCAAGGTCATTCAAACGCGTTCAGCAGAAAAACGAGGGTAAAAACGCTGCAATTTGGAAATCGTCTGTCGCCGCCTGCTGGTGTGGAGTGTTATTGCCTCTCGTGCTTGCACAGAATGCACCAACTGATGGTCAGCAGGCTGCTCTCAGTTTAGTGTGAACGGTGAACGTTTTCGTCCTGACAGCGGCCAACAGAACATGACACTGCATCCTTGTACATGCTGACACAGCTGCGAACTGTAAAGGCTCTCAACACTCAGTGAATGAATAAAAAAAACAGGTCAAGTCTTACTCTAAAGCTGGCCTCTTTAGGAGGAAGCTCCTTTTCCTCATGCGTCTCGTCCGCAGGCCGCTGTTTGACGTCCGGCTCAGGCTTCAGGATCGACTGCAGCAGAGATTTGGCTTCTCTCCAGGAATAGACCGCCGCCCGGACAGGACCTGGATCACAACAGAAACACTTCATGTTAATGTCCAGAAATAAAAAGTTCTGTCACAAGTTGAACTGAAGCTGCTAAGAATTCAAAATTCTTAGTAAACATAACAAGAATTGACCCTTAAAATCCACTTCACCATGTTCCTCTGAGGGCACGGTCACACTGGCCATCCGTACCGTGCCCAAGCACGCTCCAACGCTGAAGTCCAGTTCGTTTGACCAGTGTGACCGTGTATCGTGCTCAGGCACGGTACACTTCATGTACGAGCACAAGCACGCAGGTACACAACGCTGACCTTCATTAAGGAGAAATCCAGAGTTTCATGGCTGTATCTGACTAAAATGACACAATATAAGACACAAAGTATCTGTCATGTTCTCTGCTGTTCTCTGATGTGTGGGCGTCCACGCGGACTCACGCACGGTCTCGGCCGTGTGTCTATTTGATTTTTTTATTTATTTATTGCTGTGTCTGACTAAAATGGCTTAAAATAAGCAATGTCAGTGAAGTAGCTTAGGCACGGATAGTCCTGTGTAGTGTGACCGCGGGCTGTGCCGGCCAGCGTGGGAATGGCACAGCGGGGGGCAATCATGCTTGGGTACAGCACGGTACAGATGACCAGTGTGACCGCGCCCTAACTCTAATGTGTCTTTAGTCCGTCTACAAACCCCCTAATGAAAAGTCCATCCTCTCGCTCTTTTTCCTGCTCCACTTTTCAGAAAATGTGTGCTTAAACAGGCCGTTTGGAGATTTTCCCTTCATGACATCACAAAGGGCAATAACCCCTCCCCCAGGTGGGTGACACTCCCACAGCTAAGTGTTTGTTCTGCCCTCTGAGTCTGCCTTCTCACTGTAAACAATAGGACATGGAGCGAGAAAGCCCGAGACACCCAAGCCCTTCCAGAGAGGGGGCGTGGTCAAACACAGCTCATTTACATTTAAAGGTACAGACACAGAAACAGCCTGTTCTGAGCAGGGCTGAAATAGAGGGGTTTATAGACATGATCAAATACAGGATCAGAGTGGATTTAGAACAAGAAACTTCACACACATGTTTTGAGGAGCTCTGAGACTTATTTAAACTTGTTGAAGAGGAGGAGGATATGTGAGCTTTCCTGCCCTCTAATTCATGTATCCACCTTTTTAAAGTTATGATTTAGTCATGTTTCCTCTTTAGTGTGTATTTTTAATTCCAAACAAATGTGGACTTTTAATAGTTTCTACATTTCTGCACCTTTCAGCTCTTAAGAGTCTGCAGTTTTGTAAGACGTCACTTTATTAACTTGAGCTTTTGTGTCATGAAAAGAAAGACAAACATTATGAAATGTTTGAATATGAATTTTGTTTATAGTTAATAAAAGTATGAAGTCGTATTTAGTTCTCTCTTTTAAACCCCTCCTTCATCCTCTGGCTCTCTTAAGAGTAGTTCTCACCTCCTCCTCCTGCAGATGTTATTCCTCCTCCTCCTCCTGCTGTTATTCCTCCTTCTCCTTCTCCTCCTCCTGCTGCTGCTGTTATTCCTCCTTCTCCTTCTCCTGATGTTATTCCTCCTGCTGCTGTTATTCCTCCTCCTCCTGTTGTTATTCCTCCTCCTCTTGCTGTTATTCCTCCTTCTCCTCCTCCTCCTGCTGCTGCTGTTATTCCTCCTTCTCCTCCTCCTCCTGCTGCTGCTGTTATTCCTCCTTCTCCTCCTCCTCCTCCTGCTGCTGCTGTTATTCCTCCTCCTCCTCCTGCTGCTGCTGTTATTCCTCCTTCTCCTCCTCCTCCTGCTGCTGCTGTTATTCCTCCTTCTCCTCCTCCTCCTGCTGCTGCTGCTGTTATTCCTCCTCCTCCTCCTGCTGCTGCTGTTATTCCTCCTCCTCCTGCTCTTTTCACTCTTTTTCTTTGTCCTGCTCCCACTCTTTGCCCTCCTCCACCCCCTTTTCCTTCTCCTTCTGGATGCTGATGCACAGCTGCTGGCTGTGGTCCTCCTTCAGGAGGTCTGAAAACGCCTGACGTCTTCTTCGTCGTCTTTTTGAGTTTCTTTTCCCCCTTCGGCTTCTCGGGCTTGAGGAGCAGCTCGGTGTGTCTGTCATCTCCTTCATTGTGACCCAGCTCCAGAGACGGCACCCAGTCCGGATCCGACTCTAGCATCTCGTACGCGGGTTTACCTGCAGACAGGTGATGAGGCGACAGAGCAGAGCGGTTCAGAAGAAGATGTGTGACGTATACTTACAGCTGCAGGTGTTGCTGTTACCAGAGGTCAGCTTAAACTTACCGGAGTGAAAGTGTCGGGAGCACACTCTCATGGATGTGGGGATGTGGCTGAATGTGATGTTGCCTCGTCCGACCGCAGCCACCCAGGCGGCCCGCCTCCTCATGGTCAGAGCAGAAATCTCGTTGCCTTCGTTCTTCCTCCAGCAGGGGAAACAGTGGAAGGTCAGTCCGTTTGGGATCTTCCTCCCCAGGTGGTCGTGAGAGAATCTGCGGCAGTTCTTCACGCAGCAGTTTCTCCCCTCCATGTTTGTCTGAAAAGAAAGAGACGCAGAGAATGAACGGGCGTGTGGGCGACAACCGCCAACAGTAATGGCTGATCTCCCACAGTACACATGAGTGGAAGTGACATCACCGGTACAGACTCAACTCAGGGCTTCATTTGGTGATGTAACTGAGATGTCGCTGGTTTGATTGATACCAATGAGCAATGTTTCCTTAATGTTCAGGTGACGTCCTGATGCTGTTAGGCTCCAGGACTTAGTCCTGGAGCAGTGTTAGAGCAGGCCAGGGGGGCAATCATCCTTAAGCACGGTATGGGACAACTGGGCCCTAAAACACGATGGGTAATCTAAAACCCTGCTGACCAATCAGAGACGTTCAGGACTGCAGGGGCCGCATGCCCTGCCCAGTACCTCTGGAAAGTAATACCCCAATAGCAGGGTCTTTTTGAGGGATAGATCTTTTACCCCACAAATACATTTAGACTCTGGTTCCTGCTGTTGAAATACACATAGTTCCTCAAGGTCTCTAGCTCCTAGAGAAAGTTGCTGCGGTTGAAAAGGGGCTTAAGATGAAGTAACCAAGAGCCTTGACCGCTATAATTAAAAAAAAACAAAAAGGTCGGGTGAACGGGTTTCTCACCGCTTTGAGAAAAATCTGAAAACACGTTGGCTATTTTTTCTAAACTCTCTTTCCCTCCTTTCATGATGTTGGTTTCGACGTAGTATGTTAAATGAGCATCACTTTAGTTCATAATAAATAAAAGCGAAAAGAAAAAGAAAACATTTAGCAGAGGATGGTTTCGATCCATCGACCTCTGGGTTATGGGCCCAGCACGCTTCCGCTGCGCCACTCTGCTCCGCGAGAAACAACCTGTCGCGATAACTTATTTAAGCCGTCGTAATATTTACAGTCTATGGTCATAAAGTATTTTGTTTGATTCGTAGTGGTTCAAGCGGACTCATGTCGAGACGGTCTTACCTGTTTGAGACGCCGTTTGGCCCCTATGCGTGGATCTAAAACAGACTCCAGTTCTTTGTTGACACCAATAGACGGGGCGGCAGTTTGTCTCAGGTGGGTCCCCTCGTAGTCTTCCGGTCTGAAATGTAGACTACAAACTCGGAGGTTTTGAAGCTTTCTCGGGTCTCTCTCCTTTTCATACTTCGGGTTGTTTACAGCTCTCAGCCACTGTTTGCAGATCTCTAAATTCTTCGGCAGACGGTGATAACTCACTCCCGCGTTGACTTTCCAAGTGGACTTCTTAAAGGAACCATGCACGCGCCCATCGTGAACACACCTTCACGTTAAACGTTTTCTTTTGAAACTCACGGTAAATCTTTCAAACTAACAAGAAACACGACTCTCTGGAGTTTGAATTTACTAAACACTACGGAAACCGTGCTCGAGTCTGTCCAATGGGAGCGGGGCCCTCGCCAGGAAACGAGCCCAGTGCATTCTGGGAGTTGTAGGATTACACCTCGTAACCAAATGTAACGTTACAGCCATGATTACAGCCCCATTTTGTAGCTTTTTATGTACACGAAGCTACGGCTTTGTTATCTTGTTTATGTTTTTATTGACATATGTATTGATTACTCTTGTTAAACTGCTTTTCATCTTGCCTGGCCCTTGTGGATGTCATGCCCAAAGTGACCTCACGAGGGCGGCCGCGAGCCAGCGCTCATCTTGGTCAAGTACTGATTTGTTTGTTGTCTCTGATAAACTCCATCTGTTGTTTGTTTGTAAATGTTTGCATGGTCTGTGTGGCCTGTGGAACCGAATTGCCCTGTAGGATAAATAAAGTTTTCTCATTAAGTTTAATCTTGTGTGCACAAATGTATTATTAAATCTCGTTTCCACCAAGCGGTTCAGTTCGGTTCGATACCGCACACATTTTTTTTTTTTTAAATCGCATTTCCACAGTCGGGGGATGGTCCCTTTACAGCCTTAACTTTCCCTGTACATGAAGTTAAGGAGCCCCCCCAAGTCCCCAAAAGTAAAAAAAAAAATATATCTAGTTAGAGGATTACTCCAGGAAACCAGATAGTTAACTTGTGCACACATGCCCCTGAAGTTTTTTTTCCCCCATTTTTCTCCCACTTATATTTTTTTATTTTTTTTATTTTTTGATATCCTTTATTAACACCTGAGGGAAATTCGATTTACCCAGGCCAAAATCACACGCACGCACAAACAGGGCCTGTGGACATGCAATGGAGAGATGTCAGAGTGGGGCTGCTACAAGCTGCTAGGCAGAGAGTGCACCAGAGAAGTTGGGTGTTCAGTGCTTTGCTCAAGGGCACCTTGGCAGTGCTTGGGAAGTGCCCTGGCACCACTCCAGCTACCAGATTTGGTCTGCACTGGGACATGAACCAGTGACCCTCTGGTTCCCAACCCAGGTCCCTACAGACTGAGCTACTGCCCCCCTTACTGGGGGCTGGGTCGCGGTGGCAGTATGCTAAAGAAGTCATCCCAGACGTCCCTCTCCTAAGCAACTTTTCCAGCTCCTCCTGGGGGATCCTGAGTCGTCCCGGGCCAGACAGGATATATAATCCCTGCAGCGAGCTCTGGGTCTACCCCGGGGTCTCCTCCCAGTTGGATGTGCCCGGAAGACCTCCTGAGGGAGGGTCCAGGAGGATCCTGATCAGATGCCTGCACCACATCAACTGGCTCCTTTCAATGTGAAGGAGCAGCGTCTCTACTCCGAGCTCCCGTCAGCTTGGGCACCCCTGAAGTCCTAAACAATAAAAAAGTATCTTGTGCTCACAAAATAATTACCCAGAATGTATGAATGAAAAACAATAAATCCAAGGAGCGAGACACGCTGCTTTTCACAATTTATTAACAAAATGATAAAATAAATAAATACAAATTGATCAAATGCTCCTAATATCAACTCCTCCCCATGTTCCCTACAGTATTTCCTAAACACTGCATACAAAGAATTCATCACAGAAGAGGCTCAATACAGAGGTAAGAATCCCACCAGACCAGTCACAATGTCAGGCCAACAGAAGACACATCTGGAACAGAAGTCAAAAAAATAAACACATTCCTTTCCAAAATCATTATGAAAAAATACAAACAATTATACAAATATTCAGATTGTGTAATTACCAATTTACACATTATTCAGCACACCAGGTGAACTTTTTCTTTATTCATATCGCTACAATGCATCTCACCGAATGGAAGATAAAAAAAGACTTCTTTTACTTTTTCTTTTCTGTTTTTTTTTTTGCACTCAACACCCCCCCTTCCCTCCCCCAATGGAATCAGCTGTGGATGAGGTAAGAAGCTTCAGGTGTACAGTCGGGTCCGGAATGGATGGATGGTGAGCGGTAACGACGGGTTGATGTCATGTATCGACAGAATACTAGAAGGCCACAATCATGACTTGATCGCTTTAAAACGTAAAGAGGAGTCGGAGGGGACGAGCTAACTGGATGATTCCTGCGCACAGGGAGCTGAAGATGAACGCATACGAGACGTCTCCGACACAGCTGCAGACCAACAAGATGTCTTCCAGCGCGGCGAATGCACACAATGCTGACGCAGAAACTAACTCCCGAATGATATGCACCGACGACATTAAAGGCTTCCAAAACAGAAATGCACATGTGCAGTGTTCTTTGGATAAATTCACTGTTAGAGCTCGACTAAACTTTTCTCTAGAAGAAGAAATCAACAACAGACATGAAGACGTGATTGGCGTCCTTAACAGCCCAGCTGGGATCCCAACATTCAGCACGGTGCATTAGCCAAGTCCTAATTAAAAACCGGAGTCCGTAAAACATGTCAGGAAGAAGTGTTTCCAACGTGTTGCACGCCTAAACTGCACACATTTGGCATTAGGACGCCAGCGAGGAAAGAAAAGGTGACTTGAGTTTAACATAAAAAAAACAAATGCATATTAAAAAAGGTTTGACAAATCTTGTATAAAAATTTGCATAAGAAGGCATGCGCTCCACCAGACTGAGTGGACAGAAGTTGCTAATTGGGTCTAAGTCGGCCCATCAGGGTGCGGGTTAGTTTGTTCAGTCCTAATGCACACAGGCTCCGGCTCACAAGACCTGATTCTGCAAACTCATCCCTCCTCCCAAAAACACAAGAAGAAAAGGGAACCACGGCACAGAGGGAGGGGACGATGAGCGAGTCAACGGAACAACAGAACGGCTCCCGAGTGGGGTTCATGACTGAGACTCCCTTTCTCTTCTTCCTCTCTGATAATAATACTGGTCAAACCAAAAGTGCATCACGAAACGACCGGCTGTCACACCGAGTGAGACCTCATCAACAACAACAATCCGTCTTTGTTGACGAGTTCCTCACCAGACGACCTCTGAACATCCCCAGCGTCTGCAGCGATTTTTTTATTTTTTTCCTAATTCAAAAGTTAACCACGTTAAAAAGGAAAATAAAACACATTTAAGGCAACTCCTATAAACAACAAAACACTATCTGGTCAATCTAAACGGCATATTATGAAATGTAGTTTCCACTTGCATTGACTACTGGCAGCCTGAGGTGAAGGGAGGGGCCGGGGTTTGGGCTCCGGAGAGTCGGGGGGCTCTGTGGGGATGGTGAGGGACTGGTTCGGGTTTCAGGTGTTAAGAGGGTCATCTGGAGGGTTAGTAAGGTTCTACAAGTCACAGTGCAAGTCAAGAGACAAATATTATCTGCTGTTTGAAGAAAGGCACTCAAGGTACCTACTGTACAGAGGGAAAGGTCCAGTTTGTCTGGAACGGGCTTGTTCAAAGAAAAACTGGATGACTGCTCTGCTCTATCCGAGAGAGAACACGTCGACAGAAGAAGAAGAAGAACAAAACACAATAAATGGAGTCTGTAAGGAGACGGGGACGCGTCAGTCGCCATTTTCCGTTAGAAATCAGTCTTTTCTGGCTGTGTTCGCTAAACTCTTTTTTAGAAACAAACGACATTTCTCAGACAACACTGTGGCCAAACACGTGGAAATGTTACACAGATCTTCTCTCCTTTCTTTTTCTGGGATCTTCTGAATGAAGGCAGTTTTTACAGCTGATGTCAACAGAAAGTACGTGTCGTTTCAGATATGCTGATTCAGTTACAAGAGTCCACATGATATGAAAAAAAAGACACCTGTAACAGCTTCTTTTACAGTCGCCCGGACACGTATTCACCCCCGACAGGCATGTGCACAAAAACAAAACCTGCAGCTCTGAGCCAACGCTAAGAGTCTACAGCCATGCTAGCAGCTCTGTTCACCTCAGCTAACGGTCACACTGGCATGCTAACATGTTCCCATCGGTGATGCTAACATGTTGATGTTTCACAGGGTTACAGGTTCACCATGTTCATCGTCTTATCCTAGCATGTTAGCATGCTAGCATTAGCTAACAAGCATTAAACAGGGACTGAGGCTGAGGGAACGTCATTCCTTCTGCAGGTATTTGGTGTCAAAGACAAAATAATTTGAAGTATTAGAACTTTGTTAAACTGTTGTCGAGGATCACCTTAAGTATAAAAACTAGAGCCCGACCGATTAGTCAACGAGCCAATAATATAGGCCGATATTAGCAGATGAAGTGACTATCGGTATCTGCTCATTTTAATGCAGATATGAGCCGATATTTCTAGATTTGTTCACCAGTCAAAAAAGCATTTCATTTGAGTTTCATTGTATTATACTAGAAGTTATTTTTCTTTCAACAGCAGAGGGCGCTATATGGATTACAACAAGCATCATCACTTTTCAGAGTGTCGAGCGGTGATGCACGTACATGAGCAGTTACTTTCCAGTTGAGTGACCATCTTGTCTTCATTAAAATCTGTTCCACAAGTGTTTGACAACTGAGGGATCAACACAACAAATGTTTATCTATATCCATCTCTACAGAATGAACATAGAGCGAAGAAAGTTATCCGCTGATATATCGGTATCAGATTTTCACAAATCTCTCATCAGTTGGGCCCTAATTAAAACACATCCCGAGGGCAACTTGTGGGTATACTTAACTAAAAACTCAAGATTTGATCTTCATGGAGAGGGAATATAGGGGTGTCACCAAACCAGAGTTTTAAAGTATGATTCTAGTTAAAAATCAAACAACATCGATACCATGTGAACAAATACAGAAGTCCTAGGGACCCAATGTTGGCTAATTTACTGTTTTCATTTATCAAAAATTGCAGGCAAGGTCCTGCCCTATGTCTAAATATCATTCATAAGTTGAAACAGAAAACATTGAAAACAATTTAGACAAAGTTCAGGAGCTTTCCTGCAATTTCTGACGGGTTCATTCCTCTCCTACGCATCTGTCTTAATGAACAGATGTCAGGTTTTTTTTTTTAAAGCTTCGGTAATTTTAGACACTATTGTTCATTACAATAACACGGATTGCACCATTTTAAAACATGTGACATCGATAAGTATGGAAGAATCGAACATTTTGACCGCGTTGCAGAGATCGTGAGGATGACTTCCTTGTTTAGTTATTTATGACTGGAATGGACACAGACACCCTAAAGGAAATGCTGCGAGCATGGCTTAAGACATCCTCATCAATTAACCGGATAAAAATACAAAATTTAAAAGCTTTTAAATATCACATTGTACATGAGACAGCTCAAAGACTAGAACACCATCGAGGCTACTCTGGGGTGAATACGTGTTTGGACAGCTGAAGTTCAAGCAAAAAAAAAAAAAGCTCCAATAAAGCAAAAAGAAACAAAAGTACAAAAAAAAAAGCGTGAACAGAGGCACCGTTTATGAACAGACCAGAGTTTGTTAATGCCCCGTACCCAACAAGAAGCCAGAAGTCATGATCAGTTCACCAGACGAAGACAGACCCCAACTGACAGCCACCAAGCCGACGAATAACAGCATCACATTTCAGCCCAGACATGCTCCAGAAAGAAAAGAGATGCACTAAGCTAACTGTGAGGGGATGCCCCCCCCCTCCCCAGAATATGAACTACACTTGATCCTTAATGTCAGAAAGAGGTTTGTGTTCCCTCCTAGAAAAATATTGGCAATGTGGGGATAAGTCACATCACAACAAAGAGATGCATACTCTGTTTAATTCCATATTAACATACAAAAAGCTCTCCAGCACTTCTTTGTAATGCAGCAAGCTTGTGCTTTAATCTCAGGATTTGTGGTATTGTCCTTTGAGATCCATCTGAAGGAGAAGGTTCATACGACAAATCCCTCCATTTCAAGGAAATAAAAGTTCCTCTAGTGTTATTGTTTTATAAGCTCTCCTGTCCCGATCTGGGAACTTCCAATTTCTGAAATGGTAGCATCTATATCTTACAACGCCAATGATTTGATCGTTCAATACAGTAAGTGGACTTGTCCCTGCTGAATTTGGATACAACATCATTTTGGCAGTTCAGGATTCAACAAAAAAAATGTACATAATGCAAAGATCACCACTTCAAAAAGAGGATTCCTTTTTGTGTTGTTAATGCCAGTCCAGCAGGTTCAGGAACAGAAAGCACTTATTCTGAAGACTAGGAAGACCTGAATATCTTTTCCTATAAAAAAGAAACACAGCCCAGATATAGTTGTGTGTGTTGACATTGCAATATTGCAACTTCACATTTAGTGCTCACAGTTGACACACTTGACTCACGAATGAAAACTCAATCACTACACTTGACCAACACCACTGAAAACATCTGTTAGGCTACCGTGCCTGTTCGACCTCGTCCTTCGTACCTGCTGAACGCAACGCTCAGCGTCTTTTCTGCCTGAGCTTAGGGGAACTGGAAGGGGAGGAGGAGGGGTGAGGGGGCGTTATCTAGGACTACTGGTTGGTTGGGGGGGGATGTTTGGTTATGGGGGAACTGGAAGAGGGTAAATTAATCAGTCAATTGGCCAATTGTTGTTGTGGTTCTAGAGGAATGTCAAACTGGATTTTCTGCTGACTGACAAAGATATGTTTGGTTCTTCCTTTGTACCTGCTAAACATTACACTCAAACTGGACACCAGAAGGTAAGGATGTGGGGGGGAGGGAGTTATCTAGGACTGTTGTTAAGTAGGGGGATTTTTGGTCATGAGTGAATTAGAAGAAGTCAAAGTAATCAATCAATTAAGCAAGTGTTGTGGGGCTGCCAGAGAAAGGTCAAACTGGAGAAGGTACGTTTGGGTTTAAGTCACTAGTGGAAGGGTACTGCTGCTGGTCCATAGGAAGGGGGATATTGTTGTGTGATGGTTTATTAAAGACATTGGTTTAAAGGTGACCGGATGCTTCAAATTAGGGGTTGATGTATTGGAAAATGAGATTGCTGGTTGTTTAGGACGTTTGGTATTTGGTAGAGTTGAAGGGCGTAAAGTAGTCAGGGAGGTCAAACTGGAATGTTTGCTGAATGGAGAAGGTATGTTTGGTTCCTCCTGCATGCCTGCTGAACCCAGTACTCATTGCTTTTCTGTCTGAGATTGGGCACAACAGAAAGGAAGGGCGTTAGGGGAAGGGCGTTATCCAGGACTGTTGGTTGGTAGGGGGATTTTTGGTCATTGGTGAACTGAAGAGGGAAAAGTAATCGGTCATTTGTGTAATTGTTGGAGTTCCAGAGGAAGGTCGAACTAGATTGTTTACTGATTGGAGAAAGTTTGTTTGGGTTTAAGTCAAGAGTAGAAGAGTGTTGCTATTGGTCCATAGGCAAGGGAATGTTGTTGTAGTGGGAAGTTAAACTGGACTAGAGAAGGTACATTTGGGTTTACATCACGGGTGGAAGGTTACTGCTATTGGTCCATAGGAAGGGAATGTTGTCGTTTGATGGAATGTTACAGACAATGGTTTAATGTTGTCAAATGAAGGGTCAGTCTGATGTTAACTGGGATTGCTGGTGGATCAGGGTGTTTGGTCATTGGTAGACTGGGAGATGATCGTCTTTAGGTCATTGGATTAGAGTTTTATAGTTCCAGAAGGCCATATTGGATTTTTGGCACACTGGAAAATGTAGGTTTGGTCTCTGGGGGAAGGCTTTACGCCCATAAAACCAGATGTCCTGTTGAACAAAGTTTAAGTTATGGTCTAATCTGTAAATCAAGGTCATTTGTACAAAGGCATCCATCAAAGGGTGCTGTTGTTAATGGATAGACAGAATATTTTCAGCTGAAATTGTTTGAGTTGTTGGTTATTAAGATGTTGGAGACACTGGATTAAAGGAGTAAGAATCCTCCAAATGAAGTCCTTGAACCTGAGATTATGGAAAATTTACACCATGATTGTCCTCGAGGAGAGGCTCTCCAAAGTGTGCTCTGGTAAACCCATTTCTAGGATTCATTGCATTTCATTATCTCTCTATTACAGGAAGGGTTCACCTCACTTTCTGGAAAAGGCATTGGGACTGGGGTTGGACCTTTGGTGGATTGGGTGATTAAAGTTTGGGTTTAATGACAACAGGTCAAGAGGAAAAGGTATGGTTTTTCTGATGAATGGAGACAGACCCAGTTGGTTAAAGATGAGGGGAAGTTGGGGTTGGGGTGAAGGTGTAGGGTTTAGGGTCATGGGATTGCAGAAGTTCAAGGATGTTTCACATTAAGTTCATTTGGACGAGGGTTTGAACAGGCTCTCTTTTCAGTATGCATACTCTATCACAACACTGCTTCTTAGACAAGTAACCCCTGACAGATGTTTGGTTCTCAGTTTTCCTAGTACCATGTGAACCCATCTCCCCACCCCACATGAGAACACAGGGGCCACTATAACAGGCACACACTGGTGTGATGATGAATTAAATCTCCCTTAGAGCATTCCCACCACTGACGTCTATCACTAATTGGCATGATGACACTGGTGCGTAAGCCTTCCTGTCCCAGCTCAGTGGGCGGAGCAGCCTACTTCTTCCCAGAGTCATGTGACTTGGGCTGTATATCTACCATTGACACAGTCTGACAATACAATGCAAACAAACAACATTTATACAGATTGGCAACTTCAGGGCACCGTGCGGTGCAAGCAAGTCTTTTTTTATATATATGTTTGAATTCCCGCAAGTCAAGAGACAAAGCATTACTTTTTATTGTCCAAACTGCTGACAAGAGCTGGCAAAGAATGCTGGGAGGGTTCTGAGGTTTTGCTGTTGTTGTTGCTGCCGTCACTGTCAGTGATCTCCTCCTGTTTCTTCTCCACCGCTGTCTCTGGAGGGTTGACGGCAGCTATCTTGTTCTCAGAGTTGGTGGTGGCGTTGGTGGTGCAGCCTCCTGTGGGGCTGTGGTCAGGACAGGCAGGTTCGGCCGTACCGTTGGTTGTGGCAACAGTTGCAACCACTAAGGGTGCGGGAATGTCAACAACTGGAACTGTCTCAGTGTCAGGCTTGGCCACAACCTCCGCCTGGAGACCAGTCCCTGTGTCACCCACTGTCCCTGCCCCGACTCCTGCCCCTGCCCCAACACTCGCCACAGCTCCACCCCCTGCCCCGGCTCCAGCCTCCGTCCCTACAGCAGGACTGTTATCTGCTGTTGGGACTGCGCTGTCTTCTAGCGGCGCAGGGCTCTCTGTGTCTCCTCCTGTTGCTCCTGATGTCGGGTTGTTCCCTGCGGCTCCGTGCTCCTCCTGTTTGTCATTTTCATCGGTGTTGCTGCTGGCTGAAGAGATCCCATCTTTTATTTTTTCTGCAGAGTTGTCTCCTGTCGCGGTTTCAGAGCCGGCTGCACTCTCAGCTCTGTCCTGGACTCTGGCACTGATGTCCTTACCGTCTGTCTCTGCCAGAGCTTTGTTGAAATTGAAGGCTTGGATGAGGCGAATCAGGTGTTTTACTTTGTCCAGGGACATCTGCATTTCTTTCTGACGAGCCAGGATGGTGTTTTTGGTCTCCATGCATTTCTGATGGATGAAAAACAACCAGGTTAGGTTCCAGATTCGGCACAGAACACCAAAATATACAAGAAATTACCAAAAAATATTTCTCAAGCTTTATATAAGTTCCTCTGGAACTGTTGGGGTACAAAATGTCCAGATAAAATTATTACATGTTAATATAATGTTCAACTTTCACCCAGTCAAATCTTTTCACCAGGCCTGTTCATGAGTATTAGAATGTATAAATGTTTTTACAGTGTCCCACTTGTAACCTTAAAGCAGGGTCACTTCCATGGAGAAATGTGTTTCATGTTTTTTTACCGTTATGGAGTTACTGAGCAGTTTGACTCTCTGCTCCAACTGCTCTCGCTCCAGCTTCAGTTCTGAACTCCATTTCATCAGTTTCAGTTTCTCCTCTTCTTTAGCTGCAGTAGAGTGAACAAAGTTAATCTCTCGTTGTTGAACTGCTTGATGTTTCTAATAGAACAAAAAAAACCTGACGTCACCTTCTTTGTAAGCGATGTAGGAATGAACGATAGCCAGAGTACCGGGCCAGGGAATGGCTTCTTCTTTTTTCAGGATCTGGGGACAGAAGCTCAGAGTTGTCATAAAGGCGGAGACTCAGAAATAAAGATTTAAAGGAGATCAACTTAGCGCCACGCTATGTGTGAGGCTGAAAAAGGGACAGGCAATGAAGTGGATGGATGTGAGATGCAGGTATGTGCTGACATAATGAATGAGACAGAAGCACAAAAAAACAATACTGCATCATGTTTATGCTTACAAAGGATTGAACAGTCTTAAAAGTTCAGGACAGATTTACAGTCAAGTAAAGCTACCGGCCCCGCTAACGGACCCTCTCTGGACTGCGGTACCCCCTTTCCCCCTGACTCAGAATCAGTCTCGGCTGCTGCGGTTACCTGATCTTGACATTTTGGACAGATCCACATGCCTTTAGGAATGGTTTTCAGGGGTGGATCCAGGCAGTCCAGGTGATAAACACGAGAACACGTGTCGCACATGAGCAACTGGCCACTGCGTCTGCACACAGTGCAGAAATCCTCATGGATGTCTCCCTGTGAGGAAGAATTGGACCAATCAGTTTCCCTGCCCAACTGAGCCCCACCAACCATCTGAGGAGAGGCGAGGCGGGGGGGGAGGAACCGTGATGGGGTTCTGTTTAGTTCACAGCTGGTTTGGTTCTAATGGACATGGTGTGTTAATCTGAGCCCACAGTAGAGCTGATATCTGGAGTTAGAATGTGTTCTGAGTCGTGGTTATTATAAGAGGGCAAACGTGCTGCAGCGACAAGACGGTTCAAGAAGGAGAAAAGGGCTGCGACGAAACAGTCAACGGATCCGGGGGGAAAGAGGGAAGTTGATAAGCCGCCATTACTGCGCCGGGACATGTGCATGTTTGAATGAAAGCTGCAGCTCAGCGTTTTCAGCGCTCAGTGTCCGCTGTTTGACCTCGCTGCACTCACGGCGCTCTCAGCTGAAACTCAACTTTTGGTAGTTTGCCATGTTCGTCAATGTCACTTCTCCCTGACCGACCAATCAAAATCAAGAAGGGGCGGGACTTCTGATATTGTCAACAACAGTGGCGGAGGAGAAACTTAATCTGACTCGTCTTTTTCAAAGATTAGCTAGTAAAGTAAATATTAAGCACACAGAGCTAAAACTCACCTAACAGACAATAATGAGGGAAGCAGAAGTTAAAACTTTTGTAACCTAGCAACAATGAGCGCGGGTGAGAAGCGCTCTGAAATGGAGGTTCTGTTTCAGCACATATCAGCTGTCGTATTCGTCTTTAGACAAACAAAAAAAAAAAAAAAAAAAAGCACCGCGCTGAAAATGAAAAAATGTGCCACAGAAACAAATTCATCAACAGCAAACCTGATGCAAATTCACAAACACTGCAAAGTCAACATTTAAGGAGGTGGCCTGAGAGTGTCACTCAACGCCCCCTGCAGGCTCGGAGTTCTCCTATAGCAGAATTTTTTCTGTTGCATTTGTTTCTTTTTTCTATCTCTGCATGTGTCGTTCATTTGCAGCATGGTGTACGGTGGCCCTGAAGGTCAAGTGCAAAAACATTTCACAGAACACAAAATAGATTTCACGGGGGCGCAGATGGCTTAGCGGTTAGGATGCGCCACATCCACAAACTATTTCTCTCATCGAGGGGTTTGTAGACAGACACGTTATATAAGTGTTAGAGGAACATGGAGAAGGCCACCGTAAAGTTTACTGTTGAAGCATTTTGTCCGTCTTAATTGAACCGAGTTTTCTCCTGCAGCACATTTTTTTGATTCACCCTTTGAGTTTTCTAAACGTGCAGCCTGTTTCTCCTCACAAACACCTGTAAGGCCGTCGCAGCACGCTTGCCCCTGTGAGCCACTGAGAGTTATAATTAATGGATGCTGTTCACTTTGTAAGGCTGAATCAAAGTAAAAATCAAGTGATGGCTGATGATTATCACATGGAGACAAACTAATGGACGTGTTGGTGGAGGTCTCAGGGTGTGATGATTGTCAGAGCTACTGGGCCAATAGGAGTGTGTGTGACGGGGCTTCCAACCCTCTGCACTGTCACCGTCTCCCCCATCGTTACTTACATCCCCAGAGCTGGGGCTGGGCAGGGGGAGGGGATGGACGGGGCTGGAGGGGGAGGTCGGGGTGAGGCTGCCCAGCTCCGGGACGCTGCTGTATTTGGGTGGGCGACCTGGGTGAAATGAGACAGACAACAAAGACGGAAAACAAAGAAAAAAAGAAAGATGGAGAGGGGGGAAGAAAGCAAAAACAAACAGTCTGTATGACATACCTTGGAAAGGGAGTCTTCGTTGGCTAGCGTGAGACGGGGGAGCGGTAAGGGAGGAAGAGGAGGAAGAGGAGGAGTCAGAAGCACAGACAGCAGTGTTAGTGCAGGAGACTGGCTCCATGCAAGCTGCAGCCGAGCACTACCACAACCTACTGCAGTCTACACATGGATCAGTGTCAGAGTTTAACACACCCAGAGTTTAACACACCTCGCTCACCTGTGCAGGTCGACCTACGACCTGCTGACACCACTGAGGTCAATTCAAAAAGTGTCTTCAGGCTCCTGAGGCGATAAAATCTGACACTGCAAGTTACACACGCTTCATTATGTCACAGAAAGCTTTGTGGTGAGTAGTAAAGTGTTAAACGTCCTGAAGGAGTCAACAGACGGTTACATGGAAGCGGCTAACAGTCAGTGTTAGTGTTTTTAAAGAGCGAGGTCATTAGAGTCGGTCAAGTTGTTCCCTGGAGTTGTGGTTACGTTGATAAAAAGTCGTTCTGTTCTCGTCTTCAACATTTCAAAGAATAAAGTTTGATAAAGTTCCTCTCTCTGCCATCGGCTCCTTTTATGATCCGTCACTCAAATAATTAAAACAAATAAGAGAAACGTTGTGAAGGTTAAAGCGCTGCTGCATCCTGGGATCGCCTACAGTTCCCAGAATTCCTTTCAACAACAACAAGTTCCAGGCAGGACCATGGGGCTCAACAGTGAGGTTCATTTTCTCCAGATGTCAGCAATGATGTCATAACCATCTACAGGTAGACTGACCTCGAGCTACCCGAGTGTGAAAGAACCGCACGGTTTAGTCATGATGTCGGGGAAAAGAACTACACTACCCACGATCAGAGAGTCACAGTAACTTCTCTGATTGGTGGAGCTCGTTGTTATGATGGCATTGTTTCCTGTCATGTATCTCACACACACACACACACACACACACACACACACACACACACACACACACACACACACACACACACACACACACACACACACACACACACACACACACACACACACACACACACACACACACACACACACACACACACACACACACACACACACACACACACACACACACACACACACACACACACACACACACACACACACACACACACACACACACACACACACACACACACACACACACACACACACACACACACACACACACACACACACACCTAATAATCACGTTTCACACTCAGGTAGCCTGTGGTCAGTCTACCTGTGGATTTTAAAGGATCTGCAGATGCCCTGAGAGATGCTTCGTTTCACTTATTCATATATTCCTTCTGCTATTCATCTGTCCACGTATCCTGATTTTCTCTTTTTTAGTTTACATATTCTAATTTATTTCTTTATTCTCCTGAGAGAGCAGGTGTGAAGGTTTAACCAGATGTTAACATCCTATCCAGATGTTACTCCACTTAAAAATAACATGAAGGAACGTTCCAGCTCAGGCTGATTCGATCACTCTTAAAAACAAAGAATGAATAAAATGAAACTGAACGATTCTTCCTCTGATGAATGTTTAGATCTCGACTCAGCTGAGAGTTTCACTCGTTCAGTATCTGAAACATGGAGCTGGTCTCCTCCTCTCAGGAAGAATCCAAAGACAGTTCTGGAGCACACCAATCACTTTAACGTTTGGACGACTTCGTCTTCCTCCCGGGCCTTTCAGAGAGGACGCGGTGCACGCTACGCTCGCTGCGCAGTAGGGCGCAGAGCAGAATGTGACCAAAACGATAGATGCTTTTTGGACACAGAATATGTTTGAATATGTCCAACAAGTAGAAAGCTCTGACCTTTCTCCTGCTGAGGAGACGAGCAGTGAAGAAGAAGAGGGCATGGCTTCATGACATCATCAGACCACGCCAGGAAATGGGATAGTTTAGACTCGTCCAGGAGCTGCAACTCTATAACGACAGCTTCATGAACACGACACACACGAGCTCTCTCTCCGATGTCCCAGTACGTTTTTGAACGAGAGCATTTATTGTGATCTGATCTTCTCTCCTATTGGACGCGCAGAGGTGATGTCACGGAGCGCTGTGCCCAAGTTTTTGACATTTTTAACTTACTGTAAAATCCGGTGTATAAGCCGCACTTTTAATACCTATTTTTTCGTCTTAAAAGTTGGCTGCGTCTTATACACTGGTGCGACCGTGTTTCAGTATAAAATACTTAAACACTATAAAGTATAAAATACTGAAAACACGCGCCTTCATTACAGCGGGTGCAGCAGCCACTAACTGCGACCTGATGTGATGAAAAACCCATCCCCATTCATTGTGTATTGAAAGCTGAGTGCACGCTGTGCTGGGAAAGACGGCGACACAGACCAGGCTGGCTGCGCGACTTTTTCCACACCTTTTCTTCCTCACGAGGTCATAATCATGCATTTACAGAAACAATGGTATATTGTTCCGTAAATAAACCTTGTGGAGTGATCTTTTGATTGAAAGAGTCCTCTATAAGTTAAAGACCAGAGGAGTCTGTAAGCTAGGAGTCTGTGCCTCTGCCAACTTTCCCTGCAGCACGCTGAGAGCTCAACTACCGTACTGTAGCTAGTAGGGGCGCAAACTCCCGAAGGTGAAAACAGACGGAACTAAAAGAGCGACACAGCTGCACAGAAACTGCACGTTGTAGACATCGCTGAACACAATGTAAATGAAAATCGTCACGCAGGAAAACAGTTTAAAGTTTTTTTTCTCTCAAAGAGACCTTCAAAACAGGGTGCGTCTTATATACCGGTGCGACTTATATTCCAGATTTTACGGTAAGCACAGCGCGCAACAGCGGCAAACGAGACCTTGCACCGTGTTCAGCTCAGCAGAGACGCTCTCGCACAGAGCAACACAGACGATGAACGTTCTTCACAACAGCACGCAGAGCACACCGCGTCCCATCTGAAAGGGTCAGAGTCAAACAGTACAGGCACAGATTTTTTAAAAGCTAGACTTGGAGAGCAACGACCTCCATTACGGAGCGGCTGGAGCACAAGAGTTTCCTTCTACTGCGAGGCTGGAGGTGATCAAAGTGTCTGTCTCTCCGTCTCTCTAAGTGAGCGAGAGCAAAGTTAAACACCTGCAGGACTAACAGGAGCAGCCTGATCTGAAACCTCAAACCGCTGAGCTGGATTCAGGTTAAATCTGGATTTAGACATTAAACCTGAGAGAAGCGACAGGAAACAGCAGCAGGAGGAGGAGGAGGAGGAGGAGGAGCAGGAGAGCTTGTGTTACAGCAGGTTATTAGTACACATTAGTGTCTGTCTCTACTGAACTTTAAACAGTGATTTAAAGCTGAGCCTATGCTGCAGCACCTGTCTAACTGCGTCTCTGCCAGGTGAGTCTGGTCAGTGACCTGTGCGTCAGTATTTCATACGGACCTCTCTTCCTGGTCCCCTGGTGCAGAGGGCTGTTCAGGTAACTCACTGCGCTCTTTTTCCTCTGAAACACAAGACAAAGAAAAACAAACCATTAATTAGCAGAGGTCACTCTGCACGTTTACACGCACAGAAAGGGCCGGATTTCAGCGCGGTCGCCCAGCGTCACTGAGGCTGAGGCATACACAAGTGAGCAGAACCACGGGGGGATTCCCCGACTCCAGGACGCCCCTCTGACCGATGGAGTCAGCTGTAGAGCGTAGCCTCCTGAGACCTGGGAGGTCAAATCTGTCTGAATGTAGTGTGGCGTGTTTGTAGAGCGTGATGTCACAGCTGTCTGTGGTTAATAAATCATCTTCCTCCGTAAGAAAAGGTCGATCTCTGTACCGATCCTTTCAGACACTCTGAAACATATTAAAACTTTCAATCCCAAAAGTGACAGGCTCGATTGTTACTCAAAGTGTCGGTGAGAGTTGTTTGTTTACCTCCGGTTCAAACACGGCGCCGCTGTACACCGGGTTGGCCGTCGTTCTCCTCTTCCTCTCCTGTCGTTTGCTCTGGATCTCTGCAACAAAAACACAGAAACTTCGAGCGCTGCAGCAGACTCAGGACATCTAGAAGATCAGAGAGCTCGAACCAATCACTCACCTTCTAAGTGGTCGTGTGTAACGAGGCCCAGAGACACCATGAAGGCAAGTTTCTGAGGGGGAGAAGAAAAAAACAATTTTAATATCGAGGAGGTCGGAGGTCGTGTGTCAGGCATCATGAGGCTGCTGTACCTCTGGGTTCTCCTTGGGTCTGGGAGGAGGAGCAGGAGGAGACAGCGGGGGAGTGGAGGAGGAGGGGAGGCAGACGACGGCCTTCTGCTCAGCTCCTCCTGATTTAACAGTCTGCTGAGAGGAGACCACAACCACAGCCGTCAGTCAGAGATCAAACTAATGAATGAGCTCGTCCAATCATTGAGCAGGACAGCAGACGCTCAGCAGGTCAAAGAAACCACTCGTCTCAGAAATATTCCTAACATCGATCTGTTTGAACTTTTGTTTAAACAGAGACGATCTAACTACTTTTTATCTCCTCACACCTCGATACATGTAATGGCATTTTCCCCGGCCCGAGCCAGAAAACAGACAGACCGAGTCCAGACCGGTCGGAACGCTTTTAACCAGAACCAGAACCACGTCCCTGTTCCAGCGTCTCTACAGCACCGCTCCCTGTTGGTTTTACTGATTACTTTTAAAGATCTTCATGACCTTTTCTCCCCGCTACACCTATGACCTTTTCAGTGTTCCCGACTCGGACCGTACGGGTCACAGATCAACGGTCTTCTGTGGCACTAAAAGTGAACTGCTGCACGGTGTGGCTGCTGTTCTGGTGTGTATGAAGCAATGTATGTTGGCGTGTTTCAGCGCCCTGAGATGCTCCGTGAGAGGAGCTGCAGCTACATCAAACACGCTACATTTTCACGCCCTCATTTTCCCCTGAGATAGGAAATCTTTGTATTTCTAAGTCTGAAAAGGAGCTTCCAGTGACGCAAAATGACGATTTTTGCGTCACTGCTGTTGCGGTTAGCAGGGTGAAACTACAACGCTAGTTCCTCATATTTTCGACCACTGAAGATACATAAATAAATAAATAAATATGTCTGTAAATGTTTTTATTACTATATTTCTACTGCTATATTGTTTATTTTGGAGAAACCGTATCGATCGAATTTCCCTCTGGGATTAATAAAGTATTTCTGATTCTGAACTAGAAGACCTTAGTGGGAGTGGCCTGCGGTGCTGTGCATTCCGGGATTTGGTGTCTTTCATCCACATGAGGCAAAAAGACACTTTCTGCCTTTTCACGGCCTAGAAGGCACCAACTTCAAAATTTATTTCACAATTCTACTACATATATGACCCAATGTCAATACAGATTCATGTTTCAACGGGTGAAGTATCCCTTTAAGTTTGGACGCTGGTCATAATTCAGAGCTCTAACTAAAATTCTGATTCTGTTTTTTTTCCACTCATGGCCATAAATATTTTGTGAGGTTTCCTGATTAACAGTCCTGTTTAGTTTAAAGAAGAAGAAGTAAAGAAGTTTTGTCACAAACATCGTGAAAGTAGCGTCCTGGCAGAGAATCCTTCAGCGAGAGGAATCAAATAAGAAGACGGAAACTTTTACTGTCTGTAAGGACCGCCTCTTCTTACCTTGGGCTCAGTGTTCAGGCTGCTGATCTGGATCGGCTGGGCGGGAGTCGGGGTCAGGATGGGGGTGGGTGTGGGTGCTTGGGCGGGGCTGACGAGGCGTGCGGGGCTAGAGGAGACGGGTGTGGTGATGACGATTCCGGTCAGCGGCGTGGAGCCGGTCTTGCTGCACGGCTGTCCGTTCACGATGCGGACCTGGTGGATTGGAGCGGCCGAGGACAGCGAGGACGTCAGCTTGGTGGTCAACATGACGGGCCTCTGGAGCAGCTGGGGGGCCGCCATCATGGGAGGGGGAGGGGCCGGGGCGATGGGGATGTTGGTGGGTGTGGCCAGCTTTGGCCTTACCTGGTAACAAAACAGCCAATCAGAAAAGGACACGGAAATGACCGGACACTGACTGGTAACACCGCTGTGGAGCTCTGCCTCACACCGCCAGTCTAATGGTGAGGATGATTTTACAGCCACTACATATTATAAGCTGTCTAGTGACCTCACATCCTCAGGTGGCGCCCTGCTGCTCGTTCCAAAGTCGAGGCTCAAATCTAAAGGCGACCGAGCATTCGCTGTCAGGGCTCCTCGACCTTGGAACGACCTCCCCCGAGGAGATTAGTCGTCTTTTTAAACAATGTTATATTTTGTACTTCCATTACACATTTTATTTCTCTTAACCCCTTGATCCATTACTCGTCCTCTAACCCCGGGGTTACCAGAATTTTCCGCCTGCGACCCCAAGTAGCGCTGGTGACCATAGGTGTGAATGTGAGTGTGTCTGGTTGTCTGCCAATGACAGGGCTGACATGATTGGCTGGTGAACAGTCCATGGTGTAACCCCTTCTCTCGCCAAATGACAACTGGGATTGGCTAAAGCCTCCCCACAACCCTGAACGGAAAGAGTCAGCAGTTAACCTAATGAGTATGTCTTTGGACTGTGGGAGGAAGCTGGAGTACCCGGAGAGAACACACACATGCACGGGGAGAACATGCAAACTCCACACAGAGAGGCTCCTGAAGGACGGGGATTCAAACCAGGAACCCCCTCGCTGTGAGGGGACAGCCCTAACCACCGTCCCCGTGTGTGTGTGCTGATAATAAACTCATCCTGACGTGGTCTGAGCTCAGGCTGACCTTAAATAAGCAGATCTGTTTTCTTTTCTCTTTATTCTTTAAAAACAATGTGAAGAAGAACCGCTGTTCTGTTTGAATATAAGCGTGATAAATGATGTCACAGCGACAGGAAGTTCCTTTTATTTCTGCAGATTTATGGCGTTCCAGCAGTGACCCAAGTAAAGAAGCAGTCAGAGCTCCCAGTGGTGTCACGCAGCACAGATAAAAAACATCAGTTTCACTGAAAGGGTTAAAAACACATCGACAGCCAGGAACACAAAAAAACACGAAGCTGCAGGAAGACAAGCTCTCAGCACAAAAGGTAAACACACACACACACTCGCAGGCAGGAAACCTCCCGGTCACAGGTCAGTCAGAAAATTAAAAAACAACAACGAGAGGAGAGAATGAGTAAAGGCAGCACACAGCAAACAATGTTTTAGTGCCACGGAGCAAGGCATGAGTGCTTGCTTTGGTGCACTGCTGCCCCCTGCTGGACATCTGGGGGGGGGGGGGGTTAGGGTTTGGAGGCGGGTCTTACAGGGACGCACCTGTGGCTGAAAGGTGGGTCGAGGCGTCAGTCTAGGAGGAGGGACAAACTGAGGAACTTTGATTGGCTGGGCGGAGGTGGCGGTGGCCTGCACCTGAGACAAAACCACAGCAGATGTGGATCTGTGCTGCTCACATGTCAGCTGTTCATTTATACTGCTGTGAAGGCGCCATGTTTACGCCGCCATAACGCCTCGCCTTCACGTCAAATGCTGCGGTTTGCATCGACCCTTAATGTTCCTCTGTAGACACGTCAGAGTCAAACAGCATCTTCTACCGAGGACACTTCCGAGGTCATTCTCGTCTGACCTCAAAAAAGACTTACTGTTTTAAAACTGCTCCGTGAGGTGAATGCAATTCTCAGCGGGCGTTCGTTTCCCCGCACAACACCGGCTTGGATGGTCATAAGAGAGGCGTTACAGGGGCGAGGAGAGGTTGCTGTAAGAGGGCGTAGTCAGGGGCTGGAAAGGCTCAGTGTGTGTGTGTGTGTGCTGGACAATAAATCTAATTTTAATGACGATTTTGTTTTCGAGATCAAAATGATGGCCGTGCTGCACGCCGCGTTGCGCTCGTTTTGATCAAAGGCTTTATCATGTGTGGTAAATGTTTGTGTGTGTTTTTTATTCACGGCGTCACGCTGACATATTTCCCGACACTTTGCTTTTACTCCAACGTGTGTGTGCTGCTCTTTGACAGACATGATTCCTTTATCAAGAGATTCTTCTGTTGCCTAAAGGCCACCATGCACATCCCCACCTGACGCACACCCCCGCCTGATGCCCCCCCCCCCGCCTGACGCACACCCCCGCATGATTGCACTCTGTCCGTGTGCTCAGACATTCCCTTCACGTGGAGCGGGGTCACTTTTTAAAAACCTCAGAATGCAGACTTCAAAACCCCCGCTCTGCTCCTCGGCTCTACAGATCAAAATACAAACTGCACAATCTGTCAGGTTAAAGGAGCGTAATGACAGAGACCGGACAGCGCGCGCAGGGGGGACTGGAGGGTCTTACCACGATGGCGTTCTTGGATAGTCGCACGGGCTCCGAGCTCTGATTGGTCAGCTTGCCGGCCACCTGCAGGTTGATGGGGCTGTTCTGCAATTCAGGTTTGGTGATAGCTGTGGTTACCATAGCGACAGTGGGCTGGCGTTGTGGCAGGACAGAGCCTGGTAGGGCTGGCGTGGCGGCAGCTTTCAGCACCAGAGGTAGAGTCTTCGTGGTGAGGACCGGGGTGACCGTCAGCGTCTGTTGACGGAGAGATGAACGAATGAGACGGAGGGACTGAGGGAGGGAGGACCTAACTGATGATTATGGTACTAAAAACTGTGATTTTATGATGAGTGTGTCCCACCTGCTGCAGTCCTCCAGGTATCTGCTGGCTCTGCAGCAGGTTGGCCGGCTTAATGTCGCCACCTACTGGAGGAGTTTGGACGTGCAGCTGCAGCTTCGTCTCTGGTTCCTGCTTCACCAAAAGCTCCTTCCTCAGCTGCTCCACAACCTTTTTCTGCAGGAGAAGAAGAGAGGAGAAGTTTCAAAGTCTGGTATCATGAAAACCGTACAGCACCAACATATGTAAACATAAGATCAAGTGTATTTTTTTTTCCAATTAGAACTTTTTTATGTTGCCGAGTTTAAAGATGTTCATTCAGGGAAAAATGATAAAAAATAAATAAGAGGCCGAGTCTTTGATGTTTCTGTTTCTCTCTCTCTCTCTCTCTCTTCTCTCTCCTCTCTACTCTCTCTCTACTCTCTCCTCTCTCTCTCGCTCTACACTCTCTCTCTACACTCACACACATGGATCTACATGACACCATTCACTTTCAACAGACAACCGATAACTGACACACTCCTGACATCTGTGCTCTGATTGGCTCCTTCTCCAGCTGATTAACCCAGAAATAAATTAAATAAATAAGCAGAGTGCACATTGTTGTGTCGAGAACAGACGAAGGAATTCACAAGCGAAGATAAAGCCCATCTGTTGCCTAGTAACACCCGACTCTGAGGCAGGAAGTTAATGCAGCGTCACACACTCATACAGGGTCCTGGGGGGGGGGGACGAGAGAGGGGGGAGAGGGAGAGAGCGAGCACACACTCATACAGGGTCCTGAGGAGAGAAAGGAGGGGAGAGAGAGAGGGGGGGAGGGGGGAGAGAGCGAGAGCGAGCACACACTCATACAGGGTCCTGAGGAGAGAGAGGGGGGAGGGGGGAGAGGGAGAGAGCGAGCACACACTCATACAGGGTCCTGAGGAGAGAGAGGGGGGAGAGAGAGGGAGCAAGCACACAGTCAGCGTCCTGAGGAGGCGAGCAGACAGAGCAGCGTCCCGCTCTCCTCTCAGAGAGCAGTTTGACCTGCAGTTAATAACGTGCAGCGCTCTCTATCTGCTGCAGGGCGCCGTTTTATCACACAGGATTAGACTGTCCGCACACATCACAAAAAACACGTCCTTCTTATTTAACCTGCTCTAATCTCGATATGCACACACTTTGTGTGTCACCAGACAGAGGAACTGAAACGCCACAGGGACAATAACCACGATAATAAACGGACAGCCGTTAGCAACTACCACCATCACTTCATAAAGGTTTAAAGGAGCGGTATGTAACTCTGACACCTAGTGTTTAAAATGGGTACTGCAGTCCAAATCTTTGAGTCCAGCTTCAACACGGTACGGGACAGCTGGGCTGAGTGTGAGTGCACCCTTGAAGCGTGTTGTTGTAAACATCCGCAGACTGACAGTTAGAGAAGTGCACAGGTGATTGTCTTGAAACATAAATCCAGCTGCCTCCGTGTTCATCATCATATCGTTCTTATTCTACCTCCAGTTCTTCCTCAGGCTGTGATCATCTCTCAGGAGCATGTTCAAGGTGTTTCATGAGGCCACATGAAAGCAAACGCAGGCGGATAAAAATAGGAGGCATTAAAAATAAAGACAGATGGGTTTAAACAAACTGAGCGGACGTCTCGATACAAGCAAACATGTTTAACTGGTTAGGACAAATATCTCCTTTAAATCCATCACTACCCTCTGAAACAGCAGGGAAGAAAGTTGCCTTCTAATGCTGCGTTCAGGACGACGTGGGAATCGTAAACTTTAATATTCTAACATGAAACAGGAGAACTGAACAGCTACACGGCGATGGTCACACCTACACATTCACACTGATGGTAGAGGCTGCTGGGTAAAGAGTCCATCAGAATTAAGTCATCCATTCATACACCGCCGACAAAGCAGCGGGAGCAACTTGGGGTACAGTGTCTTGCCCAAGGACACATCGGACATGTAGCTGCAGGAGCTGGAGATCGAACGCTCGACCTTCCAGGTTAGAGACGACTGACTCTACCACTGAGTCACAGCCGCCAAGTGAGAAGTGATGAGTGTAAGGTGAGTGTATAAAATAGGAACGATTATAAAAAAAAAACCTCTCAGAGAATAAACCGTGAACCTGAGAGACAATGTGTGTGTGTGTGTGTGTGTGTGTGTGTGTGTCTGTTCGTGCGTGAGTATGTGTGTCTGTGCATATGTGTGTGTGTGAATGTGTTTGTGTGTGTGCGTGTGGCGTGTGTGTTATCTGTACCTGCTTCTCGCTGAGTGCTGTGATCTTGGCTTGTAGTTCGTGGAGCTGCTTCTTTAGATCTGCATTCTGAAAACAGAAAGGAGACGGTCCAAGGTTAAACTGCTGAAGAACTTTGTCTCCTCTGCTTTTATAAATAAAGTTTATAAATAAAGTTTAATGAACATGATGCTCGGCTCTGCAGTGACAGAAACGTGACAATGGTTTACCTGAGGGTCCTGCTTCATCTGGGCAACCAGTTTCTGCAGAACACAAGAGACAAAAATCAGAATCATCACAGAGGCACCTGCTGGTCAAAGGCAGAAAACTACAACCACAGTGAGACATTTAACTGACCTGCATGTATTTATGTATTAACAGCTCTAAATCATCATGAAGGAAACATGCTATGTTGAAGTGCTGGCTTCTCTGACAACAATGCAGCAGCCAGTATGTCCTCCTTCTAACTTTAGATTCTGGTCCTGAATGCTCTGGATTTGTTTGGTCCAGAGAAGGTAGGCAGTTTTAAGGCAACCCGACACGGCCGTTTTGGACGCCCCTCGGTTTGTCAGATATGAGAGCAGTTATCAGGTCAAACCAACAGGTGTTGCAGTGATGGAAGCGGGCAAGAGAACTGGTTCAGATATAAGTGATTGTACCCGACTTAAAAAGCCTCTGCATGTTTCTAATAAGCTCCATGTTAGTATGTATTTTCATGGATTTATTCATCTTGATAATTTTGTGGACATATCTTTAAATTGTGTCAACCATCTCACAGTAATTCTACTTTTGGGTCTGTGAAGCTGTAACCTTATATGGTGAAACATGTACATTGTAGCAGATCTATGTTTGAATAGGAGCCAACCATATGTTGTCAACAACTGTTTGCTAGACAGAGAGTCTACATCTGTTACGTATACAAATCAGTGTCATGTCATCTTTATTGTTTTATAGTGATGTACCCACTGATGGGCTGTACCTCCTAGCAGCCTCCTATAAGCCACACTGCGTGATGAAGACTTGGCCATTTTGCCCATGATGGCCACTTTGCCAATGATTGTCAATGATTGTGAGATCTTGGTCAGCATGGGTCAGCGATGGTCTGCACTTTGTCAGCCATGTGTGTTGTGTTTCTGTGTTGTCTGACCATGGCTGAATAAATTTAAGATGATCCACAGTCTGTTTCACGTTTTCATAATTGTCCATCTACTACAGAAATAACCCCCACCTAACACTCCACGAGCAGAAACGTGTTCAAACTAGGATCAATATTGGAGATGCTTTTGAAAAATGGAGAGAGTTTAGAACACAGAAAGGTTTACAGACCGATGCAGAGCTGGTTAGAATTCATACTTAACAGGTGCTGCTGTTGCTCTGACCTCCTCTAACTAACCTCACTAAATAACTCAGAGTGCAGGAGTACCTGATGGATCTGGATCTCCACCTTCAGGGCCTCCTGTAACGTCTGTAATTCCATCATGGATCCAGTCAGTCTGCCAGCCGATCGATCAGCCTGCACACACACACACAAGCACAGGGTCTTAAAACAGCCAGTTCAACAGTAACCAGCAGCACCCTTCTGTTGTCATAGCAACGCAAGGTACAGCCATATAAGGAGGTCCTGTGTGACGCTGCTGCGTTCATGTCAAGGTCAAACAAGGTCACCGGAAGTGTCAACCCTGCTGCCCAAGAGAACATTGCTAACAAACAGATTAACAATCATCATTATTATTATTATTATTATTAATGATTCATGTGGTTTACCTGAACACCGTCTCCAGTAGGAAAACCATCCACCTGAAGCATTAAAGTGCCGCTGAAAAAGAGAAAAAAAAACATCTCATTCAACAACTTTAAAGGTGCAGTGTGTAATTTCTGCCACCAGGGGGCTTCTCAATCATAACAATAACAAACAATGACGTTAATTATCAAGTTATAAAGTTCTGTGCTGATCTTTATTAACCCTTAACTGGCTCCTGTATCTGGGGGGATTCAGACATTTGACAGGCTGTGTGGTGGGGGGGGGAATAAGTGGGTGCCCTTAAAATCCTCAGAAACCAGAGACTGTAAATATGAATGTTTGAAGCCTGAGTGAGTCACCCGTCTGTTCCTGCAGGGGGCGCTGGAGTCCCATCGATGGCGGTCTCCATGCTGGAAATGCTGTCTCAGTCTAACTTTCAGTCAACCTAACAACAGGCTGAGAGCTGGAGCTGAGGCGGGTTTTAAGACTCCTGACAAACCGTTACACCGCGCCCACCTGTCAATCAGGTCAGCTACACGCCTTATTGTGACTAAATCTTATCCTTCATTAAATCAAAACTGATGAGTCATCAAAACATTCCCCCCCGTACAGTGTGTGTCGATCGAGACATGAGCTAATCAGACCTATTTGGTTTTTTGAACCAGGCTGTAAAAACAGGCTTTTTAGAATGGGTGTGTAAGGGTTAAATTTTAAGAATTAAAACCACTTAGCTGCTGTTGCCTAATCTAAGCACCCAAGAAAACAGCTGAGGGGAACATTCAGTTTCTTCTACAGAAAACAGACGCTGCCCCGCCCCCTCACCACCGCCCAGGTACAGCGTGAGATACTTTATTTTGCATGTTACCGTAACAATCAAACTTCAATGTTAACTCTAAACTAACTTTGTGAAAGTTTGAGTGAATCATAACACAGGACTCACCGCCTGGCTGTGGGACTGGACTCCACCCCTCTGTGCTGCCCTGAAACACACAACAAACACACACAATTACAAAACCCTCCTGTGGAAACAATGCACCATCACAAACTTTAAGCCCTGTGTCCACCTGGTGTTTCTCTGAGCGCCAGCGTCTTTTTTCACTTTATTTTAGTAAAAGGTTCTCAGCAGCAGGCGGCGACTGGAGAAAAAGCTCAGCTTCCAGCGTTCAGAAAAGGGCTGTTGACGTCACCGGCGCTCTTTTCCAAATGTTTGATATCCTGGTAGTTTTTCCGCCTACAGATCGTGTCTTGTACCCACATCCTCCTCGCTCCGTGTCTGATCAGGAAATAAACGATTTCAAATATAAAACATTCAGTAAAAAATAACGGAGCAGTGTTGGTCATACAGCGGCCGTTGTCAACAGACTGTTATAGCAACAGGACGGACGTGCAGCGCATTTCTTCTCAGAGTACAAACGTGTTGTGTAAGCGATCCCGAGCACACAGCCAGCAATTTTCTGCCCGGCAAAAAACGCTAGGTGGACACGGGGCCTTTCACAACACAAAATTCAGTGCTGCCAGCTTCTAACGCCCACATCCAACACACAAAAGTTCTAAACATGGCGTCTGATGTCAGGCCGTTAAAAATACCTTCATAAATGGTTTTAATGTAAACATCATTTTATTCTTTCTGTGATGCTTTAAACCCCATTAACTTTTTTGCAACTTTTTTTTTTTTTTTTTTTAACCTCTTTGAGTTGATTTTCATGTTCCTAGAATCAGAGCATGACGGGGATGTGAGCGCTGTTATGTCCATGTTTTCTGATGAACCTTGAATGCAGCAAGCTCACGCTTCCTTATGCAGCGGCCTTTCTAGTAACACCTGCTGTTTCCACAGCAACCATAAACATGTTGTGTCTGTCATGGCGGTCGCACGAAAAGGCACGTTCCGTTACAACTCTAAAATGAGGGATTTCTCTGTCTTTGATAAATGTTATATTTTCCTTATAAACCGACTCGATGCAGATCATTTCTCCCCGTGGTCCTAACAATGTTTTTAATTCTCTGTAAACTACTTTAATGTCTTTAAACTCTGAATAAATACTTAAATCCTGGTATCTGTATTTGTTGAATCAGGACTCTGAGCTGTCAGACTGATCTCTAACAACGTGGACCTGACTCAGATAAACGTCAGGATCACGACACGATCAAGACAGAAGACGAACAGGTGTTTTCAGATAGTTTTCAGATAAAGATCTGTGTTTTACTCTACAGCTGAGTCGGTTTCCTGCTTCCTTACACAGATATAGATGTTGGTGAACGGTTATGTGATCAGCTGAGTATGCCCCGTACGACCTAATCAGCCAGAGAAAATGTTAGATTACAGAGAAAAGTTCCGATCTTGAAGTAGGGCCGATCGATATGGGAGTTTTGAGGCCGATATCGATACCAATATTGGGGAGCAGGGTGGGCCTTTTTGGCCTGCCTCTGTGACCGGTGGGTTCAAAAATTTACCAGTCACTCGTATAAGCTCAAACCAAGGCTTACAGTATACAAGTACTAAGGGAGATATTTCAACGATTAAATAAAGTACTGCATGCTCTTGGTCTCGCACATTCACAGAATATTAGTTTAGTTATTTTAATTTATTATTTTGAAGATGGTAAGAGTTTCCATTGCAGCCATGTCCTCAGAGGCTAACTCATTAAGCTGATGTAGCTGCAAATGAACCTCGACTGAGAGGCAAGATAATCAATATGTTGTTTTAAAAGCATGTGTTTAAAAATCCCTCTGTTCAGTTACTTTTATTTACCAGCCACCGTGACCGGTTAGCTGAGCAAATTCACCCCAAAAAATAAAAAAACATATTTGGCAGATGACGGATAATTTCCAACCCTGTTGGGGAGAGAAAAAAATCTGATACAGATAAATCGGCCGATATCTTCCTTAGATTGATGTTCAATCTTTTGAGATAGATACACATTTATTGCATTGATCCCTCAGTTATCAAACACTTGTGGAAAAGATTTATAACGAAGACAAGATGGTCACTCTACTGGAAAGTAATTGAGCATGTACGCACATGACCGCTCGACACTCTGGAGAGTGATGGTGCTTGTTGTAATTCATATAGCGCCCTCTGCTGGTGACAGAAAACTGCTAGTGTAATACAATGAAATTCAAATTATATGCTGTTTGGCTGGTGAATAAATCTCGTAATATCTTCGATAAAATTAGCCGATAGTGATACTCACTCGATATGCTAATATTAACGGCCACAATTTATCAGTCGGGTTCTACTTAAAAGTGCAGATTTATTATTAAATGTGAGATTTGAGAGCAGCTTAAAGCTACAGCTGTCACGTAAAGTTATTAAAAAGTTCAGTTATTGTCTCCGAGATGTATCAGGGAGTAGAAAGCAGTAAAAATGTATAAATACGCCAAGTAAGAAAAGACTGAGGTCATAAACACCAGAACGAGCCACTGAAACAGAACCGTTTAAAAAAGAAGAGACAACATTTGATAACAACCGTCCTGCACAGAGATCCATAAAAACGACTAAAAACACGGTAGTGTACATGTCAGGCCAGTAGGTGGCGGTGTGACTTTGTAGTGAAACAACACAAGCATGCTCACATACTCTTACTTCAGCAGAGCGGTGAGGTTTGTAAACACACAAACTTGGCTGACACATGAACGTTCAGTGGACGGACAATGAGGTTGGATTGTTACCCCGAAGTAAACCAAAACTACAAAGAGAGTAAAGTTCAGTGAGCAGCACAAACTGAACTCAGGAGTCTGCCATTGCTGTTATAGTACGCCAACTGGCTTATGACTATTTACTGGAAGTGTACTGAGCATGTGCGTAAAGTATTATTATAAAGTACACTTGTATTATCATCTTGTAGTTAAAGTACCCTATGAAGTACACAAGTATTATCAGCTTGCAGTTAAAGTACCCTATGAAGTACACAAGTATTATCATCTTGTAGTTTAAGTATCCTATGATACAGTACACAAGTGTTATTTTGTAGTTTAAGTATCCTATGATACTGTACACAAGTGTTATCATCTTGTAGTTAAATTACCCTATGAAGTACACAAATATCATCTTGTTGTTCAAGTATCCTATAAAGTACACAAGTATCATCATCTTGTAGTTTGAGTACCCTATGAAGTAAACAAGTATGATCAGCTTGCAGTTAAAGTACCCTATACAGTACACAAGTTTTATTATCTTGTTGTAGTTTAGGTATCCTATAAAGTACACCAGTATCATCATCTTGTAGTTAAAGTGCCCTATACAGTACACAAGTATTATCATCTTGTCGTTTGAGTAGCCTATAAAGGAAACAATTATCATCTTGTTGTAGTTAAAGTGCCCTATAAAGCACACAAGTATTATCATCTTGTAGTAAAAGTGCCCTATGCAGTAAACAATTATCATCTTGTTGTAGTTAAAGTGCCCTATAAAGCACACAAGTATTATCATCTTGCAGTTAAGGTGCCCTATAAAGTAAACAAGTATCATCATCTTGTAGTTAAAGTACCCTATAAAGTAAACAAGTATCATCATCTTGTAGTTTAAGAATCCTACAAAGTACACAAGTATCATCATCTTGTAGTTAAAGTACCCTATTGAGTACACAATTATTATCATCTTATTATAGTATATTAAGTATCCTATAAAGCAGGGGTGGGCAACTGGCGGTCCGGGGGCAACATGCGGCCCCCATCAACCCTCAATGTGGCCCTCAGTTCAATTTTGACATATCAAGTAATTGGAATCATGAAGAAAACATGACAAAATCTGCCATGAAATCATGAAAACCAGAAGTATGTCAATAATAATATTTCATCACTGGTATATGGTGAGTTAAAGTTTAGACATAATTGATTTCAATCGTTTCTGGAAACTACAATTTGGCCCCCTGGCAGTGAGAGTTAAATGAATGTGGCCCTTGCTGTGACCAAAGTTGCCCATCCCTGCTATAAAGTATACAAGTATTATCATCTTGCAGTTAAAGTACCCTATGAAGTACACAATTGTACTATCAATTTATTGTAGTTTAAGTATCCTATAAAGTATAACAAGTACTCTCATCTTGCTGTAGTTTAAGTATCCTATAAAGTATAACAAGTACTCTCATCTTGCTGTAGTTTAAGTATCCTATAAAGTATAACAAGTATTCTCATCTTGTTGTAGTTTAAGTATCCTATAAAGTATAACAAGTACTATCATCTTGTTGTAGTTTAAGTATCCTATAAAGTATAACAAGTACTCTCATCTTGCTGTAGTTTAAGTATCCTATAAAGTATAACAAGTACTCTCATCTTGTTGTAGTTTAAGTATCCTATAAAGTATAACAAGTACTATCATCTTGTTGTAGTTTAAGTATCCTATAAAGTATAACAAGTACTCTCATCTTGCTGTAGTTCAAGTATCCTATAAAGTATAACAAGTACTATCATCTTGTTGTAGTTTAAGTATCCTATAAAGTATAACAAGTACTCTCATCTTGCTGTAGTTCAAGTATCCTATAAAGTATAACAAGTACTCTCATCTTGCTGTAGTTTAAGTATCCTATAAAGTATAACAAGTACTCTCATCTTGCTTTAGTTTAAGTATCCTATAAAGTATAACAAGTACTCTCATCTTGCTTTAGTTTAAGTATCCTATAAAGTATAACAAGTACTCTCATCTTGCTGTAGTTTAAGTATCCTATAAAGTATAACAAGTACTCTCATCTTGCTGTAGTTTAGGTATCCTATAAAGTATAACAAGTACTCTCATCTTGTTGTAGTTTAGGTATCCTACAGTGTAGTTAAAAGTGTTCTATTTTCCTCTTGGATGTAGTGGAGTGAAAGTATAAAGCTGCAGTAAACCAACATTGTCGTCAACAACAACAACAAGTACTCATTACAGCAGTTGTGTAAAAAGAACTTTCCATCAGCTCCTCTATGATAAAAACAAAACAAAACAGAGAAAGCGATTAAAGCTGCAGTGATGTAAACAGGTTACATGATGCCTGACCTCTGTGACTAACTCCGTGTGTCCCTGATGAGGATGATGAAGATGGGGTGTATTAGAAGATAAACGTACTCTTAATAAAAGCAGTAGTAGCCCGGAGCCCCTGTGCCCCCGCGGCCCGGCTTTGAGCACACGCTGCCGGTTAATTGGAGTAATTGCTCCCTGGGTGGGACATGAAGTTGTCTGGATAAACTTCCATCAGCATCACATGCCGTCGCAGAGGCCCCGAAACAGGGAGAAACTGAGCTAAAATGGAGGTTTTCAGAGAGGAGAGCCGCTAAGAGCTTCGGCTGCGGGAGTTGAAATACCTAAAAGTGTTTTTTTGTTTCGGCGCTGAAATAAATGTTTTATAACCGTCTTATTGAGCCACCATGGCGGGGTGGATGCTCAATCTCTCCTTTTAAATACATCGCAGTTGCCTGTGTTGGTGGTGGTGGTGGGGGGAAATCACAGTTAACGGGCTCTTGAGTGTTTTTTCTCACTGTTGCTAAAATCATCAAAGCGAGCCTCACACATCCGACATTGCTCCGCGTAACGCTGAGAAATGTTACCCTGAGAACAAGTGGATAACGTTAGCTGTAGCGGCTAATGCTAACTATCCTGTTAGCTCGCTTCGGCTAACGCTCCCAGCCACGCTGATAACTTACATCAAAGATCAATAATAACGTCGTCGGCGGCGATGTGAAAGAAGAACAGAGTGAATAAAAATAAAATCGCTCAGGAATAGTCCCAAAAGACGCCATCTTTTTCTAATTTGTGACACCGAGCAGCAGGCGTTGGTGGGTCTAAGTTATCTCGGCCCCTTGTCCTCCAGAATATCAACTCCTAGAATAAGAAACACAGCAGCTAAACACACAGAAACACGGGGAGCAGAGATGAACACAACACCGGCTGCCAGCTCACACACCTGCCCGCTAACACACACAGACACACGGATACAGCCCGCGAGGCCAGCACAGGTGAAGTTTGACAAACAGAGAAAATTAAAGTTATGAAATTAAAAAAGCCCAATGTGCACTTACTCAGCAGCAGTCCTCCTCTAGATTAATTAAATATATATCTATAAGAAGCCGATCCACGATGGAATAACAGCAGATAAACAGTCCGTCTCACTGCTTCCCGCGGAGCTTTATTTTGTTACTGTATTTTATATTTAGTTTTAGTAAATTTGTGTAAAAACAGAGAAACTGAAGCTACAAAACAAGAAGAACTCTTCTTCAATCTCATTCAGCTCAGCCTCAGCACAGCACAGATCCCTGCGCCTCGGAGCTGGAGGAAGGGGGACGAAAACTACTTACCCGGACCCCCGATGCTCGTTAATCCGCGACAAAGCGGTCGATATTTGCGCCCGTTGTTGTTAAAGTTCGTTAAATGGGGCCGATGAGCGACGCCACCTGCGGAGAAAATGTGTTCGGAAAGAGGACTACTTTTTGTGTCGGTGCGGCGAATTTATTTCACTTTGCCTAAGGAACGGCGGTGCTGCGACTCCCATTGCCTAGGGAAAAAACCCGGATGTAAACTCAGTGAAACTCTATGGAGAGAAAGTCGGCGCACACACACACACTCACACTCACACACACACTCTCACACACACTCACAGCAGAGGAACGGAACAGTTTGTTGTGTTACTCTTTTCTTCTCCGGTTTTACCTCATGGATCCAGAGCCGGGCCGTCCGCCCTCTCTCCGCCGCTGATCAGGCTTCATGTTCGGCTGCTCGTTGCTGGAGCTCCCGCTCTGTTGCACTTTATGGAGGAGGAGGAGGAGGACAGGTGTCAAGGCCTTCTCCTGCCTCAAGCTAGTCTAAAAAATAAATAAAAAATTCACTCAACTACTAGGGGAATTTTTAGTTCGTAAAAATAAGTATTTAATAGCAGGATAATTGTTATTACAAAGAATAATATAGAAAAATGAGAAAATATCTAATTATGTAAAAACCTCAAGGCTTATATTATTATTATTTAAGTTACTATTCAGTCTCAATCTTTTTCATTTTCTGCCATTTTTTGTACTTCTTAAGATGATTTTTGGTTTTCACTTTAAAGATGGAGTAACACTAAATCAGAAATTTGTCTCCAAACATATTTATGTAGAAAAAGTTGTTTTAAATGTGTGAATATACTGAGAACTGTGTTTTTCTGAATTATGGATTTAGACCGTTACTATGTTTTTCATCACTTTTAGTATCTTTTTGTTTGGACCAGCGAAGGTAGAAGGTTTTAAGGCACCCCCCACATGGCCGTTTTGGACGCCCCTCGATTTGCCAGATATGAGAGCAGTTATCAGGTCAAACCAACAGGTGTTGCAGAGATGGAAGCGGGCAAGAGAACTGGTTCAGGTAGAAGTGATTGTACCTGACCTAAAAAGCCTCTGCATGTTTCTAATAAGCTCCACGAGCAGAAACGTGCTCAAACTAGGATCAATATTGGAGATGCTTTTGAAAAATGGAGAGAGGTTAGAACACAGAAAGGTTTACAGACCGATGCAGAGCTGGCTAAACACTGAAGCTTCAGTGTCCACCACATGGCAACCTGTGTGAGATTAAAAATGATTAAATATCAGATAGTAAAGTGTGTTGAAGTTTTCTGCCAAAAGCCTGCCATGAATAAATTAGATTAATTTGAGAAGAACATAACAGGGACAGGTTTCTATGATCGGTGGCGTCAGTTCTCTCCTGCAGCAGAGTTTTATATTTGTTGTGTTCACGTTGGGATGGAGATGGTGTGTCCTTCAGAGAGACTGACTCAGCTAATGAAATAATTCTCAGAAACACTTTGACTTGATGGAGTTCCCTGAGTGAATGAAATGCCTTTATTGAAAGTCAACATCGGAAACATGCCAGGAGGAGGGAGAGGGATCCATGTTTGGTGTTTCAAAACTTTTAAACAGTGGGTGTAGAGAGATGCCTTCAAACACACACAGAGACACACACACACTCACACACACACAGACACAATCACATTAAAAATGACTTAAAATTGCATTATTTACTCATTAATATCAAAATATACAAAAAGCCTTAACCACCTCCAGCGACAGAGGGGGTCCCCAGTCTCTGGCACTTTTATTTTGGGGGTCAGGAGCACAGTCTGTAAATATAAATGTTTGAAGCCTGAGTCCCCCGTCTGTTCCTGCAGGGGGCGCTGGAGTCCCATCGATGGCGGTCTCCATGCTGGAATGCTGTCTCAGTCTAACTTTCAGTCAACCTAACGACAGGCTGAGAGCTGGAGCTGAGGCGGGTTTTAAGCCTCCTGACAAACCGTTACACTGGGTCCGCCTTATTGTGAATAATTCTTATCCTTCATCAAATCAAAACGGATTAGTCATCAAAACATTCACCCCCCGTACAGTGTGTGTCGATCGAGACATGAGCTAATCAGACCTATTTGGTTTTTTGAACCAGGCTGGAAACATGTTAATCTCTGCTGTAAAAACAGGCTTTTTAGAATGGGTGTGTATGTGACTTCCTGTGCTTCAGCAGCCAGCCTCTAGTGGACACTCGAGGAACTGCAGGATTTTACACTTCAGCAGCAGAGGTTGTGTTTATTGCTTTAAAGCAACATTTTGGAAGAATTAAGTTTAGTGAGTCTTTCTTCCACTCTTCACCAGATCGTCTGTGCACCCACAGAGGTAGTCGGCCCTTTTGGATAGAGACGTTTGTTTGCTATTTTTTGAAGACTTTTTCTAAGTGTAACACAACCTGTCCTGCTGGATGAGTTAGCCATACTGCTTTTTTTTATTACAATAAATCCCCTTAAAACCAGGTACCCCCAACACACACGCACACCGGAGGGGAGGGGTACAAATAAAGAATAACTGATCTGAACCCTGCAGTTGAGGACACATACATCGTCCACTGTTAATGCTAAAATGTCAAGACGAGTTTAAATGTTGCAGAAAGGGACGCCACGATTTTTCCCATTCGTGTTCCCATTTTGAATTTGAGTCAATTTGTTTTGAAGTGTCCTGTGTGTATCCTGCTGAGTGTGAAGTATCGCTGATCCGTCTTGATGTTCCTTGTATGTCTATTGTTACCTGCTCAGAGACTACAGCCCAAAGTTAACCCTAAGAGAAGAAAAACTGTATTGATCCCCTGTTGGGAGACGTTTGGTTGATACAGCTAAAACAAGAGGAAAATAATCAGATAAAAAAATAGGCAAAAAGTTCAAAACAAAGATATTTACAGTGAGTAAATATAAAAAGAAACAGCTGGTAGTAATACAATGAAATAGTATTAGGAATATACACTATGTACACTGTCACTTGAGGTAGGACAGAGAACATCCATCCATACATTTTCTATACCGCTTTTCCCGTTCGGGGTCATAAGGAGGCTGGAGCAAATCCCAGCTCTCATTGGACGAGAGGCGGGGTTACAGCCTGGACTGTTTGCCAGCCAATCAGAGAGCTGACATAAAGAGACAGACAACCAGCCACACTCACATTCACACCTACAGACAATTTAGAGTCAGCAGTTAACCTAACGAGCATGTCTTTGGACTGTGGGAGGAAACCGGAGTACCTGGAGAGAACCCACACATGCACGGGGAGAACATGCAAACTCCACACAGAGAGGCTCCTGTCAGACAGGGATTCAAACCGGGAACCTCCTCACTGTGAGCAGAGGCGCTGCTTGTCAACGGGCAACTGCTTGGGGTACTAGGCCACTTAGGGCCCCCCGCCCCCCCCGGAGGAGGAGCGTCACATCACTGCTGGATATAACAGTGATTGGAGGGGCCCCCAATTACCTTTTGCCCAGGGCCCAAACTGGCTCTAGAATCGCCACTGGCTCTGAGGCAACAGCGCTGACCACTGCAGCACTGTGCAGCCTGACAGAGAACAGTTATGAAACATGTGTAGCATGTTGATGAACATGAAGGTGCAGACAGGTTAAACATTTCACATGTGAGTCTTGCAGGGTGGATGTCTCAGTCTGGAGCTGCTCAGAGCCCCCACAGTGTCGGGGGGGAGGGGGGGGGGGGGGGGGGGGGGTTCTCCTCTCACCCACCTCCTCTACAGAGTCCAGAGCGAGGACGGTCCAAGACTGAGCTGATCCTCCTGACCAGTCTGTTAAGTCTCTTCCTGTCCCTCTGTGAGCTCCCTCCCCCTGAGCAGACCTCTGCATAGAAGATAGCGGACGCCCCCACAGAGTCATGATGGCTAAATGGGCACATTACAGAAATTTTATGAATGTGCATCGTCCCTGTGACTTTAAACTGTAGAAACTAAATAAATTGATCTGTGAGAGTTTGGTCTCTATTTTATGTTCTGCTGTTTGTAACGCAATGACTAAGAGGAGCCACTAGAGGGAGCTAGAGTCCAGACGAACTGATGATCAGTTTATTTCTGTCTTCATGTCTCTGAGGTTTAAATCAACATTCCTGATCTCCTGGGGAGTTTAGTTTATATTTCTACACAGAGGAGAGAACCATTAAGAAAATAAGCTACGGAAGCCCAGAGCAGACATGCAGCAAAACATAGGGACAAGTAATAATAATAATAATAATAATACAATTATAATAATTGTTTGTAACGCACCGTGGCAGAAGAAACCTGTGTACACGCTGTCTCTACTTTGTATTTTACACATGAAGCAATGCTGATCACATGTGTCCTGTTAAATAAACAAATACAGTAAATAACAATTAATTCTCCTTTAGATTAACATCTTCATCCTCCATGGCGAGTCTGGACCAATCAGCTCGCTGTATCCTGTGGCTGACACCTGTGCGTGATGAACTCGGCGGTGTAACCAGATCAGAGCTCAGTGAGGTAATAACTTTGAGTCTTCATTAGGGACGTGTAACCACGTTAAAGGCCCAGCCCCCTTCTTTAGATCTGTGTGCGTTCATCAGTTTATGCAGCTTCTTCTCTGATCTCACATGAAATCTAAACACATTAAACCAATCACAGAGCGGCTTTCATGCTGCAGCGAGCGTCCATCTGACAGACTGACAGGAGGCATCACCTGCTGCAGGTGAACCTCCACACAGAGGGAAGCTTCAAAGTGATGGAGAACGGACTCAAGATCAGTTAATGCTGTTACACACACACACACACACACACACACACACACACACACACACACACACACACACACACACACACACACACGCTTCACAGGGATATAACTCATTTAGCCGTGCTAGCAGCGCCTGGGTTGCTAATGTGTGTATGACCCTCATGGTGATTAATGTTGGGTCTCTGTAAACGATATAAAGAAATATAAACCTGCTCTTTTTATAATGTTCGGTGAAATAATTTATGATGTGAATCAATGCTATATTGTTCTGAATAATTTTTAAGAGCTCTAAAAGAGAGAGAGACGATATGGTACAATGGTGTTATCCAGTGTTAGTTCTGTGGAGATTAAAGGCCACATATTCTCCTCCTCCTCTTCAGTGTAAATAAGTCTCAGAGCTCCTCAAAACATGTGTGTGAAGTTTCTTGTTCTAAATCAACTCTGATCCTGTATTTGATCATGTCTATAAACCCCTCTATTTCAGCCCTGCTCAGAACAGACTGTTTCTGTGTCTGTACCTTTAAATATGTAAATGAGCAGTGGCTGACCACGCCCCCTCTCTGGAAGGGCTTGGGTGTCTCGGGCTTTCTCGCTCCATGTCTTATTGTTTACGGTGAGAAGGCAGACTCAGAGGACAGAACAAACACCTAGCTGTGGGAGTGTCACCCACCTGGGGGAGGGGTTACTGATCTTTGTGATGTCATAAAGGGAAAATCTCCAAACGGCCTGTTTGAGCACACATTTTCTGAAAAGATTAGCAGGCTAAAGACGAGAGGATGGACTTTTCTCATGATTGGGGAGTTTGTAGACAGACTAGAGACACATATTAGAGAAACATGGAGAAGTGGATTTTATATGGGACCTTTAGTCGATCATTATTCAGACAGGACAAGGTAAGCAACGAGTGAACAAGTACTGCTTTGTCCACAGGGGGCGCCAAAATCTGCACAAAAGGAAGGTTCCTCTCAGGAGCTTTAGGTTTTGAACACCCTGAAACTGGTCCCGTTTGAAAGCAGTTAAAAAGCAGAACAGTGGAGGCGGATGGGAATGGTGTTCAGGCCTCTGTTTGCAGATGTGGGGCGGAGCTGCAGTGGGAGTGTGCAGGTAGAGAGGCTCCTCTTCCTCTAAACACTGCAACCCCCCTTACATAAAGAGCGTTATGAAACACAGTCAACAATCTGCTTTGATTCATACGTGCTCGGTCGTGAGTCACTTCCAGCGAGGCCTGAAAAAGCAGCAGTGGAGCGGCGGTTATGTCATCAGAGGCCGATGTTTGACTGAATCTCACATGCAGGAGGACTCAGGAGTGCTGTGGGCCGATCTCTAGAAGAGTCAGAACTTTGATCGCTCTGCACTTTACAGGAACATCTCATTCTATACTGTTTATATATTCAACAATATCCTACCTCTCCACTTTAGATCATGAGTCAGCACCAAGTCCACATGCTGACTGAGCGAAACATGAAGAAAGACCGAAGATTTACGAAAGAAACCCCACACTCCCTACCGCTCCGCCTCCTCGATGCTCCCAGATGAAATTCTGTCATTGAAATAGATGCTCCAAGTTGACGCAAGTTGAAATGGACGAGAAATTGCAATGACGCTAGAAATTTTCAGTCGGAAATAAAATCACACACATTCATCACACAAACTAATTTCTGTAACGTACCTCAGGTCGTCCGAGGCGGGAATCGAACCCATGTCTCTTCATCTCCAGGTGGAGTCCTTCACCACTGAGACATCTTCAGCACTGAGAAACAAGAAGAACCAGAGAGAGAGAAGATCAGACTGAAGCTGCACAAACTTTAAACCAATCAGAGCTCTCAGATTTAAACCGGTCTAAACCAAAGGGACACCTGTTCTCTGCTAACCTGGTTTAACTCTCACCTGTTCAGGTAATCCTGACACTCTGTGACATCATCAGAGTCCTCACAGCTCAGTCTGTAAGGAGCTGGGGTCTCATTTATAACCATTGCGTACGCACAAAACGGGTCTGAAACTGGCGTACGCCTTTTCCCAGGCAAAGTTTGTGATCTATAAAAACAAACCTGACGGTAAAATGTGTGCACCAGTAAGCAAACTCTGACCCAGGCGTACGTTCATTTTGGAGGCATGGGAAATTGGCGACACAGACGATGAAGTGGTGAATTGAAGCCTGCAGAAGGTATATTGATGCCTCTTCCACATTTTATTTCACCAAATATCAAACTTTACTGACAGATCCACGTCATCATTCAAACCGACGATTTTATTTAGGCTATAATTGCGCATGTAGTGAGCCGTTTCCAATAAGTAGCCTAACTTTCATTATGACAATATATAAACATAAAATAAAAATAAAAATATATATAAGTCCGCCTCATACATATTGCATCAGCGCCGTCTCGCCTTCATTATCCAGGGAGGACCTCAGAGGACCGGACTTGTACACTAATGTAATCACTGATGTAGAGTTAAACATTAGACTAACACAAAGACCATAGAGCCACCAGTTTTCATTAATAACTTTCAATATCGTGCATTTATCATCAAGTGTGGTTTTTAGTTTTAATAAAGATGCCTGCGTCAAGACGCACAGAGCGCACAGAGATACGGTGGCTTCACACATTTCGCCTCCCCCATACTCAGCACATCTTCATCAGCTGCACGTATTTATTCTGTAAATAATAATAATAATAAAGTGTGGACATTAAGTCGGGGCATCTCTGAAACGATCATTAGGCCTATATATCCTCATAATTAGTCACAGAGCAGACAGAGTTTCCCACGAAAAAAAGGGGCCAACAATCAAACGTTTTTGTTCGTTGATCAAACTTTTGATTACTAATATGATAGAGTGAGGCAGACTGCTTACTGACGTGAGCACTCTGACAATATGAAGAAGTCATTGTGGGTCCTGTAAACATGTAAACATTGCAGATATTCTCGTGCGTAATAATGAACGGTGGATGTTTTGGCATATAGGACAGGTTGGATGCAGCAGCGACGTGGTGTCATTCTCTGATTTTTCTTCAGTTTGTGATCCTCCTGCTGCAGTAAACTACCGATATGTCCATTATATCCTTCACTTCATTCACAAACTCCTCTGTTTCTGGGTCAGAAAGTTTCGTTTCTTCGTCTAAGCTTCCGGGTTTCGCCGCGAACCAGCGCTGGAAACCTTAGCTCCGCCCCCTCGTTTGTATGCAAATTTTGCTGCTTTGCATTGGCCGTTTATGGTTGAATGTGGGCGTGTAGAGGGCGGAACATGGGACTAATCTACGTGCGCACATTTCCAGGTGGATCGTGATTTATAAAGGGAACATTGCGTGCAGGTGTGCGTACGAACGGTTTTATAAATCTGAATCATTTTGTGCGCACGCCATTTCCGGGTTTTTGGCGCACGTACATTTTTAGTATGGATTCTACGCACTCTTTTATAAATGAGACCCCTGGTCTGACGGTCTGAGGGTTCAAGTCTGACTCAGACCAGGTGAGTTTTACCTGCAGGTAACCCTCAGGGAGTTTTACAGCTGGGAAGATGAAAACAGGTTTGATTGTTTATTTTAGAAACATTATAAATAAATCTTTGTGATGTCATCAGGAAGGACAGAAGAACCGGAGCAGACCATCTGAAACATGATCCTAATGAGCGTCTTTTTCAAACGAGTCAGGAAACAGTTTGATGATTTCAGGGACGAAAGAGCGACGAACATGATGATGTAGCGGCGTTTCTTCAAAGTTGTTGTTCAGCAGAGGTTAAATCCTATAGTAAAATCATATAGTAAGCTCACTTTATCATTTCACTCACTACACATCTTACTGATTGGACCTTTAAGTTAAATGATGAGGGGTTTCATGTTGGTTTTCACTTGTGGCCTCATAAATACTCAAACCGACCTGAGATGACGGGTGAACAGACAGCGACTTTGCTTCCTTGAATGTGTTTCAGCTGTTTTTCTGTGAAGTAACTACGACGGAGGATTAGGGCCACATTAAAAGGTTTTTTTTTTTTTTTTTTTAATTTCGAGATTAAATTTACTCGTAAATTTACAAGATTAAAGTCGTAAATTTAAAAGATTAAAGTCGTAAATTTACAAGATTAAAGTCGTAAATTTAAAAGATTAAAGTCGTAAATTTACAAGATTAAAGTCGTAAATTAATGAGATTGAAGTCATAAATGTAGGAGAATAATCTTGTAAATTTACAAGTTTGAGACCAGGCTTCGCAAAATGATGAAAGTAGAACTCTTAAAGTCTTTTACTCTGCAGACAACTTCCTCCAAGGCAGTGTGGTTCTTTCTTTGGAAAAGCCACAGTTTCTTGCAGTATCTTTTCAGGGTCCTGATATTTTATGACAATGTGAAGATGATGATGTGCCAAAAGCATGTGTAGTTTCATATCTGCATAAGTAAAGCCCCAACACAACTATTTGTGTCTGTTATCGGTCTGCCTTGTTAAAGTGTCTCATGTGCAGAGCCAGTTTGTGTCCTATTCATCATTTTACAGATAAACAAGTTCTTGCAAGTTGAAGTGAAAACTTCTCTTGAACTAACTGTTTTTACCGACTACACAAGGAAGTAGCCTATTTCCTTATTAGTGAAACCTTTAGGACAAGATGCTCCATGCTTGTCATTTGAGAACAGGATGCTGATGCTCTTCTGATATAGACTAAAATAACAACTTTATTCTTTTATTCTTTAAAGACTTTAAGAGTTCTACTTTCATCATTTTCGTGCAGACTGGTCTCAAACTTGTTAATTTACGAGATTAAACTCGTACATTTACGAGTTTAATCTACGACTTTAATTTAGAAATGTATTATTATAATTTTTTTTAACGTGGCCCTAATCCTCTGTCGTAAGTAACGGATCGAAAAAACCTCCAGAAGAAAACGCTGAGCGTTTTCCTAACTTGCAGTTTAATTGTGTTGATGCTTTCTGTGCACGTTCTCTGCAGGTCAGTCACTGAAGATCTGACCGAAGTGCATTATGAGCCTCATGTTTTACTGGAACAGTAATGAGATTACAGTAACCTCCAGGCCGATTATTAGAGCCACTAACCAGCAGCAGAGAGGCCATCAGCTGAAAACAGGCCAGCTGATGTGATTACAGAGCACGAGGACGAGCCGTGCATGGAGGACATGTTTGATGTGGTCTTTATGATTCATTGATCTGACCCCTCGCTTTGTTCCTACCAGAGACCGAAATATGAGACAGAAAGACTTCAAGTCACAACAGCACAGCGTGCTAACTGCTGTAAGAACAGTCCTGTGATCAGAATCGTACAACAGTTAAAGGGCTGAAGAGAGCATTGAGAAACTACGGAGGCCCTGAAGGTCAAATGCAAAATCTTAATGATACTGATGATGACTTCATTTCGGATGGTTTTGATGCTATTTAGAACTCTTCAGAACAGCTGTTGATTATATATTAACTTTAATTATGTTTAAAAAGTGCTCTTCCTTTGGTCACTTTCTGTTAGCACCTCTGGTCACTTCCTGTCAGCACCTATGGTCACTTCCTGTTATCACCTCTGGTCACTTCCTGTTAGCACCTCTGGTCACTTCCTGTCAGCACCTCTAACCCTTTTTCAAAAAACCTTCAACTGCTGCCGTTACACGGAGGTTGTGTCCACCTCCCATCAACCTGCTCCAAACTCTTTGTACTTACCGTGACAAACAGGACTACAGTTCCCAGAATGCTTTTCAACATTCTGAGATTGGGGAATGACTTGCAGGAAGGTGACACAGGTCGGACTTGAACCTGGGCTGCCTGCTGGAGGACTATACCTTCCATACAGGGGGCGTGACCAAACCGCTAGGCCATGGCGCAGTAAGTCAGTGATTCGATATATAAAATGGAGATAAAGTTTTATCTCAGCTGTTTCAGGTTAAACTACCAGAGCAATGTGTAACCACATTTAGCTCAGGCATGTGGACGTTAACCTGTCAGAAGGTCTGAAGGCTGCTGTTGTTAGCAATGCTAACGTTAGTCATGCTCTATAAACCTTTCTGACATCGTTTACTGACGGCCAGATTCAACCCACAATGCACTGCTGTTTGGTTCCCTTGCTTGGTTCGGAACGCGTTCTCACCTTCAGGAAACCAAACTCTGGTACACTGGGAAGTGAACCGAGACCCCCGTTTCCAAGTGGACCAGAGTTCAGTTCTTTGGTCCGCACGTTTGAGCACCAAAACCAAACAAACTATCAAAGCTCAAAGGGCCAAACAGTTCAGGTGTGAATGCACACTTAGGGCCTGATTTACTAAAGGTTTGCGTGTCTTAAAACGTATGCAAACTTGATACCACCAGCAAAAAAAGTGCTATCTGATCTACTAATGGTGTGCAGTGAGGATTGCATCTTTCATATGTTTTATATGCTCTTTAGTGTGTTTTCCATGTATCCAGTGCATGTTTAGGCACATCTATTTGCAAAAATTCAAAGTCCGCGTAAACGTGGCTTCTCCTACGTCCTCCTGTTAGCTGTAGCATTAGCTGCATGTAACGCTCGGTTCTAGCCCCCCTCGAAAAATGTTTGCCAGCGTGACGTCTTGTAAGTGTGATATCACTGATCTAAGCCCATTGGCTCGTTGTGGCAAGCCCTGCAGCTTATGTTGCACGCCCGTTAACTTCTGTAGCATGCCCACGATATGCCGTAGCCTGCGGTAGCACAGTAGTGCTAAGGTGCTAATGTTTATGCTCTCCTCGGACGGAGCCAGTGGCTGCATTCCCAATATGGTAAAAGGGGCGGGACATCTCTGAGAACCGTGCTGAGCGACTGACCAATTACGACAGAACCGACAGGCGACCGATCAGATCAAACTTGGCACACGTGGGGACTCTAAACGTGGGCACTTCAGAGCGAGAGTGAGAGAGTCAGAAGCGAGCCGGTGCATGAAAACAGACACTTTTTTCAAACTAGCTATTGTGAACATACTTTAGTAGGTACATAGATTAAATATACGAACCCCATGAAGGGCATAATATGGGCTCTTTAAACTATATTGTTGCCTATTTATAGCCTGTGAACATTCACAGCCTCTGCATTCTAAAGAATTTCAACATTGACGTTTATTTCTTCCTATTTCCCTCTTTTCGCCAACATTATATTTTAAACTGGGGATTTCCTTCTTCTCAGGCTGCGCGTCTCTCCCCCAGCTCGTGCCCTCTGGTGGGCTCCTCTCCATAGTGCACACGTCTCCTCCCTCTAAAGCCCGCTGCTGCTACGCTTGGATGGGGGGGACCTCACCACTGCTTGTACCCCCATCTTCGACACCTTTTGCCAGAACATTTATGTCCGATTAGACACAGCACTGGCCACCTGTCTTGTGCGCAACAATAACCCAAGTGTCGCGCCTGAGCGCCACAGAGGAGACAGCTCACACCTCCTGCGCAATGTATGACAATTCAGCTTCAAAAGATGGAGGGAAGAAAAGAGAGGCCCTGTTTAATGCCGAGATTTTCTTATAAGCCAGATGTTCTTTTTGTAATATTCAGTTTTATCTGCTTTAATTAAAAAATACTGTACGTTTATTTTCCTCTTCCACTGGTACCTATTTTGTGCTTGCAGTCATCCTGCTTTCCGTCCAAACTCTCCATGACTTAAACCAGTAGAACATGCAAAAACCTAACTTGAATAGTACCGCCTCCCCAAGGTTTGCACCTGGTGTCGTTCACGCAAATTGTCTTAGTCTTTTCTTGGGAGCTTAGTAAATCAGGCCCTGACATTTTAATCTTCTGAAAATATAAAAAGAAAAGGGCAGGAGAAGGAAAGATTTAAATTGCGTTCTCACCAATAAGTAGGGTACTAATTGTGATCTGCCTCTTGTAGTGTTATATGTTTAAACCTATCCCGTCTGTTTCATGTTTAATGCATCTCAAAGTTATAAAACAAAAGACTTATCTAAGTATTTGAGTTTTTAAGAGTCTGTGAGAGCGCTTTGAGCTGCTGTTGGGTTGGAGAGGAGCCGAGCTGTGAACACGTTTTCTCTGGAGACAGAAAAGGTTAAAAGCATTTCAGGCTGAGCCGACGCATCAGTAACATTCACTTCAGCCCCGAGCTGAGAGTTTGGCCTCCGCAGTGTTAGATAACAGCAGCTCTACTATCACAAGGACTCTGATACACAGGCTGCAGGTGAGGCAGGAGCAGCCCGAAGGATCGACGGCCTGAAAGAAACTGATGTCACGAGGGCGAGGAGGAGGGTCGGGTCACCGGCGTTATAAAGAAACACACAACAAACAAACATTTGATCACTAAGCTTTAATTGATATTTCCAAGAATTTAGTCTCAGAGACTCCTGCCTTCATCCCACCCCATCCTAAGTGACTAATATTTCCAGAGACTGTTTATAGAAAACCTCTGTGACATCACCGTTGGTTTGTGAATGTTTGAAAGCTTCTTGTTGGGCATTTTGGGGGTTGCCATCTTGGTTTCGTGAACCCGAAGTGACCATATTTGGACAAGTGGATTGAGGAGTGGGGGGTTAGGAATAAACAGTATCCTCTGGTGTTGAAAATATGAAGACTGCAGTTCCTTTAGTGTCCACTTGAAGCTTTCTGCAAAAGTGAGTCAATCCCCATTAGGTCCCATATTAAATTTTCCTTTTTTTTGCTACATGCAAAAAAAAAGCATGTTATCAGAGGTTAAAAACTCATCCTTATTGGTTAAATGAAGACCAAGAGGTATTCACCCATTTGCATATTTGGGGGCGTGGCTAAGGTGACTGACAGGTGGATGTGTTGTAGCTGTTAGGAGGCTTAACGCCCACCTCGGCTCCACCTATTTGTCTGTTAGCTAGAGTCTGCTTTCTTACAGGAAGTCCAACACCGTTGGCTTTAAAATTCCTCCTCAGTAACCAATCACTGAGAATATGTCCATGTTTTATACAGTCAATGGTTGTGGTAAAGTGCTAAGCTAGCCTGGCTAGATCGCCCAACCTTGCTCTCTTTCTTGTTTTTGTCAACACAACTCCTGTTTTAAAAAGCTTCACTCACTATAATCTCCTCCTGGTGTCTACCCCTCTTTGAATTTGTTTAAATTACGTCTTTGCATGAACCGGTTTGAAGTCTGAGTTACGTCAGCTGTCTGTTCCTGCAGGGGGTGCTGGAGTCCCATCGATGGCGGGCTCCATGCTGGAAATGCTGTCTCAGTCTAACTTTCAGTCAACCTAACGACAGGCTGAAAGCTGGAGCTGAGACAGGTTTTAGGATTCCTGACAAACCGTTACACCGCGCCCACTTGTCAATCAGGTCAGCTACACGCCTTATTGTGAATAACTCTTATCCTTCATCACATCAAAACTGATGAGTCATCAAAACATTCACCCCCGTACAGTGTGTGCTGATCGAGACATGAGCTAATCAGACCTATTTGTTTTTTTGAACCAGGCTGTAAACATGTTAATCTCTGCTGTAAAAACAGGCTTTTTAGAATGGGTGTGTATGTGACTTCCTGTGCTTCTGCAGCCAGCCTCTAGTGGACACTTGAGGAACTGCAGGATTTTACACTTCAGCACCGGGCATGTTTCAACTCTGGAGTTTGCCACTTGGATGTAACAGCTGTTTTTGGTTAAAAACCAAAAGGTCTCTCTCTGTCAGGGACACAACAACTGTTAGTCGACACACTTTGATCCTGCAGACGTTACAGCCTGTTGACCTGCTGCAGGATCATCTCATCTACTGGACACTGTTTGTACCTTGAACAGATTACAGCCTAAAGTGAATAAAACACACGGACCCATCTTTGGAAATACCTGGATTACCTTTAGATTACCTTGAGAACACGTCAGTTTTGCCCAGATAAACGGTCGCTGTTAATTTGACGACTTGTGATTTGTTTCCACACGTTAAACATTCAAACAAAGTGAGTAATATTTACAGCAGCACACATTCTTCCATAAGGGAGACAGAGGGGGTATCATTACAAATATTTTGTAAAGACGGCCGAACATTTGCGTGGAAAATCAGAATCTAATTATAACTCAGAGTATTTTTTTGGTCTTGGAACGTGTCCTGATGGATCTTTTTAGGAGAAAGGACTCAATCTGAGCTCCGTCCTCTTGGCCGCTCCACCTCTGTTTTAATTGGCTGTCAAAAATAACCGGGGCTCATCCTCGGAGCGGGGAACCCAGGGGATGTAGCCGCCACGTGCACGTGGTGAAGGGCTCTGCGTGGGCCTTGCAGCGGCCGTGCGACCTCTGCTTCGATGCAGTACAAACACGCTCTCTCTCTCACTTGTCGTGGGCTGCTTCTCCATCTTTATGTAAAACCTATGTGGGAGGGGAGCACATTGCAGAGTAGGGCTTCAGAAATGTGATCCAAGTGAGAGGCAGGCTGCAAAACCCACTGTGAGAAGAGCTCTCATGTGCAGAATATGTTAATGTGGTTCTGTTTCACAGCTGACATTCTTCTTCTGGAAGCTACATGATAAAAAAAAAACAAGAAGAAGAAGAAGACGGAGGCCTCACCGGCTCCTCGCTCCTCTGCTCTGTCCTGACACTCAGCTCTGGAGAGGAGAAAATTAGTTCATTTCCTCCTCTTTTTTTTAGCAGCTGCACAGCCCCAGAAGCTCCAGCAGGTGGCAAAGCACTCACCTCTCCCTCTTAGCCAATCAGAGCAGGGAGAGCCGGGGGTGGGTTGGACATAGGAAAAAGAGAGGGAGAGCCACAGAGCTGAGATAAAAGTAAAGAGGACAGAGAGAGCAGGGCAGCAGAGACCCACGATTCCAACAGAGACAGAAACAAGAAGAAGGAGAAGAAGAAGAAGTGGAGGAGCAACAGGTCAGCAGAGAGGAGGAGGAGGAGGAGGAGAAGGAGGAAGCCTACAGACTCTTTCTTTGTATTTGGTTTCAAACTTCCTGGATTGTGTGTGAGCGTGTGCTGTGGGGAGGAAGAAGAGAGCATGAGGAGGAGAGAGGCTTCCTTAGGCTGGGAGGGTTAGGAGAAGGAAGGAAGAAAGGAAGTTAGAGCAGAGCTGCCCCCCTCTCCACCTCCTCCTCCTGCACCTCCTCCTCCTCCTTCCTTCACTTTGTTTTGAATGCTGCTGCTGCTGCTTCCTGGTGTGAGCTGAAGCAGAGCAGAGACACACGGCCGATCTGCAGCTGCACGTCCGGTGAGGGCTGAGTGGAAGTGTTGCTGTCAGAATGTCTCCGCCCGTCACAGCCCCACGCTGACCTCCGACCTGCTCCGCCTGTGAGAGGAGCAGCCCGCCAGCTCAAAGGGAGGGAGGGCATGGATCAGCAGCCGGAGGAGGAGCAGCAGGATGGAGGAGAGGGGCCCTTCACCTCCACCTCAGCGGCCTCCTCCACCTCCTCCTCCACCTCCAACTTGTCCCCCCCAGCCTCAAATGCTGAGCTGCCCTCCGTCACCCCCGCACCCCGCTGCAACCAGAGCAGGACCTTCACCGGTCTGAGGATCTTCTGCAGGAGGTGAGTGTCTCCTCCTCCTGCTCCTCCACCTCATTTAAACACCGTCAAACACTATACCAGATGTTTTAAAGGTTGATACCATTTTAGAGAAATCAAACGATATCGATTCCGGTTTGATACCATGGCAACAAATAAAAAAATGAGTTCTTGTTTCTAATGATCAGAAAGTATCAGACAAACTCGTCCACACTGTCAGGTTTGCACAAATATGTTGGTTTCAAACATTGCCAAAGAAATTGGTCAATCTGGACTGCGCTCTCTGAAGTTTGATTTTCGGTTTGCATCGTTCTAAAGCGTGTGGTATCGAAAGAAATCGAGACATTTTGACAACGTTCTCACACACACTGAACTTTCTGCCTTCAGTTAGAACACCTCTTTGTGTGTGTGTGTGTGTGTGTGTGTGTGTGTGTGTGTGTGTGTGTGTGTGTGTGTGTGTGTGTGTGTGTGTGTGTGTGTGTGTGTGTGTGTGTGTGTGTGTGTGTGTGTGTGTGTGTGTGTGTGTGTGTGTGTGTGTGTGTGTGTGTTTCTCTTGCAGCACAGGATGTGATGTGTTTAGCGGCACATTTCCAGCTGAAAGTCAAAGATGTGTGATGTGGTGAAACAAGATGTCATGTTTGTGTGCAGGAACAGGATCCACACGCTCTGTTCGTCGACTGAAACTCAGCAGGAAACACTTAATCACAACGACAGAAAGACGTTACTCTGAGAGAGTGAGGAGACACAAGGCTTTTTACTCTGAGTGTTGGGATAACTAAGATAAAGTTGAGCAGCTCTAATGAGTCTTCGTTCCTCTTATTATTTTCCCTCCATACAGCTGTAGGTTTGCAGTGATTAGAGCGTAAAGGTGGTGTTTTCTTTAACATGTGTTTTTGGTCTTTTGCTTTCATTTAGGGACTGACAGTGAGTAGAGTAGGAAAGAGTGGGGGGCCACAGGTCCGACTTGAACCCGGGCCGCCCACTTAGGGGACTATAGCCTCTGACATGGAGCGGGACCTAACCGCTAGTCCCTGAAAAGTAGGATTTGTTGTTTTGCATGTTTCACTATAAGCTGAGGCCATTTCACGATTGGTCAAAGGTAGGCAATTGTGTGGGACCTCCTGCCCCGAGGAGATATGCGGTTGCCCAGGACGCCATTCTCCAGGAGGCAATGTCGTGAGCCCCAAACATTTTGGTTTAGCCCTGTATAGAATGTCTTGAAGGTCAGGGGTTCAATCACCAGCTCCTGCAGCCACATGTCTGATATGTCCCTGGGCAAGACACTTAACCCCAAGTTGCTCCCGCTGCTTTGTCAGGGGCAAAGTGAATGTGTATGAACGGATGAGTTAATACTGATGGACTCTTTACACAGCAGCCTCTACCATCAGCGTGTGAATGTGTATGAATGGATGAGTTAATACTGATGGACTCTTTACTCAGCAGCCTCTACCATCAATGTGTGAATGTATAGGTGTGACCTGCGGTGTACAAGCGCTTTGATTAGTCAGAAGACGAGAAAGGAAGTATACAAGCTCAAGTCCAACTTAATGTATCCTTTCTTTGAGCAGGGTCATGGAGGTCTCTTCATCAGGGTGTCCTGCAGAAGTATAATTTAATGAACACCAAAAATAACATTCTTACAGAGTCATTCATTCACCTGCAATGTGAACGCCATTATTACATCCCCAGACGGATCATAGAGGTGGATGAATCATGGTCACGTTACCACCGTGGGGAGCTGGTATGTCATTAGTCTGGATTGGTTCTGCCTGTTGACTGTTTCTCCTGTACACACCAAAGACCTGCTGATACGTGATTGGTCAATGCAGCTCGAACTACAAACAGAAACCAGAACATTTCTCATACTTCAATCCAGACCGCTGCATACAGATTACACATACTTCATTAGTATCTGTAAATAGAGGTTAAAGGTCACATATTCTGCAAAATCCACTTCACCATGTTTCTCTAACTATAATATGTGTCTCTAGTCTGTCTACAAACCCCCCCAATGATGAGAAAAGTCCATCCTCTCCGTCTTCTACCTGCTCCACTTTTGAGAAAATGTTTGCTCAAACAGGCCGTTTGGAGAGTCTACCTTCATGACATCACAAAGGGCAGTAACCCCTCCCCCAGGTGGGTGACACTCCCACAGCTAGGTGTTTGTTCTGTCCTCTGAGTCTGCCTTCTAACCGTAAACAATAGGACATGGAGCGAGAAAGCCTGAGACACCCAAGTCCTTCCAGAGAGGGGGCATTGTCAGACACAGCTCCTTTACACATTTAAAGGTACAGAAACAGAAACAGTCTGTTCTGAGCAGGGCTGAAATAGAGGGGTTTATAGGCATGATCAAATACAGGATCAGAGTGGATTTAGAACAAGAAATTTCACACACATGTTTTGAGGAGCTCTGAGACTTATTTACACTGGATGAAGAGGAGGAGAATGTGTGACCTTTAAAGAGAACATCTCATGTAGTAAACAGTGTTTGGGTTGATAAAGAAATGGTGTAAACCTCCAGCAAAGGGCGCTCTTACTCCATAGTTCATAATCCTCTCAGCACAGTGTGCAGACTGTTGGCTCCAGGTGTGGTTGATAATGGTTGATTTTATTTAAAAATGTTTAAAAGAGCAGCTGTCTGACGAGCTGTGCAGACTCACATCCTGGAAGGAAACATCACAACTCTGCAGGAATTTTTTTTTTTTTTATATCGGCCTACACATCAGTAATATGTGAATTTCTCACCTTTATAATCAATTTCAGTGTTGATGTCTAAAACCCTGTCTCAGCTATACTGAGGCTATTTTTTTTAAAGTTACTTTATTCATCCTTTCAAAATAAAACACGTTTGTTTACAAAACAGGAAATACAGTAACATAGGTGTAAGGCAGAAAGAAAGCAAAATAAAAGCCTCATGAATGAAATGTTAACAAGGCAACTCCTCTCTGAAGCTTCAAACTTCAGTTACTTACTTCCTTACAAGAATCATGAAAAATGATTTCGTAAACTAAACATCGCAAATCATATTGTATCATAATGTATTGTATTGTAACGTATTGTGGGCATTACGTCTCTAGACTCAACGTTTCTGATCAGACGACATGTTGACAGAGTCTCTGAGTCCGTGTTTCCAGCTGGAGGTCACTCTGAGCTGCAGTCTAACTTCCTGTTTGATCTCTGAGTAACATCAATGTGTGTGTGTTAGTCAGCGTGTGTGTGTGTGTGTGTGTGTGTGTGTGTGTGTGTGTGTGTGTGTGTGTGTGTGTGTGTGTGTGTGTGTGTGTGTGTGTGTGTGTGTGTGTGTGTGTGTGTGTGTGTGTGTGTGTGTGTGTGTGTGTGTGTGTGTGTGTGTGTGTGTGTGTCATGGAAACTAAACACGCTCCCTGCAGTACTAAACAAACTTTGCATGTTTCACTACATCAGAGGCCGTTTCACTATGAAGCAAAGGTAGGACCTCGAGGTGAGGTGATATACAGTTGCCCAGGACGCCACTCTGCAGGGGGCGCTGTCCTGAGCCCAAAATGATTGATAGTAGAGTCCCTCGCTCATTTCAGAGTCATATGGGGCGGCTGTGGCTCAGTGATAGAGTCGGTCGTCTTCAACAGGAAGGTCGAGGGTTCGATCCCCAGCTCCGGCAGCCACATGTGCGATGTGTCTTGGGCAGGACACTTAACCTCAAGTTGCTCCCGCTGCTTTTTCGGCTGAGTATGAATGTGAAGGTTAAAACAGTACAGAAATCCATCCTTTTCCTCTGCTCGTCCTGTGCAAAATGCAGTTTGGATTTCTCCAGTAAATTCCGTGTATAATCATATCACTTGATTTGGTTTTAAAGTGCAGGACTCTCTCTAAAAGCAGAGCGCTCATACCCCGTTGTAGCAATCCTTCATGTTCTCAGTGAGCACTTCAGCATGTCTGTGTGTGCTGTGAAGCTGCCGCTGTGCAGTGTCACGGCCTTGTGCGCTCCCGTGAGAATAAAAAGGTAAAAGTGCAGATTCAAGTTCAGTCAGCTGGTTTAATCTCTCCGTCATCTCAGGGGTCACTAATTATAGCCCCTATTAAAGGATTGGAGAGCAATTAATTAAACCCTGCTCATTTTTAGAGTCTGATGGGAGTGAGGGACTCCAGAGGAAAGGATTTAATCTGCAGGTATCATAGGACACTCATAGGAGAGAGGAGGAAGAGAGGGAGGAGGAAGAGGAGGAGGAAGAGAGGAGGGGGAGGAGGAGGGGGAGGAAGAGGAGGAGGAGAAGGAAGAGAGGGAGGATGAAGAGGAGGAGGAGAGAGGAGGAAGAGAGGGAGGAGGAACAGGAGGAGGAAGAGAGGAGGGGGAGGAGGAGGGGGAGGAAGAGGAGGAGGAGAAGGAAGAGAGGGAGGAGGAACAGGAGGAGGAAGAGAGGAGGGGGAGGAGGAGGAGGAGGAGAGAGGAGGAGGGAGAGGAGGAGGAGGGGGAGGAGGAAGAGGAGGAGAGAGCAGGAGGAAGAGAGGGAGGAGGAAGAGGAGGAGGAAGAGAGGAGGGGGAGGAGGAGGAAGAGGAGAAGAGAGGAGAAGGAGGAGGAAGAAGAGGAGAGGATGAAGAGGAGGAGGAGGAAGAGAGGGAGGAGGAAGAGAGGAGGGGGAGGAGGGGGAGGAGGAGGAGGAAGAGGAGGAGAGAGGAGGAGGAGGAAGAGGAGGAGGAGGAGGAAAACAGTCTAGAAACAGTCTAGAAACAGTTTACTGCTTTGTAGGGTACCACCGATAACATTTTCTCTTTCCAAGAATTAAACCAAAAACTTTGCTAGTTATGTTTTTTTTTTCTAAGGCCGTAAAACTTAAATTTCCTTATTATTGTTATTAATCACAGTTTCATTCGGTGTTTTTGTACTGCCTTAAGATAAGGTACTTCCTATTTGGACTCGTCCACTGAGCTGTTTGAGAGTCTTTTCTCACCGCAGCTGCAGGAAGACTCCATAGCTAAACTATGGTGGGCCGACAGGGACAAAAAAGTATGCAATTAATATGATTAAAAATACCTAAAAAGGAGCAAAATGTAACTCTGACCCCTAGTGGTTAAAATGGGTACTGCAGTCTAAATTCTAAACATTGTAGAGAGCTGTCTCCCCCCCTCCTCTCTAGAGTCGATTCTCACGCAGGTTGCCATGTGGTGGACACTGAAGCTTCAGTGTTTAGCCAGCTCTGCATCGGTCTGTAAACCTTTCTGCATTCTAACCTCTCTCCATTTTTCAAAAGCATCTCCAATATTGATCCTAGTTTGAGCACATTTCTGCTCGTGGAGCTTATTAGAAACATGCAGAGGCTTTTTAGGTCGGGTACAATCACTTCTATCTGAACCAGTTCTCTTCCATCGCTGCAACACCTGTTGGTTTGACCTGATAACTGCTCTCCTATCTGACAAACAGAGGGGCGTCCAAAACGGCCGTGTGGGGTTGCCTTAAAACCCCCCTTGTAATTATCAACACAAATATGGGTCATAATTAGCCTGAACCTGCTGCATTATGTTTCCTGTTCTCCAGTACGTTCTTCTCCACTCTTTAGTTCAGATTAAGATTCTGTTCAACAACACGTTGCATTGATAGAAAGACAAATATTCTCATTATAGTGTCGTCTAGAGGACTCTGCTGCTTCGTCTGCCACTTCCACGTCGTTCTTTTGACATCACATCTTATCTCAGGAGACCCCCCCCCCCACCCTCCTGTCTGACAGGGATAGTCTCCCGCTGTGATGTGCATGTATGAACAACCAGATCAGGAGGATTTCAGGAGCAGTCCTCCTGATGTTATCTAGATATTTTCAGGAGTGTAGATGTGAAAACGACGATCTGTGAGATGTGTGTGTGCGTTTGAAGCTGATTGGACACACAGGGAGACGTGTGTGTGTGTGTTCCTGCAGCCACACACTCTGCTCTGAGATGATTTGATTGATCGAGCAGATGACTAATTATCGGTCTGTCAGAGTCACAATCAGGATGAAGAGTGGACCTGCAGCCTGGAGCCTCCCTCTCTAACCTGATTAGAGCCGACGGTCTGGAAGAGACCGGCTCGGCTGACGCTGAGAGGACCGATGTGTTCCAACATCACAGACTCTGCTGGGACTTGTTCTTCATTGGCGTCTTAGTGCTGTCACTATCAGATCTTTAAACCTCCATAATGGTTCTAGAAGAAATTAAACTAATACTGATTGTTACCATGGCAACAAAAATAGAAGTCCTAATAAATATGTTTTTTAATTAACTAACTCCTGCACACTGTTGTACTGAAATCGTACAAAATCATCTGCAACATTGGGATTTGTGCATCAGACAGGCAGAGACCTAGACCAAGACCAAGGCAGGGTTAGACCGAGACAAGACCCAGACCTTAAATGTCACTGAAAAATCATCATCTTGTCAGCAGGGTTCTTTTGAAAGAGTTTTCCTTCTAATCACAGTCATGAAGTAAGAAGACTAGAAAAGTGTGTAGAATTAAATCTATTTCTTGAGGTTAAGATAGTTTATCTTAGTATAGTTTATTTTATTTTGTTTGTCCTGACTGTTTACTTTCAATAAAGTAAAAACACCTGCTGTGACATCACTGATGGGGGTGTGGCCTGAGTCAGACTGGCGGAGCGTCAGTGAAACAGAATAAGAGCAGGAGTCCATTTCAGACTGTGACATTTGATCTCTGTGTGTGTGTGTGTGTGTGTGTGTGTGTGTGTGTGTGTGTGTGTGTTGTGATGTGAACCCTTCAGACTACACCTGTAAAGATCTTGAAGAGTCTGAGCTGTTGTCCCGTACCGTACTTAAACATGATGCCCCCCCCCCACCCCCCACACTGACATGTGTCTTTAGTGCGAGGTGAGAAACTGAGGTGTCAGAGCTCGTATGAGGGGTAGTAAAATAGAAGTGTGTGTGTGTGTGTGTGTGTGTGTGTGTGTGTGTGTGTGTGTGTGTGTGTGTGTGTGTGTGTGTGTGTGTGTGTGTGTGTGTGTGTGTGTGTGTGTGTGTGTGTGTGTGTGTGTGTGTGTGTGTGTGTGTGTGTGTGTGTGTGTGTGTGTGTGTGTGTGCGTGTGTGTGGCTATATAAGGAAGTAGGCTACAGCATCGTCCAGTTTTAGAGCCTCAGAGGAAACAAACGTCCACCACACGAAGTCGACTCAGAGACGATCAGCGGCTCGTTTACTCTCCCAACATCAGACGTATTCATGAGGTGAAACCTCTGTGTGTGTGTGTGTGTGTGTGTGTGTGTGTGTGTGTGTGTGTGTGTGTGTGTGAGCGATAGAGAACCCAGGGATTACAGAGACCCATTTCCTGGGCTATCTTTGTCACTCTCTTGCCCTGTTTCTATAAATAGTCTGGTCCAGGGGGACTCAGACTCTTTAGGAGGAGGAGAAGAAGAAGAAGAGAGGAGGAGGACTACGAGGGCAAGAGAAGGAGGAGCGTCTGGCAGGATTTAGAGGAGGACAGGGAGGGAACGTATGAGGAGGAGAAGGAAAGAAACGGGATGGAGGATCATCATCAGCTCAAGGAAGGTTTTTAGGATGAAGGCAAGGAGGAGGAAAAAGAAGAGAGCATGTAGGAGGTCAAAGGGAGGAGTAAGAGGAGGAGAAAGAAAGAGAGGAGAGGGATGGCCAAAGGGAGGGGGAGAAGAAGAATCGGATGGAGAAAGATTGAGGTGGAGGAGGAGTGAGTTAAGTACAATGAGGAAGGAGGAGGAAGAGGAGGACAGGGTGGGAGAGCAGGAAAAGGAAACAGGAGGAGGAGTAGGAGAATTCAGGGTTAGGAGGTCCAAGTGAGGAGAAGGTGGACATGGAGAAGAGGAAGATGAGGGGAAGGGAGGAGAGAGGAGGAGTAGCATATAGCCAACAGAAGAGCGAGACCATGAGGAGGAGATGGGGAGCAAAAAGGAGAAGAAAGAGGATCTGTGTTGAGGGGAGGAGGAAAGAAAGACTGAGCAGGAGGAGACAGATGAGTGCAGGAGGACGAGGGGCAGAAGAAGAGATGTCAGGAGGAGGAGGAGGAGGAGGAGGAGGACGATGGGATTGTAGGAGCAGGAGGAGCAGGAAAAATAGAAAAGGACGCGTTTTAATTTTGACGAAAAGAATGGAGGAGACAGACGAGGAGGACGAGGAGCAGCTGATCAGAGTAGAAACAGAAGAAGAAGACAAGAGGAGAAGGAGGAGGCGTGATGGAGGAGAAATGGTTGGGAAGAGAAGAAAAAGCTAAAGTCAAAGATCAAATTCAAAGAAGATGAAAATTTGATGTTTTCTCTGTAAATTTATCATGGAGAGAAAAATAAAATGTGTGCAGTAAGCAATCCGGCCAGCAGAGGGCGGCACAGCCACATTAAAGTCGCCATGATTGCAGTTAAAAAGAAAATATTCCAGAGACTCTGAGGACCTGAGTGAGAGCTCCTGAAGGATTACGGACCGCCCCAGCTGTATTATACGTGTTGGTGTCAGGATCAGTGTTATGATGAGCCGTCATTATCACATCTATTAATCAGATTTGTCTGACTGCCTGCTGACCCACTCACTGATCAAATTAATTAATTAGCTGATTTGTGTCTGTGTGGCTCTGAAAGCTGATCCCTGACTCTCTCCGCTGCTCCACCATCAGTTTCCCTCTCAGAGCGGCGGACTCTGTGACGTGGACGCTTTAATGTTTTGATCTTTAGTCATTGAGCTGACGAGGTTTTTACTTTATGAAGCTGATATCTTTAAGCAGAGATTTAACCTCACAGGAGCTGCTGATCTACAGCTGCTTCAGTTGGTTTGTTCTTGTGACTTAAATCATTTTGATGAGATCTTTGAGCGACACACAAAAACATAAAAATCACTTTCCACTTGAGGTAGAGGCAGATGAGCAACTCCTGATTCCTGTGAGGTAAAATCACTGTTTTTATAAATGGAGTCTGGTGGAGTTCAAGAGAGTGATGTAACTGCTCTAACTTTACTTTCAAAAGTCTCCAGACTACATTTATACAAACAGAGATTTCATCTCACAGGACTCTGGAGTTGTTGGTCTATCTCTACCTTGAGTGGAGATTATCAGCATACTATGCGGGGGTGTTTGGTGTAAAGGATCTCACAGGGTGGTTGATGGTTACCTCTATAAGGTAGGAACCTTTGTGATTGGTCAGAAGGGGGAACTGTTTCTGGATCGCTAAGCCGTCGCTGCAAGAGAAACAATCATGAAGCAGATTTTTATTGGTGTAGAAATACGGACATGGCGTTAGTGAAAGTTGAATAAGGAAATGTTCAACGAGTTCCAACAAGCTAACGCTAGCACGTCGATGAGTTAACCCAGGAGCAGCGCCTCAGTGGCTTAAAGCGACGGTTTAGCGTCTACATGATCAAAAAAGGTGAGTGGAGTATAACAGTGTAAAATGGGAGTAGTAGTCGTGTACATTTTTCTGTCAGTGTTGTCACATGTTTTTTTTTTTGGGGGGGGGGGGGGGGTCGACGTCCATTTAAGTCTCCTCAGCAGGTCAGTCTCACGGCTGCGGTCCAAGCAGGACGGGAGCGGCTGATCTTTTAAGCCTCTTGCAGGTAATCTGTCACCTCGTTTAAAAGCGCCATCACGGGAGTCGTCTTGACAACCACAGAAGAAGAAGAAATGCAAAGCGTCACAGGAGGTCAAACTCCTCACAGTCGTTTTTTTTTCTGTGACTCTGCGGCAGGAAGTCACTCCGGTGATGTTACAGTGATATCATAGCTGGACTCTGGGTCACTGTGACGAAAACCTTTCGCGCTATTTTTAGAATAATTACAAATCAAACTAGCAGTTTTTTTATTCTTATAGTTCCGTCCCTGTCGCTCTTTCTTCCAGGCTGATTTAATTGAGCATCTCTTTTATTTATCCTGTTTGATAAACCTCACTTTGTCTTTTTTGTTGTTTCTTTATCGTTGTTGTGCTGCGACTTCACACATCGATTTAAAAACTCCTCTCATGTCGTCTGCGGATGAATCGATGCAGGCGGTAATCTTCAGTTTTCATCAGCACGAGGATTTTCTCCTTAAATCAAACATCATCTTTTATTTTTAATCCTGAGCTTTAAAAACGTTTGACAGAAGTCAGCGGAGCTCGTTGACCTGTGACTTCTGAGAGGGCGTCAGACGGGCGGCGTACAGCTCGCTCCGTCGTGACGACAGAAGCTCGGTGCAGAATGTGATTGTTCACAGACGTATGGAGTCAGAGGAGCGCCAAAACAACGTTTAACATAACATAATAAATAAAGTCAATGACAGAGCCGCCATGACAGACACCCCATATTTATGGTTGCCGTGGTAACACCGGATGTTACCTCAATGACCGCTGCATAAGGAAGCGTGAGCTGCTGCTGAAAGCTGCTGTACTGTTGTTGTATGTGCTGCTGTGATCAAAATGTCATGTAGATTATATTCTGATACATTAGCTTGTCTGTAAACATATTTGCTTCCTCAGGTCGGTTTCACCCAGTCGTCATGACTACAGTCAACTAAGGGTTCGTTAAAACGGGTGGAGGGGAGTAGCAGAGAGAATCACTCCCATGATTCTCCGCCACCTTTGACATCATCCTTTGTTATTGTTTTAATTGAGAGCCCCCTGGTGGCTGAATTTATACACTGTGCCTTTAAAATTGTTCTATTTTTAAACTTTTTAAAATGTATTATTTAGATTCTACTCACCTATTCTTTTTGAGATAGAGCGGGGTAGGGGGTCACAGGTCGGATTCAAAACCTTGCTGGCCGCTTTGAGGAATAGCCTCCATACATGGGCACTATCCACCATGCTACTGGCGCCCCCTGGCTATCTTTTTTTAAATTTGTTTTTACACTTTCATTTCCTAATTTATTAATAATATTTATTTGTTAAGTTTCATGTTTGAGTCTCTGTCATTTATTTCTCTTTTTATTTGCTTTATTTTTCTTTGACAGTTTTATTCCTTTTTTTGGCCCTCGAAGGACTCCATACTTATCAGCCAGACTTTCAGATTTCACCAATCCTGAACATTTCTTCTGCTTCAGAGGAAGATAAACGTTAAAAAGAAGTCACTGATTGTGTTATTTTTTTTTAGAATCGGGGACAGCGTTTTGTTTGTCCACATTAACATGCGGCCTCTCTTCCTGCGTCTGATTGTAGTTTAATCAGATCCATAATGCAGCACAGCCTCGGCCTTGAAGTGTTAATGAAGAGTATTCTGGGATGTTGGAGAGCTTCGGCGGCTCCATTCATCTTCAGACGAGCTGCATCACAAAGGGACGAGCTGCTCCGGGATCAGCTGGACCGGTCAGCTGATACCGGAGCAGCCAAGCGATCTGATGTGAAGCAGAGAGGCTGAGGCTGCAGCTGCTCTCAGGTCAGATTGATCCCCTTAGAGAGAGAGAGAGAGTTATTTTAAATCAGCAGCTTAGTCTCTCTCTCTCTCCCTCCCTCCCTCTCTCCCTCCCTCGCTCGCTCCTTCTCTCTCACTGAGCTCTTCCTCTTCGTCCATCAGGACTGTCTGACGCTTCCTCTCAGGTTGTATTAAACTAAACTAACCTCGTCACTCTCTGTGTTTGTGTTTGTGTTGTGATGTTTGTAGTTTCTTCTCTGTGTTTTTTGTAGTTTTTTTCTGCTGGACCACCTCGCTCGCCCTCTCCCTCTCTCTTTCTCTCTCTCTCTCTCCCTCAGTGTTTGTCCTGTGGTGACCTCTCCATTAAATCACCGTCTGAATGAAACAGATTACACTCCTGAGCTCGTTTACCGCCTCATGTTGGGACTCGTGTTTGATTTTAAACGTGTTCCTGTTCCTGTTTTCAACAGTTCAAAACGGTCGTTCACTTTTGTCTCCGGAAACGTTCAGTACTTGAGCCTAGTGTTGTAGTCAAGACCGCACTAACAAAGACCAAGACATACCCGAGACCAGAGTGCTCCAAGACCGAGACAAGACCAAGATATTTAGTGATCGAGACAGAGTCAAGACCAAGACCAAGGCTTGGCCAGACTGAGACAAGACCAAGATAGAGTAAAAATACTTTCGGTTTCAAGACGAGATCGAGACCTTCAAAGAGGGGTCCTGAAACCAGTTTTCTTCTTTCTCAGAATGTCTGTCGCCCCATGGTGGTGGAACAAACTTCTAAACTCCATTTGACACACTTCATGATCACCTATGACCCTAATGATGAAAATGATGATATTTAGGGGGGCTCTGTTGCTGATTAGAACTCTCAAGACTCTCAAGACTTAAAGCCGTTTGTTTTCACTTCCTGACATTGACTCCTCCTCTCTCTCTCCTCGCTTGTGTCGTTCTTACTCTCTGATGTTCGTCACTTTGGATAAAAGGATCTTCTGAGTGAATTGTAGCATGTTTTTCTCAATAAGACCCGGGAACAAATCCGAGTATGCTTGAACCCAAAGTCTGGTTCATTTTATCAGTGTGAGCAGGGTACCCGGCCTGAGTCCCCTTGAAGAGGTGGTCTCGGGTACAATTCATACTTGACGAAAGTCTGCGGGAGATATGAACGCAATCGTGCTCAAACAAGGAAGTGGACTGCTATATTACGTCATTCTAAATGGCTCCCGTCGATTCAAAACCGCCGTATCCGTACATGTGGACGCAGGGAGAGGGTCGTTGTTGGCGTCTCAGAAATAACAAAAATGATGCACAGTTAGCAGGATTGACTAAGCCTGTGGACAGTTGCCATGGTTACTTCTTCTTTCTGCTTTTTGGTGGATTTGCGAACCCACTATGTGCATACTGCCACCTGCTGTATCAGACTGTGAACATACGTAGGTGTACCCGGGTGTGGACCGATGTTATTAATGTGAACGCAGACCAGCGGGGGAGGGGAGGGGGAAGGAGTCATGCTTAGGGACTTTACGAAACAATCGTGCCTAATGTGAAAACGCCTTAAATGGGACATCATTGCTATCTTTACCTTTGGAGCCAGAAGTGACCATATTTGGTCAAGAGGGTTGGGTCTCCAGCCTCGCCCTCCAAATATGGTCACAACCTTCAACAAAACCAAAGTGAACTTGAAACTAAAAAAGGAAATGAGGGAAATGTTTACTGAGGGAATAAATAAACTGAGAAGTAGGAACATTTGATCATAGATTATCTACCACCAGCGGAGTCGCCCCCTGCTGAACATAAGAAAGAATTTAAATCAAGTTTTTTTAAATTCATGTGGAGTGTTAATGTTAAACAGGAAGCGGTCCAGTGACCCAGCCTTAATTATAATGTAATTAAATCGGGTCAGAGGAAGTTTCCCACTGACTCACAGTTTGATCCGGATCCGTCACCTCCTCTTGCATCAGATCCCACTGAGTCCCATTTAAAAGGATCTATTTAATCTATTCTGAGCGTGGTCACACCCTGCAGGCAAGTCTGAGGTGTTAAAATAAATATTCATAACATGAATAATGTTTAAATGGTTGGCTCTGTGGACTCAGTTTGCAGTCTAAGATTCTTAAAATGAACTTTAATTGGTACAAGCATCTGTTAGCAGCTTGTTTTTAGCCCTACGTTAGCCGCATGCTAATGAAGTCGTTATGCTAGCCTCATGCTAACGTCAGTGTTCACACCGATCAGAGAGAAGTTTTAATCTCTTCATTAAAACAAGTTTCCGCTCCCCATCTTGCCACAAACAGATTAATTTTTCCTAAATATTTACGGCCACAAACTGGTGTGACTGTTGAAGGTGAACCAATGAACTAATTGACAAAGCTAACGTTAGCATGCTAATCCTTTAAGGCCCTGACAAACCAAGGAGATCATTGGCCATCGGTGCACAGGTGCTGACAGGAAGTGACCAGAGGCAGAGCACAGGTGCTGACAGGAAGTGGCAGAGCACAGGTGCTGACAGGAAGTGGCCAGAGGCAGAGCACATCATCATTAAGGTTGTAGGTGTTCATAGCGAGGGGTCTTTAGCTTTAATTTAAAGATGCAAAAGGACTCAAAGACTTGAGGTCAGATTGATTGGATGGAGTTTGGTAGTTTTGTTCCGCCACCAGGGGCGACAGAGGAGAAGAGTCCAGTTAGTGTCTTAGGGACCTGTTGTGGAGGTTGGATCAGACGCCTTTCATTGGCAGTGTGTAGTGTGTGTGGGTTTTTTTTGCAACAGTGTAATTTCACTTGGGGACCCTCAAGTGCACACAACAAATTCCTCCATAATGTGGCTTAAATGCTTCAAAAAAATATGTTCCAAAATTGTGTTGACTATCTCTGATAGCTCTAAATCAAAGTATGGTAAGTGTGTTTTTTTCCACTTTGGTTCTGTAACTACCCGAGTGAAGCACCTGAGCGAGGGCTGCTGCGTGTAAGGTGTTGAAAGGTCCAATCAGAAGGCAACCTGAGATCTGTGACTCTCTGCTGCTCAGACAGGTACAGTTACAGGTGAGTGTGCTCAGTGAAAGTGAGGAGGAAGTTCTCTTAATAGAGTCTTTTCTCTGGTGCTCGCTAATCTGCAGCCATCCAGCCGACCTGCTGATAATCAGACGACGGTACTCGTCCTCATGGCGTCATGTCCTGCTGATAAGCTCCGATCTCTGACCCAGTGACCCCGAAAAGAGAGCACAGATCAGAGTGAAGTGACGAGTCAAAGAGTCAAAGTAAATCTAACTATACTCTTATTGTATGTATCTCTGCGTGCCTTTCGGTTTCATGTTTTGTGCGACGACAGCGTGCAGAAACATGCATCATCGTGTGTCTATGGCGTCAATACTTCATGGTGATATTGAACACGGCGTAACTTTAGTTCGTTCTTATACAACACGGTGTGCAGAGAGTGAGAGGAGCTATGGATGACAGTGATGAGGTGGTTGATGTTTGTGGAAGCTGTCGTCACAGACTAATTACTGATGTGTGTGTGTGTGTGTGTGTGTGTGTGTGTGTGTGTGTATCCAGCAGGTAGCCTTAATTATTGTCTCTTCCTGTTATCATGCTGCTCCCCCCCATTGTAGACCCAAGCACTCCTCCTCTGAGTGTTTTATAATTCATGTTTCTCTGTATGTGTCGGGTTAAAACAGGGGTTTGTAAAAGATTAATCTCTAAGGAGACACAACTGAACAGGAAAGAGCGCTGACAGAACCACGTTGGTCAAACTCTTTATTTTAACTTAAAAAGCTGCTCATTGAACGGTTATTCCAGCCACAGAGGAGTTAAAAGGGAGCAATGCATGTGGCTTAAGAGCCTGATAAAGTCTGTTTTTTTGTTCCTTACAAGGTGGGGGATAAATCCAGGATCATACCTAAAACTTCCCCCGTGTTCAGGTCAAAGAAAAGTTCCCTGAAAGTGAGTTTGTGACAGAAACACTTGAAAGAACTGTAGCTGAAGTAAAAAATAAAGGGGCCAATTGGAGCCCAAATGAGTGCATGACGGATCCTTTAAAGTCGCACAAACAGCTCGACGACAACAGAGACACTGTTTGCTCTGCAGTGCAGTCAGGGGAGAATTTAACCCTTTGCGTGTGTTTTATGAATTAGCCTCATTTGCACACGTTTCACAGACGGAAATCTTAACAATCCTCAGGACCTGAACTTCCAGTTATGATAATCAGGAAATATCACATCTCTCTGATGTTCACCCCAGATTCAAGTTGAATTTTTCAATTTAACCACTCGTGTATGCTCCGTATCATGATAACATGCCAGGCCTTAAAGTGAGAGAAACACGTGTAGTGACTGTGGTGGTCCAGCAGTTTTATAGAGAGCCAAAGTCATGACATCACTTCCTGTCTGGTTCCTGTTCCACTACCTTCTATAACAATCTTTTCTCTTATTATGTTTATGATTGAACTTCAATACAAGCTTCTGTTTGAAATATAAAGCAGATAAAAACTAAGTCACAACTCGTACAAATTTCTTCCAGCACAGCTCTGTGGTTATTCATCTTTTCTCTATCTACAGAACCACCTGTGCTCTCTTCTGACCAGCTGACCTGCTGTTTGTGCATTTGAGTCAAACATCTTAAAATTCCTTATGGAACAGAATCTGGAGGTTTGAGTTTCACTTTGGCTCTTTATAGATCTGAATATTGATGTTTGGATGAAAAGCATCGTAGCTGTAGGTGACCATAAACGCCTCTTCTCAGCTCCAGTCCGGGCTAACTTCTTATTGCGCCCAACAGTCGGAGAGGAGCATTTCAGAAGTCCTCCCCCCCTCTTTGTGCATCATGGACACTTTTTTTCGCCGTCACTTTAAGAGGAAGGAATCTGCTCTACAGGTGGATGCAGAAGGTAAAAACGTCCAGCGGAGGCCCAGTGTGGCCATCCCAACCAGCAAAGCCCGCCGGAGATCTAGCGTGGGGCTGCCCTCCTCCACCCTGACCCAGAGACGGCGCTCGAGTGTCCAGCTGCCAGGGGGGGGGCCAAGTGCAGGAGGGGGGCGTCTGGCAAAGTCATCCAGAGACAAAAGGTGGTCAGGACACACTCGCAGGCGGTCCAGCACCACCACCCCTAACCACAACCCGAGGTTTGCCGTGTGCAGGAAGAAGGTGGGGAAGCTGCGGACCATCGACACCCACCTGCTGGGGCCGTCCATGCTGCTGGCCAGTCTCATCCAGATGGCTGAGGAGGAGGAGGAGGAAGAAGAGGAGGGCATCGGGGCAGGGCTACTGGCTGGAGAACAGCAGGTGGAGGTTAGGGGCGGGGTCAACAACAGGAGGAGGATGTTTTCACGCTCCAGCAGCCTCCACTCAGATGGAGATGAAGACATCAGCGATTATTCAACCGCCAACAACAGCCAATCAGAGGAGAGCCAGCTGTCTGAGGCGGAGCAGGTGGCCGAGGAGGGCGACAACACCTCCCAATCTCCTGATCTAGAATTCTCCTCCTCCCCCGCCCTGGAGATGATCAGAAAAACTCCCAAGCCTCCATCATCGTCCAGGCCCCTGATCCGGGCCCCACGATGCCTCCGGAGGAACTCCTCTCAGGTGTATTTGGGTGACTCTGCTGCTTATAGCCGCCGCCGCGCCTCCAGCCAGAGGAAGAGGAGGAGGATTTCCACCATCTCCAAAGCTGGGAGCCCCTGGCCCGGGAGAGGCCCCCCACTGCCCTGCCGCAAGAGCTCAGTGTACTACTTTAACCACCCGGGCTTCTACAGGGGCCCCGGGGCCCTGAGCCCACTAGGAGCCCACGGCTACGACGCACACCTGGAGAGCTGGAGTAGCTTCCTGCTGTATGTAGTATATCCAACGTGACGGCTTATGTTAGCTTAGCTACATGTATTTTTATTTGATGTATTCTGGCTTCACTACCAGGACAGGGCGACTGTTGCCCTGTCCATCTCAATATACTGTCTGTGGTTTACATCCACTACTTTTTAAGCACTCAAATATATTTGCTTTTGACAACCGGCTGAGAACACATCCTTGCCTTTGAACAACATGTGTTACTGTAGCATTCCTCTAGAGGGAGCAGCACATAAATCAGACGCTGCAAAACACCGAAAGAAATGATCTGTCGCCATCAATTTTGGCACGCATGTTTTTGCGATGCATCAGAGTGCGGGTAGTTGCAGATTTGATCTGTTAACTTTTCTTCTCAACTTTCCACCGTTGTTGTAGCGGCTCTCTGCTGTCTCCGATGTTGTCACATCCGGTCTCATCACCACAAAAGTCCACACTGCTCCAAGTGGTTGTTTGTATAATGCATCTCATGGACGTGTAGCGTTAATTTCTGAGGATGTGTACAACGTGCGTGTACATGTGGTTAAAAGCGAGTACTCAGGGCTTTAGAAGTCATATTTTATGTGTTTCAGTCTGAATAATCCTTCGACTGTTTCTGTAAGATCAGGTTCAGGTTCTGGTGACTTTATTTGGACCTGAAGGTAGATTTGTTCACAGCCAGCAAGATCAACATCCATCACGACACACAGATTACTGAACAGGTTCCACCAATCAGGGCGTTTAGGAGAGAGAAGTCTCCACCAATAAGATCAATAAAAAACACATAAATAAATAAATGTGTGTTTGTGTAAATATGGCTCCTGCTTGTTCAGTTCTGTGATGGCAGCGGGAACAACATCGTCCCACTTAGTTCTTCACCTTGGGACTAAAACCCTCCGCTCAGAGGGAGGAAGCTGAAAACCAGCGGGCAGTAAGGTGATGATGATTATAAGTTTAACCCTCGGTGGTCTTGTTATTAACTTTACATAGACTGAATTCGATATACCTTCAGGTTTTGGGTAAGCAGCACTGGGACAACTTCTGCTGTGCGCCTCAGATTCCCTGATAGCATGACGGTCAGAGTCTGAACAACTCGCTGATGTTGAGTTTGTTAGCAACATTAAAGATCGACTTAACGATGAGTGTGACATTCTGCTGCACACACAAACACTCTCCATGGAGCTTCGGCTCATTAGCAGACACGTCGGGGCGAATCCTGCTCATCACAGCGGCTCTGTTGCTAAGGTCAAGTCATGACGGTGTGTTGGTGCGTTTCATTATCTGCATGCTGGGGCCGACGAGTGACGTGACCATGGTCAAACACCTTCAGAGCACACAGGGAGGGTGGGAGGACGGATATCATTCACACCACGATGAGAAGAATGCTTCTTATTGGCTGAGAGGCATCTACTGAAACTATACTGATAACCAAACAGAGGTCGCTTTCTTCATGCTTGGCTGCAGGTTACCATAGCAACGACATTAATGACCTGCTGCAAACTGAGGTTTAAACCTGATAAAAAGAATAAATGTTTAATTTTATCCGGTTCATTTGGCGAGGTGTTGATCAGAAGCCAAGAGAAATAATAAGTTTCTTTTTGTCCTAAGTGAACTTAAAACTAAGTGAATTATAAATTAATGTTTGAATTGGTCAACGTAGGATTTGAAACATTTTCCTGGATGGAGCTGGTGCCCTGCAGCTGTGTGGAAACAAACTCCTCATTGTTTACAGGCAATTAAAAAAAACATGATTAAAACCTCAAAATCAAACTTTGGGAGATGCTAAAATAAAACCTTTCAGATTAACGTTGACACTGTTTCCTTAAAACTGCTTTTGTCGTGGTTTCAGGAAAGCTTTGGCGAAGTCTGGCCTGCAGAACGTGGGGACGCAGCCAAACGTGTTGACCTCCGGAGAGAGCGACCCTCTGCAGGAACCAAACAGCAATGTGGACTGGAGCGTGAGTCACTTTTTTAAGATTGTATTAATAGGTTTGTATTTACCCAAAAGGTTGGGTTGTCATGGTACCAGAACGTTAATCTTCCAATTCCATTTCTGTTTTGATACCACAGCAACAAAATTCAAAGTCAGAGACAACCATTAATGCATGATTTATTTTTTTAATCAACAAAAGCTGCAGGCAAACTCCTACCAGATGTCTGTATGTACATTTTACATTGCCAGCATATTTGTGCAATTCAGACAATTTGCCGGAGTTTGTCTGCAGTTTCTGATGGATTTATGTCTCTCCTACATGACTGAAAGTACTTTAAATGTTTGACGACTTTCTTAGTGGCTGGGTTTGTGTGCTCTCTGAATAACAATTCAAATGTTTGTGTTCATCTTTAGTTGAACATGTTATTTAGTTTCCTCAGACAGGATCATTCCTGTGAAAATGTTTTGATGGATGACTTTGGTTGCAGGATAATGCTCAGTTCGGGGACCACATCTGGTTTGAGACCAGCGGCTCTGGAGACTTCTGTTACGTTGGAGAGCAATACTGCATCGCTAAGTCACTGGTGAGTGAGTCACAGCACCCCCTTTGGTCAGGAACACCACACATTCATCTCAGTACTACAACCATACTTTTATCGAACTGCTGAAAAAGCTATCCATGAAAATAATACAACGTATTGTTAAAGTTACCAAAATATGCAGGCAAACTCACTAAAGATGGTCTAAATTGCACAAATACATGTGCAATATTTTGGCACAGAGACATTGCCAATTGAGGGTGCATTCACTCCTGAGCTGTTTGGTACATTTGTAACGAACTCTGGTGCTCTTTTGTCGCTTGACACGCTTGAAATCGATCTTGGTTCCAAGTGCACCAGAGTTTGGTTCCGAACCAAACAAGGGAAGTAAGCCATCAGCAGTGCATTGTGGGTTGAATTTGGCCATCTGTAAATGATGTCAGAAAGGTTTTCAGAGCGTGGCTAACATTAGCATTGTTAACATCACCAGCCTTAAGTCCTCCTTACGGGCTAACATCCAAATGTGGTTGCACATCGCTCCGGTCAATGTGCCAGTTTAACCCGACACAGCTGAGATAAAACTTTCCATTTAATAGATCAAAATACTGACAGACTGCGCCTCGCTACAGGACACCATTCTTCCACTGTCCTGTTGTTTGGGGTCATAGCTGAGCATTAGGCCGGAGGGCAGCAACCATGGACCAGAGCTGCAGCCCCAACTAGTGGCGGGTGGCTACAGTACATAACAGGCTTTGGTGCGCTTTACAAAGAGCAGTCTGAAGGCAAACAGAACCAAATGAACAACACAACAATGATGGAACTTCACCGCTAAATCGCACGAGTCCACCGGACTTCATATGTGAAAGAGACTTAAGACAGTGCTCTCTCTCTTTCGCTCGCAGAAACTTTAGATCATGAATTTGAATGAAAACTAAAGTTTGTTGGAAGTTTGAGTATTTTTTTATATTATGGAACATATGGTATCATTTTGAATCACCAGGTATTGAAACTTCTCTATCATCATTTTCTATTTACTATCTTAATGAAAGCGTTGTTACCAATCAGGAGGTATCATAATGAAATCAATCTGGTGTTATTTTGCAGCAAAAGTCGGTGGCGAGGAAGAAATGTGCTGGCTGTAAGATCTCTGTTCACACCATGTGTATGGAGCAGCTGGAGAAGGTAAACTGTGGATTGACAGCTTTAATCTGGTGTTTTATTCTCCATGCTCACAGTCTCTCATTCGCTCTGTTCAGATTAATTTCAGGTGCAAGCCGTCGTTTAGGGAGCCAGGATCCAGAGCTGTTCGAGAGGTACGTCTCTGTTTAGATCATTCATGATGAATTTAACCAAATCTTTAATGAAACTGTTGGTGAATAACTGTCCTGTTTCAGCCCAACATGGTGCGACACCACTGGGTCCACAGGAGGCGTCAGACAGGGAAGTGTCGACAGTGTGGGAAGGTAAGCCCCCATCATCCCTCGAAGATTTTATTGAAAAAAGGATGAAGAGCCGGGAAGCTTACTGAGTGTTTTATTTGATCTCCTGCAGGGATTCCAACAGAAGTTTTCATTTCACAGCAAAGAGATTGTCGCCATCAGCTGCTCGTGGTGCAAACAGGCCGTAAGTAGCAAAGTCATATAGCTGATAGAAGACAACCAATACATCCATCAGTCCATCCACCAGTCCATCCATCCATCAGTCAATCAGTCCCTCATTCATCCATCCATCCATCCATCAGTCCATCAATCATCCATCCATCCATCCATCCACCCATCCATCCATCCATCCATTCATTCATCCATCCATCCATCAGTCCCTCAATCATCCATCCATCCATTCATTCATCCATCCATCCATCAGTCCCTCAATCATCCATCCATCCATCCATTCATTCATCCATCCATCAGTCCCCAATCATCCATCCATCCATCCATTCATTCATCCATCCATCAGTCCCTCAATCATCCATCCATCCATTCATTCATTCATTCATTCATTCATCCATCCATCAATCCCTCAATCATCCATCCATCCATCCATCCATCCATCCATTCATCCATTCATTCATCCATCCATCCATCCATCCATCCATCCACCCATCATTCAGTCAAATCTGTGAGTTCACAAATTTATAATAAAAGCTTTCTCAGGATATTTTTCAAACGGAGCAGGTTTGGACTGACTCTTTGCTCAAAGAACAGAATTTTTAGTTTTTATTGAAGCTGTCTCATAAATTTTAAGCCCCCTCTTATGGCTTATTGTCACAGTGATGTCACTTCCTGTCTTGTTTCAGTACCACAACAAGGTGACGTGCTTCATGCTGCAGCAGATCGAGGAGTGCTGCTCTCTTGGAGCTCACGCCGCTGTCATCATCCCTCCTACCTGGATCATCAGAGTCCGCAGAACACAGGTACATACACACACCTGGAGGACTTACAGAGTGTTAAAGACCCCATGCTGTAAGATAACCATCTCCCCTGTTCTCTCTTAGACACACACATGATTAACCACTTGGGCCGTCAGCGTTAACTGCCATGATATTAGGATGCGAAATCAGCCAATTCATTCCATTACAGTAATCGCATGATTCTTTGTCCTTGTTCCCTGTACTTAAGCCACCGCTGCGTCCAAGTTCCTTAGTCCATGGTTAAGTTAAGGTGGGAACTTTTGATCTACCCTGAGTTCCTTTTTCGAGTTCTTTCAGATTAAAAGCAGGTTGATGTCCAAACAGGAGATATCCTGGCTTAAGACGTTCCAAAAATACAAAATAAAATCATGAGAAAAACAGTTTAGAAAACATAAATCATCTGACGGCTCTAACGACCACTGATGTTGTTCGTCTTCCTCTCTGCAGACGTCTCTAAAGTCGAGTAAAAAGAAGAAAAGGACGTCGCTGAAATGCAACAAGTCAAGCAAGAAGGGAGCAGAGGTGAGACCCCTTCAATCAAATCTTGAGACTTCAAAGTCTGTAATAGTGTTCAGTATAGTTCATTAAGGGTTATTAGTAAAGATCATGTCATGAGGCAGGCTGAGTATCACCACATTTGTTAATGTGTCAGACTTCTGGGTGTTTCTCTTCCGTCTCTCAGGTCCAAGATGGCCGCTGGAAGCCCTTCCTGTTGAAGCCCCTCCCCTCTCAGCTCATGAAGCCTCTGCTGGTGTTTGTTAACCCAAAGAGTGGAGGGAACCAGGTGATATAATGATGTCCCGACATGCCAGGTGTGCACTCGTGTTGTTCTTCTCTCCTCACACTCTTCTGTTCTGTTTCAAACCTTCAGGGAGCGAAGATCATCCAGTCCTTCATGTGGTACCTGAACCCTCGACAGGTGTTTGACCTGACGAAGGGAGGACCCAAAGAGGGGTGAGCTTACGATGCAACACCATCACATCATCACTGCAGTGTAACACAGAAACTGACAAAGAGACAGCTCTCTATGTTTAGAATTTGGACTGCAGTACCCATTTTAAACACTAGGTGTCAGAGTTACATATTGTTCCTTTAATTGTGCCTTCTTATAATATCTAAGACAGCTGTTGTCATTAAAACTGAGATAACTTTAGTTCAAGTTTCTCCAGCATCTCCTCGGCTCTGTACATTTGCAGTAAAGTGTTGGTTCAAATCTCGTGTTTCTTATCTGCCGTTGTCTTTCTGCAGGTTGGAGCTGTATGCCAAAGTGCCCAACCTGAGGATCCTGGCCTGTGGGGGAGACGGGACGGTGAGTCCAACTTTATGTATCACACACTGATCAACACACAAAGTCATACAGTAACACACTTTCATCATCTAAAGAGTTAAACTATCCTGATGTTTCTCACAGTGCTTAGATTCTTTGTCTGCTCTGAAATTCAGATCTTTGTAATCCAGTTAAAAAAATTAAAAATGTGGATTTTAATATATTGTATATTAATATTATAATATCAAAACAATATAAAATGTCCAACTCAAAGCAGTACCCCTGATTAAGATTAAAAATGTGAAATGTATTAACTTTGGGCACTTTGGGGAGTCCCCAGGAGATGATTACCAATAGTGACACTGATGGCTGTTTAATGAACTGCAGTTAGCATGCTAACATACAGCGTTTTGATTGATCTCAATCAGCTCGTTAGCCAGCTAATGGCCATTTCCATTATGTGTTAGCCTCAAGCTAACAAGCTAAATGTACATTCCGGTACATCTGGGAGAAATGGCACCCCCTCCCTGAAGAATAATGCACCAACCACCAGTGACTACGTTGCCATGTGTGTGTGTGTGTTCAGGTGGGCTGGATCTTGTCAGTGTTGGACCAGTTGAAGCTCCGCCCTCAGCCCCCCGTGGGAATCCTTCCTCTGGGGACGGGGAACGACCTCGCCAGGACCTTGAACTGGGGAGGGGTGAGATTTCCTGAAACACATTTCGGACAGAAAATAAAATGCTGGAGTATTTCACAGCCAGTGTTTTGTCCTTTATGCCTAGATAAATGAAATATTGATCCTCCTCTTCCTCCAGGGTTACACTGATGAACCGATCACAAAGATCCTCTCTCACGTCGAAGACGGAAACATCGTCCAGCTGGACCGTTGGAACCTGAACGTGGAGGCAAACCCTGAGGCTCGACCGGAGGACCAGGACGAACACCAGACAGACAAGGTCAGACCACCTGTCACAGGAGAGTTTATTTCATGAGAAGCTTCTAGACATCCTGTCTGTTTCCTTATCCTTTCTGATACTTCCTGTTCCCCAGCTTCCCATCGACGTCTTCAACAACTACTTCAGTCTGGGCTTCGATGCTCACGTCACACTGGGCTTCCATGAATCCAGAGGTCAGTCTACGTGTAGTTCAACAGAATCACAATCTGAACTAAAGAGTGGAGAAGAACATACTGGAGAATAAAAAAACTGTAATGCCGTCTGATGAGAATCAGAAATTTTACGTACTTGTTGAATGTTTTTGTGTTATTCTTTCAGAGGCAAATCCAGAGAAGTTCAACAGTCGCTTCAGGAACAAGATGTTCTACGCAGGGGTGAGTGTCCTTGCCGGTCTCTTTTCTTAACTCGGCTTTGTAGTGGGGCGTACTCTAACCAGTATACAGAGGAGTTCAGGTGTGTGAAGGTCAGGACACAGCTGTTCCTCACAGGGAGCTAAGACAGGGTAGTTAGTAACGTGGTCTCAAATCCCACCAGAGGGAGGAAAGTTTCTTTATATGATTTAAATGTTTGTAACGCTCAGTGTTTGTGTGTTTGTGTCTCAGACAGCCTTCTCAGATTTCCTCAGCGGGAGTTCCAAAGACCTCGCCAAGCACATCAAAGTGGTGGTGAGAAGAAGAGTTCAAAAACACCATCATCTTTCTTTTATGTATACATAAGTCTGTTTACATGTATAAAACTGTTTCCTCTCCTCAGTGTGACGGGACAGATCTGACTGCCAAAGTCCAGGAGATGAAGCTTCAGTGTCTCCTCTTCCTCAACATCCCCAGGTATGCCGAGGCAGGGCCAAAACAAGCTATGGCCTTAAAAACTAAATTTTCCAACTTTATTCTTTAAGTTAAGTTATATCACATGACGATGCTCCGTACAGGTGTACCAGTACAGGTGAATCCGTACCGATGTATCAGTTCAGGTGCATCAGTTGCAGGTGTATCAGTACAGGTGAATCCGTACAGGTGTATCAGTACAGGTGAATCCGTACCGATGTATCAGTTCAGGTGCATCAGTTGCAGGTGTATCAGTACAGGTGAATCCGTACAGGTGTATCAGTACAGGTGAATCCGTACCGATGTATCAGTACAGGTGTATCAGTAACAGGTGAATCACTACAGGTGAATCAGTAACAGGTGAATCAGTACAGGTGAATCAGTACAGGTGAATCAGTACAGGTGTATTAGAAACAGGTATATCAGTTACAGGTGTATCAGTACAGGTGTATCAGTAACAGATGAGTGTCTTGCAGGTACTGTGCTGGCACGACGCCGTGGGGTCATCCTAGTGAGCACCAGGACTTTGAACCTCAGCGCCATGACGACGGCTGCATTGAGGTCATCGGATTCACCATGACCAGTCTGGTGAGCTCTGTCTGTGTGGTCACCTGTGTTTTACCTGTGTTCACCTGTGTTAAGCTTTATTTACTTATTAAACTTTGGAATTCACTGCTTTACATTTACTACCTGCTTTACCTGTAGTTTGCCTGTCACCTGTGTTTATCTGTGCTTACCTGTGTAATACAAGTGTATTTACTGTTTTCTTTTTAGTTTTACCAATGTGTTACCTGCGTCTTACCTGTTTTTACGTTTTTCTCATTGTGTATGACCAGTTTATGCCCTGAGGTCATTGTTTACCTGTGTGTTTATTGTATCTAGGCCACGCTGCAGGTGGGAGGTCACGGCGAGCGTCTCCATCAGTGTAAAGAGGTGACCCTCACCACCTTTAAGTCCATCCCCATGCAGGTGGACGGGGAGCCGTGTAAACTGGCCCCCTCCATCATCAACATCAACCTGAGGAACCAAGCCAACATGGTGCAGAAGGCCAAGAGGAGGATCTCCATGCCTCACCTGAACGAGTACGAACACTTTAATAAAATAACAAAGATACTGATTATTATAGTAAACATATCTACATGCCCCACTTTAAAGGTCACATATCCTCCTCCTCTTCATCCAGTGTAAATAAGTCTCAGAGCTCCTCAAAACATGTGTGTGAAGTTTCTTGTTCTAAATCCACTCTGATCCTGTATTTGATCATGCCTATAAACCCCTCTATTTCAGCCCTGCTCAGAACAGGCTGTTTCTGTGTTTGTACCTTTAAATGTAAATGAGCTGTGTCTGACCACGCCCCCTCTCTGGAAGGGCTTGGGTGTCTCGGTCTTTCTCGCTTCATGTCCTATTGTTTACGGTGAGAAGGCAAACTCAGAGGGCAGAACAAACACCTAGCTGTGGGAGTGTCACCCATCTGGGGGAGGGGTTACTGCCCTTTGTGATGTCATGAAGGGAAATGTTCCAAACGGCCTGTTTGAGCACACATTTTCTGAAAAGTGGAGCAGGCAGAAGACAGAGAGGATGGACTTGTCTTATAATTGGGGGGTTTGTAGACAGACTACAGACACATATTAGAGTTAGAGAAACATGGTGAAGTGGATTTTCGAGAATATGAGACCTTTAACGAGTATATATACTGTATTATTATAACAGAGATACTGAATATTATGGTAAACATATCTCCATGCCTTGCCTCATGAGTACTAATACTGTTGGGATATTCTTTACCTCCTTTGTGTGTGTGTGTGTGTGTGTGTGTGTGTGTGCAGCCAGCAGCCCGTCCCTGAGAAGCTGCAGATCAGAGTGAACAGGATCAGCATGGCGGCGTATGAAGCTCTGCACTACGACAAAGACCAGCTGAAAGAGGCCTGTGAGTCAGCAAAGGGTTAACTGTCACATTTATATGTATACGAACTACAACTTTTATTTTCTCATGTAAATACAAAATGATTCGATACAAACCAAAGTTTATTCGGGTGAAGATTTTAGATATTTCCATTTCATAACCTCAGAAAACTTTATTAATCCCAGAGTGCAATTTGTTTTTTACAGTCTTCCCGTACATATGAACATTCACAAACAAACAGCAGAGTGTTTCAGAGACACTTACATTAGGACGTTGATAGAGATGCTCACTGGAACTCTAGCATCCTCGTGTGGCCTCATAGGTAATGACACACTCGAGGGCCGGGCAAGGTTCAACTACACAGTTAAAATGAAAAGAATAAGAATAATAAGAAATTCAACTAATAATAATACATTTTATTTAAAGATGCCTTTCAAAACACTCAAGGTCACCTTACAAAGCAGAGATAAAAACAACAAATTAACAACACATTGATAAAAAGAACATCAAAAAGACACATTTACAGGATGTAGAGGAGACCTGATGGAGAATAGTCAGACTCAATATTTCCATTTAAAAAGATGTATTTTGAGATGTGATTTAAAAATGGAGAGAGAGTCAGTATTACGCATGTGTGGTGGGAGGGAGTTCCAGAGGCGGGGGAGGGGCAGAGCGACTGAAGGCCCTGGACCCAGAGAGGTAAAGCAGAGCGAGGTTGTGGGCGGCCTTAAAGGTAGGGAGCACCATTTTGAAGTTGATGCAATATTTAACCGGGAGCCGATGAAGCTGCTAAAGGACAGGAGTGATGTATTGAACAGAGAAGGTTCTGGATAAATAAGGCCTGGACTCTTTACTCAGCAGCCTCTACCATAATTGTGTGAATGTGTATGAATGGATGAGTTAATACTGATGGACTCTTTACACAGCAGCCTCTACCATCAGTGTGTGCATGTGTATGAATGGATGAGTTAATACTGATGGAGTCTTTACTCAGCAGCCTCTACCATCAGTATGTGAATGTGTAGGTGTGACCTGCGGTGTAAAAGCGCTTTGAGTAATCAGAAGTCTAGAAAAGTGTGAAACAAACTCAAGTCCATTTACCATTAAACACTCATGCAGGACGAATAGAAAAATATTTAAAGAAAACGTACGGGACACTTGTTTTTTTGTGACGTGGTCTTTTTCTTTCTGCAGCAACACCGCTTGGTGTGATCACCGTCCCTGGAGACAGCGACCTGGAGACCTGCCGCTTACTGATCGAACGTCTCCATGACGACCTGGACCAGGTACCTTAAAATATTTATTTGAATGTGGAACACATTTTAAAGACACTGATGAAAGAATCAGTACAGCCTCAGTCCTGTTTGTCAGACTGGTAGAGACTGCAGCAGAAGGTTCAGTCACTTGTCGTGTTTCTCTCCGCTCCTTCAGGACGGCGAGGAGATAAAGGGAGAGTGTGTGACCTCTCAGAGACTCTCCATGAAGTGGTGTTTCCTCGACTGTGAGTCCAGACTAACACACACACACACACACACACACACTAACACGTTCAAACACTAAAACCTGATCTGTATGTTTTTAATTTCAGGTACGACTGCAGACCGTTTCTACAGGATCGACCGTGCTCAGGTGAGACAGCATTACAAGATACTCCTCTACACCTGGATGAAAAAACACAGAAACTAAAAGGATGCAAAAATGTTTTTATTAATCAAAATGATCTGATTTTATGTATTTCTTTTATTTTTCATTCATATGCAGTAATGTGGCCCAAACACACAGACTGTGTACTAAAGTCATGAAGACATATCTCAAGTTGACTTTAGCAGGAAACTTTTATACTGAAACTGCAAGTTATTCCCCAGAAAAGAGAATTCATTTTCAGATAACTTACTGAAATCAAAGTAACTGCACATTTTCCTGCTGATTGATGACATGATAAGTCGCCATGTCGTTCTCCTCCTAGTGTTGTAGTTCTCGAAATCTGTCTCCAGACCGGTCTCGAGACCACTTTCTGAAGGTCTCGTCTCAGAATTGAAAGCATTTTTAATCAGTCTTATCTCCGTCTCAGCCTGGGCGGACTCCAGATTTTAAATCAAGAACACCACTGAAGGACACGCCCCCTAAACACAAGATGATGATTTTTCACTGATATTTATGGTCTTGGTCTTGACTCGGTCTCCCCCTGCCTTGGTCTTGGTCTTGTCTCGGTCTCCCCCTGCCTTGGTCTTGGTCTTGGTCTTGACTCTGTCTCGCCCTGCCTTGGTCTTGTCTCGGTATTGCCCTGCCTTGGTCCTGGTCTTGACTCGGTCTCGCCCTGCCTTGATCTTGGTCTTGACTCGGTCTTGCCCTGCCTTGGTCTTGGTCTTGGTATTGTCTCGGTCTCACCCTGCCTTGGTCTTGGTCTTGGTCTTGACTCGGTCTCGCCCTGCCTTGGTCTTGGTCTTGACTCGGTCTCGTCCTGCCTTGGTCTTGGTCTTGTCTCGCCCTGCCTTGGTCTTGTCTTGGTCTCGCCCTGCCTTGGTCTTGTCTTGGTCTCGCCCTGCCTTGGTCTTGGTCTTGACTCGGTCTCACCCTGCCTTGGTCTTGGTCTTGACTCAGTCTCGCCCTGCCTTGGTCTTGGTCTTGACTCGGTCTCGCCCTGCATTGGTCTTGGTCTTGACTCAGTCTCGCCATGCCTTGGTCTTGGTCTTGACTCAGTCTCGCCCTGCCTTGGTCTTGTCTCGGTCTTGGAGCACTCTGGTCTCGGGAAAGTCTTGGTCTCGGTTAGTGTTGCCATGACTACAACACTATCTCCCCGTCCTCTGCTACAGGAACACTTGAACTACGTGACGGAGATCTCTCAAGACGAGCTCTACATCCTGGACCCGGAGCTGGTCGCCAAGGAGACGGTGGGCACGTCCCCTGGGATGCCCGACCTGGTGGACTCTGAGGGACACCAAGAGCAGCAGAGACAGTTTGCCTTCCCCTGCTCCCCGTCCTCCCCCACCTCCTCCACCACGCCCACCACGTCGACCACGCCCAGGTGAGAACCAATTTTAACTCGCAATTTGTTTATTTAAGATGTTCATTTATCCAAATAGGGATATTAAATATCCCAAAGGTTTTAAAATAGAAATAAACGTAAGGACTCTTTAGACAGAGTGTTTGGGCCAGTCCAATAAAAATGAGAAAAATTTGATGATGATGTAATGTAATAATCTCATAGAACATCTGAGTTATTTTTGTAAATTCTCTTCTTTTATTTGCTGTGTTCTCTTCATTTCACGATTTTATGACGTCCAAACATCGAAGTTTTATTTCTCGTAAACTAACAATTTTAGATTTTGTAAACTTCTGAGTTTCTGTTCTCCTAAATTTACATTTCTAAAATCTCAATATTCTCAAATTTTGTTTCTTGTAAATGTATTGTTTACTGACGCAAAATTTTGGAGTTCTGCTTTGAGCAAACATTTATTTTGCTCCAACACGGGCTTTCCCAACATTGGGGTCACGAATTCAAATGTGTATTTATGGATCAATAAATAATATATTCTCTTTTAAAATATATTGGACACAGGCTAATGTGGGCCAGAGCCAAGACAAGAAACGTGCAGAGTCTCTGCCTGTCTATGGTTTGTTGTGCAGAAATGTCCTCCCAGCCTCTCTTCCTCTGTCCACAATAATAAACACCAAAAAGATTTCACTTCCAACACAGCAGAAAAACTATTACAAGTTATTGTTTTAGCAAAAAGCTTCATGTCGTTTTGGATGACTGGGGTCGCCAGAGTTTTGTGAAGTCAAAGTGGGATCAGGAGCCGAAAAAGGTCAGGAACCTCTGCTCTAACACTTTTACTTTGAAAAGCAAAAAGTTACCTGATTAATATTTGTAACTTCAAACTCAGCAGAAAGAGTTTTCTATTCCTTAAGAGTCTCTTTAAAGTAACTTCTATGTCTCGTTCATAGACAAATTTCAGACAATCTGTGCAGATAAATCAGGAAAAATCATCACTCCCCGTCCTTCCTCAGTAAACTCAGTGTACAGTAAACGATGGGAGCATCAGTGTGTTTCATGTGAGCTGAGCGTATGAAGGTACATATGTTGCAAAATAGGAGAGCTTGTAGAATGTGATGTGAGAACTTGAAGGAACAAAAAGTGAACTTGTATAAAAAATCCACACGCATTAAACAAGTAAACATTTTAAAATAAAAGTTCACTTTTTTTCCTTCAAGTTCTCACATCACATTCTACAAGCTCTCTTATTTTGCAACATATCTCTCTTGCCCCCTGCTGGATAGAACAGATACTGCAGCAGCTGCTTCTGAGGAAACTGCCAAAAGAATTACAGAAAATAAGAGAATCTCTCCCGTTTGAAGAGCTGCAGGTCAGAAAAACAACGTGTGTGTGTGTTTCAGAGTGAGAGAGTTTCAGAGGAAGAGGATCTCCAGTGACAGCTCTGTGGCCGACGCTCTGTCTGAGAGCTCCTCAAAGACTGCCCTCTGCAGGTAAAACACACACACACACACACACACACACACACACACACACACACACACACACACACACACACACACACACACACACACACACACACACACACGCATAACAACACACACACACAGGCGTGGACACTATCAACCTACACTAATATCAACCT